>NW_027140493.1:710000-1420000 GCF_036365525.1 Heterodontus francisci | reverse complement strand
GGGCTGTGGTGTGTGTGTGTGTGTGTGCATATATATTAGTCTCAGTGTCTGGGCTGTGGTGTGTGTGTGTGTGTGTGTGTGTGTGTGTGTGTGCATATATATTAGTCTCAGTGTCTGGGCTGTGGTGTGTGTGTGTGTGAGTGTGTGTGTGTGTGTGTGTGTGTGTATATATATTAGTCTCAGTGTCTGGGCTGTGGTGTGTGTGTGTGTGTGTGTGTGTGTGTGTGCATATATATTAGTCTCAGTGTCTGGGCTGTGGTGTGTGTGTGCACATATATTAGTCTCATTGTCTGGGCTGTGGTGTGTGTGTGTGTGTGCATAAATATTAGTCTCAGTGTCTGGGCTGTGGTGTGTGTGTGTGTGTGTGCGCATATATATTAGTCTCAGTGTCTGGGCTGTGGTGTGTGTGTGTGTGTGTGTGTGTGTGTGTGTGTGTGTGTGTGTGTCTGTGTGCATATATATTAGTCTCAGTGTCTGGGCTGTGGTGTGTGTGTGTGTGTGTGTGTGTGTGTGTGTGTGTGTGCATATATATTAGTCTCAGTGTCTGGGCTGTGATGTGTGTGTGTGTGTGTGTGTGTGTGTGTGTGTGTGTGTGTGTGCATAAATATTAGTCTCAGTGTCTGGGCTGTGATGTGTGTGTGTGTGTGTGTGTGTGTGTGTGCATATATATTCGTCTCAGTGTCTGGGCTGTGATGTGTGTGTGTGTGTGTGTGCATAAATATTAGTCTCAGTGTCTGGGCTGTGGTGTGTGTGTGTGTGTGTGTGTGTGTGTATATATAAGTCTCAGTGTCTGGGCTGTGATGTGTGTGTGTGTGTGCATAAATATGAGTCTCAGTGTCTGGGCTGTGGTGTGTGTGTGTGGGTGTGTGTGTGTGTGGGTGTGTGTATATATATTAGTCTCAGTGTCTGGGCTGTGATGTGTGTGTGTGCATGTATATAAGTTTCATACATCCACCAGTTCCCCTTTATCCACAGCACCTGTTACTTCTTCAAAGAACTTCAATAAATTGGTTCAACATGGTTTCCGTTTCACAAAAGCATGTTGACTCTGCCTGATCACCTTGAATTATTCTGTGTGTCCTGCTATAACGTCTTTACTAATAGCTTCTTACATTTGATCCATAGCCAGAAAGCCTTTCTCACCTGCCACAGGCCGTATGTCCACTATGTCTATTCTGATTTTGTGCTGTATTTGAACTGTTACTCCTCAATAAACTGCTTGTGACCCTTCGACCTCCTTTTGGTTAGTCTGTGACCCTGGATCAGATCTTACATTGGTGGAGGAGAGGGAACACAGCTCATGTCAAAGTCCTGCCTCCCTTTTATATGATCCTGCATAATGGACAGGGACTACTGGGCAGTAATGTGCTCAAAGGTTATCAGCAGTAATTGATTATCCCTATATTTGTATATTGTAGAACATTAAAACATACCCCGACTCGGGTGTCCAGTGTAACCTCAATATTCATGATTAAAATTTCAGAGGAGTGGGAACCAGACACCTCTGATCACCCTGAGGTACAGGTGATTCTCGAGTCGGTGTCGAGTGTATCCACAACCCATAAAGATAACTGTGGAAACATGAGCAGACCGGAAGAAATTAACTGACCATTGCATGATCCATGAAGCAGTATTCTTACCGAGCTGAGATTATATCATACATTCCAGACACTATCATGTCATTGTTATACCAGGGTGTAGTTCACGAAGCCATGTTCCCTTCTAACTGCCCGATTTGACTGGTTGGAAAGCCGGATGGCAGCTGGTGACTGACTATTGACCACCACAAACTCAATTCAGTCAACCCTGCGTGAACCCGGTTGTCTGATAGACACCCACCCTACTCTCCCGGATTCTCAGTGGCAGGGCTGTCTTCTCCACCCTGGATATCTCTAATGGTTATTGTAGTATTCCAGTAAAACTAGAGAAACAAATTAAATTCACATTCACTTCTGAGGACCAGAGGTACTCCTGGATATGTCTGTCACAAGGGGTTCCACAATAAACCCACTATTTTCAACAAACGTGTAGCCGGGTCCCTTCTGAGCTTTTCACAGTCTTCCTGCTCGCTGCAATATGTCGATGATCTTCTCATCACCGTGTCCACACATTTAACCCTTTTAAAGGAACTACTGCAGTGACTTTGGGAGCTGGACAAAAAGAACATCCACGTAAGGCCCAGCTGGTGCAAGACCGTGTCACCTTTCTACGTGCCCAGATCAGATCATCCTGCATCAGCCCACACCAGCGTCAGGCCGAGACCATCCAGTGTCTACCCCTGTCCACCTCAAAGTCCTGCCCTGTGTCCTATCCTCAGGCTGGTGGGGTATCAGTGGACCCTCATCCAGTATCTACCCCTGTTCACTTCAAAGTCCTGCCCTGTGTCCTATACTCAGGCTGGTGGGGTATCAGTGGACCCTCATCCAGTGTCTACCCCTGTTCACCTCAAAGTCCTGCCCTGTGTCCTATCCTCAGGGTGGTTGGGTATCAGTGGACCCTCATCCAGTGTCTACCCCTGTTCACCTCAAAGTCCTGCCCTGTGTCCTATCCTCAGGCTGGTGGGGTATCAGTGGACCCTCATCCAGTATCTACCCCTGTTCACCTCAAAGTCCTGCCCTGTGTCCTATCCTCAGGCTGGTGGGGTATCAGTGGACCCTCATCCAGTATCTACCCCTGTTCACCTCAAAGTCCTGCCCTGTGTCCTATCCTCAGGCTGGTGGGGTATCAGTGGACCCTCATCCAGTATCTACCCCTGTTCACCTCAAAGTCCTGCCCTGTGTCCTATCCTCAGGCTGCTGGGGTATCAGTGGACCCTCATCCAGTATCTACCCCTGTCCACCTCAAAGTCCTGCCCTGTGTCCTATCCTCAGGCTGGTGGGGTATCAGTGGACCCTCATCCAGTATCTACCCCTGTTCACCTCAAAGTCCTGCCCTGTGTCCTATCCTCAGGCTGGTGGGGTATCAGTGGACCCTCATCCAGTATCTACCCCTGTCCACCTCAAAGTCCTGCCCTGTGTCCTATCCTCAGGCTGGTGGGGTATCAATGGACCCTCATCCAGTATCTACCCCTGTCCACCACAAAGTCCTGCCCTGTGTCATATCCTCAGGCTGGTGGGGTATCAATGGACCCTCATCCAGTGTCTACCCCTGTCCACCTCAAAGTCCTGCCCTGTGTCCTATCCTCAGGCTGGTGGGGTATCAGTGGACCCTCATCCAGTGTCTACCCCTGTTCACCTCAAAGTCCTGCCCTGTGTCATATCCTCAGGCTGGTGGGGTATCAGTGGACCCTCATCCAGTGTCTACCCCTGTTCACTTCAAAGTCCTGCCCTGTGTCCTATCCTCAGGCTGCTGGGGTATCAGTGGACCCTCATCCAGTATCTACCCCTGTCCACCTCAAAGTCCTGCCCTGTGTCCTATCCTCAGGCTGGTGGGTTATCAGTGGACCCTCATCCAGTATCTACCCCTGTTCACCTCAAAGTCCTGCCCTGTGTCCTATCCTCAGGCTGGTGGGGTATCAATGGACCCTCATCCAGTATCTACCCCTGTCCACCACAAAGTCCTGCCCTGTGTCATATCCTCAGGCTGGTGGGGTATCAATGGACCCTCATCCAGTATCTACCCCTGTCCACCTCAAAGTCCTGCCCTGTGTCCTATCCTCAGGCTGGTGGGGTATCAGTGGACCCTCATCCAGTGTCTACCCCTGTTCACCTCAAAGTCCTGCCCTGTGTCATATCCTCAGGCTGGTGGGGTATCAGTGGACCCTCATCCAGTATCTACCCCTGTCCACCACAAAGTCCTGCCCTGTGTCATATCCTCAGGCTGGTGGGGTATCAGTGGACCCTCATCCAGTGTCTACCCCTGTTCACCTCAAAGTCCTGCCCTGTGTCCTATCCTCAGGCTGCTGGGGTATCAGTGGACCCTCACCCAGTATCCACCCCTGTTCACCTCAAAGTCCTGCCCTGTGTCCTATCCTCAGGCTGCTGGGGTATCAGTGGACCCTCATCCAGTATCTACCCCTGTTCACCTCAAAGTCCTGCCCTGTGTCCTATCCTCAGGCTGCTGGGGTATCAGTGGACCCTCATCCAGTATCTACCCCTGTTCACCTCAAAGTCCTGCCCTGTGTCATATCCTCAGGCTGGTGGGGTATCAGTGGACCCTCATCCAGTGTCTACCCCTGTCCACCTCAAAGACTACCCTGTGTCCTATCCTCAGGCTGGTGGGGTATCAGTGGACCCTCACCCAGTATCTACCCCTGTTCACCTCAAAGTCCTGCCCTGTGTCCTATCCTCAGGCTGCTGGGGTATCAGTGGACCCTCATCCAGTATCTACCCCTGTTCACCTCAAAGTCCTGCCCTGTGTCATATCCTCAGGCTGGTGGGGTATCAGTGGACCCTCATCCAGTATCTACCCCTGTTCACGTCAAAGTCCTGCCCTGTGTCCTATCCTCAGGCTGGTGGGGTATCAGTGGACTATCATCCAGTGTCTACCCCTGTTCACCTCAAAGTCCTGCCCTGTGTCCTATCCTCAGGCTGGTGGGGTATCAATGGACCCTCATCCAGTGTCTACCCCTGTTCACCTCAAAGTCCTGCCCTGTGTCCTATCCTCAGGCTGGTGGGGTATCAGTGGACCCTCATCCAGTGTCTACCCCTGTTCACCTCAAAGTCCTGCCCTGTGTCCTATCCTCAGGCTGGTGGGGTATCAGTGGACCCTCATCCAGTATCTACCCCTGTCCACCTCAAAGACTACCCTGTGTCCTATCCTCAGGCTGGCAGGGTATCAGTGGACCCTCATCCCTCGATTTGCAGAGACTGTGACTCCTCTTTATGAACTAACTAATGGTGATGATGACCAGATTTAACCCGGTTGGACTGAAGAGAGCATAGAAGCAGTAACACAATTGAAGAAATCTGTCGCCCAGGCAACGTGTCTTATCTCACCTAACCCTGACAAGACTTTCAACATGGAGGTGGTGGACACAGTGAAAAGCCTGACTGCTGTCCTATGTAGAGAAAACGAGGAGAAATTACTCCCCATTGTGAATGACTCCAGAATTGTCAGTGCGACTGAACTGATTTATTCTGTTTGTGAAGGACATTTGTTAACCACGTTCTGGGGCATCAAACATTTCACTTACATCACGGGGTTCTCCAGGGTGATACTGCCCAGTCCATTATAAACTTTCCCAGTATAGGGCGGCACAGTGGTGCAGTGGTTGGCACCGCAGCCTCACAGCTCCAGTGACCCGGGTTCAATTCTAGGTATTGCCTGTGTGGAGTTTGCCAGTTCTCCCTGTGTTTGCGTGGGTTTCCTCCGGGTGCTCCGGTTTCTACCCACATGCCAAAGACTTGCAGGTTGATCGGTAAATTGGCCATTAGCAATTGCCTGTAGTATAGGTAGGTGGTAGGGAAACATCGGGACAGGTGGGGATGTGGTAGGAATATGGAATTAGTGTAGGATTAGTATAAACGGGTGGTTGATGGTCCGCACAGACTCGGTGGGCCGAAGGGCCTGTTTCAGTGCTGTATCTCTAAACTAAACTAAAAGTAGTAATAGTATTCCCCTGTCAGAGAGTCGTAGAGTCATAGTCATTTCAGCACAGAATTAGGCCATTCTGCTCATCGAGTCCATGCCAGCTCTTTGTAGATAAATCCAGCCAGTCTCATTCCCCAGCTCTGACTCCATATTCCTGCAAGTTTATTTCCATCAAGTGTTCATCCAATATACTTTTGAAATAATTCACCTTCTCTGCTTCCACCACCCTCGGAGGCAATGATTTCCAGGCCATTACCACTCGTTGTGTAAAAATGTTGTTCATCACATCCCCCTTAACTCTTGCCCTCAATCTTAACTCTAGTCATTGTACCATAAGCTAATGGGAACATCTTTTCCTGTCTACCTTATCCAAACAGGTCATCATCTTGTATACATGTATCAAATCTCCCCTCAATCTCCTTTACTCCAAGGAAGACAATCCCAGCTTTTACAGACTATATTGTACTAAAAATCCTCCATCTCTGGAACCATTAAAGTAAACCTCCTCTACACCCTGTCAATGACCCTCACATCCTTCCTAAAGTGTGGTGAATAGAACTGGATGCAGTACTCCACTTGGGGCCTAACCAGAGCTTCATAAAGTTACAGCATAACTTTCCTTCTTCTGAACTCACCACCTCTATCTATGAAGCCCAAGATCCCATATGCTTTACTGACGACTCTCTCAATATATCCTGCCACCTTCAGGGATCTATGTGCATGAACCCCATGTCCCTTTGTCTCTGCACACTCTTTCGAACTTTATCATTAAGTGTATATTGCCTCTCCCTGTTAGACTAGACTAGACTAGAGATACAGCACTGAAACAGGCCCTTCGGCCCACCGAGTCTGTGCCGACCATCAACCACCCATTTGATAAAATGCATCACTTGACACTTGTCTGTATTAAATTCCATTTGCCTCTCGTCTGCCCATTCTGCTAGCCTATCTATGTCCTCTTACATCGATTGGTATCAACCTCAATGCCTGCCCCGCCTCCAAGTTTGGTATCACCTGCAAATTTTGAAATGTTTCTCTGTAAGCCATTATCCAAATCATTTATACATATCAGAATAAAACAGTGTTCCTAGCACTAACCCTTGGGGAACACAACTGTCTATTTTTCTCCAGTTTGAATAACAACTATTTACCACAACTCACTGTTTTCTGTCATTAAGTCAGTTTTATATCCAAGCTGACACTGACCCTCCTTTTCCATCAGCATCAATTAACTGTCCAATTCTCACAAACAGATTGTGAAATAAAGTACAAATTCAGCTGAAAATTAAGTGAAATGCTAAATGTAAAATTAACAAATTGTTGGAAAGAGATCGACTCTTAGATCACTTAAAATTCAATCTCTTGATAACTTTACTGCATTTAGTACTCTGTCCAAGCAGGACTCCCTAAAACTGGACTCAGTGCAGCTTATTGCATTTAGGGTTTGGGGAGAGAATTCAAAAGCTTAGGGATGAGACCAGAAAGTGCTGGAAATACTCAGCAGGTCTGGCAGCATCTGTGTAGAGAGAAACAGAGTTAATGTTTCCGGTCTCTGACCCTTCATCAGAACTGGTAAACGTTAGGAATGTAACAGTCTGTAATTTAATCTATCCCCTCTCCGTCTCATCACAGTCCTTCCTTCTTGTTCTTCTTCCCCCTTCCCCTCTTTCACTTGCTCAAAGACTGTTACATTTCTAACGTTTACCAGTTCTGATGAAGGGGCACAGATCTGAAACATTAACTCTGTTTCTCTCTGCACAGATGCTGCCAGACCTGCTGAGTATTTCCAGTGTTCAGCATCCGCAATATTTTGCTTTTATTTTAGTGTTTAATTCACTGACATTTATCTTCCAGGAATTCTTCCCTGGAAGTTCTGCTCTCCTCTTCCAGAGCGTAGGGCCTCGGCAGCTGAAGGCAGGACCACAAATGGTAGAGCAATTAAACTCGTAGATGCTCAAGAGGCCAGAAATAGATGAGTGCAGATATCTCGGAGGGTTGTCGGGCTGGAGGAGATTGCAGAGATAAGGAGGAGTGAGTTAATGAAGGATTTGAAAAGAAGGCTGAGAGTTTTAAAATTGAGGTGTTGCTGACCAGGAGCCAATGTAGGTCAGTGCGTACAGGGGGTAATGGGTGAACAGGACTTGGTGTGAGTTAGGACATGGGCAGCAGTTCATTGGATCACCTCAGGGTTATGGAAGGTAGAATGTGGGAGACCAGCCAGGAGTGTGTTGGACTAGTCGAGTCTACAGGTAACACAGGCAAGGGGGAGTGTTTCATCAGCAGAAGAGCTGAGAGAGGGGCAAAGTTGGGTGATGACACGGAAGTGTAAGTCGGCTGTTTTAGTAATATTTAGCAGGAAGCTCGTCGCAGTGTCAACTATGAAACCAGGTTGTGAACAGTTTGCTTTAGTTTCAGACAGTTGCCAAGGAGAGAGATCCAGTCTGTCGCTAGGAAACTTTTGACGTGGGGTTTGAAAACAACGGCTGCAGTCTTCCTAATATTTAATTGGCATGGCAGATGTGTGAGGAGATACATTGTCAGAAGATTTGATATATATTATCCGTTCATGGGATGTGGGTGTCGTTGACTAGGCCAGCATTTATTGCCCATCCATAATTGCCCTTGAGAAGGTGATGGTGAGCTGCATGCAAAGAACAAAGAACAAAGAAAATTACAGCACAGGAACAGGCCCTTCGGCCCTCCAAGCCTACGCCGATCCAAATCCTCTATCTAAACCTGCCGCCTATTTTCTAAGGATCTGTATCTCTTTACTTCCAGCCCATTCATGTATCTGTCTAGATACATCTTAAAAGACGCTATCGTGCCCGCGTCTACCACCTCCGCTGGTAATGCGTTCCATGCACCCACCACCCTCTGCGTAAAGAACTTTCCACGCATATCCCCCCTAAACTTTTCCCCTTTCACTTTGAACTCGTGTCCCCTTGTAATTGAATCCCCCACTCTGCGAAAAAGCATCTTGCTATCCACCCTGTCTATACCTCTCATGATTTTGTACACATCAATCAGGTCCTCCCTCAACCTCCGTCTTTCTAATGAAAATAATCCTAATCTACTCAAGCTCTCTTCATAGCTAGCGCCCTCCATACCAGGCAACATCCTGGTGAACCTCATCTGCACCCTCTCCAAAGCATCCACATCCTTTTGGTAATGTGGCGACCAGAACTGCACGCAGTATTCCAAATGTGGCCGAACCAAAGTCCTATACAACTGTTACATGACCTGCCAACTCTTGTATTCAATACCCCGTCCGATGAAGGAAAGCATGCCGTATGCCTTCTTGACCACTCTATTGACCTGCGTTGCCACCTTCAGGGAACAATGGACCTGAACACCCAAATCTCGCTGTATATCAATTTTCCCCAGGACTTTTCCATTTACTGTATAGTTCACTCTTGAATTGGATCTTCCAAAATGCATCACCTCGCATTTGCCCTGATTAAACTCCATCTGCCATTTCTCTGCCCAACTCTCCAGTCTATCTATATTCTGCTGTATTCTCTGACAGTCCCCTTCACTATCTGCTACTCCACCAATCTTAGTGTCGTCTATAAACTTGCCAATCAGACCACCTATACTTTCCTCCAAATCATTTATGTATATCACAAACAACAGTGGTCCCAGCACGGATCCCTGTGGAACACCACTGGTCACACGTCTCCATTTTGAGAAACTCACTTCCACTGCTACTCTCTGTCTCCTGTTGCCCAGCCAGTTCTTTATCCATCTAGCTAGTACACCTTGGACCCCATGCGCCTTTACCTTCTCCATCAGCCTACCATGGGGAACCTTATCAAACGCCTGACTGAAGTCCATGTATATGACATCTACAGCCCTTCCCTCATCAATCAACTTTGTCACTTCCTCAAAGAATTCTATTAAGTTGGTAAGACATGACCTTCCCTGCACAAAACCATGTTGCCTATCACTGATAAGCCCATTTTCTTCCAGATGAATGACCAGGGATAATACAAGCTGAATGGCACAACTTTAAAGCTATTTAGAGTAACAGAGAGACCTGAGGTGTTTGTATGCAATCTTTGAAAGTAGCTGGACAGGTTAACAAACAGTTCACAAAGCAAAAAGATTCCTAGGCTTGATTAATAGAGACACAGAGTAGACTGGCCAGGATATTGTGTTAACCCTATAGAAAAGACTAGTCCGGCTCCATCTGGAGCATTGTGTCCAATACTGGAAACCACACTTTAGGAAGGACATGAAACTTTGGAAAGGGGACAGAAGAGTTTTACTGGAACTTTTCCAGGGATGAGGGATTACAGTTATGTAGCTGGGATTGTTTTCCTTGGAGCAGGGACATTTACAAGGTGATCAGATAGGGATATTTAACATCATGAAGGGTTTATATAAATTATATAATGTTTCTAATGTATGAGGGGCCATTAACCAGAGGACATAGATTTATGGTGATTGGAAAAAAGAAGCAGAGTTGACATGGGGATTATTGTAATGCAATTTTTGTTTCGGATTTGCAAATTATTGTATGATAGGCTGAAGGATACAGATTCAAAAGTAGATTCAAAAAGTGATTTGGTTAGATATTAAGGGGAAAAGATCAAGGATCTGGGAAAGATCCAGGGTGTGGAACTCACTGGAAATTCATCAAAAGAGCCAGCACAGACTTCAGAGACCAAATGACCCCCTTCCATGTAATGCTATTATATGTTTCTATGACTTTTCCTGCCTGTACTTTTACAATTTTCCTATCGTTTCAAAAGGTGTTTGATAAAGTACTATATAACAGCCGTGTGACCCAATTAGAAACACATGGGATTAAAGGGCCAATGTCAGCCGAGGCACAGTTTGTAGCTCTCTCCCCTTTCAGTCACAAGCTTCCAGGATCTAGTGTCATGAAATGACTTTTTCACAAGAATCAAGGCTGACAGTGCAGCGACAGTACTGAGGGAGTATTGCGCTATCAGATGAGCAGTCTTTCGAATGAAACGTTAAACCAAGGCCCCATCTGCCCTCTCAGGTGGATGCTAATGATCCTATGGGATTATTTAGAAGCAGATCAGGGGAATTATTCCCTGTGGCCTGGACAATATTTATCCATCAAGCAACATCATAAAAACAGATCTGGTCATTATCACATTGCTGCTTGTGGGATCTTGCTGTGCGAAAATCGGCTGCCCTTTTTCCGACAGTACAAGAGTGAGTCGGCATTATAAGTATACGTTGATTGTAAATCGCTTTGGAACATGCAGTAGTCATGAAAGGCGCTACATAAATGGAAGTCCTTTTTTTTCTTTTTCAATCCCAGCATGCAAGAAATTAGTTAGGTGACAGGTATCAGAGAGTTGGGAATAATGGCTGCTTTTCAGCTGGAGCAAAGTACACAGTGGTGTTCCCCAGGGTGACTGTTGGGATCCCTGGTGTTGCATGCTAATGCAGTGGGCTTGTGTACAGAGGGGGTAATGTCCAAGTTTTCAGATGGAAGGAAACTCAGAAATGTTAATAAACAGTGAGAAGGATAGTAACAGACTTCAGGAGGACAGAGACAGACTGATGAAATGGGCAGGAACATGGCACATGGAATTTAACACATTGAAATGTGAAGTGAGACATTTGGGTAGGAAGTATGAGAAGAAAAAAATATAAAATAAATGGTACCATTATAGAGTGAGTGCATGATTAGAGAGACCTAGGGTGTAAACACACAGATCTTAGTTAGTAACATGCAGTGTCCTTGGTGTTAGAGAGAGACACACAGAGTAATAAAACTCAGGAGGAAATGCTGATATTTATACATCATTGGTTAGGTCCCAGATGGAGAATTGTGTCCAATTCTGATCACCACACATTGGTAAGGATGTCAAGGACGTAGTGAAGATACAGAGGTGAATTACTAGAATGGTACCAGGGATCTGGGAATACAGTTACGTGGATAGATTCGAAAAGCTGGGATTGTTCTCATTAGAGCAGTGATAGGTAAGGGGAGATTTGATATAAAATTCAAAATTATGAAGGGTTTTGATAAGGTAATCAATGTGAAACTGTTTCCAGTGTCAGAAACAGGGGCGGCACAGTGGTGCAGTGGTAAGCACTGCAGCCTCATATTATGGGCACTGCCTGTGTGGAGTTTGTGGGTTTCCTCCCACAGCCAAAAGTCTTGCAGGTTGATAGGTAAACTGGCCATTATAAATTGCCCCTAGTATAGGTAGGTGGTAGGGGAATATAGGGACAGGTGAGGATGTGGTAGGAATATGGGATTAGTGTAGGATTAGTATAAATGGGTGGTTAATGGTCGGCACAGACTCGGTGGGCCGAAGGGCCTGATCCAGTGATGTATATCTAAATCCAAAAATCTGAAGTTCAGTATTAAGAAGACACAGACTGAAGGTAATTGACAAAAAACCAGAGGTGAAATGAGGCGAATTTTCTTCCACAGCGAGTTGTTGGGATCTGGAATTCACTGGCTGAAAACATGGTGGAAGCAGATTCAATAATATCATTCAAAAGGCAATTTAGCAAATACTTGAAAAGGAAAAGAAAAACAGGAGTCTGGGGAAAGAGGAGGAAAGAAGAACTAATTATATGGCTCTTTCGAAGAGACAGCACTGACACAAAGGGCCGAATAGCCTTCTTCTGTTCTGCATCAATCTCTTATTTTATGAGCAAGAGAATGTGAGTGAAGAGAGAGAGAAAGACTGAGAGTGAGAAAGTGTGAAAGAGAGAACAGCAAATAGAAATAGAGAGTACGTCGTGTTTTTGGGCAGAGGGATCATGATCTGCCCGTGCCCGTTCCTGTTGAGGCAGGTGACAGACACACTTCCTGCTGCCTCCTCATTTCCATGAATTCTACGTGCCACCCCGGGTAACCCGCACTGCTGTCTGTCTGGATGCTTAACAGGGCCGTAAAGGTGTGTGAGGCTGACACATGTTTCAGCCAGGTTTAGCTTTTAAATGCAGTCTGTCCCTCTTAAAGAGGTGATGCACTGATTCACTGGAGGCTGCTGCTGCTTACTGTGAATTCTGCAATTGGAGACAAGGTCAATAGCACACTGCAACAGAGTGTTCTGCGGTTCACGGATGTGGGGATGGATGTCTTAGTTACGAAGGGTGACAGGAGGAGAGAGGCTCTGTTTCCATGTGGTGGGGTGGAGACTCTCAAGGAACGTCCTCCGAAGGGAATCGGTGAAGGTGGCCATAGAGGTCAATGCAAGAATTCTCGCCACGAGAATCTGGCAGCAGAGCCAGAAGAAGTTTAATGAGCTCATACGGGTGGTCAATGTCATTGAATTAATCTCCAAATGGCATCTCCTACCCCCAACATCACCAACCTCTCACACTGTTCAATGCACCACACCCCCATCACTCACCCATCAGCAGTCCCTAACACTCAGGACTCACACCTAACATTCACATACTCCACCTCACCCTCACACACCTTGTACTGATAGCAGTCTCACACCCACCTCTCACTGCCTCCAATTACCTCCAGCTATTCAGCTATGGCAGGCACATCATCAAAACACAATGTAAAACAATCATTAATATTCTGCCTTCTTTCTTACAGGACAAGGTGACCCATAATCACAGGGAGCAGCAAGTGAACCGGCGAGTGACCAGGCATACCTTCAACCCCTGAGCTTGAGGGAGGAGATGGTTCTTCACATCATGGGACCGGCAGTGACAGAGCCCGTGGCATCCGACATCGCCGAGAGCATTCAGGATGATGCTATGTTCCTGCCTTATGCCCCTTCTTAACTCCCACATCCCCCTGCATCCTGCTGTCTGGGATGATGTACAAGCTGCAGATGGTGGGATCATGGACCTCCTGCTTTCCAACCCACCCACAATCTCTCATCCCAATACGACCCTTCTGATTTTACACTTCCCAATGGTACCCCAAAACTGCCAGCTTCCCAGTCACAGCAGCTCCAGGAGACAGAGAGAGAGCATCAGCACAGGACTGATGGTGAAGCCCCATCACTTAGTCTGATACTCACAGCCTCCAGCTCAAATATTTCCACTGTGTGTGCCTTAGAGACTGGTATAGAGTCGGAATCTGCACATGCTGATTCATCGAAAACGCACGAACTGCAGCCAGGGCAGGGGGAAAGGATAGTGCATGTGGCAGCTCCCGGACAGCGAGGTCACAAACGTGTTATAATACACAGGACTCAGATCAGAACATTACTGGGCTGCTGCCTATGTCGAGGTGGTACAGTTTGAATCGAAGCCCTCAAGGCCCAGAGCTGCTCGAGGACATCCTGCAAGGTCATCTGCAGTCTCCCCGAATGAAAGTCAGCAGTCTTCCACCAGCCATGCTGCAGTCACTAGGGAAACACTGGGGAGCACGAGGCAAGTCGAGGGAACGCACAAGACAGAGACTAAGGGAATATACAAGGGTGAATAGTTCCATTTTACTTTTTGTATAATTGGATGTGTTGTTGGATAAAGATGTTACTGAAAAGGTTTATGTTGGTGGTTTTTATTACAGGATGGTGACCAAGGGGACACTGTGATGGGGTGTCTCAGATGGGTGAAATGGTGGAGAATGGGGGATCCATGGTGGGAAAGGGAAGTTGGCCTATGGGAAACAAAATCTTAGCAGGGACTCTCCGACAGCCTGTCTAGTTCGAAGGCGTCCAGGAAATATCCTCCCTGCGTCCTCCTCCTCCTCCTGAGGTGTCCTCCGGATTCCTGGTGCCAATGCCTGTGTCCTCATGATGGTGGTGATATGAAGGGTGCAGCAGAACACCATGAACTTGGACACCTGCTTCAGTGTGTACTGGAGGGCTCTCCCCGAGCGGTTCAGACATTGAAAGCATTGCTTCATCACACCGATGGTCTGTCCCATCATGTTCCTGGTGACTCCATTGCTCACATTATACACATGTTAATTGTGGGAGGTTGGGTGGCGGTGGTAGGTGGTTTGGGGATGTAGAAACATGAGCTGTGTCTAGACGGTTTTTTTCTTTGCCTCCGAGGAGCCACATTCTGGTTCTGTATGGAAGCCCTAAGTGTTGAGAACGGCTGACTGCTTCAGAATGAAGGTATGGTGGCTGCTGACAGGGTAGTGAACATTCACCAACATGATGTACTGGGCATGCTCACACACCAACTGTACTTTAATGGAGTGAGAGTTCTTTCAGTTCCTGTACCTCTTCCCATTGACATGGGGCCCCCGCAGAGACACCAACACCATCAGGATTCCCGCTATCCTGACAAAGCCACGGGATCTCTCATTCTGCTTCCCCCTGCTGAGCGAAAAAACGATGACATAGATGGTCACCCTCACCTCCCAGAATTATCAATGGGAATGGACAACACACAGGCCTCGTAACTACTGGTCAGTTAGTTTAACATCAGTGGTGAGGAAGATTTTAGAAACTAAATCAGCGGGAAAAAAATCAAAACACACGAGGAGATGTTTGAGTTAATTAAGGGTTGACCGCACGGATTTTTAAAAAGCAGATCATGCTTTCCTGAACTAATTGAATTTATTTCGATGAAGTAACAGAGCAGGTGGATGAAAAGAATGTGTTGGATGGTCTACATGGATTTTAAGAAAGCGTTTGATGAAGTACCACACAAAAGGATGTGGAAGCTTTAGAGAGGGTGCAGAGGAGATTTACCAGGATGCTGCCTGGACTGGAGGGCATGTCCTACGAAGAAAGATTGAGGGAGCGAGGTCTTTTCTCATTGGAACGAAGAAGGATGAGAGGTAACTTGGCAGAGGGTCCAAGATGATGAGAGGCATAGATAGATTGGATAGCCAGAGGCATTTTCCCAGGGCAGAAAGGGCTATCACCAGGGGGCATAATTTTAAGATGATTGGAGGAAGGTTTCGGGGAGATGTCAGAGGTAGGTTCTTTGCACAGAGAGTGGTGGGTGCGTGGAACGCACTGCCAGCGGCGGTAGTAGAAGCAGATACATTAGGGACATTTAAGTGACTCTTGGATAGGTACATGGATGATAGTAGAATGAAGGGTGTGTAGGTAGTTTGATCTTAGAGTAGGTTAAAGGTTCGGCACTACATCGTGGGCCGAAGGGCCTGTACTGTGCTGTACTGTTCTATGTTCTATGTTCTAAAATGTTGGATAACAAAATTGAATCACATGGATTAGCATCCAATTGGATCAAATATTGATTGATGGAAAGAAAAGGGTGAGTCGTGTTAAATGGTTGTTTATCAGACTGGAGGATGGTAGGCAGTGATGTTCCCCAAGGGTCAGTGCTAGGACCACTTTTTTTTTTGCTATATCTACATGACTTGGATCTTGGAATACAGAGCAGAATTTCAAGGCTTGCCAATGACACCGAACTTGGACGCGTGGCAAACACTGAGGATGAGACAAACTGCCTGCAACAGGATATCGACAATCCAGCAGAATTAACAGAGAAATGGCAGGTGGAATTTAGTACAGAGGAGTGTGAAGTGATGCCTTATGCCAGAAGGAATAGGAAGGCAAGATAGACTTAATAGCACAGTTCTGAACATTGTGCAGGAGCAGAGGGACCTGGGGCTCCATATGCATTTATCATTGCAGGTGGCAGGACATATTAGGAGAGTGTTTAGTAAAACATATCAGATCTTGGAGGCAAGGATACAAAAGCAGGGAAACATAGAAACATAGAAAATAGGAGCAGAAGTAGGCCATTCGGTCCTTCGAGCCTGCTGCGCCATTCGTTATGATCATCGCTGATCATCCAACTCAGTAATCTTTCCCCCCATATCCTTTGATCCCTTTAGAACCAAGAGCTATATCTAACTCCTTCTTAAAAACATACAATGTTTTGGCCTCGACTGCTCCCTGTGGTAGCGAATTCCACAGGCTCACCACTCTCTGGGTGAAGAAATGTCTCCTCATCTCAGTCCTGAAAGGTTTACTCCTTATCCTTAGACTGTTGCCCCTGGTTCTGGACATCCCAACATCGGGAACATCCTTCCTGCATCTAGTCTATCCAGACTGATTAAAATTCTGCAGGTTTCTATGAGATCCCTCCCTCACTCTTCTGAACTCCATCAACCTCTACTACTCAATACTGGATATGTCTCCTGCTCCTGCCTGGAAATATCCAAATACATAGAGTTTCAATGAAACTGCGATCTTAACGTCCACTGACAGCTCCGTCATCACTCTGGTGTGAGGCTCCATGTGTTGCAGGAGGTGACACAGCTCTGTGACTAACTCCTTTTTGAATCAGAGTCACCTCACACACTGCTACTGGGGCAGATAAGGTAGGAAAAGTGCTCTCATACCTCGTCCAGTCTTGGGTCATCACATCCTCTATCCTCCCTGAATGTCTGCAGCAGCTCACAACACAACCTCCAGAAAATCATCCACAGCACCTCCACTAACTTTACAATAGCAAAAGTAATTCAAAAGCCCCTCACCTGTAAGTTGGATGCCTGGTCCTTTTAAATAACACGAGAGGGGCTCCTCGTGCTGCTGAATATATGTTCAGCTGAGAATGACTAACACAGGTGGTCAGTGGACGTGCACAGGCCAAGTTTCAAAGACACACATCAAAGCTGCTGGAATGGCTGATTGGCACCATATTCAGACCCTTCCTCACACTACCAGCACATGCTTGATAAACCCGATCTAAATCCCTGTCCAGCACTAAATCCCTGTCCAGCATGGAGCACTGCAAGTGACCGGCAGCTCAGCTCATACCTTTTTATGGATCCAAGCGTCCATGACGTTGGGCCCTGTGGAGCTGTGGAGCTGAAAACCGTGGTAAGTGGTAGAATAAAGAGGGGGTGAAGTTTATTTTTAAAGCTAATTGAAGAAAATACTAGAAGGTCAAAAGGAATATGGGAACTGTCAGGGGAATGGGACTAACTGGAGGGGTGAGGCCATGGAGGGATTCAAACACATGAATGAGAATAATAAAATTAAGGTGCTGCCAGACTGGGAGTCAATGTAAATCAGTGAGCACAAGGGTGATGGGTGATCGGGATTGGTGTGAGTTAGAATACAGGCAGCAGAGTTCTGGATGGGCTGTGGTTTATAGAGGTTTATAAATGGGAGGGTGACCAGGATAGAATTGGGATAGTCAAGTGTGTATTTAACAAAGGCACAGATGAATGTTTATGCAGCAGATAGGCTGAGGCAGAGGTGGAGATGTGTGTTAGTACAGAGGTGGTAGTAGGCAGGGTTGGTGAGAATATGGAGATGAACTCAGCTCAGATTTAAATAGAACACAGAGGTTGCAAACTGTCTGGTTCAGCCTCAGATATTTAGCAATGAGGAGATCGTGGTTCATGGATAGTGGATCGAATTTCTTATGGAGACCAGTGACAACTACACTCTTCCCAAATTTAAATAGCAAGAACATTATTTCAGTGAAACAAATTTTACAGATCTCATAGCAGGAAATAGAGACTTACCAGGGACAGCAAAGATGGGAGAGTAAATTACAAGCACTCTAATGCACATAGCAATGGTTTATAGAGCTAATATCTGGGGACAGAAATTTGCCAGGAATAACAACAGCAGCAAGGAGGGCAGCGGAAATTACAAGAATGGTAATGCAGTTAAACATGGTTTATAGAATTAATAGCTAGATACAGAGACTTACTAGGGACATCAATAATAGCCAAGAAGGGGTAGTAAATGTATTGAATATTCCTCAGTGCGTAATAGATCCGACTGTTTAATGAGAACTGATCATAATCTGCAGAAAGAAAGTTAAACTCCCAGATGAAACTCCTGTTCATTGTTGTAACATTCCAATCTATTGTACTCTGATTCTGATCTTTCCTCTCCCTCTCTCCAGAGCCGCTGATCCCTGTTAGTGACGGAGTGATGTGATACTCCCACTGACACTATGTGATAACACATTGAAAGGAGCCCCTTATTAATAGAAGAGGGAAATCTTCCAGTGACACAATTAGGGTCCATGGAGACTCACATTAATTGCAGTCACTGAACAAACAGGTTCAGTTAACCCCTTTCAATCCAACACTTTTTGTATCACAATAAACTAGAACATTCACCCGGTCTGGATGGGAATTCTGAGGGTTGGTGAGAGAAGGAATGGTGCAAATGGAAGAAGCACTGCACAGAATCTGCCAATTCTCTTTGGATATAGGAGTGATGACAGAGCACTTGAGGGCTGCAAATTATACACCTAGTTTACAAAAAGGAGGGATGTGGTAAACCCTGTACTGTCCAGTCAATCTGACGTCAGTGGTGGTGAAATTTCACAACCCAGGACAGAAATATTATTTGCTTGGAAAAACATAGCATAATAAATTTCAAGCCACATGGATATGCCAATGACAATTCATGTCTGGCAAAGTTCAGCAAGAACTTATCCCAAGGTACTTCACAGCAGCATTATGAAACAAAGTATAACACTGAACCACCAAGGTTAGGTGACCAAATGTTTGGTCAAAGAGGCAAGTTTTAAAGGAGTGTCTTCAAGGATAAAAGCGAGGTGGAGAGATGGAGAGATGGAGCTGTGAAGGGAGCGTATTCCAGAGCTTTGGGCCGAGGCAACTGAAGGTGGAGTAATTAAAATCAGGGATGCACAAGAGGCCAGAATTAGAGGAGCAGAGATATCTCAGAGGTTTGTGGGGCTGGAGGGGATTCCAGAGTTAGTGAGGGGTGAGGCAATGGAGGGATTGGAAAACAAGAATGAGAATTTTAAAATCAAGACATTGCTTGACTGTGAGCTGATGTCGGTCAGTGATTGGGGAATGAGACTTGCTGTGAGTTAAGGCACAGGCAGCAGAGTTTTAGATGACCTCAAGGTTACAGACAGTAGAATGTGGGAGAATGAGTTCGAATAGTCCAGGCTACAGGTAATGAAAGCATGACTGAGAGCTTCAGCAGCGGATGAGTTAAGATGGGGTGAAAGCAGGCGATGTTATTGAAGTGGAAATAGGTGGTGATAGTGATGGCACGAATATAACGGTGGAAGCTCATTTTGTGGTCAACTGTCACAGAATCACAGAATTGTTACAGGCGGCCATTCTGTCCATCGTGTCTGCGCTGGCTGTCCAAAAGAGCAATTTATCTAGTATCACTCCCCTGTCTTCTCCCTGTAACTCTGTACAAACTTCCTTTTCAGACAGCTATCCAATTTCCTCCTGAATGCCTCGATTGAATCTGCCTCCACCACACTCTCAGGCAGTGCATTCCAGACCTTAAGCACTCGCTGTGTGAAAAAGTATTCCTCATGTTCCTTCTGCTTCTTTTACCAATTACTTTTATTCTTTGCCCTCTCCTTTTTTTAACCTTTCAGGAGTGGGGACAGTTTTCCCTATCCACTCTGTCCAGACACCTCATAATTGTAAATACCTTTTTTTCCTCTCAGCCTTCTCTTCTCTAAGGAAAATGTTCCCAGTTCTCCAGTCTCTCTTCATAACTGATATTCTTCATCTCTGGAACCATTCTTGTGAATGTTTTTTCACACTCTCCAATGTCTTCACGTTTCCTAAAGTGTGGTGCCCAGAACTAGACGTAATACTGCAACTGAGGCCGAACTAGTGTCTCATACAAGTTCAAAATAACCTCTTTGCTTTTGTATTCCATACTGCTGTTAATAAAGCCCAGGATACTGTCTGGTTTATTAACCGCTCTCTCTCAACCTCTCCTGCCAACTTCAATGACCCATGCACATATACACCCAGGTCCCTCTGCTCCTGCACACCGTTTAGAGTTGTACCATTTATTCTATATGGCCTCTCCATGTTCTTCCTACCGAAATGAATCACATCACATTTCTCCACATTGAACTTCATCTGCCACCTGTCTGTCCATTCCACCAACTTGTCTATGTCCGTTTGAATTTCTACACTATCCTCCTCACAGTTCACAATGCTTCCAAGTTTTGAATCATCTGCAAACTTTGAAATTGTGCCCTGTACACCAAGGTCTATGTCATTAATATTTGTCAGGAAGAGAAACGATCCCAGCATTGATCCCTGGGGAACTCCACTACAAGTCTTAAATGAAAACAAGAAGTGCTGAAAAGACTCAGCAGGTCTGGAAGCATCTGTGGAGAGTGAAGCAGAGTTAACGTTTCTGGCCTGTGACCTTTCATCAGAATTGACAAAGGTAAGGAAATAAAGCAAGGTTGGGGCAAAAGAGAAAAAAGAGGGTCAGAGAGATTAACTGACAAGGAGGTCATGGGGCAAAGGCAAAGAGAGTGTGCTTGTGGTGTGGTGAAAGACAAAACGTTAGTGCAGAGAGGGTGTTGAATGACAAAATAATGAACAGCCCTAGCCAAAAGCAGCAACATAAAAAAATCATGTTTAAGGCCAGGAAATGGCAAAAAAAATGATAAAGCAAAATAATTGAAAGAACCAGTCTTGATCTGAAATTATTGAACTCAATGTTCAGTCTGGAAGTCTGAAGAGTGCCTATTCGGACAATGACATGCTGTTCCTCGAGCTGACGTTGATGTTCACTGGAACACCGCCGCAGGTAAAAGGCAGATTGGGTGTCCACATTGTGCAGCACCTCCATTCAGTCCAAAAGCATGACACCGAGATTCCAGTCGCTTCTTATTTCAACACCCTCCACCCGCCCCTCCAGCTCTACTTTTCACATTTCTGTCCTTGTGTTTTCCCCAATACCTCCACTTTATTTGCTTAAAACCTATTACATTTCTAACCTTTGCCACGTCTGATGAAAGATCTCACACCTGGAACATTAACACTTCTTCTCTCTCCACAGATGCTGCCAGACGTGCTGAGTATTTCCATCACTTTCTGTTTTAATTTCACATTTCCAGCATCTGCAGTATTTTGTTTGATTCTACTACAAACCTTTCTCCAGCCCGAAAAGCATCCAATAATCACGACACTCTGTTTCCTGTCACTCAACCAATTTAGTTTCATGTTGGTACTGTCCTTTTTATTCGATGAGTGACAACTTTGCTCACAAGTCTGTTGTGTGACACTTTATCAAATGCCTTTTGGAATTCCATTTACACCAGATCAACAGCATTGCCGTCATCAATCTTCCATTTCACCTCTTCAGAAACTCCAGCAAGTTAGTAAAACACCATTTTCCCTTAACAAATCCGTGCTGGTCTTCCATAATTATCCCACATTTGTGTGTGTGCCTATTAATGTTGTCCCAAATGTGACACCGAGGTTTGTAAAAGACTGCCTCAATCTCAGAGTGTTACCAAGGAGAGGGATGGAATCAATAGCAAGGAACAGAGTTGGAGTGGGGAGTGAAAACAATGACTTCCGTCTTCCCAATATTTAATTGGAGGAAATTTCTGCTCATCCAGAACTGGATTTCGGATAAGCAGTCTGATAATTTAACAACAGTGGAGGAGTGGAGAGAGGTGGTGGTGAGGTAAACATGATGGCGTCCTTTGATAAAACAATGGAGAGGGTTGATGAGGGTGGTGTGATTGAAGTTATATATATCTGGACTTTCAAAAGGTGTTTGATAAAGTGACATTCAATAGACAGGTTAGGAAAACTGAACCCCATGGATTAAAGGGACAGTGACAGTGTGGATATAACATTGACTATGGAACAGTAAACAGAGAGAAGTGGTGAAAGGTTGTTGTTCAGACTCGATGGGAGTATGCAGTGGTGTTCGCCAGGGCTCGGCATTAGGACCACTGCTGTTTTTGCTGTTGGAAAACAAGAGGTATGTAGGGCAGAGCCCCCACCTCCTCCCACTTTACAGAGCTTCCCCTCTCTGCAGCCTCTGCTCCATTTGTTTGTCATGTTACAGACACAGAGACACTGTAACTACAGTCCCCATACCTCGTCCAGTGTTGGGTTACAAATCCTCTGTCGTCCCTGAATGTCTGCACAGCTCACAACACAACCTCCAGAAAACCATCCACAGCACCTCCACTAACTTTACAATAGCTGAAGGAAGTCAAAAGCCCTTCACCTGTAGGTTAACTGCCTATAAATTTTCAATGGCATTAGATGAGGTTCCTCGTGTTGCTGAATGTATGTTTAGCTGAAAGTGACCAACACAGGCGGTCAGTTAACATGCACAGTCCAAGTTTCAAAGACGTACATCAAAGCTGCTGGAATAGAAGTTTGATGTGACATTCCACAACTCCTCATGCTACTCGTACACACAATGTACACCCGGGCACAGCACGAAGCAGTGTGCAGGCCACACCAGAAGTGGCTTTAGCTCATCTCACACCCTTTTGTGGATCCAGACTTCCATTGTGTGGGCAACAGTGGTGCTACAGAGCTGAAAATCAACACCAGGGAGCGATAGAGAGGGAATGAAATTCACTTTAAAGGGGGAACTGGAAATGGAATAGGAATGAAGAGGGGAATTGGACTAATTGGAGGGGTGAGGCTATGGAGGGATTCTAACAGAAGAATGGGAATATTAAAGTGAAGGTGCTGCCAGACTGGGAGCCGTTGTAGATCAGTGAGCACAGGGGTGATGGGTGATCAGGATTTGGTGAGAGTTAGGATACAGGCAGCAGAGTTATGGATGGTCTGTGATTTATGGGGGGTTCATAACTGGGAGGATGACCAGGATAGAAATGCAATAGTCAAGTGTGGATTTAACAAAGGCACAGATGAGGGTTTATGCAGCAGATGGGCTGAGGCAGAGGTGAAGATGGGTGTTATTACAGAGGTGGTAGTCGACAGGGTTTGTGATGGGGAGAATATGGAGATGAAAACAGCTCAGGTTTAGATAGAACACAGAGGTAGCAAACAGTCTGGTTCAGCCTCAAACATTGGACTTGGAGTATGTCGTTCACAGATATGGGACACAATTTCTTATGGAGACCAATAACATTGGCTTCGGGCTTCAGAGAAAAAAAACAGAATTACTTGAACAGTATTTCAGTGAATCAGGGTTTACAGATCTTATATGTGGAAATAAAGACTTACCAGGGCAGTACAACAGGAAAGATAAGAATAAATTATGTGAACTATAATATCATTAGCAATGATTGTCAAGCTAATAGCTGGAGACAGAGATTCACCAGGAATAACAACAGCAGTAAGGAGGGCAGAGTAAATTCCAGTAACAGTAACGCAGTTAAAAATGGTTTGTAAAATTGACAAACTTACCAGGGACACCAACAATAGCAAGGATGGGATAGTAAATGTGTTGTATAATCAACAGTGTGTAATAGATCTGGGATGTTAAAGACAGCGAATCATACGTAGAAAGTATGTAAAGAGGCCATGATAATCCTCTGCCCACATTTGTAACATTCCATTCCACTGTTCTCAGATTCTGACCCATTGTTGTAACATTCCAATCTATTGTTCTCAGGTTCTGATCTATCCTCTCCCTCTCTCTGGTGCTGCTGATGCCTGTAAGTGGTGAAGCTGATAATCCACTGGCGCAATGGTATTAAACCTTGAAAGGAATCCCTTATTAATAGAAGATGGAAAACCTCCAGTGACACAATTAGGGTCCATGGAGACTGTCATTAACGACAGTCACTGAACAAATAGGTTCTGTTAACCACTTCCCATCCAACACTTTTTGTACCTCAAAAAAGTAGAACATTTACTCGATCTGTATGGGATGTATGAGGGTTACTGAGGAAAGGAAATGTGGAAGTAGCATAGGCCCTGGACAGAGTCTTCTGATCCTCCTTGGATATGGGAGTGATAACAGAGGACTGGAGGGTTGTACATGTTGCAGCATGTTTAAAAAAGGAGAGATGGGGTAAAACCTGTATTTACTGACCAGTCAATCTAATGTCGGTGTTTGGAAATTTCTAAAGGTCACAACCAGGAGATAAGTATGCCCTGCTCAAAAAGGGATAATAACTGAGAAGCAGCATGCAAATGCGAATTCCAAATCATATCTGGCAAACGACAACAACAACAAGGTATTTTATATAGTGCCTTTAATGTAATAAAACATCCCAAGATGCTTCATTATAAAACAAAACATGATACGGAGAGATATAAGAAATTATTAGGTCAGAGGACCAAAAGCGTCGTCAAAGAGATAGGTTTTAATGGGTGTCTTAAATGAGGAAAGGGTGGTGGAGAGGTGGCGGGATGGAGAGGTGGAGAGGTACAAGGAGGGTATTCGACAGCTTGGAGCCTAGGCAACTGAAGGTGTGGTCACCAATGGTGGAACAGTTAATATCAGGGATGCACAAGAGGCTGGAATTAGAGGAGCACAGATATATTGAAGGGTTGTGGGGACGGATCTTACAGATACAGGATGGGGGCGAGGTCATGGAAGAAAAATAAGTTGAGAATTTAAATAAAGACAATACTTGATCAGGAGTCAAAGTCGGTCAGTGACATGTGCACCGGACTTGGCACGATTTCGGACATGGCAACAGAGTTCTGGAGGACATTAAGTTAGCAGAGAGCAGCAGGCGGGAAATCAGAGAGGAGTGTGTTGGAGTAGTCATGTCTCGGGGTAAGGAAAGCATTAATGAGTTTCAGCAGTAGATAGGCTGAGACAGGGGTGAAGTCGGGCGCTCTAACTGAGGTGGAAATAGGTGGTTGTAATGATATCCTGAAAATGAGGTTCAAGCTCATTTTGTGGTCAAATGTGCCACCAAGGTTGTAAACATACTGTCCGAATCTCAGACTGTTACCAGGGAGAGGGATGGGATCAATAGCAAGGGAACAGAGTTGGAGTGGGGCGTGAAAACAATGGCTTCAGTCTTCCCAATATTTAATTGGAGGAAATTTCTGCTCATCCAGCACTGGATGTCGGATAAGCAGTCTGATAATTTAACAACAGTGGAGGAGTGGAGAGAGGTGGTGGTGAGGTAAACTTGGTGGAGTTCTTTCGTGAAACAATGGAAAGAGTTGATGAGGGTGGTGTGATTAAAGTTATATATATGATCTTTCAAAAGGTGTTTGATCAAGTGACATTCAACAGACAGGTTAGAAAAGCTGAACCGCATGGATTAAAAGGACAGTGACAGTGTGGATATAACATTGGCTAATGAACAGTAAACAGAGAGAAGTGGTGAAAGGTTGTTGTTCAGACTCGATGTGAGTATACAGTGGTGTTCCCCAGGGCTCGGTATTAGGACCATTGCTCGTTTTGCTCTTGGAAAACCCGATTTGGGTAGGGCAGAGCCCCCTCCCCCTGTTCTTTGCAGAGCTTCCCCTCTATTCAGCCTCTGCTCCATTTGTTGGTCATGTTACGAACCCAGAGACACTGTAACTACAGTCCACATACATCGTCCAGAGTTGGGTCACCAAATCCTCTGTCCTCCGTGAATGCCTGCAGCAGCTGACAACACCACCTCCAGAAAACCATCCACAGCACCTCCACTAACTTTACAATAGCAGAAGCAAGTCGAAAGCCCTTCACCTGTAAGTTGGATGCCCGGTCCTTTTAAATAATACTAGAGGGGCTTCCCGGTGCTGCTGAATGTATGTTCAGCTGAGAGTGTATAACACAGGCGGACAGTGGACATGCACAGACCAAGTCTCGAGGTAACAGTGAAGTCTTCCAGCCAAAATGGACAGTTTGACCTTTTCCCACATTATACTCCATTTGCCAGTTCTTTGACCACTCATTTAGCCTATCTATATCCCTTTGTAGCCTCCTTATGTCCTCTTCAGCACTTACCTTCTTACCAATCTTGGAGACATTAGCAAATTTCGTAAGCATACCTTCGGTCCATTCATCAAAATCATTTATATCAATTGTAAAAAGTTGAGGCCCCAGCACTGATCACGGTAGCACACCAATCGTCGCAGCTTGCCAACCAGAAAATTTCCCCTTTATGCCTACTCTGTTTCCTGTTAGCTAGCCAATCCTCTATCCATGCCAATTATGTTACCCCCTAAATGATGAGCTTTTATTTTCCACAATGACGTTTGATGTGGCACGTTATCAAATGCCTTCTGGAAATCTAAGTACTGTAGATCCACCAGTTCCCCTTTATCCACAGTACATGTTACTTCTTCAAAGAACTCCAATATATTGGTTAAACATGATTTCTCTTTCACAAAACCATGTTGTCTCTCCTGATCGCCTTGATTTTTTCTACATGCCTTGCTATAACGTCTTTAATAATAGCTTCTAACATCTGATCCATAGCTGAAAGCCATTCTCACCTGCCACAGGTTGTATGTACACTATGTCTCTTCTTATGTTATGCTCTATTTGAACTGTTACTCCTCAAAGAGTCACAGAATTATAGAGATATACAGCACAGAAACAGGACCTTCAGCCCATTCTGTCTGTGCCAGCCATCAAGCTCCAAACTATTCTAATCTCAGTTCCCAGCACTTGGCCTGTAGCCTTGTCTGCCATGGCGTTTCAAGTGCTCATCTAAATACTTCTGAAATGTTGTGAGTGTTCCTGCTCCGACCCTTTCTTAAGGCAGTGCCTTCCAGATTCCAACCACCCTCTGGGAGAAAATTATTTTCCTCAAATCCCTTGTAAATCTCCAGCCCCTTACCTTAAATCAACTCCCCCTGGTTATTGACCCCTCCGCTAAGGGAAAGTAGATTCTTCATATCGAACCTATCAATGCCCCTCACAATTTTGTGTCCCACAATCATGATACCCCTCATCCTTCTCTGCTCTGAGGAAAACAACCCTCGCCTTTCCTGTCGCTCTTCATAGCTGAAATGCTCCAGCCCAGGCAACATCCTGGCGAATCTATTCTGCACCCTCTCCATTGCCATCACATCCTTCCTATAGTGTGGCAACCAGAACTATACACAGTACTCCAGTTGTGGCCGAACTGGTGTTTAATACTATTCCATCATGACCTCCCTGCTCTTATATTCTCCGCCTCGGCTAATAAAGGCAGGTGTCCCATACGTCTTCCTGACCGCATTGTCTACCTGTGCTGCTGCCTTCAGTGATCTATGGACAAGTACAACAAGGTCCCGTAATCTCAGGCTTTCCTCCTCACTATTTACAAAACAATCAATTTTCGTGTCAGCTGCGAACTTACTGATCTGACCTCCTATATTCACGTCTAAATCATTAATGTACACGACAAACAGCAAGAGTCCCAGCACCGATCCCTGCAGTACACCACTGGTCACAGGCTTCCACTCGCAAAAACAGCCCTTGACCATCACCCTCTGCCTCCTGCCACTAAGCCAATTTTGGATCCAATTTGCCAAATTGCCCTGGATCC
This sequence comes from Heterodontus francisci, assembly GCF_036365525.1. Classification (NCBI taxonomy): domain Eukaryota; kingdom Metazoa; phylum Chordata; class Chondrichthyes; order Heterodontiformes; family Heterodontidae; genus Heterodontus; species Heterodontus francisci. Next base: position 1,392,412 of record NW_027140493.1, on the reverse strand, counting down.
CATGGGCTCTTACCTTCTTAACACATCTCCCATGCGAGACCCTATCAAATGCCTTACTGAAGTCCTTGTAGACTACTGCTTTACCCTTATTTACACCCCTAGTCACCGCCTCGAAAATAATCAAATCAATTTAGTTAGACACGAACTCCCCTTGACAAAGCTATACTGACTATCCCTGATTAATCCCTGCCTCTCGACGTGGAGATTAATCCGGTCCCTCCGATTTTTTTCCAATGGTTTCCCTGCAATAAATTGCTTGTGACCCTTCGACCTCCTTTTGGTTAATCTGTGACCCGAGATCAGATGTTACAGTGGTGTAGGAGTGGCAACAGAGTTCATGTCAAAGTCCTACCTCCCTTTTATATGATCCTACAAAATGGACATGGACTACTGGGCAGTAATGTGCTCAAAGGTCATCAGCAGTAATTGATTATCGCTATATTTGCATACTGTAGAACATTAAACCATACCCCTGCTCTGGTGTCCATTGCACCTTCAATATTCATGATTAAAATATCAGAGGAGTGGTTACCAGACACCTCTGATGACCCTGAGCTGCAGGCGATTCTCGAGTCGGTGCTGAGTGTATTCACAACCCATAAAGATGACTGTGGAAACATGAGCAGACCGGAAGAAATTAACTGACCATTGCATGATCCATGAAGCAGTATTCATACCGAGCTGAGATTATATCATATATTCCAGACACTATCAGGTCATTGTTATACCAGGGTGTTGTTCACAAAGACACATTCATTACTAACTGCCCCATTTGGCCGGTTAGAAAATCGTATGGCAGCTGGTGACTGACTGTTGACCATCACAAACTCAACTCAGTCATCCCTGTGTGATCCCGGATGTCTGAAAGACACCTATCCTACTCTCCCTGATTCCCAGCAGCAGGGCTGTCTTCACCACCCTGGATATCTCTAATCGTTATTGGAGTATCCCAGTAAAGCTCGAGGGACAATTTAAATTCACATTCACTTCTGAGGACCAGAGGTACCCCGGAAATGACTGTCACAAGGGGATCCATGATAACTTCACTATTTCCCACTAACGTACGGCCGGGCCCTTATGAGCTTTTCACAGTCTTCCTGCTTGCTGCAATGTGTCGATGGTCTCCTCCTCACCACCACAGACCGTGTCCACACATTTAACCCTTTTACAGGAACTGCTGCAATAACTTTGGGAGCTGGACTAAAAGACCATCCACGTCAGGCCCAGCTGTGCAAGATCGTGTCAAATTTCCAAGTGTCCAGGTTGGATCATCCTGCACCAGCCCAGACGAACATCAGGTGGAGACCATCCAGTGTCTACCCCTGTCCACCTCAAAGACTGCCCTGCGTCCTATCCTCAGGCTGGTGGGGCATCAGTGGACCCTCATCCAGTGTCCACCCCTGTCCACCTTAAAGACTGCCCTGTGCCCTCTCCTCAGGCTGGTGGGGTGTAGTGAACCCTCATCCAGTGTCTACCCCTGTCCACCTCAAAGACTGCCCTGTGTCCTATCCTCAGGCTGGTGGGGTATCAGTGGATGCTCATCCAGTGTTTATCGTTGTCCACCTCAAAGACCGCCCTGTGTCCTATCCTCAGGCTGGTGGGCTATCAATGGACCCTGATCCAGTGTTTATCCTTGTCCACCTCAATGACTGCCCTGTGTCCTATCCTCAGGCTGGTGGGGCATCGGTGGACCCTCATCCAGTGTCCACCCCTGTCCACCTTAATGACTGCCCTGTGTCCTATCCTCAGGCTGGTGGGGTGTAGTGAAACCTCATCCAGTGTCTACCACTGTCCACCTCAAAGACTGCCCTGTGTCCTATCCTCAGGGTCGAGGTATCATTAGTCCCTCATCCAGTGTCTACCCCTGCCCACATCAAAGACTGCCCTGTGTTCTATCCTCAGGGTCGAGGTATCATTAGTCCCTCATCCAGTGTCTACCCCTGCCCACATCAAAGACTGCCCTGTGTTCTATCCTCAGGGTCGAGGTATCATTAGTCCCTCATCCAGTGTCTACCCCTGCCCACATCAAAGACTGCCCTGTGTTCTATCCTCAGGCTGGTGGGGTATCAGTGGACGCTCATCCAGTGTCCACCCCTGTCCACCTCAAAGACTGCCCTGTCTCCTATCCTCAGGCTGGTGGGCTATCAATGGACCCTCATCCAGTGTCTACCCCTGCCCACCTCAAAGACTGCCCTGTGTCCTATCCTCAGGCTTGTGGGGTATCAGTGGACCCTCATCCCTCGATTTGCAGAGACTGTGACCCCTCTTTATGAACTACCTAATGGTGATGATGACCAGGTTTAACCCGGTTGGATTGAAGCAGTAACACGAATGAAGACAGCTTTCGCCCAGGCAACGTGTCTTATCTCACTTAACTCTGACAAGACTTCATTCGTCTGACATGGCGGTGGGGGACACAGTGAAAAGCCTGGCTGCTGTCCTATGTAGAGAAAACCAGGAGAAACTACTTCCCATTGTGAATGACTCCAGAATTGTGAATGGGTCTGAACTGGTTTACTCCGTTTGTGAAGAACATTTGTTAACCATGTTCTGGGGCATCAAACATTTCACTTAGATCACGGGGTTCAACAGGGTGATACTGCCCAGTCCATTAGAAACTTTCCCAGTATAGAAAATCAGTAGTAATAGTATTCCCCTGTCAGAGAGTCGTCGAGTCATAGTCATTTAAGCACAGAATGAGGCCATTTGTCCCATCGAGTCTATGCCTGCTCTTTGTAGATAAATCCAGACAGTCTCATTCCCCAGCTGTCTCCACATTCCTGCAAGTTTATTTCCCTCAAGTATCCATCCAATATCTTTTTGAAATCATTCACCATCACTGCGTCCACCAGCATCGTAGGCAGTGATTTCCAGGCCATTCCCACTCACTCACTTCCACTCACCAACAGGTTCTTAAACATGATTTCCTATTCATCCATCCATGTTGACTATGCCAATCAGGTCATTATTATCCAAGTGCCCATTGATCACATCCTTTAGAATAGATTCTAGCATTTTCCCAATGATTAACGTAATGTTAACAGATCTGTAATTCCCTGTTTTCTCTCTCCCTCCCTTCTTAAATAGTGGGGTGACATTTGCTACCTTCCAATCTCCAGGAACCCGAATCTATAGAATGTTGTAAGATGATCACCAATGCTTCCACTATCTGCATTGCTAGCTCTTTCAACACTCTGGGATGTAGGATATCAGGTCCTGGGGACGTATCAACCATCAGCTCCATTAATTTCACAAAGACAAACTCCTGACTAATATTAATTTCCTTTAATTCCTCTTTCCCCCAACATCTTGGATCTCTAATTCTGGGAGATTTCTTATATATTCCTCAGTGAAGACAGACACAAAATAATCATTTAACTTCTCTGCCATTTCTCTATTCCCCATCATAAATTCTCCTGACTCTGCCTGTAATGGACCCACATTTATCTTCGCCAAACGTTTCCTTTCTACGTACCTGTAGACGTTTTTACAGCCTGCTTTTATATTTTTCCTAGCTAACATTCATATTCTATTCTCCATTTCTTTATCAGTTTCTTCATCCTCCTTTGTTATATTCTGAAATCCTCCCAATCCTCAGGTTTTCTACTATTTATGGCAACTTTATAGGCATTTTCATTTAATCTTATGCAGTCCTTAACTTCCGTTGTTATCCACTGTTGACTGTCTTTACTTTTGGGGTCTATGTGCCTTGATAGAATGTATAGCTTCTGTAAATTATGCAATATTTCTTTAAAGACTATCCATTACCTATGTACTGTCATACCTTTCAATGCATGTTTACATTCCACCTCGGCCAATTTGCCCCTCATACCTTCATAATTTACTTTGTTCAAATTTAACACCCTGGCTTAAGATTGCACGTTCAAACATCATGTAAAATTCTATTATGGTCATTCATCCCTAAATGTTATTTTAGAACATAGAAAAATACAGCACAGAACAGGCCCTTCGGCCCACGATGTTGTGCCGATCCTTTGTCCTCTGTCAAGGACAATTTAATCTATACCCCATCATTTTACAATAACATTAGTTAACCCTGTCGCATTACATTATACTAGATCTAAAACAGACTGTTTTCTAATCGGTTCCTCAACTAATGCTCTAGAAAATCATCCCGAACACACTCCAGAAACTTGTCATCCCTAGCAGAAGTTCTCATTAGGTTTACCCAATCTATATGAAGATTGAAGTCACCCGTGAATACTGTATTACCCATGCTACATGATGCTCTAATCTCCGGATTAATGCCATCCCCCACACTACCACTACTGTTTGGTGGTCCATAAAAAAAACTCCTAACAATGTTTACTGCCCCTTGTTGTTTCTTAGCTCCACCCAAACAGATTCCACATTTTGTTCTTGAGCCCTGAGATCCTCCCTTACTAATGTAATGATCCCATCCCATATTATCAGCACAACAGCACTGCCTTTTGCTTTTTGCCTATCCTTCATATATGTCGAACATACTTGTATATTCAGTTCTCAGGCTTGGTCACCCTGTAGCCACATTTCCGTTATGACAATTGGATCAGACATAATTACCTCCATTTCGGCCTTTAAATCATCAATCTTGTTGGGAATACTGCGTGCATTCAGGTAAAGCGCCCTTAACCTTGTCATCTTGACATTCAGCATTCTAAGACAAGTTGATGCTCACTTTTGTGTTGCCTGCTTCTAATGTCACTTTCTACTTTTCTACCTCCTGTTACCAGCTTTACTTCCTCCCAATTTGATCCTTCATTCCAATTTCAAAAGGAAACTGGATGGGTACTTGAAGGAAGAGAACATGCAGGGCTATGGGGATCAAGGGTGGGAGCAGGACTGGGTGAATTGCTGAACAGAGAACGGGCACCATCTCGATAGGCAGAATGGACTCCCTCTGTGCCATAAGTGATTCCATTAATCAATGATGGGTGTGTCAGCTGCTTCTGCATGGAAAGGTCGAGATACATCGAAGTTCAATGAAACTGTGACGTTAACAGCCACTGGCAGCTCCGTCCTCCCCCTGGTGTGAGGCTCCAGGTCATGTTACAGGAGCTAACACAGCACTGTGACCACCTCTTTATTGAATCAGAGTCACCTCACACACTGCTCCTGGCTTAGGTGTAGGTAGGAAAAGTGCTCTTGGCAAACCCGGCGTGGGAAGGACCGAGTCCCCTCCTACTCTCTCTTTACAGAGCTTCCCCTCTCTGCAGCCTCTACTCCATTTGTTAGTCATGTTACAGTCCCAGAGACACTGTAACTACAGTCGCCATACCTCCTCCAGAGTTGGGTCACCAAATCCTCTGCCATCCCTGAATGTCTGCAGCAACTCACAACACAAACTATAGAAAACCACCCACAGCACCTCCACTAACTTTACAAGAGCAGAATTAAGTCAAAATCCCATCACCTGAAAGTTGCATGCCTGATACATTTAAATAACACGAGAGGGGGTTCCTCGTGCAGCTGAATGTTTGTTCAGCTGACAGTGACTAACACAGGCGGTCAGTGGACATGCGCAGACCAAGTTTCAAAGACGTACGTCAAAGTACTGGAATAGCAGTTTGATGTGACATTCCATAACTCCTCATTGTACGAGTGCATACAATGTTCACCCGGGATAGAATGCTGCACAGCGTGGGACGGTGTGCACACCATGCCAGAAGTGGCTGGTAGCTCAGCTCACACCTTTTGTGGATCCAGGCTTCCATAGTGTAGGAAAGAGTGGTGTTGTAGAACCGAAAATGATCACCAGGCAGATAGAGATGGAAGGAAATTCACTTTAAAAGGAAACATGGAAATAGATTTGAAGGCAAAGGTTTTTCTGGGATATGGGAATGAACACAATGAGACTAATGGGAGGGGTGAGGCCAGGGAGGGATTCAAACACAAGAATAAGATTATTAAAATTAAGGTGCTGCCAGGCCGGAGCCAATGTAGATCACTGAGTACAGGGGTGATGTGTGATCGGGATTTGGTGTGAGTTAGGATACAGGCAGCAGGATTCTGGATGGACTGTGGTTTATGGAGGTTTATAACTGGGATGGTGACCAGGATAAAATTGGAACAGTCAAGTGTGGATTCAACAGTGACACGTATGAGGGTGTATGCAGCAGATGGGCTGTGGCAGTGGTGGAGACGGGTGATATTACAGAGGTGGTAGTAGGCAGGGTTGGTGATGAAGAGAATATGGAGATGAACTCAGCTCAGGATTAGACAGAACACCGAGGTTGTAACCTGTCTGGTTCAACCTCTGACATTGGGCAGGGTCGGGTATGTGGTTCTCAGATAGGGGACAGAATTTCTTATGGAAAACAATGATACTGTCTTCAGTCTTCAAAAATAATTAAAGTACTTGACCAGTATTTCAGTGAACCAGGGTTGGCAGATACCATATGTGGGAATAGAGACTTACCAGGGGCAGTAACAGCAGGAAAGATGAGAGCAAATGTCAAGAACTATTATACAGATGGCAATAGTATGTAGAGCTAATAGCTGGAGATAGATATTCACCAGGAATAACAACAGCAGCAAGGAGGGCAAAGTAAATTCCAGGAGCAGTAATGCAGTTAAACATGGTTTATAAAATTAATAGCTGTATTGCCAAATTTACCAGGGGCAGCAACAGTTGCGAGGATGGGATAGTAAATGTGTTGAATAATCAGCAGTGTAAAATAGATCTGAGAAGTTAAAGACAGCGAATCATGCGCTGAAAGCATGTAAAGAGGCCACGATAAACCTCTGCCCACTGTTGTAACATTCCAATCTATTGTTTTCAGAATCTGACCCATTGTTGTAACATTCCAATCTATTGTTGTCAGGTTCCGATCTATCCTCTCCCTCTCTCTAGAGCCGCTGATCTCTATACGTGTTGAGGCTGATACTCCACTGGCGTGATGGGATAACACCTTGAAAGGAATCCCTTATTGATAGAAGATGGAAAACCTCCAGTGACACATTTAGGGTCCATGGAGATTGACTTCAATTACAGTCACTGAACAAACATATTCAGTTAACCACTTTCCATCGAACACTTCTTGGAACTCAAACAAGTAGGACATTTACCCAGTGTGATAGGTTGTGTGAGGGTTACTGAGGGAAGTAAATGTGGAAATAGAAGAGGCACTGGACAGAATCTTCCAATCCTCCTTGGATAGGGAAGTTATGACAGAGGATGAGACGGTTGTAAATGTTACACCCTGTTTAGAAAAGGAGAGATGGGGTAAACCCTGCACTGACCAGTCAGTCTAATGTCAGTGGTTAGAAATTTCAAAAGGTCACAACCAAGCGATAGGTATTCCTTGCTCGAAAAAAATGGATATTTGTTGAGAGGCAGCACGGAAATGCGAATCCCAAATCATGTCTGGCAAACGTCAACAACAACAACTTATCTTATTTAGTGCCTTTAATGTAATAAAACATCCCAAGATGCTTCACAGGAGCATTATAAAATAAAATATGACACCGAGACATATAAGGAAATATTAGGTCAGAGGACCAAAAGCGTGCTCAAAAAAGTAGGTTTCAATGGGTACATTAAAGAAGGTAAGCATGGTGGAGAGATGGAGAGATGGAGGGGTGTAAGGACGGTATTCCAGTGCTCGGGGCCTAGGCAACTGAAGGTGTGGCCAACAAAGGTGGAACAGTTAATAACAGGGAGGTAGAAGAGTCATGAATTAGAGGAGTTCAGATATATTGAAGGGTTGTGCGGTTGGAGGATATTACAGATACAGGCCGGGGGCGAGGTCATGGAGGGAAAACAAGGTGAAAAATTTAAATAAAGACATTGCCTGATCATGAGTCAATGTCAGTCAGTGATATATGAACAAGCCTTGGTGCGAGTTAGGACATGGGCAGCAGAGTTCTGGGGGGACCTTATGTTTACAGAGAGTAGCATGCGGTAGACCAGACAGGAGTGAACAGGAATAGTCATGTCTAGGGGTAATGAAGGCATGAATGAATTTCAGCAGCAGAAGGGCTGAGACAAGGGTGAAGTCAGGCTCTGTTACTGAGGTGGAGATAGGCGATTGTAATGATTGCATGAGTATTATGTTAGAAGATCATTTTGTGATTAAATGTGACACCAAAGTTGTAAACAGTCTGTCTGAATCTCAGACTGTTACCAGGGTGGGATCAATAGCAGGGGAACAGAGCTGGAGTGCGGAGTGAAAACAATGACTTCAATTTTACCAACATTTAATTGGAGGAAAGTTCTTCTCATCCAGTACTGGATGTCGGATAAGCAGTCTGATAATTTAACAACAGTGGAGGAGTGGAGAGAGGTGGTGCTGAGGTAAACTTGATGGAATTATTTGATAAAACAATGGAGAGGGTTGATGAGGGTGGTGTGATTGAGGTTATATATATGGACTTTCAAAAGGTGTTTGATCAAGTGACATTCAATAGACAGGTTAGGAAAACTGAACCCGATGGATTAAAGGGACAGTGACAGTGTGGATATAACATTGCCTAATGAACAGTAAACAGAGAGAAGTTGTGAAAGATTGTTGTTCGGACTCGATGGGAGTATACAGTGGTGTTCCCCAGGGCTCGGTATTAGGACCACTGCTAGTTTTGCTATTGGAAAGCCTAGGGTTGGTAGGGCAGAGCTCCCTCCTCCGCCCTCTTTAAAGTGCTTCCCCTTTCTGCAGCTTCCGCTCCATTTCTTGGTCATGTTACAGACCCAGAGACACTGTAAATACAGTCCCGAGACCTCGTCCAGAGTTGGGTCACCAAATCCTCTGTCCTCACTGAATGTCTGCTGCAGCTCACAATACAGCCTCCAGAAAACAATCCACTGCACCTCCACTAACTTTACAATAGCAGAAACAAGTCAAAAGCCCCTCACGTGTAAGTTGGATGCCTCGTCCTTTTAATTAAAAATAGAAGGGGCTCCTCGTGCTTCTTAATGTATGTTCAGCTGAGCGAGACTAACACAGGCGGTCAGTGGACATACACAGTCGAAGTTTCAAAGACGTACGTCAAAGCTGCCAGAATGGCTGATTTACACCATATTCAGTCCCTTCCTTACACTACAGACACACGCATGTTACAGCCACGCGAGCACCCCGGCCAGCCTGGGTGTCCTGTACAATGTGCTGGATGGTACCAGCAGTGCAGCTCACACCACTTTATGGATCCAAACTTCCACAGCACCAGTGGAGCTGGAGAGAGGAAATGTGTGGTCAGGGAGAGAGACAGAGAGACTATGCCAGTATGTTACCTCCGACACCATGAGCTTTTATTTTCCGCAATAACCTTTGATTAGAGACAGTCAGCATGGCTTTGTAAAGGGCAGATCATGCCTCACAAGCCTTACTGAATTCTCTGAAGATGTGACGAAACACATTGATGAAGGAAGAGCAGTGGATGTTGTGTTTATGGATTTTAGCAAGGAGTTTGATAAGGTTCCACATGGTAGGCTCATTCAGAAAGTTATGAGGCATGGGATTCAGGGAAAGTTGGCTGTCTGGATACAAAATTGGCTGGCCCATAGAAGTCAGAGGGTGGTAGTAGATGGAAACTATTCAGCATGGAGCTCGGTGACCAGTGATGTTCCACAAGGATCTGTTCTGGGACCTCTGCTCTTGGTGATTTTTATACATGACTTGGATGTGAAAGTGGAAGGCTGGGTTAGCAAGTTTGCCGATGACACGAAGGTTGCTGGAGTTGTGGATAGTGTGGAAGGCTGTTGTCGTTTGCGACGGGACATTGACAGGATGTAGAGCTGGGCTGGGACGTGGCAGATGGAGTGGAACCTGGAAAAGTGTGAAGTGATTCATCTTGGAAGGTCGAATTTGAATGCAGATTATAGGCTTAAAGACAGGATTCTTGGTAGTGTGGAGGATCTTGGGCGCATGTCCATAGATCGCTCAAAGTTGCCACCCAAGTTGATAGGGTTGTTAAGAAGGCGTATGGTGTGTTGGCTTTTATTAACAGGGGGATTGAGTTTAAGAGCTGCGAGGTTATGTTGCAGCTCTATATGGCCCTGGTTCGACAACACTTGGAACATTGTGTTCAGTTCTGGTCGCCTCATTGTAGGAAGGATGTGGAAGCTTTAGAGAGGGTGCAGAGGAGATTTACCAGGATGCTGCCTGGACTGGAGGGCATGTCTTATGAAGAAAGATTGAGGGAGCTCGGGCTTTTGTCATTGGAGCGAAGAAGGATGGGAGATGACTTGATAGAGGGGTACAAGATGATGAGAGGCATCGATAGAAAAAGTGGATAGCCAGATACGTTTTCCCAGGGTGGAAAGGGCAATCACCAGGGGGCATAATTTTAAGGTGATTGGAGGAAGGTTTCGGGGAGATGTCAGAGGTAGTTTCTTTACACAGAGAGTGGTGGGTGCGTGGAATGCGCTGCCAGCGGTGGTAGAAGAAGCAGATACATTAGGGACATTTAAGCGACTCTTGGATAGGCTCATGGATGATAGGAGAATGAAGGGTAGGTAGTTAGTTTGATCTTAGAGTAGGTTAAAGGTTCGGCACAACATCGTGGGCCTAAGGGCCTGTAATGTGCTGTACTGTTCTCTGTTCTATGTTCTGTGTGGCACCTTATCAAATGCCTTCTGGAAATCTTTGTACAGTACATCCACCAGCTCCCCTTTATCCACAGCCCATGTTACTTCTTCAAAGAACTCCAGTTAATTGGTTAAATATAATTTCCCTTTCACAAAACCATGTTGACTCTACCTGACCGCCTTGAATTTTTCTACCTGCCTTCTATAAAATCTTTAATCAAAGCTTCTTAAATCTAATCCACAGCCAGAAAGCCTTTCTCATCTGTCACATATTGTTGCTCTACTCTGTTTATTCTGATTTTGTGCTGTATTTGAACCGTCACTCCTCAATAAACTGCTTGTGACCCTTTCACCTCCTTTTGTGTAATCTGTGACCCTAGATCAGACCTTACAGTGGTGTAGGAGAGGGAACACAGAGATCGGGATATTAGGCTTGGTTTACTTGATTTGTGAGATAGAGCAAACTCAGTTGAGCTATCATTTCTGAGATTGGGTCGGACATTTGGCAAACAAAGAGAGTTTACACTCAATCAAACGTGTGTGTTCATCACTAAGAGCGTGGTGGGGGGGGGGGGGAGGGGCGGGGGAGACTTCCAGAGTGTTTTGAATAAGAAAAGCCAGAAATACAATCTCACTAGCATATCACAGGAAATAGTCAATTGATAACCTGGTAGGGAAGAAAAACAGGCACACCTGGGGAGACGGACATACTAAGGATTTTCGAGGTGTATGATGAGAATTAGGATTTTATTCTCAATGGAATATCTGAGGATGTCCAGAAATGCAAATTTAAGCTAAAAAAAAAAGGCTGAGATAAGTTAGTCAATGGGGCACATCTGTGTACCTGAACAGAAAGTGCCGGAAATACTCAGTGGGTCTGGCAGCATCGGTGCAGAGAGAAACAGAGTTCATGTTTCAGATCTGTGACCCTTCATCAGAACTGGTAAACGTTAGAAATGTTGATGTACAAGCTGGAGATGGTAAGACCATGGACCTCCTGCTTTCCATTCCACCCCCAATCCTTCACCTCAAACCTCCCCTTCTGATCTTATACTTTCCAATGATAACCCAAAACAAGCAACTTCCCAGTCACAGCAGTTCCAGAGACAGAAAGAGAGCAGCAAAGGAGCACTGATGGAGAAGCCCCATCACTTGGTCTGACACTCACAGACACCAGATCAAATACTTACAGTGCGTGTACCTTAGAGGCTGATTTAGAGTCAGAATCTGCATGTGGTGAGTCACCGAGCATGAGTGAGCTGCAGCCAGGCCAGGGGGAAAGGATAGTCCATGTGTCAGATCACCGGAGGGCGAGGTCACAAACGAGTTATAATACACAGGACTCAGATGTGAACATTGCTGGAGCTGCTGCCCATGTCGAGATGGTGCAGTCTGAATCCGAGTCCTCAAGGCCCAGAGTTGTTCGAGGACGTCCTGAAAGGCCATCTGCAGTCTCCCTCAGTGAAAGACAGCAGCTTTCCACCAACCATGCTGCAGCCACTGGGAAACACTGTGTAGGAGCAGTAGGCAGGTTGAGGGAACCCACAAGACAGGGACTAAGGGAATACACAAGGGTGACTAGTTCAGTTTTGTTTGTATAATTGCATGTGTTGTTGGATTAAGATGATCATGAAAAACATTTTGTTGGTGTTTTTATTGCAGGATGGTTACCTAGGGGACGATGTGATGGGGCATCTCAGATGGGTGTAATGGTGGAGAAGAGGGGGTTCCATGGTGGGAAAGGGAAGTTGTCCTCTGGGAACTGGAATCTTAGCAGCGTCTCACTGACAGCCTGTCCGGGCTGAAATCATCCAGGAAATATCCTCCCTGCCTCCTCCTCCTCCTACTGAGGTAGCCTGCGGATTCCTGTTGCCAATGCCTGTGTCCACATGATGGTGATGATATGAAGGGTGCAGCAGAACACCATGAACTTGGACACCTGCTCCAGTGTGTACTGGAGGGCTCCCCCCGAGCGGTTCAGACATCGGAAGCATTGCTTCACCTGGTGGTTTTGTGTGGGGGAGGGGAGTGTCTAGAGTTTAGAGGTCATGAACCACATTCTGGTTCTGCATGGGGGCCCAATGTGTTGGGACCGACTGACTGCTTCAGAATGAAGGTATGGTGGCTGCTGCCAGGATAGTGGACATTTACCAACATGATGTACTGGGCATGCTCACACACCAACTGTACATTGATGGAGTGAGAGTTCTTCCAGTTCCTGTACCTCTCCCTGTTGCCATGGGGATCCCGCACAGACACCTAGACCATCAGGAATCCCGCTATCCTGACAAAGCCATGGGATCTCTCACCTGCTTCTCCCTGCTGAGGGAGCAGGCAGTATAATTCACCTCCCCGACATAGATGGCCTCTGTCACAAAACAGATACATCAATGGACAACATAGAGAGAGATAATGGATACGTCACCCGCTCTTGTCTGGAAAGATCCAGATAAGAACATAATAACATAAGAAGTAGGAGCAGGAGTAGGCAATTCAGCCCCTCGAGCCTGCTTCGCCATTCAATTTGATCATGGCTGATCTCATCTCAGTCTCAACTCTACTTTCCTGCCCGTTCTCCATAACGCTTCAACCCATTTCTAATTAAAAATCTGTCTATCTCCTCCTTAAATTTACTCAATGTCCCGGCATCTACTGCACTCCGGGTAGTGAATCCCACAGACTCACGACCCTTTGAGAGAAGAAATTTCTCTTCATCTCTATTTTAAACCCTTAACCCTTATCGTAAAACAATGACCTCTCATTCTAGGTTGCCCCACAAGAGGAAACGTCTTCTCTATGTCTAATTTGTCAATCCCCTTAATCATCTTATATACCTCAATTAGATCGACTCTCATTATTCTAAACTCTAGAGAGTAAAGGCATAAAGAGCTCGATCTCTTTTCATAATACAAACCCCTCATCCCTGGAATCAATCTATTGACCCTCCTCTGATCTGCCTCCAATGCAACTACATCCATCCTCAAGTCAGGAGACTAAAACTATACACAATACTCCAGGTGCGGTCTCATTAATGCCTTGTACAGTTGCAGCAACACTTTCCTACTTTTATATTCTGTTCCTTTAGCAAGAAATACCAACATTCAATTTGCCTTCCTTTTCACCTGCTGTCCCTTCAAACAAGCTTTCTGCGATTCATGCACGAGGACACCCAGATCCTTCTGCACCGAAGCACTCTGAAGTTTCTCTCCAGTTAGGTAATAATTTGCCTTTCTATTCTTCCGACCAAAACGGATAACCTTACACTTATCCACGTTAAACTCCATCTGCCAAATTTTGGATCATTCACCGAACCTATCCATATCAATTTGTAAATTTCTTATTTAATTATTGCAATTTACTATCCCACCTATTGTAGTGTCATCTGCAAATTGGGCAATAGTACTTTCTATCCCTGCATCCAAGTCATAAATATATATTGTAAATAGCTGGGGACAAGGACCAAACCTGTGGTACCCCAATAGTTACATATTGCCAACCAGTAAAAGACCCATTTAGCCCGACTCTCTGTTTTCTGTTGGTTAGCCAATCCTCTATCAAAGTTAATAAATTGCCCCTAACCCCATGCAATCTTACCTTGTGTGTTAACCTTTTGTGCAGCACCTTATCAAATGTCTTCTGGAAGTCCAGATATACATCTACAGGATCCCCATTTTCCACTTTTCTTGTCACAGCTTCGAAGAACTCTAGCAAATTCGTCAAATAGGATTTACCCTTCATAAAACCATGCTGACTCTGATGGATTGCGTTTTGACTTTCTAAATATCCTGTTATTACTTCCTTTATCATGGGTTCTAACAATTTCCCAACGATAGATGTTTCCTACTTTCTGCCTTCCTCCCTTTCACCCAGTTCATTCCAAAGTTCAATGAGGAGGATGTGGCAGAATTTTCCGTCACTTTTGAAAAGCTTGTAAAGTAACTGAAATGTCCGGCGGAGAGCTGGACACTGTTCTGACAAAACAAAGTAACAGGAAAATCCCATGAGGTTTATTCACTGTTGCCAGATGAAAGTTCATCAGATTATGAGATGACTAAAAATGCAATGCTGGGCGTACATGAGATAGTACCGGAAGTGTACCGTCAAACATTCCAAACCCTCCGAAAGCAGCCTGACTAAAGTGATCTCGAGTTTGAAAGAGTTAAGCAGCTTCCGAACACAGGGACATAGGAGCAGGAGTAGGCCATTCAGCCCATCGAGGCTGCTCCACCACTCAATATGACCATGGCTGATCATCCACTTCAATGCCTTTTTCACACATTATCTCCATATCCCCTTTTTGTCATTTGCAGTTAGAAATCTGTCAATCTATAGTTTAAACATACTCACCGACTGAGATTCCACATCCGTCTGGGATGCAGAATTCCAAAGATTCAGAAACCCCTGAGTCAAGAAATGTATCCTCATCTCTGTCCTAAGTGGCTTCCCCCTTATTTTGAAATTGTATCCATTAGTTCTAGACTCCGCAACCAGGGGAAATATCGTACACGCATTTACGCTGTTTATCTCTTTAATTATTTCGTGGGGTTCAATGAGATCCCGACACATTCTTTGAAACTCTAGAGAATACAAGCCCAGTTTCTCTCTTCATAGAACAGTCTCGCTATCCCGGGAACAAGTTGGTGAACTTTCATTGCACTCCCTCTATGGCAATAATATCCTTCCTAAGGTAAGGGGACCCAAACTGCACACAATATTCCAGGTGTGGTCTAAGCAAGGTTCTATACACATGAAGTAAGACTTCAATACTCCTGTACTCAAATCATCTTGTGATAAAGGCTAACAGACCATTAGCATTCCGAATTGCTTGCTGCACTGCATGTTAGTTTTCAGTGACTTACTGACACACGGTTCCCTTTGTACATCTACACTTTCTAATCCCTTACTATTTAAGAAATACTCTGCACTTCTGTTCCTCCTACCAAAATGGATAACGTCACATCTGTCCATATTATATTCCATCTGTTATGTTCTTGCCCAGTCACAATGTCTGTCCAAATCCCCTTGAAGACGCTTTGCATCTTCCTCACAACATACATTCCCACCTAGTTTTGTGTCATGTGCGAACTTGGAAATATTACATTTGGTCCCCACATCCAAATCATTGACATATATTGTTAACAGCTGGGGCCCAAGTACTGATCCTTGCGGGACACAACTAGTCACAGCCTGCCAAAGTGAGAACGACCCGTTTCTTCCTACTCTCTGTTTTCTGCCTGTTAACCAATCTTTAATCCATGCCAGTATATTACCTCCTATCCCATGTGCTTTAATGTTGCTAACCAACCTCCTGTGGGGTACTTTATCAAAAGCCTTCTGAAAATCCAAGTATAACACGTCCACTGACTCCCCTTTATCAATTCTGTTAGTAACATCCCCAATAAAAACTCCAACAGGTTCGTCAAACATGATTTCTCATTCATAAATCCATGTTTATGATGCCCAAACAGATTATTATCCAACTGTCCATTTATCACATCCTTTAGAATACAGTCCCAGCATTTTCCCAACGGCTGATGCACGAAAGCAGGTCTATAATTCCCTGTTTTTACTCTCCCTCCCTTCTTAAATAGTGGGGTGACATTTGCTACCTTCCAATCTGCAGGAACCGCTCCAGAAGCTACAGAATTTTTGAAGATAGTCACCAATGCAGCCACCATCTCCATAGCTATCTCTTCCCACACCCTGGAATGCAGAATATCAGATCCTGGGGCCTCATCAAACTTCAGCCACATTAATTTCTCCAATGCAACATTCTTACTAATATTAATTTCCTTCATGTCCTCATTCTCCCTAATCCCTTGGATCTCTAATTCTGGAAATTTTCTTGCATCTTCCTCAATGAGGACAGACACAAAGTAATCATTTAGCTTCACTGCCATTTCTCTGTCCACCATTATAAATTCCCCTGACTCTGCCTGTATTGGACCCACATTTGTCTTCGCCAAACGTTTCATTTTTAGGTAGCTATAGAAGATTTAAAGTCAGTTTTTGTGTTTACATTTGACCAGTGGATACAAACACTCAAATTACAGCCCACAAATCTGAACCTTAGAGTGGTGATCCATCTCAAGGAGTTCAAAAACTCGCTCTCCCGACCATTAAAACCCACAAAGAGGAACGAAAGGTTCAAAGAGCCAGGCAGGTTGCAATTCTGGCTGATGCATTTTCCCTTGTACACAAAGCCTTAACCCCAAAGGGAAACCCTTCCCTAGTCACCACAAAGACCCAAGAATAAAAGGTGGGAGGGTGATAGGAGCCCGATCAGCCTTGGGCAAGGAGGAAAAGCTAGACACCCAGGGGACCATCCTCAGGCCAAATAGGACGGCACTGAGAGCAGGAGTAATGGCCGAAGTCCTGTGCGTTTCCATTGGAATAAGGCAGATCACCATCGAGCTGAATGCTGCAAGTTATGGGAAAACCTGTAGCATTAATCAGGGACCACCAGATCAGTGCAGGATAATGGGACCTGATGGAAAGCACAACAGATCAGGCTGTGCCTCCAACTGCGGCAGTCAGACCCAGTAAACCCACCACAGAGAGTGTGGGAAAAATAAACAAAATCCCTGAGAGGTACCAGGAATTTGTATCCTAAGGAAAAGTGACCCCATACCCCTTGAGTGAGGCAAGTAAAACAATAGTCATACTCAAGGATACAGGGGCCACCCAATCCCTTCTGCTGGGAAAACGAAAGTGCAGTGAATGCTAGAGCGTTAGTGAATGGTATCGGAAGACAATATCTGTCCATACCCTTATATCCGGTGCACTTGGAGTGTGACCCAGTTTCATGACCCTTTACCATGGCGATTGTACCTAGTTTACCGGGTGATGGGTCGAACTGCTCCTGGGTAATAATCTGACAGGGGAAAAGGTGGCAGCTTCCCCAGTAGTTCTGGAGAGGCCAACCGAGGTCCGGGAGACAGAGTAGTTACAGGAGAAGGTCCCTGACATTCTCCCTGATTGTGTGGTGACTCGGTCCATGGCCAAACAATCCCCTGAACTGACACTGCAGACGGATTACCCTACATTCTGGTTGTCTGAAACCTTCCTCGGGAAGTTAGAGGAGACAAAGAATGTGTTAAACAATTCTTCCTTATTTGAGGCTCAACAAACCGACCCAGTGTTAAAAAATAGCACAGACTGTCCAAACCAAAACTGAAGCAGAGGGAGTTGCAGAGTGTTACTATTTAAATAATGAGGTGCTGATGAGGAAGTGGCGACCTCCTCACAGAGCAGAGGATGAAGAGTGGACAGTGGGTCACCAGATAGTGGTGCCGCTGAGGTCCCTTAAAGAAATATTAAGAATGACCCACGACCTTCTACTGGATGGACATTTCGGTGTATGAAAAATCAAAGCCCGCAGAAGACAGTATTTTGACTGGCCACAAATTCACAAAGATGTGGTGGCGTTTTGTAAAACTGGTCACATGTGCTAAGTTGTGGGGAAGCCCCAACCTGCAATAAAGCCTGCATCCTAATTCACATACCAGCTTTTGGGGACCCCTTCAGCAGAGTGCTGGTGGATTGTGGGGTCACCTGCTGAAAACAAAACGGGATACCAGTATCTTCTCACCATTATGGATGTGGTGACCCGATTCCCAGAGGCCATTCACCCGAAGAACTATCCGTGCCAAGGCTGTGGTGAAGGGGCTAACCCAATTCATTACCCGATATGGCCTGCCTGCTGAGATCCAGTCGGATCAGGACACACATTTTATGTCCATTTTTTTTATAAGGTAATCTGTAGAACAGCAGCCTCACAGCTCCAGCGACCCGGGTTTGATTATGTGTACTGCTTGTGCAGAGTTTGCAAGTTCTCCCTGTGACCGCGTGGGTTTTCAGCAGGTGATCTGGTTTCCTCCCACAGCCAAAGACTTGCAGGCTGATAGGTAAATTGGCCATTATAAATTGCCCCTAGTATAGGTTGGTGGGAGGGGAGTTGAGGGATGGTGGGGATGTGGTAGGAATATGTGATTAATGTAGGATTAGTATAAATGGGTGGTTGATGGTCGGCACAGACTCGGTCGGCCGAAGGGCCTGTTTCAGTGCTGTATCTCTAAATAAATAAAATAAGTAAATAAATAATGTCCTCAGCCAACCATCCATAGTCACAAGGGGCTTTGGAGCGGTACTATCAGACCCTGAAGACAATGATCAGGCCATACTGCTATGAGCAACCCCATGACTGGGACAAAGGGCTGGGATTTCTCCTGTTGGTTTCCAGGGACTTATCCAATGATTCCACTGGCTTTAGTCTCTTTGAATTAGTTTATTGACACGAGGTGAGAGGTTCCCTTAAACTAATCAAGGAGAGGTTTTTGGGACACAGGGATGAGTCTTCCATGTTATACTGCATTTCTATGCTGTGGGAGCACCTAAAGACCTCCCAGGCAGCTATGAAAAGGTACGGAGACAGAAATGCCAAGGGTAAAACATTTCAGGACAGAGACCATGTATTGTTACTATTCCCACTGCAGGGGAATCCCTGAAATCCCGGTTCAGTGGTCCATATCGAGTGGCAAAAGGAATAGTCAGGTACATTATTTAATTGACACTCCAGACCAAAGGCAAAAAGCAAAGGCTGTGGAGGGAACAGCCAAGTACAGATCTGTCAGGCAGTCAGGAGGGAAGGATTGGAAAGGGCGGTGAGGATAGGTTAGAGGAGGGCCAGGAGGATTCCCAACTGCAACCCCCTACTCTCCGAATAGCCAACCCTGAAATGTGAGATCCATCAGACCCTACGCTCTCCTCCTTAAATGCAGGTCAAAGAGGCAGCCTAAAAAGGCTGCTAACAGCATTTACAGAAACGTGCAAGGAAAAGGAAAGGTCCCAAAAAGGCATGTCAATGGTGAGGGAGATGCCTCACCTAGTCGAAGTGCCGCTGCAGAGTGCAACGAAAGCTGGACAAAGACCTGCGAGCAGTAATGTCCCAGAGGACATAGGGTAGATAAAAAAATGATTCTTCCCATAGTAAAGGGAAAAGTGAAGGGAACGTACCCTAAAGTAAACAGCACTTGGGTACCACACCAGAAAGCTAAAAGTAAGGTCAGTGTGGATCTACCCACTGAAGAACACAATGATCAGGTCCCAAACCCAAAGCTAATCAAACACAACAATTTCAAAGGCGAACTCAGCAAGAACAAAGGCCCAGACGAAATCTCAGACACCTCACAGGGTCTATAAAAAACAATTTATTACACACTGTCGGTTTAGGGAGAAAGTTTGTTAAGGTGCAGGAACCTGAGTAGTTAAAACTTCATTAGAGGAGAGAAAAGGTAAACAATGCAATCGTTGATGCATTGTCCAGCGTCGAACCCGGCACATAACCATCCCAGACAGAACGCCAAAAAAGTTAAATCAGTACAGCTGTAACAGACAATGTCAGCTGCAATAATTCTAAGATTAATGTGTGAATTTGAGAAGTAATTATTGAGAATGCATGTATATTTCTTTCTTTTTCTTCCCACAGTTCTGAAATGAAATGTTCCCGTTATCACATTTCTTTCCATGTGCTGCACCGGTGTTAAGATAACACAACATGCCAAATGAGGAATTTTAATTCATCGATTGGAAACTTACACTAACCTTTTAATAGAAACAATCCTGCAGTTACCTTGAAAAAAACTGGCAGCCAAGATGGCCACCGTAATTGGCATCTGAAACACATTTTCACATTCTAAGGCCTACAACAGGGGACACATGTCTGATGAGCCTGGACCAATATCATTGGCTTGCTCTAGTGATTGAATTACCTAAGATTACATTCATTAACACGGCATGCAAGACTACCCTGACACATTGACTTTGAAAGAGCAAACTCCTCCAAGTATAAATACTGGTATCCTGAGCCCTGGGGAGATAGAAGTTTCTAACCTTGAATCTCACTAGAAGGGTCCAGAGAATTCACTGAGGCAGTCATGAGACCTTCTGTCCATCTCTGTGAAAGCTGGGAGTTTCCCCTGGACAAAGACAGACAAGCCAATGATTCAAACTGTGCAGAAGCAGAAGGGCTGTGACCCCTCTCTCTCTCTCTCTCTCCATCTCTCTCTCCACCTAACATCACATGTTTGAAAACCACATGTGACTGCGGGCCCCTCAAGCCTACAGATTGCTGCAGACAGAGTAACCAGGGGAAGAAAGCCTCAAAGAAAATCCTGAGCAATGTGGACCAGCCACATACTGCACTTCGACAAGCAAACGACTTCAAGAATATAACTTCAGCTGGAAGACCACGGAATCACCCAACATCACAGAATGAGTTTTTTGAAACTTATACTGGACTCAAATCCAACCACAAATTTACTTCTCACTCTGTAATCTATTTGAGTGTGTGTGATTCTCATGTGAGTGTGTATGTAACTGTGTGTTCCGTTTTTTCATGATTTTATTCAGATCGGTTTTCTCTTGTTAAGTTTAATAAACTCACCTCTTTCATGTTTAAACTCAAGAGAACTTGTCCAATCGGTTTCTTCACCATCATACCAAAGGTAAGATGTAGAAAACTCACTGAGACGTTAAGCATATTCACTGTTTTTAAAGGACAAACATTGTTGCAGTCAAATAAAGAAGAGCCACTCTGACCCCTCCTCACCTGGCCATAACAATTGGCCGGGCTGGGGATGGAGAGAATATGGGGATGAACTCAACTCAGCATTAAGTAGATACCAGAGGTTGTAAATTTCCTGATTCAGCCTGAGACAATGGACAGCGAGGGGGATGCAGATCATAGACAGGGAATGGAGTTGTGACAGAAACAGAAGATAATGGTTTCAGTCTTC
The DNA here is from genome assembly GCF_036365525.1 of Heterodontus francisci. Taxonomy (NCBI): domain Eukaryota; kingdom Metazoa; phylum Chordata; class Chondrichthyes; order Heterodontiformes; family Heterodontidae; genus Heterodontus; species Heterodontus francisci. Next base: position 1,371,094 of record NW_027140493.1, on the reverse strand, counting down.
TCACGATTTAAATGACAAGAACACTAAATCAGTGAAATATGGTTTATGAATCTAATAGTTGGATACAGAGACTTACCAGGGACACCAATAGTAGCGAGGATGGGATAGTAAATGCATTGAATCATCTTCAGAGCATAATAAATCCGCCATTCTAATGTTATCCAATAATAATCTGCAGTAAGACGGTCAAACCAATAGGATAAACTACTGTCCATTGTTGTAATATTCCCATCTATTGTTCAGATTCTGATCTCTCCTCTCCCGCTCTCTGCAGCCCATGGATCCCTTTTAGTGCCGGAGCTGATGGTCCCGCTAATACTATCGGAAAACACATTGAAAGGAGTCCTGTATTAATAGAAGAGGGAAACCCTCCACTGACATCATTAGTGTCCATGGTGACTGACATTAATTACAGTCACTGAACAAACAGGTTCAGTTAACCCCTTTCAATTCAACACTTTTTGTACCACAATAAAGTAGAACATTTATCCAGTCTGCATGGGTTTTGTGAGGGTTACTGAGGGAAGGAAAAGTGGAAATGACAGAAGCACTGGACAGAATCTTTCAGTCCTCCTTGGATATGAGAGTGACGCCAGAGGTCTGGAGGATTGTCAATGTTACACCCTGTTTAAAATGGAGAGGTTGGGTAAACCCTGTAACTATCAGTCTAATGTTGGTGGTTGGATACGTCTGGAGGTCATAACCCAACACAAAAATATATCTTGCTTGTAAAACACGGGATAATAAATGACAAGCAGCACGGAAAGGTTAATGAAATATCATTCCTGATAATCTTGATCAAGTTCGTTGAGGATGTAAATGTGATTGTTTCATGTAATATAATCATAGAAAGTTTAAGATACAGAAAGAGGCCACTTGTCCCATTGTGTCTGCACCGGCCGAAAAATGATCCACCTATTCTTATCCCATCTTCCAGCAATTGATCCACAGCCCTGCAGATAATGACAGTTGAGGTGAACATCCAGTTTCCTTTTCACTGAGTGGAGGTATTCTGCTTCAACTATCCTTTCAGGCAGTAATTTCTAGACTCTTACTATAAACAGGGGATGCAAGACTGAACCCTGTGGAACGCCACTGTAAACAGTCCTCAGGTCAGTAAAATATCCGTCAACAACTACCCTGTCATAAAAACAAGACATGCTGGAAATACACAGCAGGTTTGGCAGCATCTGTGGAGAGAGAAGCAGAGTTAACGTTGCAGGTCAGTGACCCTTCATCATTGAACTGAAACGTTAACTCTGCTTCTCCCTCCACAGATGTTGCCAGACCTGCCGAGTATTTCCAGCATTTCGTGTTTTACTTCAGATTTCCAGCATCCGCAGTATTTTGCTTTTATTATAACAATTACCCTTTGTTTCCTGCCACTGAGCCCATTTTGTATTTTTGGGTGAACAAGTTTCTCCTCAACTCCCTGCTAATCCTTCTACCAAGCACTTTAAGTCACTGCCCCCTAGTCACTGATCTCTCTGCTAAGGTGAATAGACTCTTCACCTCCACTCTATCCAGGCCCCACAAAATTATGTCCCATTCAATCAGATCTCCCTTCAGCCTTCTCTGTTCCAAGTAGAACAACCCCAGCCTATCTAATCTTTCTTCATAGCTGCATTTTTCCAGTCCTGGCAAACATCCTTGTAAATCTCCTCTGTACCCTCTCTAGTGCAATTCCATCCTTTGTGTAATTAGGTGACCAGAACTGCAGAGTACTCAGGTTGTGACCTATCCAATGATTTATACAGTTCCAGCATAACCTCACTGCTCTTGTATTCTATACCTCAGCTAATAAAGGAAAGGATTCCATATGCCTTCTTAACCACCTTATCGACCTGACCTGCTACATTCAGGACATCAGTGGACATTGACTCCAAGGTCCCTCACTTCCTCTACACTTCTCAGTATTTTCCGATTGATTGTCTATCCCTTTGCCTTGTTTGACCTCCTCAATTGCATCGTCTCATACTTAACCAGGCTGAATTCCATTTGACACTTTTTTTTTTAGATTAGAGATACAGCACTGAAGCAGGCCCTTCGGCCCACCGAGTCTGTGCCGACCATCAACCACCCATTTATACTAATCCTACACTCATCCCATATTCCTACCAAACATCCCCACCTTTCCCTATATTTCCCTACCACCTACCTATACTAGTGACAATTTATAATGGCCAATTTACCTACCAACCTGCAAGTCTTTTGGCTTGTGGGAGGAAACCGGAGCACCCGGAGAAAACCCACGCCGACACAGGGAGAACTTGCAAACTCCACACAGGCAGTACCCAGAATCAAACCCAGGTCCTTGGAGCTGTGAGGCTGCAGTGCTAACCACTGCACCACTGTGCCGCCCCATCAATATTTTCTGCCATCAATATTTTCCTGCAGCCTAGCTATCCTCCTCGCTACCTACCGCACAGCCAATCTGTGTACCATATGCACACATCTTGATCATGCCCCCTACATGTACGTTCAAATCGTTAATATATACTACTAAAAGCTGGGGACCCAGTACTGAGCCCTGTGGAACGCCACTGGAAACAGACCTCAAGTCAGAAAGTCACCCGTCAACAATCACCCTTTGTTTCCTGCTACTGAGCCAATTTTGTATCCAGCTTTCTGCATTTCCCTGGATTCCATGGGACTGTATTTGTTTTACCTAGTATGCCACATGGGACCTTGTCAAAAGCCTTGGCAAAATCCACGGAGACCATATCATCTGCACTACCCTCATCTATCATCCTTGCGACTTCGTCGAAAAATTCAATCAAGTTGGTCAACAATATCTTCCCTTAACAAATCCATGCTGACTGTCCTTGATTGACCTGAGCCTTTCTAAGTGACAGTTCATCCTGTCTCTCAGAATACATTGCAATAATTTGCCCACTACTGAGGTTACACTGATTGGCCTGCAATTATTCGGTCTATCCTTTGCTCCCATTTTAAAGAGGTACAATGTTAACAGTTCACCAATCCTCTGGCACTACACCTGTATCCAGTGAGGACTGGAAAATGATGGTCAGACCCTCTGCTATTTCCTCTCTCACTTCTTTTGACAGCCTGGAATACATTTCATCTGTCCCTGGTGATTTATCAACTTTCAAAGATGCTAATCCCATTAATACTTCCTCTCTCCCTATGTATATCACATCCAATAATTCACACTCCTCCTCCTTAACCACAGTATCTGCATCGTCCCCTCTTCTGTTCAGAAAGATACAAAGTATTCATTAAGAACCATATCAACATCTTCCGCCCCGACTCATGTATATCCACTTATGTATATAGATTTTCAAACGGCCTGTGATCAGCTGACATTTCATAGACTTGTCATGACATGGATTAATGTGACAGTGATAGTGTGGATATTTCATAGACTTGTCATGACATGGATTAATGTGACAGTGATAGTGTGGATATTTCATAGACTTGTCATGACATGGATTAATGTGACATTGATAGTGTGGATATTTCATAGACTTGTCATGACATGGATTAATGTGACAGTGATAGTGTGGATATTTCATAGACTTGTCATGACATGGATTAATGTGACAGTGATAGTGTGGATATGACACTGACTCAGGGACAGAAAGCAGAGAGAAGTGGTGAACAGTCATTGTTCAGACTGGAGGTGGAGGGGAGTATACAGTACTGCTTCTCATGGTTGGATTCACTCAGCGTGATATCAAGAAACGATTGAAGGCACGGGATACTGCAAAGGCTATGGGCCCTGACAATATTCCGGAAATAGTACTGAATACCTGTGCTCCAGAACTTCCGTTCCCCCATCAAACTGTTCAAGTACAGCTACAACATTGGCATCTACCCGTCAATGTGAAAAATTGCCCAGCTATGTCCTGTACACAAAAAGCAGGACTAGTCCAACCCGGCTTTACCGCCCCATCAGACTATTCTCAATCATCAGTAAAGTGATGGAAGGTGTCATCGACAATGCTATCAAACAGCACTTGCTTAGCAATAACCTGCTTAGTAACGCTCAGTTTGGGTTCCGCCAGGGTAACACAGCTCCTGACCTCATTACAGTCTTGGTGTAAACATGGACAAAGGAGCTGAATTCAAGAGGTGAGGTATGAGTGACTGCCTTGACATCAAGGCAGCATTTGACTGAGTATGGCATCAAGGAACCAGAGCAAAAATGGAGTCAGTGGGAATCAGCGGGAAAACTCTCTGCTGGTTGGAGTCATACCGAACGCAAAGGACGATGGTTGTGGTTGTTGCAGGTCAATCATCTCAACTCTAGGACATCACTGCAGGAGTTCCTCAGGGTAGTTTCCGAGACCCAACCATCTTCAGCTGCTTCATCAATGACCTTCCTTCAATCACAAGACCAGAAGTGGGGTTGTTCGCTGATGATTGCACAATTTTCAGTACCATTCGTGACTCCTCAAATACTGAAGCAGTCCGTGTAGAAATGCAGCAAGACCTGGACAATATCAAGGCTTGGGCTGATAATTGGCAAGTATCATTCGCACTGCCATCGTGCCAGGCAATGACCATCACCGACAAGAGAGAATCTAATCATCCCCCTTGACATTCAATGACATTACCATAGCTGAATCCACCACTATCAACATCCTAGGGGCTACCATTGACCAGAAACTGAACAGGAGTAGCCATATAAATACCATGGCTCAAAGAGCAGGTCATAGGCGAGGAATGCTGAGGCGATCAACTCACCTCCTGACACCCCAAAGCCAGTCCACCATCTATAAGGCACAAGCCAGGAGTGTGATGGAATACTCTCCGCTTGTCTGGATGGGTGCAGCTCCAACAACACTCAAGAAGCTCGGCACCATCCAGGACAAAGCAGCCCGCTTGATTGGCACCACATCCACAACATTCACTCCCTCCACCACCGACGCAAAGAGGCAGCAGTGTGTACCATCTACAAGATGCACTGCAGCAACACACCAAGGCTCCTTAGACAGCACCTTCCAAACACACAACCTCTACCTTATAGAAGGGCAAGGGCAGCAGATGTATGGAAACATCACCACCTGCAAGTTCCCCTCCAAGCCACACACCATGCTGATTTGACACTATCTTGCCGTTCCTTCACTGTCGCTGGGTCAAAATACTGGAACTTCCTTCCTAACAGCACTGTGGGTGTACCTACCCCACATGGACTGCAGTGGTTCAAGAAGGCAGCTCATCACCACCTTCGCATGGGTAATTAGGGATGGGCAATAAATGCTGGCCTAGCCAGGGGTGTCCACATCCCATGAATGAATTTTTTAAAATGCCAGAGATATGAAGGGCTGTAAATGTTCCACCCTGTTTCAAGAAGGGGAGGTTGGATAAGCCTTGTAACTATCAGCCTAATGTTGATTATTGGAAAATTCTGGAGGCCATAACCCAGCACAAAAATATTTCTTACTTGCAAAATCATGTCTTATTAAATGACAAGCAGCACTGATAGCTTCATGGAAAATCATTTCTGATAACCTTGATAGTTTGTTGACAGAATTGGGAGTGTTAACGAGGATAGCGTGTTTCGTGTTATAGAATCATAGAATCGTAGAAAATTTAAGGCACAGAAAGAGGTAACTTGGCCCATCGTGGCTGTGCCAGCCGAAAAGTTATCCAACTATTCTTATCACGCCTTCCATCATTTGATCCGTAGCCCTGCAGATTATGACACTTGAGATGCACATCCAGACTCCTTTTGAATGAGTCGAGGGTTTCTGCCTCAACCATCCTTTCATGAAGTGAGTTACAGACCCTCACTAAACGCAGGGGACCCAGTACCAAGCCCTCTGGAACACGACTGGTAACAGTCCTCCACTCAATACACGTCAACAATTACCCTTTGCTTCCTGTCACCGAGAAAAATTTGTATTTCTGGGTGAACATGTTTTTCCTCAACTCCCTTCTGATATTTCTGCCAATCACTTTCAATCTATGTCCCCAAGTCACTGACCTTTTTGCTAAGGTGAATAGACCCTTCACCTCCACTCAATGCAGGCCCCACAAACTGTTGTACATTTCAATCAGATCTCCCCTCAAGCCTTCTCTGTTCCATGAATAACAACCCCAGCCTATCCAATCTTTCCTCACAGCTGCATTTTTCCAGTCCTGGCAACATCCTCGTAAATCTCCTCTGTACCCTCTCTAGTGCAATTGCCTCCTTTCTGTAATGTGGTTACCAGAACTGCACAAAGTATTCAAGTTGTGGCCTAACCAATGATTTATACAGTTCCAGCTCTTACATTCTCTACCTAGGCTAAAAAGGGAAATGATTCCATATGCCTTCTTAACTGCCTTATTGACCTGTCCTGCTATCTTCAGGGATCTGTGGGCATTCACTCCAAAGTCCCTTACTTCCTCTACACTTCTCAGTATTGTCCTAGTAATCGTGTATTCCTTTGCTTGTTTGAGCTCCCCAATAGCATCACCTCACATTTATCCAGGTCGATTCCCATTTTTCTGCCCATCTGAGAGACCGTCAGTATCTTCCTGCAGCCTACAGCTATCCTTCTCGCTATCCGCCACATGGCCAACCTTTGTGTCGTCTGCAAAAGTCTTCATCATACCCCCTAAATTTATGTCTAAATCTTTAATATAGACCACAGAAAGCATGGGACCCATTACTGAGCCCTGTGGAATGACAATGGAGACAGTCCTCCAGTTGCAAAAATACTTGTCAATAATTACCCTGTGTTTCCTGCCACTGAGACAATTTTGTATCCGCCTTGCTGCATTTCTCTGGACGCCATGGGATTTTATTTTTTGAACCAGGCTGTCATGTGGGAACTTGTCAGAAGCCTTGCTAAAATCCATGTCGACCACATCAACTGCACTACCCTCATCTATATTCCTTGTAACAGCTTCAAAAAATTCGATCAATTTGGTCAAACAAGAGAGTCACTTAACAAATCCATGCTGACTATCCTTGATAAACCTGTGCCTTTCTAAGTGACAGTTTATCCTGTCTCTCAGAATAGATTCCAATAATTTGCCCACGACTGAGGTTAGACTGACTGGCCTGTAATTATTCAGACTATCCTTCGCTCCCTTTTGAAACAGAGGTACAATGTTAGCAATTCTCCAATACTCCGGCACCACAACTGTATCCAGTGAGATTGGGAAATGATGGTAGGCAGACCATCTGCTATTTGCTCTCTTGCTTCTTTGAACAGCCTGGGGTACATTTCATCCGGCTCTGGTGATGTTTCAACTTTCAAGGATGCTAATCCCATTAATACTTCCTCTCTCCCTATGTTTATTATATCCAATAATTCACACTCTTCCTCCTTAACGACAATATCTAAATCCCTCCTCTTTTCTGAAGACATACGCAAAGTGCTCAATAAGAACCATACCAATATCTTCTACCCTTATACAAAGGTTACCTTTCTGATCTATTATGGGTCCTACTCTCCCCTTAGTTGTCCTCTTCCTCTTAATGTATTGAGAAAGCATCTTTGGGTTCACCTTGATTTTGCTTGCCAATATTCTTTCATACCCTCTCTTTCCATTCCTCACTTCCTTTTTGATTTGACCCCTCCACTTTCTATACTCCTCTCGGCTTTCTGCAGTATTAAGTTCTCAGTGTCGGACAGAAGCTTTCCTTTTCTGCGTTATCCTACCCTGTCGGCTCCTTGACAGCCATTGGACTCGAGATTTGGCCCCCTCACCCTTTTTCCTTGTGGGAACATGTTTATCCTGAACCTTTTGAATCTCCCCTTTGAATGCCTCCCACTGCTGTGAGACTGAACTACCTTCAAACAGCTGTTCCCAGTCCACTTTCACTCCTCAGTTTAGTAATATTCGCCTTTCCTCATTGAGAACTTTAACTCCTGATATATCTCTTGTCCTGTTCCATAATTAAGTTAAAACTAACTGAATTATGATCACTCCCACCAAAATGCTCTTCCCTGCCACTCCTTCCACCTGGCCATCTTCATTTCCTAAAACAATGTCTAAAACTGCACCCTCTGTTGTTGGACTTGTTACATCCTGGCCAAAAACGTTCTCCTGAATGCACCTCAAGATTTCTGTTCCCTTAATTCTTTTCATACTAAAATTATCCCAGTTAATATTGGGGTAATGAAAATCCCCTACTATTACTGCCCTATTGTTCTTGCACTTCTCAGAGACTTGCCTACATATCTGCTCTTCTATCTCCCTCGGACTGTTTGGCTGACGGGATCACACTCCCAGCAGTGAGATTGCCCCTTTTTGGTTCCTTAGCTCAATCCATATCGCCTCAGTTGATGAACCTTCCAACATATCATCCCTCCTCACAGCTGCAATAGATTCCTTGACCAAAATTGCCATTCCCCTCATTTCTTAACCGTCTCCCTATTGCATCTGAAAACCCTGTAACCAGGAACGTTGAGCTGCCATTCCTGTCCCTCCTTAAGCCATGTTTCTGTAATAACTATGATATCATACTGCCACATGTCTATCTTTGCCCTCAGCTCATCTGCTTTATTTGCTGCACTCCTTACATTGAAATCGATACCCCTGAGCACTGCCAAACCTTTTTTTCATTTTCTCACCCTCATTTCCTCTGTCTTCCAGACTCATCCATTAATTTTCCACCTTCCATTTACATTTCTGATTTTGCCCCAGCTGAATCTATCCTCAGGTCCTCATCCCCACTGGTAAACTAGTTTAAACCCTTCCAACAGTACTTGCAGTGTGGCCATTAAAGAGACGGGGATATCACAGGGGCAGGAATGGATGTTGGATGTCACGGGGTTTAGATGTTTGAAAAGGAATAGGGAGGGAGGTAAAAGAGGTGGGGGAGTGGCATTGCTAATCAGGGATAGTATCACAGTTGCAGAAAGGGAGGTCGTCGAGGAGTCTGTGTCTACTGAGTCATTATGGTTGGAAGTCAGAAACAGGAAAGGAACAGTCACTTTGTTGGGAGTTTTCTGTCGACCCCCCAATAGCAACAGAGACATGGAGGAACAGATTGGGAGGCAGATTTTGGAAAGGTGCAGAAGTAACAGGGTTGTTGTCATGGGTGACTTCAACTTCCCTAATATTGATTGGAACCTCCTCAGTGCAAATAGTTTGGATGGAGCAGTTTTTGTCAGTTGTGTCCAGGAAGGTTTCCTGACTCAATATGTAGATAGGCCGACAAGAGGGGAGACTATGTCGGACTTGGTGCTTGGCAACGAACCAGGCCAGGTGGCAGATCTCTCGGTGGGAGAGCATTTCGATGATAGTGATCACAACTCCCTGACCATAGTCATGGAGAGGGACAGGAGCAGATGGGATGGGAAAATATATAATTGGGGGAAGGGAACTTACAAGGCTATTAGACAGGAACTGGGGAGCATAAACTGGGAAAAGATGTTTTCAGGCAAATGCACCACAGAAATGTGGAGGTTGTTTAGGGAGCACTTGCTGCGACTGCTGGATAGGTTTGGCCCGATGAGGCAGGGAAGGGATGGTAGGGTGAATAAACCTTGGATGACAAGAGATGTGGAACAGCTAGTCAGGCGGAAGAAGGAAGCTTACTTAAGGTTGAGGAAGCAAGGATCAGACAGGGCTCTAGAGGGTTGCAAGGTAGCCAGGAAGGAACTGAAGAATGGACTTAGGAGAGCTAGAAGGGGACATGAAAACGTCTTGGCGGGTAGGATTAAGGAAACTCCCAAGGCGTTCTACATTTATGTGAGGAACAAGAGGACGGCGAGAGTGAGGGTAGGGCAGATCAGGGATAGTGGAGGGAACTTGTGCCTGGAGTCAGAGGAGGTAGGGGAGGTCCTAAATGAATACTTTGCTTCAGTGTTCACTAGTGAGAGGAAGCTGGTCGTTTGTGAGGACAGCGTGGAACAGGCTGATATGCTAGAACAGGTTGAGGTTAAGAGGGAGGATGTACTGGAAATTCTGAATGATATGAAGACAGATAAGTCCCCGGGGCCAGACGGGATATACCCAAGGATGTTACCGGAAGCGAGGGAAGAGATTGCGCGCCATTGGCGATGATCTTTGCGTCCTCAGTGTCCACTGGAGTAGTATCAGATGATTGGAGGGTGGCAACTGTTGTTCCCTTGTTCAAGAAAGGGAATAGGGATAACCCTGGGAACTATAGACCAGTCAGTCTTACGTCGGTAGTGGACAGATTATTGGAGAGGATTCTGAGAGACAGGATTTATGATTATTTGGAAAAGCATGGTTTGATTGGAGACAGTCAGCATGGCTTTGTAAGGAGCAGGTCATGCCTCACAAGCCTTATTGAATTATTTGAAGATGTGACAAAACACATTGACGAAGGAGGAGCAGTGGATGTGGCGTATATGGATTTTAGCAAGGCGTTTGATAAGTTTCCCCATGGTAGGCTCATTCAGCTACTGAGGAGGCATGGGATACAGGGGAAGTTGGCTGTCTGGATACAAAATTGGCTGGCCCATAGAAGACAGAGGGTGGTAGTATTCAGCATGGAGCTCGGTGACCAGTGTTCTTCCGCAGGGATCTGTTCTGGGACCTCTGCCATTTGTGATTTTTATAAATGACTTGGATGAAGAAGTGGAAGGCTGGGTTAGCAAGTTTGCCGATGACACGAAGGTTGCTGGAGTTGTGAATAGTGTGGAAGGTTGTTGTAGGTTGCAACGGGCCATTGACAGGATGCAGAGCTGGGCTGAGAAGTGGCAGATGGAGTTCAACCTGTAAAAGTGTGAAGTGATTCATTTTGGAAGGTCGAATTTGAATGCAGAATGCAGGCATAAAGGCAGGATTCTTGGTAGTGTGGAGGAACAGAGGGATCTTGGGGTCCATGTCCATAGATCGCTCAAAGTTGCCACCCAAGTTGATAGGTTTGTTATGAAGGCACATGGTGTCTTGGCTTTCATTAACAGGGGGATTGAGTTTAAGAGCTGCGAGGTTATGCTGCAGCTCTATAAGGCCCTGGTTCGACCACACTTGGAATATTGTGTCCAGTTCTGGTCGCCTCATTATAGGATGGATGTGGAAGCTTTAGAGAGGGTGCAGAGGAGATTTACCAGGATGCTGCCTGGACTGGAGGGTATGTCTTACGAAGATAGATTGAGGGAGCTAGGGCTTTTCTCATTGGAGCGAAGAAGGATGAGAGGTGACTTGATAGAGGGGTACAAGATGATGAGAGGCATAGATAGATTGGATAGCCAGAGACCTTTTCACAGGTGGAAAGGGCTATCACCAGGGGGCCTAATTTTAAGGCGATTGGAGGAAGGTTTCTGGGAGATGTCAGAGGTAGGTTCTTTACACAGAGAGTGGTGGGTGCATGGAATGCACTGCCAGCGGTGGTAGTAGAAGCAGATACATTAGGGACATTTAAGCGACTCTTGGATAGGTACATGGATGATAGTAGATTGAAGGGTAGGTAGTTAGTTTGATCTTAGAGTAGGTTAAAGTTTCGGCACAACATCGAGGGCCGAAGAGCCTGTGCTGTGCTGTCCTGTTCTATGTTCAATTTTCTGAAACATTCTGCAAGGAATCCACTCCTGGCTCTGTTCACGTGCAACCCGTTCGGCCTGTAAAAGTCTCATCTCCCCCAGAGCCGGTCCCAGTGTCCCAGGAATATGAATCCCTCCCTCCTGCAGCAACTTTCCAGCCAGGTATTCATCTGCCTTATCTTTCTATTTCTATACTAAGTTGCACCTGGCACTGCGAGTAATCTGGAGAATTCCACTTTTTGACTATGTTTGAGGTCCTGCTTGCTAATTTCTTCCCCACCTCCCTAAATTTTGACTGAGAGATCACATCCCTCTTTCTACCTGTATCATTGGTTCCCATGTGGTCCACGACGCCTGGCTGTTCCCCTCCTGCTTCAAGATGTTCTGCCGTTGCTGACTGAGGTCCTTGACCCTGGTGCCAGGGAGGCAGCACACCATCCTGTATTCACGTCTGTGGCCACAGAAACGCCTGTCTGTTCCCCTGACTATTGACTCGCCTATCACTATGGCTCTTCCATTCATCCCTGTATCCCACACTGCAGCTCAACCACCCGTGGCGCCATGGACTTGGCTCTGGCTGTACTCCCGACGTGAAGCATCACTTTCCTCAGCATTCGGAACTGAATACCTGTTTTTTTTTAGATTAGAGATCCAGCACTGAAACAGGCCCTTCGGCCCACCAAGTCTGTGCCGAACATCAGCCACCCATTTATACTGATCCTACACTAATCCCATATTCCGACCAAACATCCCCACCTGTTCCTAGATTTCCCTACCACCTACCTATACTCGTGACAATTTATCATGGCCAATTTACCTATCAACCTGCAAGTCTTTTGGCTTGTGGGAGGAAACCGGAGAAAACCCACGCACACACAGGGAGAACTTGCAAACTCCACACAGGCAGTACCAGGAATCGAACCCAGGTCCCTGGAGCTGTGAGGCTGCGGTGCTAACCACTGCGCCACTGTGCCACTGTTATAGAGTGAGATGGACTCAGGGGTCTCCTCCACTACCTGACTGGTTCTTTTTTACTGCCTGCTGATCACCCATTCCCTCTCTCCCTGCATACTCGAAAGCTGTGGGGTGACCACATCTCTAACCATGCTGAAACTGAACAAACTGGTATATGAGAAGGAAGAATATGTAGGGTGATGGGAAAAAGGCAGAGGATGGGATGAGGTGAATTGCTCATTCGGAGAGCCACAGCAGACACGATGGGCTGAATAGCTCCTCTTTGCTGTAATAATTCTGATTGTTTTATTGCAGGATGATGCCCACGGGGACGCTGTGATGGGGCGTCTCAGATGGGTGTAATGGTGGAGAATGTGGGATCCATGGTGGGAAAGGGAAGTCGTCCTATGGGAACCGGTATCTGAGCAAGGACTCTCCGACAGCCTATCCGGGTGGAAGGCATCCAGGAAATATCCTCCCTGCCTCCTCCTCCTCCTGAGGTAGCCTCTGGATTTCTGGTGCCAATGCCTGTGTCCTCATGATGCTGTTGATATGCAGCAGAACACCATGAACTTGGACACCTGCTCCAGTGTGTACTGGAGGGCTCCCCCCGAGCGGTTCAGACATCAGAAACATTGCTTCATCACACCGATGGTCTGTTCCACCATGTTCCTGGTGACTCCATTGCTCACGTTATACACATGTTAATTGTGTGAGGTTGGGTGGCGGTGGTAGGTGGTTTGGGGATGCAGAAACATGAGCGGTGTCTAGAGGGGGATTGTCTTTGTTGCGATTAGCCACATTATTGTTTTCCATGGAGCCCCGAAGTGTTGTGACCGGCTGAATGCTTCAGAATGAGGGTCTTGTGGCTGCTGACAGGATAGTGGACATTCACCAACATGATGTACTGGGCATGCTCACACACCAACTGTGCATTCATGGACTGAGAGTTCTTCCAGTTCCTGTACCTCTCCCCGTTGACATGGGGGCCCCGCAGAGCCACCTACACCATCAGAATTCCCGCTATCCCGACAAAGCCAAGGGATCTCTCATCCTGCTTCTCCCTGCTGAGGGAGTAAATGATGACATCGATGGTCACCCTCACCTCCCAGAATTATCAATGGACAACAGACAGGCCTCGTAACTACTGGTCAGTTCGTGTGACATCAGTGGGAGGTAAGGTTTTAGAAATAATAATCAGGGAAAAAGGACAACACACACTTGGAGAGGTTTGAGTTAATTAAGGATTGTCAGCACGGAATTCCAAAAGGCAGATTATGCTTGATGAACTAATGGCATTTATTTCGATCATCAGAGAAGGTTGATGATGGGAATGTGGTGGATGTTGTCTACCTGGATTTTATGAAATTATTTGATGAAGATCCAAACAAAAGCTTGATTAACAAAATTGAAGCTCAGGGAATAGCATCCAATTGGATCAAAAATTGTCCAAAGGACAGCAGAAAGAGAAATGTGTGAAATGGTTGTTTTTCAGACTGGAGGATGGGAGACAGTGATGTTCCCCAAGGATCAGTGCTCGGAACGCTGATCTTTTTTTCCTTGATATATATAAATGACTTGTACCTTGGAATGCAGAGTAGAGTTTCAAAATTTTCCGATGATACCAATCTTGTAGGTCTGGTAAACAGGGAGGATGATTACTGAGAACAGCCTACTAGGCTAGATGGGATTGAGATTCACAAGGAGGAGGTGTTAGCAATTTTGGAAAGAGTGAAAATAGATAAGTCCGCTGGGCCAGATGGGATTTATCCGAGGATTCTCTGGGAAGCCAGGGAGGAGATTGCAGAGCCGTTGTTGTGGATCTTTATGTCGTCATTGTCGACAGGAGAAGTGCCGGAGGAATGGAGGATAGCAAATGTTGTCCCCTTGTTCAAGAAGGGGAGTAGAGACAGCCCTGGTAATTATAGACCTGTGAGCCTTAATTCAGTTGTGGGTAAAATGTTGGAAAAGGTTATAAGAGATAGGATTTATAATCATCTTGAAAAGAATAAGTTCATTTGTGACAGTAAGCACGGTTTTGCGAAAGGTAGGTCGTGCCTCACAAACCTTATTGAGTTTTTCGAGAAGGTGACCAAACAGGTGGATGAGGGTAAAGCCGTGGATGTGGTGTATATGGATTTCAGTAAGGCGTTTGATAAGGTTCCCCACGGTAGGCTATTGCAGAAAATACGGAAGTATGGGGTTGAAGGTGATTTAGAGCTTTGGATCAGAAATTGGCTTGCTGAAAGAAGACAGAGGGTGGTGGTTGATGGCAAATGTTCATCCTGGAGTTTAGTTACTAGTGGTGTACCGCAAGGTTCTGTTTTGGGGCCACTGCTGTTTGTCATTTTTATAAATGACCAGGATGAGGGTGTAGAAGGGTGGGTTAGTAAATTTGCGGATGACACTAAGGTCGGTGAAGTTGTGGATAGTGCCGAAGGATGTTGTAGGGTACAGAGGGACATAGATAGGCTGCAGAGCTGGGCTGAGAGATGGCAAATGGAGTTTAATGCGAAAAAGTGTGAGGTGATTTACTTGGAAGGAGTAACAGGAATGCAGAATACTGGGCTAATGGAAAGATTCTTGGTCGTGTGGATGAGCAGAGAGATCTTGGCGTCCAGGTACATAAATCCCTGAAAGTTGCTACCCAGGTTAATCGGGCTGTTAAGAAGGCATATGGTGTGTTAGCTTTTATTAGTAGGGGGATCGAGTTTCGGAGCCACGAGGTCATGCTGCAGCTGTACAAAACTCTGGTGACGTCGCACCTGGAGTATTGCGTGCAGTTCTGGTCACCGCATTATAGGAAGGATGTGGAAGCTTTGGAAAGGGTGCAGAGGGGATTTACTAGGATGTTGCCTGGTATGGAGGGAAGGTCTTACGAGGAAAGGCTGAGGGACTTGAGGTTGTTTTCGTTGGAGAGAAGGAGGAGGAGAGGTGACTTCATAGAGACATATAAGATAATCTGAGGGTTAGATAGGGTGGATAGTGAGCGTCTTTTTCCTCGGATGGTGATGGCAACCACGAGGGGACATGGCTTTAAGTTGAGGGGTGATAGATATAGGACAGATGTTAGAGGTTGTTTCTTTACTCAGAGAGTAGTAGGGGTGTGGAACGCCCTGCCTGCAACAGTAGTAGACTCGCCAACTTTAAGGGCATTTAAGTGGTCATTGGATAGACATATGGATGAAAATCGAATTGTGTAGGTCAGATGGTTTCACAGGTCGGCGCAACATCGAGTGCCGAAGGGCCTGTACTGCGCTGTAATGTTCTAATTCTAATTCTAATTCTTCCTAAATGTCTGCAGCAGCTCACAACACAACCTCCAGAAAAACATCCACAGCACCTCCACTAACTTTATAATCGCAGATGTAAGTCAAAAGCCTCTCCCCTGTAAATTGGATGCCTGGGCATTTTAAATAACACGAGAGGGGTTTCCTCGTGCTGCTGAATGCATGTTCAGCTGAAAGTGACTAATACAGGCGGTCATGGGACATGTACAGACCAAGCTGCAAAGACAAAGAACAAAGAATAAAGAACAGTTCAGCACAGGAACAGGGCATTCGGCCTGCCAAGCCTGCGCCGATCTTGATGCCTGCCTAAACTAACACCTTCTGCACTTCTGCGCCATTATCCCTCTATTCCCTTCCATTCATGTATTTGTCAACGTGTCTCCAAGACGTCGCTTTCGTATCTGCTTCCACCACCTCCCCTGGCAGCAAGTTCCAGGCACTCACCACCCTCTACATAAAAAGCGTGCCTCGCACATCCTCTCTAAACTTTGCCCCTTGCACCTTAAACCTATGTCCCCTAGTAACTGACTCTTCCACCCCGGGGAAAAGCTTCTGACTATCCACTCTGTCCATGCCGCTCATAACGTTGTAAACCTCTATCATGTTGCCCCTCCACCTCCGTCGTTCCAGTGAAAACAATCCGAGTTTATCCAACCTCTCCTCATAGCTAATGCCCTCCACACCGGGCAACATCCTGGTAAAACTCCTCTGTAACCTCTCCAAAGCCTCCACGTCCTTCTGATAGTGTGGTGACCAGAATTACAGACAATATTCTAAGTGTGGCCTAACTAAGGTTCTGTACAGCAGCAACATGACTTGCCAATTTTTATACTCTATGCCCCGACCGATGAAGGCAAGCATGCCGTATGCCTGTTTGACTATCGTATCCACCTGCGTTGGCACTTTCAGTGACCTGTGGACCTGTACCCCTAGATCTTTATGCCTGTCAAAACTCCTAAGGGTACTGCCATTTGCTGTATACCTCCCACTTGCAGTAGACCTTCCAAAATGCATTACCTCACATTTGTCTGGATTGAACTCCATGTACCATTTCTTCACCCAAGTCTCCAACCGATCTTATTCCTGCTGTATCCTCTGACAATCCTCATCATTATCCGCAACTCCACCAACCTTTTTTCATCCACAAACTTACTAATCAAACCAGCTGCATTTTCCTCCAAATCATTTATATATACTACAAACAGAAAAGGTCCCAGCACTGATCCCTGCGGAGCACCACTAGTCACATCCCTCTATTCAGAAAAACACCCATCCACTGAAACCCTCTGTCTTCTGTGACCGAGCCAGTTCTGTATCCATCTTGCTAACTCACCTTTGATCCCGTGTGACTTCACCTTTTGTACCAGTCTGCCATGCGGGACATTGTCAAAGGCTTTACTAAAGTCCATATAGATAACATCCACTGCCCTTCCTTCATCAATCATCTTCGTCACTTCCTCAAAAAACTCAATCAAATTCGTTGGACACTACCTCTCCTTCACAAAACCATGCGTTTTAGTACCACAATAAATTGGACCCGGTCTACATGGGATATATGAGGGTTGTTGAGGGAAGGAGTGGGAGAAATAGCTGAGGCAATGGCCAGAAGCTTCCAATCCTCCTTGGAAATGAAAGTGTTATCAAAGGACTGGAGTGTTGTAAATGTTACACCCTGTTTACAAAAGGAGACATTAGATCAACACAGCAACCTCTGACCAGTCCCTCCAAAGTCGATGGTTGGAAATTTCCAGAGGCCGTAACCGAGTACAAAAATATATCGTTCTTGGATAACATGGGATAATAAATGACAACCAGCACAATAGGTTAATGCAAAATCGCGTCTGATAATCTTGATCAAGTTCTTTGATGACCTAAGTGTGAGTGTTGATGAGGATAGCGTGTTTCGTGTTATGTATGTGAACTTTCAAAAGGCCTGTGATCAAATGACATTTCATAGACTTGTTATGAAAAGTGGAACATATGGATTAATGTGACAGTGATAGTGTGGATATGACACTGACTCAGGGACAGAAAGCAGAGAGAAGTGGTGAACAGACACTGTTCAGACTGGGGGAGGGGAGTATAAAGGGCTGTTTCTCAGAGGTCGGTATTGGAAACAGTGCAGCTCCTGACATATCGATAGATATATAAATGAAAGAGACGTTTATGTAAAAATAAAACAATTTCAACTCTTGCAGATGATATGAAACTCATAACTAAGGGTGGGAAAAATACAGACCACAGAATTATCCAACCTCACAGAACTTTATTTATTCTGGACTCAATCTAACACAAATTTATTTCTCACTCTGTAATTTATTTGTGTGAGATTTTCGTGCGAATGGGTGCGTGAATATGTAGCGTTTATTTTTACGAATTTATTCAGATCCAGTTTAGATTGTTAAGTATAATAAACTCACCTCTTGTTTAAACATGAGAGAACCTGTCTGATTGGTTCTTTCACGATCACAATCAAGGTAAAAGGTAAAAAACGCACTGAGGTGGTCAGCATGTCCACTGCTAAAATGGAATAAACCTAGTTGTGATCAAATAAATGTTAGGACAAGAAGAGCGCCTGGGACCCCTCCTCACCTGGCTCTATCAGAAATGTGGAGGTTCCAGGGATTGTAACGCAATGACAAACGAGAAATTAGATGTGTTAAAAATAATTGATCCTGAGAATAAAAATTTAAAATTTCAATGCAGATTTTATTGTGGTTTTCACTGCTACAGCACCAAAATGTCCACATTCGAAGACAGTACCTTCTGAAGCCAGAGTATACGAATATATGAACATACGAATTCGGAGCAGGAGTAGGACACTCGGACATTAAATAAGATCATGACTAATCTGATTGTAACCTCGACTCCACATTCCCACCTATCCCCGATAACCATTCAATCGCTTGCTTATCAAGAATCTATCTACCTCTGCCTTACAAATATTTAAAGACTCTGCTTTCACTGCCTTTTGAGGAAGAGAATTCCAAAGACTCAAAATATTCTCCTGAACTCTATTTTAAATGGGCGACCCATTATTTTTAAATAGTGACCCTTATTTCTAGATACTCCCAGAACGAGAAACATCCTTTCCACATCCACCCTGTCAAGACCCCTCAGGATCATATATGTTTCAATCAATTCGTCACTGACTATTGTAAATTTCGGTGGATATAAGTCTCAAATGGCTGTAACAGTAATGTGGAGGTTCTAGAGATCGTAACCAATGACAAACGAGAAATTGGAAGTGTCAGAGTCACCGAGTTAAACAGCACAGAAACAGTCCCTTTGGCCCACTGTGTCTGTGTCGGTTATCAAGCCTATCCATTCTCATCCCATTTTCCAGCACTTCGCCCATAACATTGTAATCTATGGCGTTTCAAGTGCTCATCTAAATGCTTCTTCAATTTTGTGAGTGTTCTTGCATCTACCACCCCTTCCGACAGTCTATTCCAGATTCCAACCACCCTCTGGGTGATTTCCTTTTCCTCAAATCCCCTCTAAACCTCGTGACCCTTACCTTAAATCAACTCTCCGGGTTACTGACACCGCCGCTATGGGAAAAACGTTTCTTCCTATCTACCCTATCAATGTCCCTCATAATTTTGTATACCTCAATCATGTCTCCCCCCCCCCCCCGCTCCCTCAGCCTTCTCTGCTCTAAGGAAAACAACCCGAGCCTATCCTGTCTCTCTTCATAGCTAAAATACTCCAGCCTATGCAACATCCTGGAGAATCTCCTCTGCACCCTCTCCAGTGCAATCACATCCTTCTGATCGTGTGGTGCCCAGAACTATACACAGTACTCCAGCTGTGGCCTGACTAGCGTTTTGAACAGCTCCATCATAACCTCCCCACTCTTATATTCTATGCCTCAGCTAATAAAGGCAAGCATTTCATATGCCTTCCAAACTACCTGTGCTGCTGCCTTCGGTGATCTCTGTCAAGTCCACCAATATCCCTTTGACATTCTGTACTTCCCAGCGTGCGACCATCCATTGTATATTCCCTTGCCTTGGTAGTACTCCTAAAATGCATCACGTCACATTTCTCAGGATTAAATTCCATTTGCCGCTTCTCTGCCCATCTTACCAGCCCATCTATATCGTCCTGTAATCTAAGGCTTTCCTCCTCATTATTTATGACACCACCAATTTTTGTGTCATCTGTGAACTTACTGATCATACCTTCTACATTCACGTCTAAATTATAGATGTACACTACAAACAGGAATGGTCCCAGCACCGATCCCTGTGGGACACCGCCGGTCACAGGCTTCCAATCACAAAAACAACCCTCGACCATTACCCTCTGCCTCATGCTAATAAGCCAATTTTGGATCCAATTTGCCAAATTGAGCTGGATCCCATGGGCTCCTACCTTAGAAACATAGAAAATGGGAGCAGGAACAGGCCATTCGGCATTTCGAGCCTGCTCCTCCATTCATTATGATCATGGCTGATCATCCAACTCAGTAACCTGTTCCCGCCTCTCCCCACCGCCCCCCCCCACATCCTTTGATCCTTTTCAAACCAAAAGCTATATCTGACTCCTTCTTGAAAACATACAATGTTTTTGCCTCAACTGTTTTCTGTGATAGCGAATTCCACTGGCTCACCACTCTCTGGGTGATGACATGACTCCTCATCTCAGTCCTGAAAGGATAACCCCGTATCTTTAGTCTATGATCCCTGGTTCTGGACACCCCCACCATCGGGAGCATCCGTCCTGCATCTACACTTCTAAGTCCTTTTCGAAATTTATAGGTTTCTATGAGATTCCCCCTCACTCTTCTGAACTCTTGTTAAATCCTAACTGACTCAATCTCTTCTCGGACGTCAGTCCCACCATCCCAGGGATCAGTCTGGTAAACCTCCGCTGCACTCCGTCGATAGCAAGAACATCCTTCCTCAGACAAGGAGAACAAAATTTCACACAATATTCCAGGTGTGGCCTCACCGAGGCTCTGTCGAATTGCAGCAAGATATCCCTGCTTCTGTACTCGAATCCTCTCGCTATGAAGGCCAACATACCATTTGCCTTTTTTACCGCCTGTTGCACCTAAAAGCTTACCTTCAGCGACTGATGTACGGGAACACCCAGGTCTCGTTCCATATTCCCCTCTCTCAGTTTATAGCCGTTCCATATTCCCCTCTCTCAGTTTATAGCCGTTCCATATTCCCCTCTCTCAGTTTATAGCCGTTCCATATTCCCCTCTCTCAGTTTATAGCCGTTCCATATTCCCCTCTCTCAGTTTATAGCCGTTCCATATTCCCCTCTCACAGTTGATAGCCGTTCCATATTCCCCTCTCTCAGTTTATAGCCGTTCCATATTCCCCTCTCACAGTTTATAGCCGTTCCATATTCCCCTCTCTCGGTTTATAGCCGTTCAGATAATAGTCTGCTTTCCTGTTTTTGTTACGGAAGTGGATAACCTCACATTTATCCATATTATACTGCATGTGCCATGCATTTGCCCACTCACTCAACTTTTCCAAATCACACTGAAGCCACTCTGCATCCTCCTCACAACTCAACCGCCCACTTAGTTGTGTGTCATCTGCAAATTTGTACATATTACATTTAGTTCCCTCATCTAAATCATCAATATAAATTGTGACTAGCTGGGTTGCCAGCACCAATCCCTGCGGTACCCAACTAGTCACTGCCTGTCATTCAGAAAGAGACCCGTTTATTCCTACTCTTTGTTTCCTGTCTGACAACCAATTTTCTATCCATCGCAATACACTACCTCCAATACCATGTGCTTTAATTTTAGACGCTGCACTCTTCTGTGGGACTTTGTCGAAAGCCTTCTGAACGTCCAAATAAACCACATCCACTGGCTCCCTCTCATCAACTCTACTAGTTATATCCTCGAAGAATTCTAGAAAATATGTCACGCATGATTTCCCTTTCGTAAATCCGTGCTGCCTCTGTCCGATTCTACCACTGTTCTGAAAGTGCTGTACTATAAAACCTTTGAGAATGTGCTATAGAATTTTCCCCACTACCAACGTCAGGCTGCCTGGTATATAATTCCATGTTTTCTCTCTACCTCCCTTTTTAAAATAGTGGGGTTACATTATCTATCCTCCAATCTGTAGGAACTGCTTCAGAGTCTATAGAATCTTGAAAGATGACCACCAATGCATCCACTATTTCTAGGGCCACTTCCTTAAGTGCTCTGGGACTTCTTAAGTACTTCTTAACCCTAGTCCCATGCGGGACCTTATCAAAAATCCTCATCTACACATCTAGTCACCTGCTTGAAAGATTCAGTCAAATTTTGAGATATGATCTCCCTCTGACAAAGCCTGACTATCCTTGATTAATCCCTGCCTCTTCATGTGGAGATTAATCCTGTCTGTCAGATTTTTTCTCCAGTAGTTTCCCTACCAATAATGTTAGACTCACTGGCCTGTAATTACATGATTTATCCCTGCTTCTTGAATAATGGTAACACATTCACTATTCGCCAGTCCTCTGGCACCTCTCCTGTGGCCAGAGAAGTGGTAAAAACAATTGACTCTGAGAAAAAGAAATCATTTCATTGCAGATTTTAATGTGGCTTTCACTGCTGGAACACTAAAATGTCCACATTCGAAGCCAGTACCTTCTGAAGCCAGAGCATGCGAACATATGAACATACGAATTAAGAGCAGGAGTAGGCCACTCGGCCCCTCGAGCCTTCTCTGCCATTCAATAAGATCATGGCTAATCTGACTGCAAACTCGACTCCACAATCCCACTTACCCCGATATCCTTTCACCCCCTTTCTTATCAAGAAACTATCTACCTCTGCCTTAAAAAATATTGAAAGATCCTGCTTCCACTTCCTTTTGAGGAAGAGAGTTCCAAAGACCCACGACCCTCTGAGAGAAAGCAATTCTCCTCTTTCCTGTTTTAAAAGGGCGACCCCTTACTGTTAAATAGTAACCCCGAATTCTAGATTCTCTCACAAGCTCCTTTCCACATCCACCCTGTCAAGATCCCTCAGGATCATAAATGTTTCAATCAAGTCGCCTCATACTCTTCTATACTGCAGCGGATACAAGCCTATCCTGTCCATTCTCTCTTCATAAGACAATCCACCCATTTCAGGTATTAGACTAGTAAACCTTTCCTGAACTGATTCCAATGCATTTGCATCCTTCCTTACATAAGGTGACCAATATTGTACACAATCCTCCAGTTGTGATCTCACCAATGCCCTGTATAGCTGAAGCATAATCTCCTTACTTTTGTATTCAGTTCCCCTCACAATCAACAACATTGCATTAGCTGTCCGAAGGAATTGCTGTACCTGCATACTAGCCTTGCGCGATCCGTGCACTAGGACACCCAGATTCCGCTGCATCTCAGAGCTCTGCAATCTCTCTCCATTTAGATAATATGCTTCTTTTCACTCTTTCTGTCAAAATGAACAATTTCCCACTTTCCCACATTGTACTCCATTTGCCCACCCACTTTACATATCTATATTCCTTTGTAGCCTCCTTCAGTCCTCTTCACAACTTACTTCACTATCTATCTTTGTGTCATCAGCAAATTTAGAAACCATACCTTCGGTCCCTTCATCCAAATCATTTATATAAATTGTAAAAAGTTGAGGCCCCAGCACAGATCCCTGTGGCAAACCACTCGTTACATCTTGCCAACCAGAAAATGACCCATTTTTGCCTACTTTGTTTCCTGTTTGCTAGCAGGACTCGGAGGGCGGAGTTCCGGAGCAGTGAGTATATAAAAAACTTATCTCGGGCATTCTCGGAGCAGACTCGGAGGGCGGAGTTCCGGAGCGGTGAGAATATAAAAAAACTTATCTCGGGAATTCTCGGAGCAGACTCGGAGGGCGAGTGCCAGAGCGGTGAGTATATAAAAAAACCTATCTCGGGGATTCTCGGAGCAGACTCGGAGGGCGAAGTTCCAGAGCGGTGAGTATATAACAAAACCTATCTCGGGGATTCGCGGAGCAGACTCGGAGTGCGAAGTTCCAGAGCGGTGAGTATATAAAAAAACGTATCTCGGGGATTCGCGGAGCAGACTCGGAGGGCGGAGTTCCAGAGCGGTAAGTATATAAAAAAACTTATCTCAGGGATTCGCGGAGCAGACTCGGAGGGCGGAGTTCCGGAGCGGTGAGTGTATTAAAAAACGTATCTCGGGGATTGGCGGAGCAGACTCGGAGGGCGGAGTTCTGGAGCAGTGGATTCACAGAGTCCGTTCGCTCGGGTGGGAATAAAAAACTGAAAAAGTGAAGTCACAGGAAAGCTGTGACCTTATTGGCTGGTAGGGAATCTGCACCGAATTTGAAAATAAAACTAATAAAAATTGATTAAAACACTGATTAACTCATGAATAAGTGGAGTAACTAAACCAGAGGGAAGAGATTACTGTATTTAGACAGCATTTAATATTTATTGTTAGAAATTTAGCACCAGGGACCACATAGTGAAGTGTATCATAATTTAGTAAGGATTTAATAAGTATTTATTTATTTTACATCGATTAACTAATTAGTGATAGAAATGTCAGTTAGAGTGGTGAAGTGCTTCACCTGTGAGATGTGGGAAGTCCGTGATGCTTCCAGCGTTCCGGGCGACTACATCTGCAGGAAGTGTACCCAGTTGCAGCTCCTCACAGATGCATGGATCGGTTGGAGCGGCAACTGGATGCAATTAGGAGCATGCAGGTGGCTGAAAACGTCATAGACAGGAGTTTTAGAGAAGTGATTACACCCAAGGTGCAGGCAGATAGATGGGTGACCGTCAGCAGGGGCAGGCAATCAGTGAAGGATTGCCCTGTGGCTATCCCCCTCCCTAACAGGTATACCGTTTTGGATACTGTTGAGGGGGATGGCCTATCAGGCGAAAACAGCAGCAGCCAGAGCAGTGGCACCACGGCTGGCACTGTTGTTCTGCAGGGAGGGACAAAGCACAGAAGAGCAATAGTTATAGGGGACTCTATAGTCAGGGGCACAGATAGGCGCTTCTGTGGACGTGAAAGAGACTCCAGGATGGTATGTTTCCTCCCTGGTGCCAGGGTCAAGGATGTATCTGAACAGATAGGGGGCAATCTGAAGGGGGAGGGTGAACAGCCAGAGGTTGTGGTACACATCGGTACCAACGACATAGGCAGGAAGAGTGATGAGGTCCTGCAGTGGGAGTTTAGGTAGTTAGGTAGTAAGTTAAAAAACAGGACCTCTAGGGTTGTAATCTCTGGATTACTCCCTGTGCCACGTGCCAGTGAGGCTAGAAATAGGAAGATAGTGCCGCTAAACACGTGGCTGAGCAGCTGGTGTAGAAGGGAGGGTTTCAGATATCTGCACCATTGGGCTCTCTTCAGGGACAGATGGGACCTGTACAAGAAGGACGGGTTGCATCTAACCTGGAGGGGCACAAATATCCTGGCTGCAAGATTTGCTAGCGTCACTCGGGAGGGTCCAAACTAGTGTGGCAGGGGGGTGGGAACCAGAACAGTAGGACAGCTAGTGAAGTAAATGAGGAGGACATAGTAAATAAGGCCAGTAGGACTTAGAGAAAGAGCAGGCAGGGAGATGTGACTGTGCACAGCAGGACTGGTGGTCTGAAGTGCATTTGTTTCAACGCGAGAAGTATAACAGGTAAGGCAGATGAAATTAGAGTTAAGACTAGTACCTGGAAATATGATGTTGTTGCTGTTACAGAGACTTGGTTAAGGGCGGGGCAGGATTGGCAGCTAAATGTTCCAGGCTTAAGAAGCTTCAGGCGGGATTGAGGGGGATGTAAAAGGGGTGGGGTAGTTGCATTACTGGTTAAGGAGAATATCACAGCTGTACTGTGGGAGGACACCTCAGAGGGGTCATGCAGCAAGGCAATATGGGTGGAGCTCAGGAATAGGAAGGGTGCAGTCACGATGTTGGGGGTTTACTACAGGCCTCCCAACAGCCAGCGGGAGGTAGAGAAGCAGATATGTGGACAGATTTTGGAAAGATGTAAAGGTAACAGGGTTGTAGTGGTGGGTGATTATAACTTCCCCTATATTGACTGGGATTCACTTAGTGCTAGGGGCTTGGATGGGGCAGAATTTGTGAGGAGCATCCAGGAAGGCTTCTTGAAACGGTATGTGGATAGTCCAACCAGGGATGGGGCCATTCTGGACCTGGTATTGGGGAATGAGCCCGGCCAGGTGGTCGAGGTTTCAGTGGGGGATCATTTCGGGAGCAGTGACCATAATTCCATAAGTTTTAAGGTACATGTGGATAAGGATAAGAGTAGTCCTCGGGTGAAGGTGCTAAATTGGGGGAAGGCTAATTATAACAATATTAGGCAGGAACTGAAGAATTTAGATTGGGGGCGGCTGTTTGAGGGTAAATCAACATCTGACATGTGGGAGCCTTTCAAGCGTCAGCTGATTAGAATCCAGGACCAGCATGTTCCTGTGAGGAAGAAAGACAAGTTTGGCAAGTTTCGGGAAAGCTTGGATAACACGGGATATTGTGAGCCTCGTCAAAAAGAAAAAGGAAGCATTTGTAAGGGCTGGAAGGCAAGGAACAGCTTGAGGAATATAAGGATAGTAGGAAGGAACTTAAGCAAGGAGTTAGGAGGGCTAAAAGGGGTCATGAAAAGTAATTGGTGAAAAGGATTAAGGAAAATCCAAAGGCTTTTGATACATATATAATGAGCAAGAGGGTAACCAGGGAAAGGGTTGGCCAACTCAATGACTAAGATGGGAATCTATGCGTGGAGCCAGAGGAAGTGGGTGAGGTGCGAAATGAGTACTTTGCATCAGTATTCACCAAGGAGAAGGAGTGGATGATAAGCCGAGGGAAGGGCGTGCAGATAGTCTCAGTCATCTCATTATCAAAAAGGAGGAGGTGTTGGGTGTCTTGCAAAGTATTAAGGTAGATAAGTCCCCAGGGCATGATGGGATCTACCCTAGAATACTGAGGGAGGCAAGGGAAGAAATTGCTGGGGCCTTGACAGAAATCTTTGCATCCTCACTGGCAACAGGGGAGGTCGCAAAGGGCTGAAGAATAGTCAATGCTGTTCCTTTTTTTAAGAAGAGGGGTAAGGATAATCCAGGAAATTATAGGCCGGTGAGCCTTATGTCAGTGGTAGGGAAACTATTAGAGAGGATTCTTTGGGGCAGGATTTACTCCCATTTGGAAACAAACGAACTTATTAGCGAGAGACAGCATAGTTTTGTGAAGGGGAGGTCGTGTCTTACTAATTTGATTTAGTTTTTAGAGAAAATGACGAAGATGATTTGTGAGGGAAGGGGGTGGATGTTGTCCATATGGACTTTAGTAAAGCCTTTGACAAGGTCCCGCATGGCAGACTGGTGCAGAAGGTGAAGTCACATGGGATCAGAGGTGAGCTGGCAAGATGGATACAGAACTGGCTTAGTCACAGAAGACAGAGGGTATCAGTGGATGGGTGTTTTTCTGAATGGAGGGATGTGACTAGTGGAGTTCTGCAGGGATCAGTGCTGCGACCTTTGCTGTTCGTAGTATATATAAATGACTTGGAGGAAAATGTAGCTGGTCTGATTAGTAAGTTTGCAGATGACACAAAAGTTGGTGGAGTTGCAGATAATGATGAGGATTGTCAGAGGATACAGCAGGATATAGATCGGTTGGAGACTTGGGCAGGGAAATGGTACATGGAGTTCAATTCAAACAAATGTGAGGTAATGCATTTTGGAAGGTCTAATGCAGGTGGGAGGTATTCAGCAAATGGCAGAACCCTTAGGAGTATTGAAAGGCAGAGAGATCTGGGCGTACAGGTCGACTGGTCACTGAAAGTGGCAACGCAGGTGGATAAGCTAGTCAAGAAGGCATACAGCATGCTTGCCTTCATCGGTCGGGGCACAGAGTATAAAAAATGGCAAGTCATGTTGCAGCTGTCCAGAACCTTAGTTAGGCCACACTTAGAATATTGTGTGCAATTCTGGTCGCCACACTACCCGAAGGACGTGGAGGCTTTGGACAGGGTACAGAGGAGGTCTACCAGGATGTTGCCTGGTCTGGAGAGCATTAGCTATGAGGAGAGGTTGGAAAAACTCAGATTTTTTTCACTGGAACGACGGAGGTGGAGGGGCGACATGATAGAGGTTTACAAAGTTATGAGCGGCATGGACAGAGTGGATAGTCAGAAGCTTTTTCCCAGGGTGAAAGAGTCAGTTACTCGGGGACATAGGTTTAAAGTGCGAGGGGCAAAGTTTAGAGTGGATGTGCGAGGCAAGTTTTTACACAGAGGGTGGTGAGTGCCTGGAACTTGCTGCCGGTGGAGGTGGTGGAAGCAGATACGATAACGACGATTAAGAGACATCCTAACAAATATATGACTAGGAAGGGAATAGAGGAATATGGGCCCCGTAAGTGCAGAAGGTGTCAGTTTCGGCAGGCATCAAGATCGGCGCAGGCTTGGAGGGCCGAATGGCCTGTTCCTTTGCTGTACTGTTCTTTGTTCTTTGTTCTTGTTCAATCCTCTATCAATGCCAGTGTGTTACCCCCTACACTATAAGCTTTTAATTTCCACATTAACCTTTGATCTGGCACCTGATCAAATGCTTCCTGGAAATCTAAGTACAGTACATCCACTGGTTCCCCTTTCTCCACAGTACATGTTACTACTTCGAAGAACTCCAACAAATTGATTGAACATGATTTCCCTTTCAGAAGACCATGCTGACTCTGCCTGATTACTTTGATTTTTTTTCTAACTGTCTGCGATTACGTCTTTAATAATAACGTCTCACATTTCCTGCAAGAGAGATGTGAAGCTAACTGGCCTGTAGTTTCTGTCTACCTCCATTTTTGAATAACGAGTTACATTGGCAATGAAGGTGTTACATACCGAGTGAAGTAACTCGGGACAGGTTAAAAGGCCTCTCTGTTGAAAAGTTGAGTCATGGAGCTGGACAGTGAGGGATTACTCTCTATCCAAAAGCTAGGAAAACCGAAATCCTATGACTTGTGGCCAACCATGTTTCACTTGAAGCTGAAAACTCAAACAGGATAAGAATCACTAACATATAAAGTAATGTTAGCTAAGGTAAAACTAGAACAGAAGAGACTAGAATTAGAATTCCAGAGAGAGAGAGAAAGAGCAGAGTGATTGTCAAGAAAGGGAAAAAATAAGAGTGTTCCAGAAGGAGAAGGAAGAAAGGGAGTTAAGGTGGCTCAAACAACTCGAGGAAGACCCAGTACACGTAGTGAAGACACAGCTAGTGAGGGAGCTGCCCCTTGCCCAGGACAATGTGCTGATCTCTTAAAGTTCACCCAGTTCATTCTAAAGTTGATTGAGGAGGATGTGGCAGAATTTTTCAGCACTTTTGAAAAGCTTGCAAAGCAGCTGAAATGGCTGGCAGAGAACTGGATACTGTTTTCACAAAGCAAAATAACAGGAAAAGCCCATGAGGTTTATTCATTGTTGCCAGATGAAAATTCATCAGATTACGAGATAACTAAAAATTCTATCCTGGGCGAATATGAGATAGTACCAGAGGTGTTCCAGCAAAAATTCCAAACGCTCCGAAAGTAGCCTGACTAAACTGCCTCGAGTCTGAATGAGTTAAGCAGCTTAGGAACATAAAGCAGAAGTAGGCCATTCAGCCCATCAGGCCTGCTCTGCCATTCAATATGATAGTGGCTGATCATCCACTTCAATGCCTTTTTCCCACATTATCCCCATATCCCTCTCTGTCAGTGGTACTTAGAAATCTGTCAATCTCTACTTTAAGCAGACTCAATCACTGAGCTTCCACAACTCTCTGGAGCAGAGAATTCCGAAAGTTCACAGTCATCTGAGTAAAGAAATGTCTCCTCAGCTCAGTCCCAAGTGGCTTCCGTCTTATTTTGAAAGTGTGTCTGCTGATTCTAGTCTCCCCAACCTTGGGGAACATATTAGCTGCATCTACCCTGTCTATTCCTTTAAATAGTTTGTAGGTTTCAAAGAGATCCCCTCTCATTCTTCGAAACTCTAGAGACTACACGCCCAGTTTGCCCAATCACTCTTCATAGGACAGTCCTTCCATCCCAGGAACAAGTCTGGTGAACCTTACATGCATTCCCTCTCTGGCAATAATATCCTTCCTGGGGTAAAGGGACCAAAACTGCACACAGTACTCCAGGTGAGGTCTAACCAAGGTTCTGTACAATTGAAGAAAGCCTTCACTACTTCTGTACTCAAATATTCTTGCAATAAAGGCGGACATACCATTAGCCCTCTTATTGCTTGCTGAACCTGCTTGTTTGTCTTTAGTGACTTATTGACGATGAAACTGTATACCCAGTAAAAGCACATAAGAACTTAGTTGAGACACAGGGCTAGTCAGACAACAATACACAGTGTTTTCAAACTTAGGGGGGCTTGGTGAAAGGAGGAAGAGCACACAAATGACACAGAGAATTTCAAACAGTCCAGAAAACAGACTGAAACAGAATGAGATGCTTCCAGAGAGTGCCTTGCACACACCAGATAAAGGAGTTGCTGTGGACACGAGATATGATTAGACTCACAGTAGACAATGGGAGAGTGTGAGAAATGAAAGTGCTGACCAGTCTCTTACTGAACCCAATATGGAATTGTCATTATGTCATTACACCAGAACCCTATGAGTAAGTAAGAGGGAAGGGTCTTGGAAACAAGAGTTAACCCCTGACTGAAACTGGGAACGGCACTAGAACCCCGGGTAAGAACACTCGAGAAGACACCCTGAGTTTAGGACTCAGGGATCAGAAGAGCAACCGCAAGTTTGAGACTGGTCACCTTGTGTCCTGATAGGTAATATAACGTGCAAGTAGGGAGAGCTTGTACTTTGATGATTTACTGTGTGACTAAAACATTTATATACTTCTGCCAGTCCGCTTTTGTGAATTCGTTAAGAGTAAGTGCAGATTATGCACAACATGATTGGCGATCCCAGATGGGACTGGGTTGCAATACTATTTATGGCTCTTTTAAATAGTCTTGGTAAGTTCGAACTAATTTAAGAATTCAATGGATTGCTGAACGGTTGAGTAATTATGGTCAAGCCAGATTGGGAGTTGGGATTCCGAAAATAATTGAAGGGCAAGTGGCCCTCGTGGATAGGTTTTGCAGTTAAATAGTGCACGGGCCAGGGGTCTGTCTTAAGCCAATTCCAGACTCCAGCTGACAAGGTTGAATACTGTCTCGGTCAGACTGAGAGGGAAGCGGAGAGAGTGAAGGAACAGCTCACAAGAGTGGAACAGAAATGCTCTGACTTTCAGACCGCATTGATGGTTCTGGTCTGTTCACAGAAGGAGTGGATGTACCAGTCAGCGGATCATACCAAATGTCAGCAGGAGATAAGTAAATAACAGTCTTAATTCTCAGCGCAATGAGATAAAATATGCGCGTTTGCAGCGAAGGATGATGATGACAATGACGGCTTTAATCAGGCCGACTTGACAGATAAGGCCACTAAGCACCATGATGATGGTTACAGTCCTTGGGATGACCATCCCCCGAACCCCCAATCGAGACTTAGACCCCCCGCAACCCTGGCCTTATGTATGAATCATTATTTACGGGGGGGGGGGGGGGGGGCGGGGTCAGAGGGCTCCATGACGAAGTTTATTGCAGAGTGATATAAAAATAAAATGATTTAGTGAAATTTCAAATGAGTAAAATCAAGTTACTGTGGCTTATGATTCAAATGTGTGAATGTTGGAAGCTTCCACGAATGAAATATTATAACAATATTAGGCAGGAACTGAAAAATTGAGATTGGGGGCGGCTGTTTGAGGGTAAATCAACATCTGACATGTGGGAGTCTTCCAAACGTCAGTTGATTAGTATCCAGGACCGGCATGTTCCTGTGAGGAAGAAGGATACGTTTGGCAAAATTCGAGAACTTTGAATAAGGAAGGATAGTGTGAGCATAGTCAAAAAAGGAAAAGGAAGCATTCATCAGGGCTATAAGACTGGGAATGGACGAAGCCCTTGAGGAATATAAAGAAAGGAGGAAGGAACTTAAGCAAAGATTCAGGAGGGCTAAAAGCGGTTATGAAAAGTCATTGGCAGGCAGGATTAAGGAGAATCCCAAGGCTTTTTATACGTATATAAAGAGCGAGGGTAACCAGGGAAAGGGTGGGACAGAGGATGGAATCTATGTGTGCAGCCAGAGGAAATGGGTGAGGTACTAAATGGCAACTTTACATCAGTATTCACCAAAGAGAAGGACTTGGTGGATGATGTCTCTGGAGAAGGGAGTGCAGATCGTCTCGGTCAGGTCGTTATCAACAAGGAGGAGGTGTCGAGCGTATTGCAAAGCATTAAGCTAGATTAGTCCCGAGGGCCTGATGGGATCTAACGCAGAATACTGAGGCAGGCAGGGGAAGAAATTGCTGGGGCCTTGACAGAAATCTTTGCATCCTCATTGACTGCAGGTGAGGTTCCAGAGGACTGGAGAATAGCCAATGTTGTTCCTTTGTTTAAGAAGGGTAGCAAAGATAATCCAGGAAATTATAGGCTGGTGAGCCTTACGTCAGTGGTAGGGAAATTATTAGAGAGGATTCTTCGGGACAGGATTTACTCCCAATTGGAAACAAATGAACTTATTAGTGGCGAGAGGCAGCATGGTTTTGTGAAGGAGAGGTCTTGTCTCACTAACTTGATTGAATTTTTTGAGGAAGTGACGAAGATGATTGATGAAGGAAGGGCAATGAATGTTATCTATATGGACTTCTGTAAAGCCTTTGACAAGGTCCCTCATGGCAGACTGATACAAAAGGTGAAGTCACACAGGATCAGAGGTGAGCTGGCAAGATGGATACAGAACTGGCTCGGTCATAGAAGACAGAGAGTATCAGTGGAAGGGCGCTTTTCTGAATGGAGGGCTGTGACTAGTGGTGTTCCGCA
This sequence comes from Heterodontus francisci, assembly GCF_036365525.1. Lineage (NCBI taxonomy): Eukaryota > Metazoa > Chordata > Chondrichthyes > Heterodontiformes > Heterodontidae > Heterodontus > Heterodontus francisci. Next base: position 1,338,565 of record NW_027140493.1, on the reverse strand, counting down.
GGGATCAGTGCTGGGACCTTTGCTGTTTGTAGTATATATAAATGATTTGGAGGAAAATGTAGCTGGATACAGCAGGATATATTTCGGTTGGAGACTTGGATGGAGAAATGGCAAATGGAGTTTTATCCGGACTCTCGCTGGCATGAGAGTGTCAATATAAATTTGTGTTTACATTCCCGGACAACTGTACACCTGGATGTGTCTCCCCCATGGATTACATGATAGTCCATCAACATTCCACCAGTGGTTGGCACAGGGGACAGGCACAGTCCTTTCTCCCGATCAGAATGTTTGATACAATATGCGGATGAGCTACTGCTCCAAACGGAGAGTAAGGAGGAGCAGCTAGAGCTACTGGAGGAGTTCCTTCATCTCCTCTGGAAGGTCGGAGTGAAAGTTACACCTAAAAAGGCACAGCTAATGAAAGAAAAGATTTCCTCTTTGGGAATGGTGATAACACAGAGAAAGCATGAGATAGAGCAGATACGAGTACAGACATTCCTCAAACTCCACCTACCACAAGATATTAATGGTCTGAGATCAATTTTGGGTTGCGTTGGTTATTGCAGGAACCATATTGATTCCTGGTGTCAGCGTAAGTCAGCGGTTACGGAATTAGGTGCTGGCCATAGTTCAGGTGTTACAGGTGCCAGACCCACCCCTACCCTTTTCTCTCTATGTCGCTTCCACAGATACCACCTTATCTTTGGTATTGCTGCAGGAAAAGAAACATGGCTCATTCTGCCCAGCGGCGTACACATCTCACTTGTTAACGTCAGTAGAAAGGGCCTTCACAGTGTGTGAAAAAACATTTGCTGGCAGTCTTCTGGGTGATTCAAAATTGTACTTATATCGTCAGCCTCAGCCCCGTTACTATCCTAACTGAATGCACACCCTTCCAGTTGTTACTGGATGGATGACTGAAGGACGGTAATGTTATATTGTCAGCCTCAGCCCAGTTACTATCCTAACTGAACACACACCCTTCCAGTTGTTACTGGATGGACGACTGAAGGACGGTAATGTTATATTGTCAGCCTCAGCCCTGTTACTATCCTAACTGAACACACGTCCCTCCAGTTGTTACTAGATGGAGGACTGAAGGTTGGTAATGTTAGTCAGAATCGTATTGCTCGGTGGACCTTGCGCTTGCAAGTTAGAGATATTTCAGTAAAAAAGGAGAAGACTTTGACATGCTTGGCAGACAATTTAATCTACCAGGCTGAACCCCATGTGTGAAAGGTTTTGACAGCAAAGACCCTCAAGGGACATTTTGTGTCAAAATCACCTGGGCGGGGGTGGGGGTGGGGCGGGGGGGCGGTGTGGGGGGTGGTTGGGGGAGCGGCGTGTAGAAAGCAAGGAACCAGAAATCAAACCAGCACTCAAAATTGTTGTTGACGGTTCCTCTATAGTGATGGATGGGATTAGGCAGGCAGAGAGCGGATTACATGTACAGTATCATAATGGAAAACCTATCAAAGACATTGCCTTACAGTTACTGGCGAGTTGAACTGTGCAGCGTGCCAAACGAGCTGCAGTCGCTTTGTGGTGACACAACCACATGTTTCCCCCACTGATTGATATAAATTCTGACAGTATGTACGTGTGTAACTGTTTGACCGAGTACCTACCTCTGTGGGAATTAGAATTAGAATTAGAATTAGAATATTACAGCGCAGTACAGGCCCTTCGGCCCTCGATGTTGCGCCGATCATCTGACCTACACTATTCCATTTACATCCATATGTCTATCCAATGACCACTTAAATGCCCTTAAAGTTGGCGAGTCTACTACTGTTGCAGGCAGGGCGTTCCACGCCCCTACTACTCTCTGCGTAAAGAAACTACCTCTGACATCTGTCCTATATCTTTCACCCCTCAACTTAAAGCTATGTCCCCTCGTGTTTGCCATCCTCATCCGAGGAAAAAGACTCTCACTATCCACCCTATCTAACCCTCTGATTATCTTGTATGTCTCTATTAAGTCACCTCTCCTCCTCCTTCTCTCTAACGAAAACAACCCCAAGTCCCTCAGCCTTTCCTCGTAAGACCTTCCTTCCATACCAGGCAACATCCTAGTAAATCTCCTCTGCACCCTTTCCAAAGCTTCGACATCCTTCCTATAATGCGGTGACCAGAACTGCACGCAATACTCCAGGTGCGGCCTCACCAGAGTTTTGTACAGCTGCATCATGACCCCGTGGCTCCGAAACTCGATCCCCCTACTAATAAAGGCTAACACACCATATGCCTTCTTAACAGCCCTATTAACCTGGGTAGCAACTTTCAGGGATTTATGTACCTGGATACCAAGATCTCTCTGCTCATCTACACTACCAAGAATCTTCCCATTAGCCCAGTACTCTGCATTGCTGTTACGCCTTCCAAAGTGAATCACCTCATACTTCTCCGCATTAAACTCCATTTGCCATCTCTCAGCCCAGCTCTGCAGCCTATCTATGTCCCTCTGTACCCTACAACACCCTTCGACACTATCCACAACTCCACCGACCTTCGTGTCATCCGCAAATTTACTAACCCACCCTTCTACACCCTCATCCAGGTCGTTTATAAAAATGACAAACAGCAGTGGCCCCAAAACAGAACCTTGCGGTACACCACTAGTAACTAAACTCCAGGATGAACATTTGCCATCAACCACCACCCTCTGTCTTCTTTCAGCTAGCCAATTTCTGATCCAAAGCTCTAAATCACCTTCAACCCCATACTTCCGTATTTTCTGCAATAGCCTACCGTGGGGAACCTTATCAAACGCCTTACTGAAATCCATATACACCACATCCACGGCTTTACCCTCATCCACCTGTTTGGTCACCTTCTCGAAAAACTCAATAAGGTTTGTGAGGCACGACCTACCATTCACAAAACCGTGCTGACTATCGCAAATGAACTTATTCTTTTCAAGATGATTATAAATCCTGTCTCTTATAACCTTTTCCAACATTTTACCCACAACCGAAGTCAGAGGTTTTGTGTCAGCAGATGGCAAACCTCTTCCATCTGCCCCATTACTGCAGAGAATAGTAGATGGAGCGAGGAAAGGGGAAAGGATTACAGAAAATACTATGATATATTGACCTATGTTGTGAAAATTGGTAAGGAGATAATTGGGACAACTTTGTCTAAGTTTAGTCTGGAAAACCAGGTGGTCATATGTCCTCACCCTATATATATATATATATATATATATATATATATATATATAAAACAGCAGAATAAAAATGTGGATTTAATACCACTGTAGGAAACTAGGAAGGCATTATCAGGGTTAACCCATGTGGCCGATAAGGCAAAGGGGAGATATTGCTTAACCACCACAATGAAGGAGTACCAGTATGGACATAACCGGATTTGTCTGGTGAGGAACAGTACGTTTCTTTTATACCCACAAATACCAACTAGGGTAGAGAAGATGGATTTGTAGAATACATAAAAGAAAGACAGAAACGATAACTGTGACACAAAGTGTTAAGGACGACTTGATAAATTACCTCCGGGAATATGAATATACTATTCAGCCATTGCCCATACGTTGGGTTCAAGAGAGGCAGCAACTAGAATCCATTGCTGTCGTGTACTACAATCTGGAACAGGAGTGGAAGATAATACAAGTTGAGATTGACGAGATAAATGATTCGACTTGGTGGCAGGGCTAATGGAACTTGGGGTCAAACGTGCAGATACACCACTGGTTTACAATTATCTCCCATGTCCTGATAGTTGCTTCGGGTCTCATGGTGATATATGTGACATACTTAATTTGGAAACTTAAGAAATTGATTAAGGAATGTGCGAGGATGTATGAACACAGGTTGGACAGCTACCTTAAAGGCAATCAGTATTCGAAGTTGTTCTTTAAAAAGATAGACAATTAAATATGTAACACGAGGGTAGTTGTATAACTATTGGTAGATACTTAAAATGAATTAATGAATGACAAATGTATTCTACAAATTAAATTGCGACTGCGTTATGATCACACAAGTGATTAATTATGTAACAATGATGTTTAAATTGTGCTTTCTTTAACATTACACTCCTTAGGATATTGCATTAACAATTAAATTGTAATTGCACAAGTGTACGACCGAAGAGACAGGAGAGTGTGATCCCTTGTGCATAGCCCTGCAGGATCAAAGGATGGCGGGGAGGGCCGTAGACTCAGTAAAAACGCATAAGAACTTAGTTGAAACAAGGGGACTCGTCACACAACAATACACAACGTTTTGAAACATAGTGGGGGCTGGATAGAAAGGAGCACAGCAAACAGATGGCCAAGGAATTGTAGACAGTACAGAAAAACAGGCTGAAACAAGAGAGAGATTCTACCAGACAGTATCCATGCACAAACCAGATAAAAGAGTTGCTATGGACACGAGATATGATTAGACTCACAGTAGACAATGGCTGAAACTGGTGACGGCACAAGAGCCCCAGGGAAGAACAGTCAAGAAGGTTCCCTGTGTCAAGGACTCAGAGAACAAAAGGGCAGCCGCTAGTCTGAGACTGATCACCTCGTGACTTGACGGGTAGTATAACGTGCAAGTAGTTAGTGCTTGTACCTGATGATTTAATGTGTGAATAAACATTGATATACCTTCCACCAGTCCGCTTCTGTGAATTCTTTAAGAGAAAGTGCAGATTAGGCACAACAACGATCTGCTAGCTCTATATAGGATCTTACCAGGAACATTAAAAGAAGCAACACCAAGAGAGATAATTACATGACCAGTAACAAAATTAGCAATGCTTCGTAGAGTTTACAGCCTGTATCAAAGACTCACCAGGAGTAACAACAACAGCAAAGAGGGATGAGGAAATGTCAGGTTCAGTAATGCAGTTAAACACGGTTTATAGAATTAATAGCTGGATAAAGAGTCTTACCAGGAACACCAACAATAGCGAGGATGGGATAGTAAATATATTGAATAATCTGAAGAGCAAAATAGATACGATCATCTAATGAGTACCAGTCATAATATGTGGAAAGAGCGTCAAATTGCCAGATGAAACTCCTGTCCATTGTTGTCACATTACAATCTATTGTTCTCAGATTCTGATCTATCCTCTCCCTCTGTCTGGAGTTGTTGGTCCCTCTTACTGCCGGGTTTGATGCTCCTGTTGACACTATGTGATAATACATTGAAAGGAGTCCCTTATTAATAGAAGATGGAAACCCTCCAGTGAAACACTTAGGGTCCATGGAGACTGACATTAATTCCAGTCACTGAACAAACAGGTTCAGTTAACCCCTTTCAGTCCAGCACTGTTTGTACCACAATAAAGTAGAACATTTATCCGGTCTGGATGGGATGTCTGAGAGATGCTGAGGGAAGGAAAGGTGGGAATAGCGGAGGCACTGGACAGAATCATTCAATCCTCCTTGGATATAGGAGTTGTGACAGAGGGCTGGAGGGTTGTAAATGTTACACCCTATTTGAAAAATAGGAGAGATGGGGTAGACACTGTATTTACTGACCAGACAGTTCAATGTCACTGATGGGGAAATTTCATAACCCAGGACAAATATATTCATTGCTTTGAAAAACATGGAATAATAAATAGACAGCAGGAGGGATATGGTGATGACAAAGCATGCCTGGCAAACCTCAACAACAACTTATATTTATATAGTGCTTTTAATGTTATAAAACATCCCAAAGTACTTCACAGGATCATTATGAAGCAAAGTATGACACTGAGACACAACAGGAGATATTAGATCAGATGGCCAACAGCTTGAACAAAGAGATAGGTTTTAAGGAGTACTTGAAAGGAGGAAAGCGAGACGGAAAGGTGATGACCGTAGCGTCGTGGTAATATTACCAAAATGGTAATACCGAGGATCAGGCTGATTCCCTGAGGACACGGGTTCAAACCCCACCGTGGCAACTGGTGCAATTTAAATTTCAATAAGTTATAAAATTCAATTAATTAATACAAATCTGCATTTGAAAGCTATTCTCAGCAATGCTGCCATGAAACTATCATTGATCATCGTTAAAAAACAACAGCCTGGATTATTGATGTTCTTTTGCAATGGAAATCTGCCATCCTTATATGGTCTGCCTCCATGTGACTCCAGATCCACAACAATGTGGTTGACTCTCAACTGACTTCTGAAATGTCCAGCAAACCACTCAGTTATCAAGGGCAATTGGGGATGGGAAACAAATGCTGGTCTTGTCAGTGACACCCACATCGCATGAAAGAATGAAAAAAGAAAACTGTGCAGTGAGGATATTCCAGAACTTTGGGCCTTGGCAGCTGAAAGCCCGGACGCCAGTGGTGTAGGGATTAAAATCAGGGCTGCACAAGAGGCTGAAATTAGAGGAGCACATGTATCGCAGTGGGTTGTGGAGTTGGAGGAGATTACAGATATATGGGGGTGGGGTGGGGGAGAGACCATGGCGGCATCTGAAAACGAGGATGAGAATTTTAAAATCAAGACATTGCTTGACTGGGAGCCAATGTCGGTCAGTGATAGATGAACGGGACTTGGTGTGAGCTAAGGCATGGGCAGCAGAGTTTTGGATGACCTCAAGTTTACAGAGAGTAGAATGTTGGAGATCAGCCAGGAGTGAGTTGGAATAATCACATCTAGAGGTGACAAAGGCATCAATGCGGTTTCAGCAGCAGATGGGCTGAGACAGAGGTGAAGTCGGGTGATGTTACTGAGGTGGAAATAGGCGGTTGTAATGATATCCTGAAATGAGGTTCAAGCTCATTTTGTGGTCAAATGTGACACCAAGGTTGTAAACATACTGTCTGAATCTCAGACTGTTACCAGGGAGAGGGATGGGATCAATAGCAAGGGAACAGAGTTGACGTGGGGAGTGAAAACAATGTCTTCAGTCTTCCCAATATTTAATTGGAGGAAATTTCTGCTCATCCAGTACTGGATGTCGGATAAGCAGTCTGATAATTTACCAACAGTGGAGGAGTGGAGAGAGGTGGTGGTGAGGTAAACATGATGGAGTTATTTGATAAAACAATGGAGAGGGTTGATGAGGGTGATGTGATTGAAGTTATATATATGGAATTTCAAAAGGTGTTTCATTAAGTGACATTCAATAGACAGGTTAGGAAAACTGAACCCTATGGATTAAAGGGACAGTGACAGTGTGGATATAATATTGACTAAGGAACAGTAAACAGAGAGAAGTGGTGAAAGGTTGTTGTTCAGACTCGATAGGAGTATACAGTGGTGTTCCCTAGGGCTCGGTATTAGGACCACTGCTCTTTTTTCTCTTGGAAAACACGAGGTATGTAAGGCAGAGCTGAAACGTTAACTCTGTTTCTCTCGACACAGATGGTGCCAGACCTACTGACTATTTCTGACAATTTCTGTTCTCATTGCAGAGTTCCAGCAGCCGCAGTATTTTGCTTTCATTTTAGTATTTCATTCACAGTCACTTCTCTTCCAGGAATGCCTACCTTGAAGAAGTTCTGCTCTTCTCTGGAAGAGCTTAGGGCCTCGGCAGCTGAAGTCACGGCCGCCAATGGTAGAGTAATTAAACTCGGGATGTTCAAGAGACCAGAATTATATGACGTCTCAGTGCTGCAGTGGAAGCTCAGATTGAGGTCATGAGATCCATGCTTGCTGCCATGCAGGATCAGACTGCTGTCAACGTGGCTGTGGATCTCAGTGTTCAAAGGGGTTTTCAGGATCTCACAGCAGTCCAGCAATCTGTGATCCAGTAGATTACTCGGATTGATGAACTGTCGCCCCATGGGAATGACAGTGTCTCCATGGAGCATGAACCTGTTGTCTTCTCTCAGGATGACAGTATTTGTTCTCCATTCACTGTCACTCCACCAGTGTACTTGCTGTTACCCATCAGCCAGCCCAGGCTGCTGCTGCCCATGTCGAGGTGGTGCAGTCCGATTCCGAGTCCTCAAGTCACAGAGCTGCTCGAGGACATCCTGCAAGGCCATCTGCAGTCTCCCCAGTGAATGTCAGCAGACTTCCACCAGCCATGCTGCAGTCACTGGAGAAACACTGTATCGGAGCACTCGGCAAGTCGAGGGAACCCACAAGACAGGCACTAAGGGAATACACAAGGTTGAATAATTCAGTTTTGTTTGTATAATTGGATGTGCTGTTGGATAAAGATGTTAATGAAAAGATTGTTGTTGGTGTTTTTTATTGCAGGATGGTGACCACGGGGACACTGTGATGGGGCGTCTCAGATGGGTGTAATGGTGGAGAATGGGGGATCCATGGTGGGGAAGGGAAGTTGTCCTATGGGAAACAGAATATAAGCAGAGACTCTCTGACGTTCTTTCTGGGTCAAAGGCATCCAGGAAATATTCTCCTTGCCTCCTCCTCCTCCTCCTGAGTTTTCCTCCGGATTCCTGGTGCCAATGCCTGTGTCCTCATGATGGTGATGATATGAAGGGTGCAGCAGAACACCATGAACTTGGACACCTGCTCCAGTGTGTACGGGAGGGCTCCCCGCGAGAGGTTCGGACAGTGGAAGCATTTCTTCATCACACTGGTGGTCTGTTCCACCATGTTTCTGGTGACTTCATTGTTCACGTTATACACATATTAATTGTGTGAGGTTGGTTGGTGGTGGGAGGAAGTTTGGGGTTGTAGAAACATGAGCTGTGTCTGGAGAGGGCGGGGTGGTTACATTTTTCTCCGTGGAGCCACATTCTGGTTCTGCATGGGAGGCCGATGTGTTGGGACTGGCTGACTGCTTCAGAATGAAGTTAATGTGGCTGCTGCCAGGATAGTGGGACATTCACCAACATGATGTACTGGGCATGCTCACACACCAACTGTACATTAATGGAGTGAGATTTTAGTCAGTTCCTGTACCTCTCCCCGTTGACATGGGGACACCGTAGAGACACCTCGACCATCAGGAATGTGGCTCTCCTGACAAAGCCACGGGACCTCATCCTGCTTATCCCCGCTGAGGGTGAAAATGATGTATTAACTTTACCCAACATAGATGGCCTCTCTCACCTAGCGGATACATCAATGGACAGCACACATTCCTCACAACTACAGGCCAGTTAGTCCAACATCAGTGGTGGGAAAAGTTTTAGAACAATAATCAGGGATAAAACAGCAGGCATGTTGAGAGGTTTGAGTTAATTCAGGATAGCCAGCATAGATTTACAAAAGGAAAGTCATGCTTGACTAATCTAATTGCACTTTTGATGTTGTAACAGAGAAGGTTGATGAAGGGAATGTGATGGATGTTGTCTAGATTGGTTTGAAGAATGTGTTTGATAAAATACCACAAAAAAGGTTAATTACCAACATTGAATCAAATGGAATGGGAGGGTCAGTGTCCAATTGGATAAAAACAAAGGTTTACATAGAGAAAACAGTGTGTCATAGTAAATGGCAGTTTTTCAGACTGCAAGATGTTAGACAGTGAGTGTTCCCCCAGGGTCAGTGCTCGGGCCACTGTTTAATTTTGCTGTGTATAAATGACTTGGATCTTGGAATACAGAGTAGAATTTCAAAATCCGCCTCTGATACCAAACTTGGAGCTGTGACAAACAGTGAGTATGTTCAGAACCACCTGTGACAGGACATAGATACTAAGTAGATTGAGCAGACAAGTGGCAGATGAAAGTGTGAGACAAGTCTGAGGTGAGGCATTTTGACAGAGAGGATAGGAAGGCAATATAGACCTAATAACACAGTTCTAAACAGTGTGCAGGAACAGAGAGACCTGTGGGTGCATGTGTATCCATCTTTAAAGGTGACAGGACATATTGAGAGATTGGTTAGTAAAACACATATAATCTTGGATTTCATAATGAGAGGTATTGAGTTCAAAAGCAGAGAAGTTATGATGAATGTTTAAAAATCTCTGGTTAGGTCTCCGCTGGACTAGTTTGTCCAATTCTGGTCATCACACTTCAGAAAGATTGTGAAGGTCTTTGAAATGGTGCTGAAGAGATTTAACAGAATGGTTCCAGGGATGGTGGATTTTAGTTCCAAGGTTAGGTTACAAGATTATGACAGGTCTGGATAATTTAGACAATGAAAAAGTGTTCCCATTAACTGATGGAAGAAGGACTAGGAGCACGGATGGAATGTTTTGGACAAGAGATGCAGGGGGAATATGAGGAAGAACATTTTTCTTTATGCAGCGGGTGTTAATGATCTGGAACTCACTGCCCACAAGTGTGTTGGAAGCAGAGACAATCATTGATTTCAAATGAAAGCTGGTGGGCACCTGAATGAAATGAATTTGCTACAGGGATTGAGCGGGCGAGTGGGACTGAATGGATTGTTCCATGGAGAGCCAGCATGTACATGATGGGATGAATGGCTCCTTCTATGTCGTAAATGGCTCTATCAGTCTCTGTGACTCGATGTTGGATACTTCTCCTGCTCCTGCCTGGAAAGATCCAGATACATAGAAGTTCAATGAAACTGTGACCTTAACAGCCACTGACAGCTCCGTCCTCACCCTGGTGTGAGGCTCCAGGTCGTGTTACAGGAGGCGACACAGCTCTGTGACCACCTCCTTATTGAATCAGAGTCACCTCACGCACTGCTCCTGGGTTAGGTGTAGGTAGCAAAAGTGTTCTTGGAAAACCGGAGGTGCGTAGGGCAGAGCCCCCTCTTCCTCCCACTTTCCAGAACTACCCCTCTATGCAGCCTCTGCTCCATTTGTTACAGACCCAGAGACACTGTAACTACAGTCCCCATACCTTGTCCAAATTTGCGTCACCAAATCCTCTGTCCTCCCTGAATGTCGGCAGCAGCTCACAACACAACCTCCAGCGAACCATCCACAGCACCTCCACTAACTTTACAATAGCAGAAGTAAGTCAAAAACCCCTCACCTGTAAGTTGGATGCCTGTTCCTTTTTAAATAACACTAGAGGGGCTTCCTCGTGCTGCTGAATGGATGTTCAGCTGAGAGTGACTAGCACAGGCGTTCCGTGGACAGTCGAAGTTTCAAAGACGTACATCACAGCTGCTGGAATGGCTGATAGAAGAGATATACAGACCCCTCCTCACGCTACCAGCACATGCTTGGTGAACGGGGACTCGAGCCCTCTCCAGCATGGAACACTTGAAGTGACCGGCAGCTCAGCTCGTATTATTTTAAGGATCCAAACTTACATGGCGTTCGGCCCAGTGGCGCTGTGGAGCTGAAAATCATTGCCAGAGTAGATAAACAGAGAGAACGACTATAGGATCATATGAATTAGGGGCAGAAGTAGGCCATTCAGCCCGTCAAGCCTGCTCCACCATCTAATAAGATCATGGCTGATCTGTTTGCGTTTCGAATTCCACACCCCCATCTACCCCCGATAAACTTAGGTTCTCTTGCCTAACAAAAATCTATCTACCTCTGCGTTAAAAATATACAATGACTCCCCCACCCCCCCTCCACCACCTTCTAAGGCAGAGATTTCCAAAATCACACAATCATCTGAGGAAAAGAAAAGTCTCCGCATCTCTGTCTGAAAAGGGCGACCCATAATTTTCAAACAGTGCCTTTTCAAACAGTTACATTTAAAAGGGAATTGAAGAAAAGACTTTCAGGCAAAAGAGTTGTAGGAATATGGGAATGGAGAGGGGAATGGGATTAATTGGAGGGGTGAGGCCATGGAGAGATTCAACCACAATAATGAGAATATTAAAATTAAGGTGCTGCCAGACCGGGAGCTAATGTAGATCAGTGAGCACAGGGGTGATGGGTGATCGGGATTTGGTGTGAGTTAGAATACAGGCAGCATAGTTATGGATGGGCTGTGGTTTCTGGAGGTTTATAACTGGGAGGGTGTGTATTTAACAAAGGCACAGATGAGTGTTTATGCAGCAGATGGGCTGAGGCAGAGGTGGAGACGTGTGTTAGTACAGAGGTGGTAGGAGGCAGGGTTGGTGAGAATATGGAGATGAACTCAGCTTAGGTTTAAATAGAACACAGAGGTTGCAAACTGTCTGGTTCAGCCTCAGATATTTGGCAATGAGGAGATCGTGGTTCATGGATAGTGGATGGAATTTCTTATGGAGACCAATGACAACTACACTCTTCCCAAATTTAAATAGCAAGAACATTATTTCAATGAAACAAATTTTACAGATGTCACAGCGGGAAGTACAGACTTACCAGGGACAGCAACAGCAGCAAAGATGGGAGAGTAAATTACAGGCACTCTAATGCACTTGGCAATGGTTTATAGAGCTAATACCTGGAGACATATATTTGCCAGGAATAACAACAGCAGCAAGGAGGGCAGAGGAAATGACAAGAATGGGAATGCAGTTAAACATGGTTTATCGAATTAATAGTTAGATACAGAGACTTACTAGGGACACCAATAATAGCCAGGAAGGGGTAGTGAATGTATTGAATATTCCTCAGTGCGGAATAGATCAGACTGTTTAATGAGAACTGATCATAATCTGCAGAAAGAAAGTTAAACTCCCAGATGAAACTCCTGTTCATTTTTGTAACATTACAATCTATTGTTCTCTGATTCTGATCTATCCTCTTCCTCTCTCCAGAGCCGCTGATCCCTATTAGTGCCGGGAGTGATGTGATACTCCCACTGACACTATGCAAAGGCACAGATGAGGGGTAGTGCAGCAGATGGGCTGAGGCAGAGGTGGAGATGGGTGATATTACAGAGGTGGTAGTAGGCAGGGTTTGTGAAGGAGAGAATATGGAGATGAACTCAGCTCAGGTTTAAATAGAACACAGAGGTTGCAAACAGTCTGGTTCAGTCTCAGACATTGGACTTGGAGTATGTCATTCACAGATCGGGGACAGGATTTCTTATGGAGACCAATAACACTGGTTTCGGGCTTCAGAGAAAAAAGAATTACTTGAACAGTATTTCAGTGAACCAGGGTTTACAGATCGTATTTGTGGAAATGAAGACTTACCAGGGCAGTAACAGCAGGAAAGATGAGAATAAATTACAAGAACTATAATACTATTAGCAATGGTTGTGGAGCTAATAGCTGGAGACAGAGATTCACCAGGACTAACAACAGCAGTAAGGAGGGCAGAGTAAATTCCAGGAACATTATTGCAGTTAAATATGGTTTATAATATTAATAGCTGTATTGACAAACTTACCAGGGACACCAACAATAGCAAGGATGGGATAGTAAATATGTTGTATAATCAACAGTGCGTAATAGATCCGGGATGTTAAAGACAGCGAATCGTCTGTATAAAGCATGTAAAGAGGCCATGATAATCCTCTGCCCACTTTTGTAACATTCCAATCCACTGTTCTCAGATTCTGACCCATTGTTGTAACATTCCAATCTATTGTTCTCAGGTTCCGATCTATCCTCTCCCTTTCTCTGGTGCAGCTGATGCCTGTAAGTGGTGAAGCTGACGATCGACTTTCACAATGGTATTAAACCTTGAAAGGAATCCCTTATTAATAGAAGATGGAAAACCTTCAGTGACACAATTAGGGTCCATGGAGACTGACATTAACTACAGTCACTGAACAAACAGGTTCTGTTGACCACTTTCCATCCAAACACTTTTTGTACCTCAAAGAAGTAGAGCATTTAGCTGGTCTGTATGGGATGCATGAGGCTACTGAGGAAAGGAAATGTGGAAATAACAGAGGCCCTGGACAGAATCTTTCAATCGTCCTTGGATATGGGAGTGATAACAGAGAACTGGAGGGTTGTAAATGTTACTCCCTGTTCAAAAAAGGAGAGAGGGGGTAAAACCTGTATTAATGACCAGTCAGTCTAATGTCGGTGGTTGGAAATTTCTAAAGGTCACAAGCAGGATATAAGTATTCCTTACTCATAAAAGGGATAAAATTTGAGAAGCAGCACGCAAATGCGAATTCAAAATCATGTATGGCAAACGACAGCAACAACTTATTTTATATAGTGTCTTTAATGTAATAAAACATCCCATGATGCTTCCTCATAAAACAAAACATGACACCGAGAGATATAAGAAATTATTAGGTCAGAGGACCAAAAGCGTGGTCAAAGATGTAGGTTTTAATGGGTGTCTTAAAAGAGGAATGGGTGGTGGAGAGGTGGCGGGATGGAGAGGCGGAGAGGTGTAAGGAGGGTATTCTAGAGTTTGGAGCTGAGGCAACTGAAGGTGTGGTCACCAATGGTGGAACAGTTAAAATCCGGGATGCACAAGAGGCCAGAATTAGAGGAGCACAGATATATACAGGACGGGGGCGAGGTCATGGAGGAAAAATAAGTTGAGAATTTAAATAAAGAGATTACTTGCTCAGGAGTCAAATTCGGTCAGTGATATGTGCACGGGACGTGGCACGATTTAGGACATGGCAGCAGAGTTCAGGAGGACATCAAGTTTACAGAGAGTAGCAGGTGGGAAATCAGAGAAAAGTGTGCTGGAGTAGTCATTTCTAGGGATAAGGAAGGCATGAATGAATTTCAGCAGCAGATGGGCTGAGACAGGGGTGAAGTCGGGCGCTGTTACTCAGGTGGAAGTAGGCGGTTGTAATGATATCCTGAAAATGAGGTTAAAGCTCATTTTGTGATCAAATGTGATACTGAGGCTGCAAACAAACTGTATGAATCTCAGACTGATACAGGGAGAGGGATGGAATCAATAGCAAGGGAACAGAGTTAGAGAGGGGAGTGAAAACAAGGGCTTCAGTCTTCCCAATATTTAATTGGAGGAAATTTCTGCTCATCCAGTACTGGGTGTCGGATAATCAGTCTGATAATTTAACAACAGTGGAGAGAGGTGGTGGTGAGGTAAACTTGATGGAGTTCTTTGATAAAACAATGGAGAGGGTTCATGAGGGTGGTGTGATTGAAGTTATATATATGGACTTTCAAAAGGTGTTTGACCAAATCACATTCAATAGACAGGTTAGGAAAACCGAACCCTATGGATTAAAGGGACAGTGACTGTGTGGATATAACATTGGCTAAGGAACAGTAAACAGAGAGAAGTGCTGAAAGGTTGTTGTTCAGACTCGATGGGAGTATACAGAGGTGTTTTCCAGAGCTCGTTATTCGGATCACTGCTCTTTTTGCTCTTGGAAAACCCGGGGTGGGTAGGGCAGAGCCCCCTCCTCCGCCCTCTTTGCACAGCTTCCCCTCTCTGCAGCCTCTGCTCCATTTGTTGGTCATGTTACAGACCCAGAGACACTGTAACTACAGTCCCTATAACTTGACCAGAGTTGGGTCAACAAATCCTCTGTCCTCCCTGAATGTCTGCAGCAGCTCACAACACAACCTCCGGAAAACCATCCACAGCACCTCCACTAATTTTACAATGGCAGAAGTCAGTAAAAAGTCCTACACCTGTAAGGTGGATACCGGGTCTACTTAAATAACACTAGAGGAGGTTCCTCGTGCTGCTGAATGTATGTTCAGCTGAGAGTGACTGACACAGACGGTCAGTGGACATGCAAAGACCAAGTTTCAAAGTCGTACATCAAAGCTGCCGGAATGGCTGATTGACACCATATTCAGACCTTCCTCACACGACAGACACACACACGTTACACCCACTCCAGCACCCCGGTCAGCCTGGGTGTCCTGTACAATGTACTGGATGTGACCGGCAGTGCAGCGCACACCAATTTATGGATCCAATCTTCCACAGCACCAGTGGAGCTGGAGAGATGAAATTTGTGGTCAGGGATAGAGACAGAGGGAAAGAAACTCACTTTAAAAAGGGAATTAGAAAAATACTTTAAGATGAACAAGCTTCAGGAATATTGGAAATGAACAGGGGATTGGGATAATCAGAGGGGTGAGGACATGAGGGATTTGATCAAACGAGTGAGACTATTAAAATTGAGGTGTTACTGGACCAAGAGCCAATGTAGATCAGTGAGCACAGGGATGTTGGGTGAACAGAATTTAGTGTAAATTAGAAGGTGACAGCAGAGTTTTGGATGACCACAAGGTTACAGAGAATAGAATGTGGGAGAGCAGCCAGGAGTGTGTTGGAATAGTTAAGTCTCGAGGTAACAGTCAGGTCCTCCAGCCAAAATGGACAGTTTGACCTTTTCTCACATTATACTCCATTTGCCAGTTCTTTGACCTCTCAGTTAACCTATCTGTATCCCTTTCTAACCTCCTTATGTCCTCTTGAGAACTTACCTTCTTACCAATCTTGGAGTCATTAGCAAATTTCGTAAGCATACCTTCGGTCCATTCATCAAAATCATTTATATCAATTGTAAAAAGTTGAGGCCCCAGCACTGATCGCGGTGGCACACCACTCGTCGCAGCTTGCCAACCAGAAAATAACCCATTTATGCCTACACTGTTTCCTGTTAGCTAGACAATCCTCTATCCATGTCAATTATGTTACCCCCTACACTATGAGCTTTTATTTTCCACAATGACGTTTGATGTGGTCTGTAAATCTCAGTACAGTAAATCCACCAGTTCCCCTTTATCCACAGTACATGTTACTACTTCAAAGAACTCCAATATATTGGTTAAACATGATTTCCCTTTCACAAAACCATGTTGACTCTCCCTGATCACCTTGATTTTTTCGACGTGCTTTAACGTCTTTCTAACGTCTTTAATAATAGCTTCTAACATCTGATCCATAGCTGAAAGCCATTCTCACCTGCCACAGGTCCTATGTACACTATGTCTCTTCTGATGTTATGCTCTATTTGAACTGTTACTCCTCAAAGAGTCATAGAATTATAGAGATATACAGCACAGAAACAGGACCTTCAGCCCACTGTGTCGGTGCCGGCCATCAAGCACCGAACTATTCTAATCCCAATTCCCAGCACTTGGCCTGTAGCTTTGTTTGCCATGGCGATTCAAGTGCTCATCTAAATACTTCTGAAATGTTGTGAGTGTTCCTGCCCGGACCATCTCTTAAGGCAGTTCTTTCCAGATTCCAACCACCCTCTGGGTGAAAATTATTTTCCTCAAATCCCTTCTAAACCTCCTGCCAATTACCTTAAATCTATTCCCCCTGGTTATTGACCCTCCGCTAAGGGAAAAAAGATTCTTCATATCTAACCTATCAATGCCCCTCGTTATTTTGTATAGCTCAATCATGACACCCCTCATCCTTTTCTGCTCTGAGGAAAACAACCTGAGCCTTTTCTGTCGCTCTTCATAGCTGAAATGCTCCAGCCCAGGCAACACCATGGTGAATCTATTCTGCACCCTCTCCATTGCAATCACATCCTTTTGATAGTGCGGCAACCAGAACTATACACAGTCCTCCAGTTTTGGCCTAACTGGAGTTTTATGCTCCATCATAACCTCCCTGCTCTTATATTCTACGCCTCGGCTAATAAAGGAAGGTGTCCCATACGTCTTCCTGACCGCATTGTCTACCTGTGCTGCTGCCTTCATGATCTATGGACAAGTACACCTAGGTCCCTCTGACCTTCAGTACGTCCTAGGGTCCTACCATCCATTGTATATTTCCTTGCCTTGTTCGCCCTCCCAAATTGCATCACCTCACACTTCTCAGGATTAAATTCCATTTGCCACTCCTCTGCCCATCTTACCAGCCCATCTATATCATCCTGTAATCTGAGGCTTTCCTCCTCACTATTTACAACACCACCAATTTTCGTGTCAGCTGTGAACTTACTGATGAGACCTCCTATATTCACGTCTAAATCATTAATGTACACTACAGACAGCAAGAGTCCCACCACCGATCCCTGCAGTACACCACGGGTCACAGGCTTCCACTTGCAAAAATAACCCTTGACCATCACCCTCTGCCTCCTGCCGCAAAGCCAATTTTGGATCCAATTTGCCAAATTGCCCTGGATCCCATGGGCTCTTACCTTCTTAACAAATCTCCCATGCGGGACCCCATCAAAAGCCTTACTGAAGTCCATGCAGACTACTGCTTTACCCTCATTTACACCCCTAGTCACCGCCTCGAAAATAATCAATCAATTTAGTTAGACAGGAACTCCCCTTGACAAAGCCATGCTGACTATCCCTGATTAATCCCAGCCTCTCCACGTGGAGATTAATCCGCTCCCCCCGAATTTTTTCCAATGGTTTCCCTGCAATAAATTGCTTGTGACCCTTCGACCTCCTTTCTGTTAAGCTGTGAAACTCTATCAGATCTTACAGTGGTGTAGGAGTGGCAACAGAGTTCCTGCCTCCCTTTTATATGATTTTGCAGGGTGGAAGATGAAGAGATGAAATGTGTGGTCAGGGATAGAGACAGAGTGAAAGAAACCCACCTTTAAAAAGGGAATTAGCAAAAGACTTTAAGATGAACAAGTTTCAGGAATATTGGAAATGGACAGGGGATTGGGATAATCAGAAGGACGAGGACATGGAGGGATTTGATCTCACTGTTGGAATATTAAAATTGTGGTGTTACTGGACCAAGAGCCAATGTCGGTCAGTGAGCACAGGGATGTTGGGTGAACAGAATTTGGTGTAAATTAGAAGATGGCAGCAGAGTTTTGGATGATCACAAGGTTACAGAGAGTAGAATGTGGGAATCAAGCCAGCAGTGTGTTAGAATAGTCAAATCTCGAGGTAACAAAGGCATGGATGAGGGTTTCAGCAGTCGATGAGCTCAGCTCTCTCTTTCTCTCTTTCTCCATCTCCCCCGCTCTCTCTCTGCCGCCCTCACTTGCTCTATCCCACGCTCAGAATCTTCAATGTTTCAATCAAGTCGCCCCTTACTCTTCTAAACAACAACTGATATAAGCCGAGCCTGTCCAGCCTTTCCTCATAAGATAGTCCGCCCATATTATTCTAATAAACCTTCTCTGAACTGCTTGCAACGCATTTACATGCTTCCTTAAATAAGGAGACCAGTACTGAACACAGAATTCCAGATAATGTCTCACCAATGCCCTCCCTTCCTTTGTATTCAATTCCACTCACAATAAGTGATAACATTATATTAGCTTTCCTAACTACTTTCTGAACCGACATACTAACCTAATGCAATTCATCCACCAGGACAGCCAGATACTCCTGCATCTCAGAGTTCTGCAATCCCTCACCATTCAGATAATATGCTTAGTTTAATTTCATTTTTACTACCAATATGGACAATTTCACATTGCCCCACATTCAACTCCATTTCCCAGATCTTTGCCTTCTCACTCAATCTATCCATGTCCGTTTGTAGCCTCCTGTGTCCTCTTCAGAACTTTGTTACGTCAACAGATTTAACAACCACATCTTCGGTCCTTTCATCTAATTCATTTAAATAAACTGTAAAAAGTTGAGGCCCCAGCACTGATACCTATGGCACACCTCTCGTTACATCCTGCCAACCAGAAATGTACCCATTTATGCCTGCTGTCTGTTTCCTGTTAGCTAACCAAACGTCTATCCATGGCAATGTCTTACCCCCTACACCATGAGCTTTTATTTTTCGCAATGACCTTTGATGTGGCACCTTATCAAATGCCTTCTGGAAATCTATGTACAGTACATCCACCAGTTCCCCTTTATCCACAGCACATGTTACTTCTTCAAAGAACTCCAGTTAATTCATTAAACGTAATTTCCCTTTCACAAAACCATGTTGACTCTGCCTAATCACCTTGAATTTTTCTACCTGCCCTGTTATAACATCTTTAATAATAGCTTCTAAAAAATCTAATCCACAGCCAGAAAGCCTTTCTCAAATGTCACAGATCGTTTCTCTACTGTGTTTATTCTGATTTTGTGCTGTATTTGAACCGCCACTACTCAATAAACTGCTTGTGACCCTTTGACCTCCTTTTGGGTAATCTCTGACCCTTGATCAGACCTTACAGTGGTTAGGAGAGGGAAGACAGACATCGGGATGATAGGCTTGGTTTACTTGGTTTGTGAGAAATAGTAAACTCAGTTGAGTGATGAATGAGTAGGAGATTTGGCAACAAGAACAGTTTACACTCAATCAAACGTGTGTGTTCATCAATAAGAGCGTGGGTGGGGTGGGGGGGGGGGTTCTTTCAGAGAGTTTTGAATAAGTAAAGCCAGAAATACAATCTCACTAGCATATCACAGGAAATAGTCAATTGATAACCTGGTAGAGAAGAAAAACAGGCACACCTGGGGAGACGGACATCCTGAGGATTTTCGAGGTGTATGATTGTAATTACGATTTTATTCTCAATGGAATATTTGCGTATGTTCAGAAATGCAAATTTAAGCTAAAAAAAAAAGGCCTGAGATAAGTTGGTCAATGGGGCACATTGTGTACCTGAACAGAAAGTGCTGGAAATACTCAGTGGGTCTGGCAGCATCGGTGTAGAGAGAAACAGAGTTAATGTTTCAGATCTGTGACCCTTCATCAGAACTGGTAAACATTAGAAATGTTGATGTACAAGCTGGAGATAGTGAGACCATGGACCTCCTGCTTTCCATTCCACACCCAATCCTTCACCCCAAACCTCCCCTTCTGATTTTATACTTTCCAATTATAACCCAATACTGCCAGCTTCCCAGTCACAGCAGCTTCAGGAGACAGAAGGAGAGCAGCAAAAGAGCAACAAAGCCCCATCACTAGGTCTGACACTCACAGCCACCAGATCAAATACTTATAGTGCGTGTACCTTAGAGGCTGGTATCGAGTCAGAATCTGCACGTGGTGAGTCACCGAGTACGAGTGAGCTGCAGCCAGGCCAGGGGGAAAGGATAGTCCATGTGTCAGATCACCGGAGGGTGAGGTCACAAACGAGTTATAATACACAGGACTCAGATGTGAACATTGCTGGAGCTGCTGCCCATGTCGAGATGGTGCAGTCTGAATCCGAGTCCTCAAGGCCCATAGTTGTTCGAGGACGTCCTGCAAGGGCATCTGCAGTCTCCCTCAGTGAAAGACAGCAGCTTTCCACCAGCCATGCTGCAGTCACTGGGAAACACTGTGTAGGAGCACTAGGCAAGTTGAGGGAACCCACAAGACAGGGACTAAAGGAATACACAAGGGTGAATAGTTCAGTTTTGTTTGTATAATTGCATGTGTTGTTGGAGAAAGATGATCATGAAAAACATTTTGTTGGTGTTTATATTGCAGGATGCTTACCTAGGGCACGCTGTGATGGGGCATCTCAGATGGGTGTAATGGTGGAGAAGAGGGGGATCCATGGTGGGAAAGGGAAGTTGTCCTATGGGAACTGGAATCTTCGCAGCGTCTCTACGACAGCCTGTCCAGTTTGAAATCATCCAGGAAATATCCTCCCTGCCTCCTCCTCCTACTGAGGTTGCCTGCGGATTCCTGGTGCCAATGCCTGTGTCCTCATGATGGTGATGATGTGAAGGGTGCAGCAGAACACCATGAACTTGGACACCTGCTCCAGTATGTACTGGAGGGCTCCCCCCCAGCGGTTCAGACATCGGAAGCATTACTTCACCTTGTGGTTTTGTGTGGGGGAGGATAGTGTCTAGGGTTTAGAGGTCATGAACCACATTCTGGTTCTGCATGGGGGCCCGATGTGTTGGGACCGGCTGACTGCTTCAGAATGAAGGTATGGTGGCTGTTGCCAGGATAGTGGACATTTACCAACATGATGTACTGGGCATGCTCACACACTAAATGTACATTGATGGAGTGAGAGTTCTATCAGTTCCTGTACCTCTTCCCGTTGCCATGGGGATCCCGCAGAGAAACCTAGACCATCAGGAATCCCGCTATCATGACAAAGCCACGGGATCTCTCACCTACTTCTCCCTGATGATGGAGCAGACAGTATAATTCACCTCACCCGACATAGATGACCTCCGTCGCACAGCAGATACATCAATGGACAACATAAAGAGAGATAATGGATACGTCACCCGCTCTTGATGGAAAGATCCAGATAAGAACATAATAACATAAGAACTAGGAGCTGGAGTAGGCAATTCAGCCCCTCAAGCCTGCTTTGCCATTCAATATGATCATGGCTGATCTCATCTCGGCCTCAACTCCACTTTCCTGCCCGTTCTCCATAACTCTTCAACCCATTACTAATTAAAAATTTGTCTATCTCCTCCTTAAATTTACTCAATGTCCCGGCATCTATTGCACTCCGGGTAGTGAATCCCACAGACTCACGACCCTGTGAGAGAAGAAATTTCTCTTCATCTCTATTTTAAATCCTTATCCCTTATCCTAAAACAATGACCTCTCAAACTAGGTTGCCCCACAAGAGGAAACGTCTTATCTCTGTCTACTTTGTCAATCCCCTTAATCATCTTATATACCTCAATTCGATCGACTCTCATTCTTCTAAACTCTAGACAGTAAAGGCATAAAGAGCTCAATCTCTCTTCATAAGACAAACCCCTCATCCATGGAATCAATCTAGAGACCCTCCTCTGATCTGCCTCCAATGCAACTACATCCATCCTCAAGTCAGGAGACTAAAACTATACACAATACTCCAGGTGCGGTTTCATTAAGGCCTTGTACAGTTGCAGCAACACTTTCCTACTTTTATATTCTACTCCTTCAGCAAGAAATACCAAAATTCCATTTGCCTTCCTTTTCACCTGCTGTACCTGCAAACAAGCTTTCTGCGATTCATGCACGAGGACACCCAGATCCTTCTGCACCGAAGCACTCTGAAGTTTCTCTCCATTTAGATACAATTTGCCTTTCTATTCTTCCGATCAAAATGGATAACCTTACACTTTTCCACATTAAACTCCATCTGCCAAATTTTGGATCATTCACCTAACCTATCCATATCAATTTGTAAATTTCTTATTTAATTATTGCAATTTACTATCACACCTATTTTAGTGTCATCTCCAACTTTGGCAACAGTACTTTCTATCCCTGCATCCAAATCATAAATATATATTGTAAATAGCTGGGGCCAAGGACCAAACCCTGTGGTACCCCACTAGTTACATATTGCCAACCAGAAAAAGACCCATTTATGCCGACTCTCTGTTTTCTGTTGGTTCGCCAATCCGCTATCAAAGTTAATAAATTGCCCCTAACCCCATGTGATCTTACCTTGTGTATTAACCTTTTGAGCAGCACCTTATCAAATGTCTTCTGGAAGTCCAGATATACTACATCTGCAGGATCCCCATTTTGCACTTTTCTTGTCACAGCTTCGAAGAACTCCAGCAAATTCGTCAAATAGGATTTACCCTTCATAAAACCATGCTGACTCTGATGGATTGCGTTTTGACTTTCTAAATATCCAGTTATTACTTCCTTAATAATGGGTTCGAACAATTTCCCAATGATAGATGTTTCCTACTTTTTGCCTTCCTCCCTTTCACCCAGTTCATTCCAAAGTTCAATGAGGAGGATGTGGCAGAATTATCCGTCACTTTTGAAAAGCTTGTAAAGCAACTGAAATGTCCGGCGGAGAGCTGGACACTGTTCTGACAAAACAAAGTAACAGGAAATTCCCATGAGATTTATTCACTATTGCCAGATGAAAGTTCATCAGATTATGAGATGACTAAAAATGCAATGCTGGGCGTACATGAGATAGTACCGGAAGTGTACCGTCAAACATTCCAAACCCTCCGAAAGCAGCCTGACTAAAGTGATCTCGAGTTTGAAAGAGTTAAGCAGCTTCCGAACACAGGGACATAGGAGCAGGAGTAGGCCATTCAGCCCATCGAGGCTGCTCCACCACTCAATATGACCATGGCTGATCATCCACTTCAATGCCTTTTTCACACATTATCTCCATATCCCCTTTTTGTCATTTGCAGTTAGAAATCTGTCAATCTATAGTTTAAACATACTCACCGACTGAGATTCCACATCCGTCTGGGATGCAGAATTCCAAAGATTCATAAATCTCTGAGTCAAGAAATTTCTCCTCATCTCTGTCCGAAGTGGCTTCCCCCTTATTTTGAAATTGTATCCATTAGTTCTAGACTCCGCAACCAGGGGAAATATCGTACACGCATTTACGCTGTTTATCTCTTTAATTATTTCGTTGGTTTCAATGAGATCCCGACACATTCTTTGAAACTCTAGAGAATACAAGCCCAGTTTCTCTCTTCATAGAACAGTCTCGCTATCCCGGGAACAAGTCTGGTGAACCTTCATTGCACTCCGTCTATGGCTATAATATCCTTCCTAAGGTAAGGGGACCCAAACTGCACACAATATTCCAGGTGTGGTCCAAGCAAGGTTCTATACACATGAAGTAAGACTTCACTACTCCTGTACTCAAATCATCTTGTGATAAAGGCTAACAGACCATTAGCATTCCGAATTGCTTGCTGGACTGCATGTTAGTTTTCAGTGACTTGCTGACACACGGGTCCCTCTGTACATCGACACTTTCTAGTCTCTTACTATTTAAGAAATACTCTGCACATCTGTTCCTCCTACCAAAATGGATAACGTCACATCTGTCCATATTATATTCCATCTGCCATGTTCTTGCCCAGTCACAATGTCTGTCCAAATCCCCTTGAAGACGCTTTGCATCTTCCTCACAACATACATTCCCACCTAGTTTTGTGTCATGTGCGAACTTGGAAATATTACATTTGGTCCCCACATCCAAATCATTGACATATATTGTTAACAGCTGGGGCCCAAGTACTGATCCTTGTGGTACACAACTAATCACAGCCTGCCAAAGTGAGAATGACCCGTTTCCTCCTACTCACTGTTTTCTGCCTGTTAACCAATCTTTAATCCATGCCAGTATATTACTTCCTATCCCATGTGCTTTAATGTTGCGAACCAACCTCCTGTGGGGGACTTTATCAAAATCCTTCTGAAAATCCAAGTATAACACGTCCACCGACTCCCCTTTATCAATTCTGTTAGTAACATCCCCAATAAAAACTCCAACAGGTTCGTCAAACATGATTTCTCATTCATAAATCCATGTTTGCGATGCCCAAACAGATTATTATCCAACTGTCCATTTATCACATCCTTTAGAATACAGTCCCAGCATTTTCCCAACGACCGATGCACGAAAGCAGGTCGATAATTCCCTGTTTTTACTCTCCATCCCTGCTTAAATAGTGGGGTGACATTTGCTACCTTCCAATCTGCAGGAACCGCTCCAGAATCTATAGATTTTTTGAAGATAGTCACCAATGCAGCCACCATCTCCATAGCTATCTCTTCCCACACCCTGGAATGCAGAATATCAGATCCTGGGTTCTCATCAAACTTCAGCCCCATTAATGTCTCCAATGCAACATTCTTACTAATATTAATTTCCTGCATGTCCTCATTTTCCCTAATCCCTTGGATCTCTAATTCTGGAAACTTCCTTGTATCTTCCTCAATGAGGACAGACACAAAGTAATCATTTAGCTTCACTGCCATTTCTCTGTTCACCATTATAAATTCCCCTGACTCTGCCTGTATTGGACCCACATTTGTCTTCGCCAAACGTTTCATTTTTAGATAGCTATAGAAGATTTAAAGTCAGTTTTTGTGTTTACATTTGACCAGTGGATACAAACACTCAAATTACAGCCCACAAATCTGAACCTTAGAGTGGTGATCTATCTCAAGGAGTTCAAAAACTCGCTCTCCCGACCATTAAAACCCACAAAGAGGAACGAAAGGTTCAAAGAGCCAGGCAGGTTGCAATTCTGGCTGATGCATTTTCCCTTGTACACAAAGCCTTAACCCCAAAGGGAAACCCTCCCCTAGTCACCACAAAGACCCAAGAATAAAAGGTGGGAGGGTGATAGGAGCCCGATCAGCCTTGGGCAAGGAGGAAAAGCTGGACACCCAGGGGACCATCCTCAGGCCAAATATGACGGCACTGAGAGCAGGAGTAATGGCCGAAGACCGGTGCGTTTCCATTGGAATAAGGCAGATCACCATCGAGCTGAATGCTGCAAGTTATGGGAAAACCTGTAGCATTAATCAGGGACCACCAGATCAGTGCAGGATAATGGGACCTGATGGAAAGCACAACAGATCAGGCTGTGCCTCCAACTGCGGCAGTCAGACCCAGTAAACCCACCACAGAGAGTGCGGGAAAAATAAACAAAATCCCTGAGAGGTACCAGGAATTTGTATCCTAAGGAAATGTGACGCCATACCCCTTGAGTGAGGCAAGTAAAGCAATAGTCATACTCAAGGATACAGGGGCCACCCAATCCCTTCTGCTGGGAAAAAGAAAGTGCAGTGAATGCTAGAGCATTAGTGAATGGTATCGGAAGACAGTATATGTCCATACCCTTATATCCGGTGCACTTGGAGTGTGACCCAGTTTCATGACCCTTTACCATGGGGATTGTACCTAGTTTACCGGGTGATGGGTCGAACTGCTCCTGGGTAATAATCTGACAGGGGAAAAGGTGGCAGCTTCCCCAGTAGTTCTAGAGAGACCAAAAGAGGTCCGGGAGACAGAGTAGTTACAGGAGAAGGACCCTGACATTCTCCCTGATTGTGTGGTGACACGGTCCATGGCCAAACAATCCCCTGAACTGACACTGCAGACGGATTACCCTACATTCTGGTTGTCTGAAACCTTCTTTGGGAAGTTAGAGGAGACAAAGAATGTATTAAACAGTTCTTCCTTATTTGAGGCTCAACAACCCGACCCAGTTTTAAAAAATAGCACAGACTGTCCAAACCAAAACTGAAGCAGAGGGAGTTGCAGAGTGTTACTATTTAAATAATGAGGTGCTGATGAGGAAGTGGCGACCTCCTCACAGAGCAGAGGATGAAGAGTGGACAGTGGTTCAGCAGATAGTGGTGCCACTGAGGTCCCTTAAAGAAATATTAAGAATGACCCACGACCTTCTAATGGATGGACATTTCGGTGTATGAAAAATCAAAGCCCGCAGAAGACAGTATTTTGACTGGCCACAACTTCACAAAGATGTGGTGGCGTTTTGTAAAACTAGCCACATGTGCTAAGTTGCGGGGAAGCCCCAACCTGCAATAAAGCCTGCACCCTAATTCACATACCAGCTTTTGGGGACCACTTTAGCAGAGTGCTGGTGGATTGTGGGGTCACCTGTGATTCATGTAGGATTAGAAGAATGGGTGGTTGATGGTCGGCACAGACTCGGTCGGCCGAAGGGCCTGTTTCAGTGCTGTATCTCTAAATAAATAAAATAAGTAAATAAATAAAGTCCTCCGCCTACCATCCATAGTCACAACGGGCTTTGGAGTGGTACGCTCAGACCCTAAAGACAATGATCAGGCCATACAGCGATGAGCAACCCCATGACTGGGACAAAGGGCTGGGATTTCTCCTGTTGGTTTCCAGGGACTTATCCAATGATTCCACTGGCTTTAGTCTCTTTGAATTAGTTTATTGACACGAGGTGAGAGGTTCCCTTAAACTAATCAAGGAGAGGTTTTTGGGACACAGGGATGAGTCTTCCATGTTAGACTGCATTTCTATGCTGTGGGAGCACCTAAAGACCTCCCAGGCAGCTATGGAAAGGTAAGGCGACAGAAATGCCAAGGCAAAAACATTTCAGGACAGAGACCATGTATTGTTACTATTCCCAATGCAGGGTGAATCCCTGAAATCCCGGTTCAGTGGTCCATATCGAGTGGCAAAAGGAATAGTCAGGTACATTATTTAATTGACACTCCAGACCAAAGGCAAAAAGCAAAGGCTGTGGAGGGAACAGCCAAGTACAGATCTGTCAGGCAGTCAGGAGGGAAGGATTGGAAAGGGCGGTGAGGACAGGTTAGAGGAGGGCCAGGAGGATTCTAACTGGAACCCCCTACTCTCCGAATAGCCAACCCTGAAATGTGAGATCCATCAGACCCGACGCTCTCCTCCTTAAATGCAGGTCAAAGAGGCACCCTAAAAAGGTTGCTAACAGCATTTACAGAAACGTGCAAGGACAAGGAAAGGTCCCAAAAAGGCATGTCAATGGTGAGGGAGATGCCTCACCTAGTCGAAGTGCCGCTGCAGAGTGCAGCGAAAGCTGGACAAAGACCTTCGAGCAGTAATGTCCCAGAGGACATAGGGTAGATAAAAATGATTCTTCCCATAGTAAAGGGAAAAGTGAAGGTAAAATACCCTAAGGTAAACAGCACTTGTGTACCTCACCAGAAAGCTAAAAGTAAGGTCAGTGTGGATCTACCCACTGAAGAACACAATGATCAGGTCCCAAACCCAAACACAACAATTTCAAAGGCGAACTCAGCACGAACAAAGGCCCAGAGGAAATCTCAGACACCTCACAGGGTCTAAAAAAAACAATTTATTACACACTGTCGGTTTAGGGAGAAAGATTGTTCAGGTGCAGGAACCTGAGTAGTTAAAACTTCATTAGAGGAGAGAAAAGGTAAACAATGCAATCGTTGATGCATTGTCCAGCGTCGAACCCGACACATAACCATCCCAGACAAAACGCCAAAAAAGTTAAATCAGTACAGCTGCAACAGACAATGTCAGCTGCAATAATTCTAAGATTAATGTGTGAATTTGAGAAGTGATTATTGAGAATGCATGTGTATTTCTTTATTTTTCTTCCCACAGTTCTGAAATGAAATGTTCCCGTTATCACATTTCTTTCCATGTGCTGCGCCGGTGTTAAGATAACACAACATGCCAAATGAGGAATTTTATTTCATAGATTGGAAACTTACAGTAACCTTTTAATAGAAAAAATCCTACAGTTAACCTTCAAAAAACTGGCAGCCAAGATGGCCACCGTAATTGGCATCTGAAACACATTTTCACATTCTAAGGCCCACAACAGGAGACACATGTCTGATGAGCCTGGAGCAATATCATTGGCTTGCTCTAGTGATTGAATTACCTAAGATTACATTCATTAACACGGCATGCAAGACTACCCTGACACATTGACTTTGAAAGAGCAAACTCCTCCAAGTATAAATACTGGTATCCTGAGCCCTGGGGAGATAGAAGTTTTTAACCTTGAATCTCATTAGAAGGGTTCAGAGAATACACTGAGGCAGTCATGAGACCTTCTGTCCATCTCTGTGAAAGCTGGGAGTTTCTCCTGGACAAAGACAGACAAGCCAATGATTCAAACTGTGCAGAAGCAGAAGGGCTGTGACCCCTCTCTCTCTCCATCTCTCTCTCCACCTAACATCACAAGTTTGAAAACCACATGTGACTGCGGGCCCCTCAAGCCTACAGATTGCTGCAGACAGAGTAACCAGGGGAAGAAAGACTCA
The DNA here is from genome assembly GCF_036365525.1 of Heterodontus francisci. Lineage (NCBI taxonomy): Eukaryota > Metazoa > Chordata > Chondrichthyes > Heterodontiformes > Heterodontidae > Heterodontus > Heterodontus francisci. Next base: position 1,309,538 of record NW_027140493.1, on the reverse strand, counting down.
AAGAAAATACTGAGCAATGTGGACCAGCCACATACTGCACTTCGACAAGCAAAAGACTTCAAGAATATAACTTCAGCTGGAAGACCACGGAATCGCCCAACATCTCAGAATGAGTTTTTGAAACTTATTCTGGACTCAAATCCAACCACAAATTTACTTCTCACTCTGTAATCTATTTGAGTGTGTGTGATTCTCGTATGAGTGTGTACGTAACTGTGTGTTCCGTTTTTTTATGATTTTATTCAGATCGGGTTTCTCTTGTTAAGTTTAATAAACTCACCTCTTTCATGTTTAAACTCAAGAGAACTTGTCCAATCGGTTTCTTCACCATCACACCAAAGGTAAGATGTAGAACACTCACTGAGACGTTAAGCATGTTCACTGTTTATAAAGGACAAACACAGTTGCAGTCAAATAAAGAAGCGCCACTCTGACCCCTCCTCAAGTGGCCATAACAATTGGCCGGGCTGGGATGGAGAGAATATGGAGATGAACTCAGCTCAGCATTAAATAGATACCAGAGGTTGTAAACTTCCTGGTTCAGCCTCAGACAATGGACAGCGAGGGGGATGCAGATCATGGACAGGGAATGGAGTTGTGACAGAAAAGGAAGATAATGGTTTCAGTCTTCTCACGATTTAAATGACAATAACACTAAATCAGTGGAATATGGTTTATGAATCTAATAGTTGGATACAGAGACTTACCAGGGACACCAATAGTAGCGAGGATGGGATAGTAAATAAATTGAATCGTCTTTAGAGCATAATGGATCCGCAATTCTAATGTTATCCAATAATAATCCGCAGCAAGAAGGTCAAACCAATAGAATAAACTCCTGTCAATGGTTGTAACATTCCCATCTGTTGTTCTCAGATTCTGATCTATTGTTGCAATATTCCAATCTATTATTCAGATTCTGATCTCTCCTCTCCCTCTCTCTGCAGCCCACGGATCCCTTTTAGTGCCGGAGCTGATGGTCCCGCTAACACTTTCGGAAAACACATTGAAAGGATTCCTGTATTAATAGAATATGGAAACCCTCCAGTGACACCATTAGGGTCCATGGAGACTGACATTAATTACAGTCACTGAACAAACAGGTTCAGTTAACCCCTTTCAATTCAACACTTTTTGTACCACAATAAAGTAGAATATTTATCCAGTCTGCATGGGTTTTGTGAGGGTTACTGAGGGAAGGAAAAGTGGAAATGACAGAAGCACTGGACAGAATCTTTCAGTCCTCCTTGGATATGGGAGTGATGCCAGAGGTCTGGAGGATTGTCAATGTTACACCCTGTTTAAAATGGAGAGGTTGGGTAAACCCTGTAACTATCAGTCTAATGTAGGTGGTTGGAAACTTCTAGAGGTCATAACCCAACACAAAAATATATCTTGCTTGTAAAACATGGGATAATAAATGACAAGCAGCACGGAAAGGTTAATGAAATATCATTCCTGATAATCTTGATCAAGTTCGTTGAGGACGTAACTGTGGGTGTTTCATGTAATATAATCATAGAAAGTTTAAGATACAGAAAGAGGCCACTTGTCCCATTGTGTCTGCACGGGCCGAAAAATGATCCACCTATTCTAATCCCATCTTCCAGTATTTGATCTCTAGCCCTGCAGATAATGACACTTGAGGTGAACATCCAGATTCCTTTTCACTGAGTGGAGGGATTCTGCTTCAACTATCCTTTCAGGCAGTAATTTCTAGACTCTCACTGTAAACAGCGGACACAGTACTGAACCCTGTGGAACGCCACTGTAAACAGTCCTCCGGTCAGTAAAATATCCGTCATCAACTACCCTTTAATAAAAATAAGACATGCTGGAAATACTCAGCAGGTTTGGCAGCATCTGTGGAGAGAGAAGCAGAGTTAACGTTCCAGGTCAGTGACCCTTCATCATTGACCTGAAACATTAACTCTGCTTCTCTCTCCACAGATGCTGCCAGACCTGCCGAGTATTTCCAGCATTTCTTGTTTTTACTTCAGATTTCCAGCATCCGCAGTATTTTGCTTTTATTATAACAATTACCCTTTGTTTCCTGCCACTGAGCACATTTTGTATTTTTGGGTGAACAAGTTTCTCCTCAACTCCCCGCTAATCCTTCTACCAAGCACTTTAAGTCACTGCCCCCTAGTCACTGATCTCTCTGCTAAGGTGAATAGACTCCACTCTATCCAGGCCCCACAAAATTATGTCCCTTTCAATCAGATCTCCCTTCAGCCTTCTCTGTTCCAAGTAGAACAACCCCAGCCTATCTAATCTTTCTTCATAGCTGCATTTTTCCTATCCTGGCAAACATCATCATAAATCTCCTCTGTACCCTCTCTAGTGCAATTCCATCCTTTGTGCAATTAGGTGACCAGAACTGCAGAGTACTCAGGTTGTGGCCCAACCAATGATTTACACAGTTCCAGCATAACCTCACTGCTCTTGTATTCTATACCACAGCTAATAAAGGAAAGGATTCCATATGCCTTCTTAACCACCTTATCGACCTGACCTGCTACATTCAGGACATCAGTGGACATTGACTCCAAGGTCCCTCACTTCCTCTACACTTCTCAGTATTTTCCGATTGATTGTCTATCCCTTTGCCTTGTTTGACCTCCTCAATTGCATCGTCTCATACTTAACCAGGTTGAATTCCATTTGACACTTATTTTTTAGATTAGAGATACAGCACTGAAACAGGCCCTTCGGCCCACCGAGTCTGTGCCGACCATCAACCATCCATTTATACTAATCCTACATTAAACCCATGTTCCTACCAAACATCCCCACCTGTCCCTATATTTCCCTACCACCTACCTATACTAGTGACAATTTATAATGGCCAATTTACCTACCAACCTGCAAGTCTTTTGGCTTGTGGGAGGAATCCGGAGCACCCGGAGAAAAGCCACGCAGACACAGGGAGAACTTTCAAACTCCACACAGGCATTACCCAGAATCGAACCCGGGTCCCTGAAGCTGTGAGGCTGCAGTGCTAACCACTGCGCCACTGTGCCGCCCCATCAATATTTTCTGACATCAATATTTTCCTGCAGCCTAGCTATCCTCCTCGCTACCAACCGCACAACCAATCTGTGTACCATCTGCACACATCTTGATCATGCCCCCTACATGTACGTTCAAATCGTTAATATATACTACTAAAAGCTGGGGACCCAGTACTGAGCCCTGTGGAATGCCACTGGAAACAGACCTCAAGTCAGTAAAACGCCCGTCAACAATCACCCTTTGTTTCCTGCTACTGAGCCAATTTTGTATCCAGCTTTCTGCATTTCCCTGGATTCCATGGGGACTTTATTTGTTTTACCTAGTATGCCACATGGGACCTTGTCAAAAGCCTTGCCAAAATCCACGGAGACCATATCATCTGCACTACCCTCATCTATCGTCCTTGCGACTTCGTCGAAAAATTAAATCAAGTTAGTCAACAATATCTTCCCTTAACAAATCCATGCTAACTGTCCTTGATTGACCTGAGCCTTTCTAAGTGACAGTTCATCCTGTCTCTCAGAATACATTGCAATAATCTGCCCACTACTGAGGTTACACTGTTTGGCCAGCAATTATTCGGTCTATCCTTTGCTCCCTTTTTAAAGAGGTACAATGTTAACAGTTCACCAATCCTCTGGCACTACACCTGTATCCAGTGAGGACTGGGAAATGATGGTCAGACCCTCTGCTATTTCCTCTCTCACTTCTTTTGACAGCCTGGAATACATTTCATCAGGCCCTGGTGAATCATCAACTTTCAAAGATGCGAATCCCATTAATACTTCCTCTCTCCCTATGTATATCACATCCAATAATTCACACTCCTCCTCCTTAACCACAGTATCTGCATCGTCCCCTCTTTTGTTAAGAGAGATACAAAGTGCTCATTAAGAACCATATCAACATCTTTCGCCCCTACTCATGTATATCCACTTATGTATATAGACTTTCAAACGGCCTGTGATCAACAGACATTTCATAGACTTGTCATGACATGGATTAATGTGACAGTGATAGTGTGGCTATTTCATAGACTTGTCATGACATGGATTAATGCGACAGTGATAGTGTTGATATGACACTGATTCAGGGACAGAAAGCAGAGAGAAGTGGTGAACAGTCATTGTTCAGACTGGATGTGGAGGGGAGTATACAGTACTGCTTCTCAGGGTTGGATTCACTCAGCGTAATATCAAGAAACGATTGAAGGCACGGGATACTGCAAAGGCTATGGGCCCTGACAATATTCCGGAAATAGTACTGAGGACCTGTGCTCCAGAACTTCCGTTCCCCCATCAAACTGTTCAATTACAGCTACAACATAGGCATCTACCCGTCAATGTGAAAAATTGCCCAGCTATGTCCTGTACACAAAAAGCAGGACAAGTCAAACCCGGCCAATTATCGCCCCATCAGCCTGTTCGCAATCATCAGTAAAGTGATGGAAGGTGTCATCGACAATGCTATCAAACAGCACTTGCTTAGCAATAACCTGCTCAGTGACGCTCAGTTTGGGTTCCGCCAGGGTCACACCGCTCCTGACCTCATTACAGCCTTGGTTCAAACATGGACAAAGGAGCTGAATTCAAGAGGTGAGGTATGAGTGACTGCCTTGACATCAAGGCAGCATTTGACTGAGTATGGCATCAAGGAGCCAGAGCAAAAATGGAGTCAGTGGGAATCAGCGGGAAAACTCTCTGCTTGTTGGAGTCATACCTAGCGCAAAGGAAGATGGTTGTGGTTGTTGCAGGTCAATCATCTCAACTCCAGGACATCACTGCAGGAGTTCCTCAGGGTAGTTTCCGAGACCCAACCATCTTCAGCTGCTTCATCAATGACCTTCCTTCAATCACAAGACCAGAAGTGGGGATGTTGGCTGATGATTGCACAATTTTCAGCACCATTCGTGACTCCTCAAATACTGAAGCAGTCCGTGTAGAAATGCAGCAGGACCTGGACAATATCAAGGCTTGGGCTGATAATTGGCAAGTATCATTCGCACTGCACTAGTGCCAGGCAATGGCCATCTCCGACAAGAGAGAATCTAATCATCTCCCTTGACATTCAATGACATTACCATAGCTGAATCCACCACTATCAACATCCTAGGGGCTACCATTGAACAGAAACTGAACAGGAGTAGCCATATAAATACAATGGCTCAAAGAGCAGGTCATAGGCGAAGAATGCTGAGGCGATTAACTCACCCCCTGATTCCCCAAAGCCAGTCCACCATCTATAAGGCACAAGCCAGGAGTGTGATGGAATACTTGTCTGGATGGGTGCAGCTCCAACAACACTCAAGAAGCTCGGCACCATCCAGTACAAAGCAGCCCGCTTGATTGGCACCCCATCCACAACATTCATTCTCTCCATCACCGACGCACAGTGGCAGCAGTGTGTACCATCTACAAGATGCACTGCAGCAACACACCAAGGCTCCTTAGACAGCACCTTCCAAACACACAACCTCGACCATATAGAAGGGCAAGCGCAGCAGATGTATGGAAACACCACCACCTGCAAGTTCCCCTCCAAGCCACACACCATGCTGATTTGAAACTATCTTGCCGTTCCTTCACTGTCGCTGGGTCAAAATACTGGAACTTCCTTCCTAACAGGACTGTGGGTGTACGTACCCCACATGGACTGCAGTGGTTCAAGAAGGCAGCTCATCACCACCTTTGCATGGGTAATTAGGGATGGGCAATAAATGCTGGCCTGGCCAGCGGTGTCCACATCCCATGAATGAATTTTTAAAAATGATGCCAGAGAACTGAAGGGCTGTAAATGTTACACCCTGTTTAAAGAAGGGGACGTTGGATAAGCCTTGTAACTATCAGCCTAATGTTGATTATTGGAAAATTCTGGAGGCCATAACCCAGAACAAAAATATGTCTTACTTGTAAAATCATGTCTTAATAAATGACAAGCAGCAGGGGTAGCTTCATGGAAAATCATTTATAATAGTCTTGATCGTTTGTTGACGTAATTGTGAATGTTAACGAGGATAGCGTGTTTCGTGTTATAGAATCATGGAACGGGAGAAATTTTAAGGAACAGAAAGAGTTAACTTGGCCCATCGTGTCTGTGCAAGCCGAAAAGTAATCCAACAATTCTAATCACACCTTCCATCATTTGATCCGTAGCCCTGCAGATTATGACACTTGAGGTGCACATCCAGACTCCTTTTGAATGAGTAGAGGGTTTCTGCCTCAACCATCCTTTCATGAAGTGAGTTACAGACCCTCACTAAAAGCAGGGGACCCAGTACCAAGCCCTCTGGAACACGACTGGTAACAGTCCTCCAGTCAATACCCGTCAACAATTACCCTTTGTTTCCTGTCACCGAGGCAATTTTGTATTTCTGGGTGAACATGTTTTTCCTCAACTCCCTTCTGATATTTCTGCCAATCACTTTAAATCTATGTCCCCTAGTCACTGACCTTTTTGCTAAGGTGAATAGACCCTTCACCTCCACTCAATGCAGGCCCCACAAAATGTTGTTCATTTCAATCAGATCTCCCCTCAAGCCTTTTCTGTTCCATGAAGAACAACCCCAGCCTATCCAATCTTTCCTCATAGCTGCATTTTTCCAGTCCTGGCAACATCCTCGTAAATCTCCTCTGTACCATCTCTACTGCAATTGCCTCCTTTCTGTAATGTGGTTACCAGAACTGCACAAAGTATTCAAGTTGTGGCCTAACCAATGATTTATACAGTTCCAGCATAACCTCCCAGGTCTTACATTCTATACCTCGGCTAAAAAGGGAAATGATTCCATACGCCTTCTTAACTGCTTTATTGACCTCTCCTGCTATCTTCAGGGATCTGTGGGCATTCACTTCAAAGTCCCGTACTTCCTCTACACTTCTCAGTATTGTCCTAGTAATCGTGTATTCCTTTGCTTGTGTGAGCTCCCCAATAGCATCACCTCACACTTATCCAGGTCGATTCCCATTTTTCTGCCCATCTGACCAGATCGTCAATATCTTCCTGCAGCCTACAGCTATCCTTCTCGCTATCCACCACATGGCCAATCTTTGTGTTGTCTGCAAAAGTCTTGATCATAACCCCTAAATTTATGTCTAAATCTTTAATATAGACCACTGAAAGCATGGGACCCATTACTGAGCCCTGTGGAATGACAATGGGGACAGTCCTCCAGTCGCAAAAATACTTGTCAATAATTACCCTGTGTTTCCTGCCACTGAGACAATTTTGTATCCGCCTTGCTGCATTTCTCTGGATGCCATGGGATTTTATTTTTTGAACCAGTCTATCATGTGGGACCTTGACAGAAGCCTTGCTAAAATCCATGTTGACCACATCAACTGCACTACCCTCATCTATATTCCTTGCAACAGCTTCAAAAAATTCGATCAATTTGGTCAAACAAGAGAGTCACTTAACAAATCCATGCTGACTATCCTTGATACACCTGTGCCTTTCTAAGTGACAGTTTATCCCGTCTCTCAGAATAGATTCCAATAATTTGCCCACTACTGAGGTTAGACTGAGTGGCCTGTAATTATTCAGACAATCCTTCGCTCCATTTTTAAACAGAGGTACAACGTTAGCAATTCTCCAATCCTCCGGCACCACAACTGTATCTAGTGAGATTGGGAAATGATGGTAGGCAGACCCTCTGCTATTTCCTCTCTTGCTTCTTTGAACAGCCTGGGGTACATTTCATCCGGCTCTGGTGATGTTTCAACTTTCAAGGAGGCTAATCCCATTAATACTTCCTCTCTCCCTATGTTTATCATATCCAATAATTCACACTCTTCCTCCTTAACGACAATATCTAACTCCCCCCTCTTTTCTGAAGACATCTGCAAAGTGCTCAATAAGAACCATACCAATATCTTCTACCCTTATACAAATGTTACCTTTCTGATCTATTATGGGTCCTACTCTCCCCTTAGTTGTCCTCTTCCTCTTAATGTATTGAGAAAACATCTTTAGGTTCACCTTGATTTTGCTTGCCAATATTCTTTCATACCCTCACTTTCCTTTCCTAACTTCCTTTTTGATTTGATCCCTCCACTTTCTATACTCCTCTCGGCTTTCTGCAGTATTAAGTTCTCAGTGTCGGACAGAAGCTTTCCTTTTCATGCGTTATCCTACCCTGTCGGCTCCTTGACATCCATGAGACTCGAGATTTGGCCGCCTCACCCTTTTTCCTTGTGGGAACATGTTTATCCTGAACCTTTCGAATCTCCCCTTTGAATGCCTCCCACTGCTGTGAGACTGAACTACCTTCAAACTGCTGTTTCCAGTCTACTTTCGCTCCTCAGTTTAGTAATATTCGCCTTTCCCCATTGAGAACTCTAACTCCTGATCTCTTGTCCTGTTCCATAATTAAGTTAAAACTAACTGAATTGTGATCACTCCCATCAAAATGATCTTCCCTGCCACTCCTTCCACCTGCCCATCTTCATTTCCAAAAACAATGTCTAAAACTGCACCCTTTGTTGTTGGACTTGCTACATCCTGGCCAAAAACGTTCTCCTGAATGCACCTCAAGATTTCTGTTCCATTAATTTTTTTCATACTAAAATTATCCCAGTTAATATTGGAGTTATTAAAATACCCTACTATTACTGCCCTATTGTTCTTGCACTTCTCAGAGACTTGCCTACATATCTGCTCTTCTATCTCCCTCGGACTGTTTGGCTGACGGGATCATACTCCCAGCAGTGAGATTGCCCCTTTTTGGTTCCTAGCTCAATCCATATCGCCTCAGTTGATGAACCTTCCAACATATCATCCGTCCTCACAGCTGTAATAGATTTCTTGACCGAAATTGCCACTTCCACTCCTTTCTTATCCCCCTCCCTATCGTGTCTGAAAACCCTGTAACCAGGAACGTTGAGCTGCCATTCCTGTCCCCCCTTCAGCTATGTTTATGTGATAGCTATGATATCATACTGCCACCTGTCCACCTTGCCCTCAGCTCATCTGCTTTATTTGCTATACTTCTTGCATTGAAATAGATACCCTTGAGCACAGCCACACACTTAAAAATAATTCTAACCCTCTTTTCCTCTGTTTTCTAGACTCATCCATTAATTTTCTGCCTTCTATTTTCATTTCAGGTTTTGTCCCAACTGAATCTACCCTCAGGTCCCCACCCCCCCCTGCCAAACTAGTTTATACCCTCCCCGACAGCACGAGCTGAACGTTCTGCAAGTGACCCAGTCCCGGCTCCGATCAGGTGCAACCAGTCCGGCCTGTACAGGTCCCATCTAATCCAAAGCTGGTCCCAATGTCCCAGGAATCTGAAGCCCTCCCTCCTGCACAATCTTCTCAGCCACGCATTCATCTGTTTTAGTTTTCTATTTCTATAGTCAGCTGTGCATGGCACTGGGACTAATCCAGAAGTTAATACTTTGAGGTCCTGCTGGCTAATTTCTTCCCTAGCTCCATAAATTCTGACTGCTGGACGACATTCCTCTTTCTACCTCTGTTGCCGGTTCCAATGTGGACCATGACTGCTGGCTGTTCCCCTTCTCCTTCAGGATGCTCTGCAGTCGCTCTGTGACATCCTTGAGCCTGGCACCAGACAAGCAGCACACCATCCTCGATTCACGTCTGTGGCCACATAAACGCCTGCCTGTTCCCCTGACTACTGATCACTATGGCTCTTCCAGTCATCCCTCTACCCCGCTCTGCAGCTCAGCTACCCGTGCTGACACAGAGTTGGCTCTGGCTGCGCTCCCCAGGTGAAGCATCACTTTCCTCAGTATTCTGAACTGAATACCTGTTGGAGAGTGAGATGCACTCATGGGTTTGCAGCACTACCTGCCTGATTCTTTTTGACTGTCTGGGGATCACCAATTCCTTCTCTCCCTGCATAATCTTCAGCTGTTGGGTGACCACATCTATAAACATGCTAAAGCTGAATAATTTGGTGGATTAGAAGGAAGAATGTGCAGGATTATGGGAAGAAGGCAGGGAATGGGATTAGGTGAATTGCTCATTCGGAATGGCGACGCAGACACGTCGGACTGAATAGTTCCTTCTGTGCTGCAATAACACTGTGATGGGGCGTCTCAGATGGGTGTAATGGTGGAGAATGGGGGATTCATTGTGGGAAAGGGAAGTTGTCCTATCGGATACTGAATCTTAGCAGGGACTCTCCGACAGCCTGTCCTGGTGGAAGGCATCCAGAAAATATCCTCCCTGCCTCCTCCTCATTCTCCTGAGGTTGCCTCTGGATTCCTGCTGCCAATGCCTGTGTCCTCGTGATGGTAATGATATGAAGGGTGCAGCAGAACACCATGAACTTGGGCACCTGCTCCAGTGTGTACTGGAGGACTCCCCCCGAGCGGTTCAGACATCGGAAGTAAAGCTTCATCACACCGATGGTCAGTTCCACCATGTTCCTGGTGACTCCATTGCTCACATTTTACACATGTTAATTGTGTGCGTTTGGTTGGTGGTGGGAGATGGTTTGGGGTTGTAGAAACATGAGTTGGGTCTAGAGGGGGGTTTCCTTTGTCTCTGAGGAATCGCATTCTGGTTCTGCATGGAGACCCGCAGTGTTGGGACTGGTTGACTGCTTCAGAATGAAGGTATGGTGGCTGCTGCCACGATGGTGGACATTCACCAACATGATTTACTGGGCATGCTCACACACCAACTGTACATTAATGGAGTGAGAGTTCTTTCAGTTCCTGTACCTCTCCCCGTTGACATGGAAACCCCGCAGAGCCACCTGCACCATCAGGAATCCCGCGATCCTGACAAACCCACTGGATCTCTCATCCTGCTTCTCCCTGCTGAGGGAGAAAATGATGACATAGATGGTCACCCTCACCTCCCAGAATTATCAATGGACAACATACAGGCCTAGTAACTACTGGTCAGTTAATGTAACATCAGTGGTGAGTAAGGTTTTAGAAACGATGATCAGGGAAAAAGGACAACACACACTTGGAGAGGTTTGACTTAATTAAGGAGTGTCAGCACGGATTTCTAAAAGGCAGATTATGCTTGATGGGCTAATTGAATTTATTTCGATGATCAGAGAAGGTTGATGAAGGGGATGTGGTGGATGTTGTCTTCCTGGATTTTATGAAAGTATTTGATTAAGAACCACACACAAGCTTGGTTAACAAAATTGAAGCTCATGGAATAGCATCCAATTGGATCAAAAATTGTCCGAGGGCAGCAAAAAGAGAAATGTGTTAAATGGTTATTTTTCAGACTGGAGGATGGTCGACATTGATGTTACACAATGGTCAGTGCTGGGACCACAGTTATTTTGTTTTTTTTTGCCGTATAAATATGACACGGATCTTGGAATACGGAGTAGAATTTATATTTTTTCTGATGATTGCAATTATGGAGGAGTGGAGAACAGTGAGGGTGATACAAACCACCTACAACATGATATAGATAGGCTAACAGAATGGACATAGAAGTGGCAGGTAGAATTTAATAAAGAGGAGTGTGAGGTAATGTATTTTGTCAGAAATAATAGGAAGACAACATAGACTTAATGACACAGTTCTAAAGCTTGTGCAGGAACAGAAGGACCTGGGGATCCATATGCATTGATCTTTGAAGGTGGCAGGACATATTAGCAGAGTGTTTAGCAAAACATATCAGATCTTGGGCTTCATCATTAGAGGCAAATATACAAAAACAGGGCGGTTTAGCTGAAACTTTACAAAGCTTTGGTGAGACCCCAACAAGAGCACGGTGCCCTGTTCTGGTCACCAGACTGTAGGAAGGATGTGAAAGTCCTTGACAGGGTGCAGAGGAGATTTACCAGAATGATTCCAGGGATGGGAGTTTAGTTACAAAGTGAGTTTGGAGAAGATGGAGTTGTTCTCCCTGGAGTAAAGGAGATTGAAAGTGATTTGATAGAGGTGTACATGATTATGATAAACTTAGATAAGATAGACAAGGAAAAACTGTTCCCATTAACTGATGCAACGCGGAGTAGGGGGCACAGATGGAAGGTTTTGTTTAACATATGCAGGGGAATATGAGGAGGAACCTTTTTACACAGTGGATGGTAATGAGCTGGAACTCACTGCCCATGAGGATGGTGGAAGCCGAGACAATCAAAGATTTCAAAAGGAAACTGGATGGAAATCTGAAGGAAATGAACTTGCAGAGATGCGGGGATTGAGCGGGGGAGTGGGAGCGTGGGGCTGATTGGATTGTTGCACAGTAAGCCGGCAGTGAGGGGCTGAATGGCCTCTTTCTGTGTTGTAAATGACTCCATCAATTTATACCACTCTATGTTGGATATGTCACCTGCTCCTGCCTGCAAATATCCAGATACATAGAAGTTCAATGAAACTGTGAGCTTAACAACCACTGACAACTCCGTCCTCACCCTGGTGTGAGGCGCCAGGTTGTGTTACAGGAGGTGACACAGCTCTGTGACCACCTCCTTATTGAATCAGAGTCACCTCACACATTGCTCCTGGGTTAGGTGTAGGTAGGAAAAGTGCTCTTGGAGCACCCGGGGTGGGCTGGGTATTGGCCTTTCCTCCTCTCTCTTTACAGAGCTTCCCCTCTCCGCAGCACCTGCTCCATTTGTTTGTCATGTTACAGACCCAGAGACACTGTAACTACAGTCCCCATACGTCGTCCAGAGTTGGGTCACCAAATCCTCTGTACACAATGAACTAAGAACTAAGAAAATTACAGCACAGGAACAGGCCCTTCGGCCCTCCAAGCCTGTGCCGATCCAGATCCTCTATCTAAACATGTCGTCTATTTTCTAAGGCTCTGTATCTCTTTGCTTCCTGCCCATTCATGTATCTGTCTAGATACATCTTAAAAGACACTATCGTGCCCGCGTCCACCACCTCCGCTGGCAATACGTTCCAGGCACCCACCACCCTCTGCGTAAAGAACTTTCCACGCATATCCCCCCAGAACATTTACTCTCTCACTTTGAACTCGTGACCCCTAGTAATTCAATCCCCCACTCTGGGAAAAAGCTTCTTCCTATCCAACCTGTCTATACCTCTCATGATTTTGTACACCTCAATCAGGTCCCTCCTCAACCTCTGTCTTTCTAATGAAAATAATCCTAACCTACTCAACCTCTCTTCATAGCTAGCGCCCTCCATACCAGGCAACATCCTGGTGAACCTCCTCTGCACCCTCTTCAAAGCATCTACATCCTTTTGGTAATGTGGCGACCAGAACTGCACGCAGTATTCCAAATGTGGCCGAACCAAAGTCCTATACAACTGTAACATGACCTGCCAACTCTTGTACTCAATACCCCGTCCGATGAAGGAAAGCATGCCGTATGCCTTCTTGACCATTCTATTGGCCTGCGTTGCCTCCTTCAGGGAACAATGGACCTGAACACCCAAATCTATCTGTACATCAATTTTCCCCAGGACTTTTCCATTTACTGTATAGTTCACAAATGTCCCTGAATGTTTGCAGCAGCTCACAACACAACCTCCAGAAAAACATCCACAACACCTCCACTAACTTTACAATAGCAGAAGTAAGTCAAAAGCCTGTAAACTAGATGCCTGGTCCTTTTAAATAACACCGGAGGGGTTTCCTTTTGCTACTGAATGTATGTTCAGTGGTCAGTGGACATGCACAGAAAAAGTTTAAAGAAGTACATCAAAGCTGCTGGCATGGTACATTGACATCACCTTCAAATCCACCCTCAAAGGAACAACACATACAAGGTACAATTGAGCTAGAGCCCTGCGCAGCTTGGGACACTGTGCAGGGCATAGTAGAGGTGGCCAGCTATGAAGACCACGCTTACAGCACATAGATGATGTGACTGGGCTGGAGCCCCACCCAGCATGGGATATTGTGCAGACCGCACTGGAAGTGGCCGGCTGTGCGATTCACATCTCTTTTTGGATCCCAATTCTGTACCGTCAGCAGCAGTCTTGCTGCAGAGTCTAAAATCGTGTCTCGGAACAGATACAGAGGGAAAGAAATTCACTTGACAAGGAGAACTGAAAAAAGATTGAAGTCGAAAGATTTGCAGGAATATATGAATTGGAGAGGGGAAAGTGAATAAATGGAAGGGTGAGGCCATGGAGAGATTCAAACACAAGAATTAGAATATTACAATTAAGGCTGGGGTTGTTCTCCTTGGAATAGAGAAGGCTGAGGGGAAATCTGACTGAAATGTACAGAACCGGGAGGGGCCTGGATAGAGTGGAGGTGAAGGGTCCATTCACCTTAGCAAAGAGGTCAGTGACGAGAGGTCATGGACTTAAAGTGATTGGTAGAAAGATTAAGAGGGAGCTGCGGATTTTATTTTTCACCCACCGGGTGGTGGGAGTCTGGAACTGACTTTCTGAAAGGGTAGTTGAGGCAGAAACCCACAACTCATTCAAAAGGTGTCTGGATATGCACCTCAAGTGCTGTAATCTATCAAATGCTGGAAGGTAGGATCAGAATGGATGGGTCGTTTTTTGGACAGCATAGACACGATGGGCCAAGTGGCCTCTCTCTGTGCTTTCTATGATTCTAAGATGCAACCCAGGCAATGTTGAAAGTGGAGGTAAGTCAGACACTAGTGGGGTTTAAAACTGATAAAGAGGAAGTATTAGATAGGCTGTCTGGACTTAAATTGAATAAAGCACCAGGAACAGATGCGATGCATCCAAGGATACTGAGGGAAGTGAGGGTGGAAATCGCAGAGGCACTGGACATAATTTTTCAGTCTTTCGTAGACTTGGGGATGATGCCAGAGGACTGGAGAATTGCAAACGTTACACCCTTGTTCAAAAAAGGGTGTAAAGATAAGGCCAGCAACTACAGGCCTGTCAGTTTAACTTCGGTGGTGGGAAAACTTCTAGAAATAAATAATCTTGGACAAAGCTAATAGTCACATGGACAAATGCGAGTTAATTAAACAAGCCAGCATGGATTTCTTGAGAGAACATCATGTTTAACTAATTTGCTGGAAATGTTTGAGGTGGTATCAGAGAGAGTTGATGAGGGCAATTCTGTTGATGTGGTGTACATTGATTTTCATATAACGGTCTATTCAGTTTCAAATGAACCTGCCTCCACCATTCTCAAGCAGTGCATTCCAGACATTTAACTATTCCCTGCATGCAAATACCTTTTGATACAATGCCACACAACAGACCTGTGAGCAAACTTGTAGCTCATAGAATAAAAGGGACATTAGCAACATGGATACGAAATTAGCTGAGTGACAGGAAACAAAGAGTAGTGGTTAATGAATGTTTTACAGGCTGGAGGAAGGTTTGTGGTGGAGTTCCCCAGAGATCAGTGTTCGGATCCTTGCTTTTCCTGATATATATTAAGGACCTAAACCTGGGTGTACAGGGCACAATTTCAAAGTTTGCAGCTGTTACGAACGTTGGAAGCATTGTGAACTGTGAGGAGGATAGTGTAGAACTTCAAAAGGACACACACAAGTTGCTGGAATGGGCAGAGAGGTGGCAGATGAAGTTCAATACAGAGAAATGTGAAGTGATTCATGTTGGTAGGAAGAACATGGGGTGACAATATACAATTCTATAGGGTGTGCAGGAGCAGAGGGACCTGTGTGTATATGTGCAGAAGTCATTGAAGGCGGCAGGACAGGTTGAGAAAGTGTTTAATAAAGCATGCAGTATCGTGGGCTTTATTAATATGGGCATAGAGTACAAGAGCAATGAAGTTATATTGAACTTATATATGACACTGTTTCAGCCTCAGCTGTGGTATTACGTCCAGTTCTGGGTGCCACACTTGAGGAACGACGTGAGGGCATTGGAGAGAGTGCAGAAAAGATTGACCAGAATCATTCCCAGGATGAGGAATTTCAGTTATGCAGATAGATTTGAGAAGTTAGGACTGTTTTTCTCGGAGAAGGCTGAGAGGTGATTTATTAGAGGTTTCAAAAATCATGAGGTGTCTGCATAGAGTAGATAGAGAGAAACAGTTCCCACTCGTGAAAGGATCGAGAAGGAGAGGGCACAGATTTAAAGTCATGGGTAAAAGAAGCAAAGACGACCTGAGGAAAGTATTTTGTCACACAGTGTGTGGTTAGAGTCTGGAATGCACTGCCTGAGAGTGTGGTGGAGGCAGGTTCAATTGAAGCTGAATAGACTGTTATATGAGAAGGCAGAATGTGCAGGATTACAGGAAGAAGGCAGGGAACGGCATTAGGTGAATTACTCTTTCGGAGAGCCAGTGCAGATACGAAAGGCAGAATTGGTCCTTCTGTGCTGTAATAATTCTCTGATGTTTTTATTACAGGATGCTGACCAAGGGGACACTGTGATGGGGCGTCTCAGATGGGTGTCATGGTGGAGAATGGGGAATTCATGGCTGGAAAGGGAAGTTGTCCTATGGGAACTGGAATCTTAGCAGGGACTCTCCGACAGCCTGTCCAGGTCGAAGGCATCCAGGAAATATCTTCCCTCCCACCTCCTCCAGAGGTGGCCTCTGGATTCCTGGTGCCAATGCCTGTGTCCTCAAGATGGTGATGATATGAAGGGTGCAGCAGAACACCATGAACTCAGACACCTGCTCCAGTGTGTACTGGAGGGCTCTCCCCGAGCGGTTCAGACATCGGAAGCATTGCTTCATCACACCGATGGTCTGTTCCAACATGTTCCTGGCGACTCCATTGCTCACATTATACACATGCTAATTGCGTAACTAACGGTTGACGGTGGGAGGTGGATTGAGGGTGTAGAAACATGGGCTGTGTCTAGAGGGGGTTCATTTGTCTCCAAGGAACCACATTCTGGTTCTTCATGGAGCCCCTATGTGTTGGGACCGGCTGACTGCTTCAGAATGAAGGTATGGTGGCTGCTGCCCGGATAGTGGACATTCACCAACATGACGGACTGGCCATGCTCACACACCAACTGCACATTGATGGAGTGAGAGTTCTTCCAGTTCCTGTACCTCAACCCATGGGTTGACATGGGGCCCCGCAGAGCCACCTACACCATCAGGAATCCCGCTATCCTGACAAAGCCACGGGATCTCTCATCCTGCTTCTCCCTGCTGAGGGAGATATTGATGACATAGATGGTCACCCTCACTTCCCAGAATTATCAATGGACAACACACAGGCCTAGTAACTACTGGCCAGTTAGTTTAACATCAGTTGTGAGGAAAGTTTTAGAAGCAATAATCAGGGGAAAAGGGCAACACACACTTGGAGAGGTTGAGTTAATTAAGGATTGTCAGCACGGATTTCTGAAAGGCAGATCATGCTTGATGAACTAATTGAATTTATTTAGAAAATCAGAGAAGATTGATGAAGGGAATGTGGTGGATGTTGTCTATGTAGATTTTATGAAATTATTTGAGGAAGAAACACACAGAAGCTTGGCTAACAAAATTGAACCTCATGGAATAGCATCTAATTGGATCAAAAATTGTCCATAGGACATAAAAAAGAGAAATGTGTTAAATGGTTGTTTTCAGACTGGAGGATGGTAGACAGTGATTTTCCAACAAGGGTCAGTGCTTAGGACCACTGTTTGTTTTTTTGCTATATATGAGTTACATGGATCTTGGAAGACAGAGTAGAATTTCAAAATTTTCCGATGATACCAATCTTGGAGGTGTGGTAAACAGTGATGATGTTGCAAATCACCTGTAACAGGATATAGATAGGCGAGCAGAATGGACAGAGAAGTGGCCGGTGGAATTTCATACAGAGGAGTGTGAAGTGATGTATTTTGTCAAAAGGAATAGGAAGGTAATATAGACTTAATGACACAGTTCTAAAGATTGTGCAGGGACAGAGCTACCTGGGGCTGCATATGCATTGATATTTGAAATTGCCAGGACATATTAGGAGAGTGCTTAGCGAAGCTTATCAGATCTTGGACTTCATCATTCGAGACAATGAATTCAAAAGGATACTGGATGGATACCCGAAGGAGATGATCTTGCAGGGATACGGGGAATGACTGGGAAAGTGGGACTGACTGGATTGTTCCACAGGGAGCGGGCACCGAGGGGCTGAATGGCCTTCTTCTCTGCCATAAATGTATCTATCACCCTCTATGACTCTATGTTTGATATGTCTCCTGCTCCTGCGTGGAAATATTCAGATACATGGAAGTTCAATGAAACTGTGACCTGAACAGCCACTGACAAATCCGTCCTCACCCTGGTGTGAGGCTCCAGGTCACTTGCAGGAGGTGACACAGCTCAGAGACCACCTCCTAATTGAATCAGATTTACCTCACACACTGCTCCTGGGTTAGGTGTGCATAGGAAAAGTGCTCTTGGAAAACGCAGGGTGGGTAAGGCAGAACCCCCTCTTCCTCTCATTTTCCAGAGCTTCCCCTCTCTGCAGCCTCTGCTCCATTTGTTTGTCATGTTACAGACCCAGGGACACTGTAACTACAGACAAGAACAAATAACAAAGAACAGTACAGCACAGGAGCAGACCATTCGGCCCTCCAAGCCTGCGCCGATCTTGATGCCTGCCTTAACTAACACCTTCTGCACTTCCGGGGCCCATATCCCTCTATTCCCTTCCTATTCATGTATTTGTCAAGATGTCTCTTAAACGTCGCTATCGTATCTGCTTCCACCACCTCCCCTGGCAGCAAGTTTCAGGCACTCACCACTCTCTGTGTAAAAGACCTGCCTCTCACATCCCCTCTAAACTTTGCCTCTCGCACCTTAAACCTATGTCGCCTAGTAACTGACTCTTCCACCCTGGGAAAGAACTTCTGACTATCCACTTTGTCCATGCTGCTCATAACTTTGTAAACCTCTATCATGTCGCCCCTCCACCTCCATCGTTCCAGTGAAAACAATCCGAGTTTTTCCAACCTCTCCTGATAGTTAATGCCCTCCAGACCAGGCAACATCCCGGTAAACCTCCTCTGTAACCTCTCCAAAGCCTCCAAGTCCTTCTGGTAGTGTGGCGACCAGAATTGCACGCAAAATTCGAAGTGTGGCCTAACTGAGGTTCCGTACAGCTGCAACATGACTTGCCAATTTTTGTACTCTGTGCCTCGACCGATGAAGGCAAGCATGCCGTATGCCTTCTTGACTACCTTATCCACCTGCGTTGCCACTTTCAGTGACCTGTGGACCTGTACGCCCAGATCTCTCTGCCTGTCAATACTCCTAAGGGTTCTGCGATTGACTGTATACGTCCCACCTGCATTAAACCTTCCAAAATGCATTACCTCACATTTGTCCAGATTAAACTCCATCTGCCATTTCTCCACCCAAGTCTCCAACCGATCGATATCCTGCTGTATCTTCTGACAATCCTCATCATTATCTGCAACTCCACCAACCTTTGTGTTGTCCGCAAACTTACTAATCAGACCAGCTAATTTTCCTCCAAATCATTTATATATACTAAAAACAGCAAACATCCCAGCACTGATCCCTGCGGAACACCACTAGTCACATCCCTCCATTCAGAAAAACACCCATCCACTGATACCCTCTGTCTTCTATGACCGAGCCAGTTCTGTATCGATCTTGCCAGCTCACCTCTGATCTCGTGTGACTTCACCTTTTGCACCAGTCTGCCATGCGGGACCTTGTCAGAGGCTTTACTAAAGTCCATATAGATAACATCCACTGCCCTTCCTTCATCAATCATCTTCGTCACTTCCTCAAAAAACTCAATCAAATTAGTAAGACACGGCCTCCCCTTCACAAAACCATGCTGTCTCTCGCTAATAAGTCCATTTGTTTACAAATGGGAGTAAATCCTGTCCCGAATAATCCTCTCTAATAATTTCCCTACCACTGACGTAAGGCTCACCGGCCTATAATATCCTGGATTATCCTTGCCACCCTTCTTAAACAAAGGAACAACATTGGCTTTTCTACAGTCCTCTGGGACCTCACCTGTAGCCAATGAGGATGCAAAGATTTCTGTCAAGGCCCCAGCAATTTCTTCCCTTCCCTCCCTCACTATTCTAGGGTAGATCCCGTCAGGCCCTGGAGACTTATCTATCTTATTGCTTTGCAAGACACCCAACACCCCCTCCTTATTGATAATGAGATGACTGAGACTATCTGCACTCCCTTCCCTCGGCTCATCATCCACCAAGTCCTTCGCTTTGGTGAATACTGATGCAAAGTACTCATTTAGCACCTCGCCCATTTCCTCTGGCTCCACGCACAGATTCCCATCTCTGTCCTTGAGTGGGCCAACCATTTCCGTGGTTACCATCTTGCTCTTTATAAATGTATAAAAAGCCTTGGGATTTTCCTTAATCCTGTTTGCCAATGACTTCTCATCACCCCTTTTAGCCCTCCTGACTCCTTGCTTAAGTTCCTTCCTACTGTCTTTATATTCCTCAAGTGCTTCGTCTGTTCCGAGCCATCCAGCCCTAACAAAGGCTTCCTTTTTCTTTTTTACTAGGCTCACAATATCCCGTGTTATCCAGGCTTCCCGAAACTTGCCAAACTTGTCTTTCTTCATCACAGGAACATGCTGGTCCTGGATTCTAATCAGCTGACATTTGAAAGACTCCCACATGTCAGATGTTGATTTACCATTAAACAGCCTCCCCCATTCTAAATTCTTCAGATCCTGCCTAATATTGTTATAATTAGCCTTCTCCCAATTTAGCACCTTCACCTGAGGAGTACTCTTATCCTTAACCACAAGTACCTTAAAACTTATGGAATTATGGTCACTGTTCCGGGAATGCTCCCCCACTGAAACTTCGACCACCTGGCCGAGCTCATCCCCCAACAACAGGTCCAGAATGGCCCCATCCCTAGTTGGACTATATACATACTGTTTCAAGAAGCCCTCCTGGATGTTCCTCACAAATTCTGCCCCATCCAAGCCCCCAGCATAAAGCGAGTCCCAGTCAATATAGGGGAAGTTAAAATCACCCACCACGACGACCCTGTTACCTTCACATCTTTCCAACATCTGTCTACATATCTGCTCCTCTACCTCCCGCTGGCTGTTGGGAGGCCTGTAGTAAACACCCAACATCGTGACTGCACCCTTCCTATTCCTGAGCTCCACCCATATTGCCTCGCTGCATGACCCCTCTGATTTATCCTCCCGCAGTACAGCTGCGATATTCTCCTTAGCCAGTTATGCAACTCCGTCACCCCTTTTACATCCCCCTATATCCCGCCTGAAGCTTCTAAAGTCTGGAACATTTAGCTGCCAATCCTGCCCTTCCCTCAACCAAGTCTCTGCAATAGCAACAACATCATATTTCCAAGTCCTAATCCAAGCTCTAAGTTCATCTGCCTTACCTGTTATACTTCTCGCATTGAAACAAATGCACTTCAGAACACCAGTCCCGCTGTGCTCAGCAACATCTCCCTGCCTGCTCTTCCTCTTAGTCCTGCTGGCCTTCTTTACTATGTCCTCCTCATTTATTTCACTAGCTGTCCTACTGCTCTGGTTCCCACCCGCCTGCTACACCAATTTAAATCCTCCCGAGTGACGCTAGCAAATCTTGCAGCAAGGATGTTAGTGCCCCTCCAGTTTATATGCAACCCGTCCTTCTTGTACAGGTCCCATCTGTCCCTGAAGAGAGCCCAATGGTCCAGATATCTGAAAACCTCCCTTCTACGCCAGCTGCTCAGCCACGTGTATAGCTGCACTATCTTCCTACTTCTAGCCTCACTGGCACGTGGCACAGGGAGTAATCCAGAGATTACAACCCTCGAGGTCCTGTTTCTTAACTTTCTACCGAACTCCCTAAACTCCCCCTGCAGGACCTCATCACTCTTCCTGCCAATGTCATTGGTACCGATGTGTACCACAACCTCTGGCTGTTCACCCTCGCCCTTCAGAATGCCCCCTGTCCGTTCAGAGACATCCTTGACCCTGGCACCAGGGAGGCAATATGCCATCCTGGAGTCTCTTTCAAGTCCACAGAAGGGCCTATCTGTGCCTCTGACTATAGAGTCCCATATTACTATTCCTCTTCTGCGCTTTGTCCCTCCCTGCTGAACAACAGTGCCAGCCGTGGTGCCACTGCTCTGGCTGCTGCTGTTTCCCCCTGATAGGCCATACCTCGTGCAGCGGTGGGTCACCAAATCCTCTGTCCTCCCTGAATGTCTGCAGCAGCTCACAACACAACCTCCAACAAACCATCCACAGCACCTCCACTAACTTTACAATAATAGAAGAAAGTCAAACGCCCCTCACCTGAAGTTGGATGCCTGGTCCTTTTAAATAATACTAGATGGGTTTCCTCATGCTGCTGAATATATGTTCAGCTGAGAGTGACTAAGACAGGCGGTCAGTGGACATGTACAGACCAAGTTTCAAAGACGGACATCAAAGCCGCCGGTATGGTACATTGACAACACATTCAAAACCATCCTCAGAGCAGCAACACATACATGGTTCGATTGAGCTAGAGCCCTGCCCAGCTTGGGGCATTGTGCAGGCCGCAGTAGAAGTGCCCGGCTGGGCAGTTCACATCTCTCTATGGATCCCAGCTTCTGTATCGTCAGCACCAGTAGTGTGTAGAGTCTAAAATAGTGGCTCGGCACAGATACAGTGTGAAAGGAATTCACTTCAGAAGGAGAAATGAGAAAAGATTGAAGTCAAAACATTTTCAGGAATATGAGAATGGGCAGGAGAATGGGACTAATTGGAGGGATGAGGCCATGGAGGGATTCAAACACAAGAATGACTATATTAAAATTAAGGTGCTGCCAGACCGGGAGCCAATGTAGATCAGTGAGCACAGGGGTGATGGGTGATCGGGATTTGGAATGAGTTAAAATACAGGCAGCAGAGTTCTGCATGGTCTGTGGTTTATGGAGGTTTATAACTGGGAGGGTGACCAGGATAGAATTGGAATAGTTAAGTGTGGATTTAACAAAGGTACAGGTGAGGGTTTATGCAGCAGATTGGCTGAGACAGAGGTGGAGATGGGGGATATTACAGAGGTTGTCGTAGACAGGGTTGGCAATGGAGAGAATATGGAGATGCACTCAGCTCAGGTTTAAATAGAACACACCGATTGCAAACAATCTGGTTCAGCCTCAGATATTGGGCAGGGTGGTGTATTTGTTTCACAGATAAGGGATGGAGTTTGTGATGGAGACCAATGACACTGGCTTCAGTCTTCCCAAAATTTACATAACAGAACAGCATTTCAGTGAAACGGGGTTTACAATGCCCTACCGGGAAATAGAGACGGCAACAGCAGTAAAGATGAGAGAGCAAATGTCAAGAAATCCAATAAAGTTGGCAATGGTTTAGAGAGCTGATAGCTGGACAATCAACGGCAGCAAAAAGTGCAGAGTAAATTACAGGAGCAGTAATGCTGTTCAACCTGGTTTATAGAATTAATAGCTAGATAGAGAGACTTACCAGGGACACCAATAATAGCCAGGGTGGGATAGTAAATGTATTGAATAATATTCAGTGCGAGACGCATACGAGTGTTTAATGAGAACCGATCATAATATGTAGAAAGGTAGTAAAGTTCCGAGGATAAACTCCTGTCCATTGTTGTAACATTCCCATCTATTGTTCTCAGATTCTGACCCATTGTTGTAACATTCCCATCTATTGTTCTCAGATTCGGACCAAGTGTTGTTACATTCCAATCATTTGTTCTCAGATTCTGATCTATCCTTTCTCTCTCTCTGGAGCCGCTGATCTGTTTTGTGCCGGGGTTGATGTTCCGGCTGAAACTATGGGACAACACATGGGAGCCCCTTATTAATAGAAGATGGAAAACCTCCAGTGACACAATTAGGGTCCATGGAGACTGACATTATTTGCAGTCACTGAACAAACAGATTCAGTTAACCCTTTTCACTACAGCACATTTTGTACCACAATAAAGGAGATCATTTACCCAGTCTGGATGGGATGCATGAGGGTTGCTGAGGGATGGAATGGTGGAAGTAGCAGAGGCACTGGCCAGCATATTCCAATCCCTCTTGTACATGGGCGTGATAACGTAATTTCACTGGCTCACCACTCTCTGGGTGAAGAAATTTCTCCTCAGTTCAGTCCTGAAAATTTTACCCCGTATCCTTCGACTTTGACCCCTGGTTCTGGACTCCCCCACCATCGGTAGCGTCCTTCCTGCAACTACCCTGTCAAGTCCTGTTCGAATTTTATAGGTTTCTATGAGATCCCTCTTCACTCTTCCGAACTCCAGCGAATATAATCCTAACTCTCCTCATACATCAGTCCCGCCATCCCAGGAATCAGTCTGATAAACCTTTGTTGCACTCTCTCTATATCAGGAACATCCTTTCTCGGAGAAAGAGACCAAAACTGCACGCAATATTCCAAGTGCGGCCTCACCAAGGCCCTGCATAATTGCAGCAAGACATCCCTGCTCCTGTACTCGAATCCTGTCTCGATGAAGGCCAACATAACATTCGCCTTTTTCTACCGCCTGTTGCACCTGCATGCTTACCTTCAATGACTGGTGTACGAGAACACCCAGGTCTCGTTGCATATTCCCCTCTCTCAGTTTATAGCTGTTCACATAATAATCTGCCTTCCTCTTTTTGCTACCAAAGTGGATAACCTCACATTTATTCACATTATATTGCATCTCCCATGCAATAGCCCACTCACTCAACGTGTCCAAATCACCATGAAGCCACTCTGCATCCTCCTCACAACTCACCCTCCCACCCAGTTTTGTGTCTGCTGAAAATTTGGAGATATTACATTTCGTTACCGCATCTAAATCATTAATATAGAGTGTGAATAGCTGGGGTCCTAGCGCCGATCCACTGTGGAATGCCACGAATCACTGCCTGCCTTTTGGAAAAAGATGCGTTTCTCCCTACTCTTTTTTTCCATCTGCCAACCAATTTTCTATCTATCGTAATACACTACCACTAATCCCATGCACTTTAATTTTACACACTAATCTCTTATGTAGGACTTTGTCGAAAGCCTTCTGAAAGTCCAAATAAACCACATTCTCTGACTCCCCCTCATCCACTCTATTAGTTACATACTCGAATATTCTGATAGATTTATCAAGCATGATTTCCCTTTCGTAAATCCATGCTGACTCTATCCGATTCTAACACTGTTCTCCAAGTGCTCTGCCATAAAAACTTTGATAATGGACTCTAGAACTTTCCTCACTACCGACGTCAGGCTGACTTGTCTATAATGCCCTGCTTTATTTCTACCTCCCTTTTAAAATGGTGGGGTTACATTAGCTGCCCTCCAATCAGCTGGAACTGTACCAAAGTCGGTAGAATCTTGAAAGATGACCACCAAAGCATCCACTATTTCTCGGTCACTTCCTTAAGTAATGTGGGATGTAGATTTTCAGGCCCTGAGGATTTATCGGCCTTCAATACCATCAATTTCCCCAACACAATTTCTCTACTAATACTGATTTCCTTCGGTTCCTTCCTCTCACTAAACCCTGTGTTCCCCAACATTTCTGGTAAGATATTTATGCCATCCTGTGTGAAGACAGAATCATAGTATGCATTTAGTTGGTTAGCCATTTCTTTGTTTCCCAAAATAAATTCCCATGTTTCTAACTGTAAGGACCTACATTTGTCTTAACCAATCCTTTCCTCTTCACATGCCTACAGAAACCTTTACAGTCAGGTTGTATGTTCCCCGCAAGCTTACTCGTGTACTTTATTTTCCTCTTATTACTCAATCCCTTGGTCCTCCTTTGCTGAATTCTAAACTGCTCCCAATCCTCAGGTCTGTTGTTTCTTTCTGGCGAATGTATATGCCTCTTCCGTGGATCTTATACTATCTCTAATTTTCCTTGTAAGCCATGGTTTGGCTACCTTTCCCATTTTACTTTTGCACCAGACAAGAGAAAACAATTGTTGCAGTTCATCAATGTGCTCTTTGAATATTTGCCATTGCCTTTCCACCATCATCCCTTTAAGTAACGTTTCCCAATCCATCATAGCCAACTCGTGCCTCATACCATCATACTTTTCTTTATTAAGATTCACGACCCTAGTCTTAGAATCAACTACGTCACTCTCCATCTTCGAGTCATGGATTCGTACAGCATAGAAACAGGCCCTTCGGCCCACTGCGTCCATGCCGAGCATAATGCCGAGCTATACTGATTCCACGTGCCTGCATTAATTCCATATCCGCCTATGCTTTGCTCATTCAAATACCTGTCCAGATGACTCTTAAATGTGGCTACTGTTCCTGCCTCCACCACCTCCTCTGGCATCTCATTCCAGATATGCACTATTCTTTGTGTGAAAAATTTACCCTTTTACTCCCCTTTAAACCTCCTCCCTTTCATCTTAAATCTATGCCCTCTAGTTTTAGTCACCCCTACCATGGGAAACAGACTCTGGCTACCTTCTCTATCTATGCCTGTCATAATTTTATATACCTCCATCATGTCCCCTCTCAGCCGTCTTTGCTCCAGGGAAAACAGACCCAGCCTACCCAATCTCTCTTTAGAACTCAAGCCCTCCAAACCAGGCAACATCCTTATGAATCTTTTCTGCACCCTCTCTAGCTTAATCACATCTTTCATGTAGTGTTGCGACCAGAACTGCACACTGTACTCCAAATGCGGAATAACCAATGTTCTGTACAACTGCAACGCCTGGAGGTGATCAGTGGCGTGTGGAGCAGCGCCTGGAGTGGCGATAAATTCTTATTCTAGAGTGACAGGCTCTTCCACAGATGCTGCAGAAAAATTTGTTTGTCGGGGCTGTTACACAGTTGGCTCTCCCCTTGCGCTTCTGTCTTTTTTCCTGCCAACTGCTAAGTCTCTTCGACTCGCCACACTTTAGCCCTGCCTTAATTGATGCCCGCCAGCTCTGGCGATCGCTGGCCACTGACTCCCACAACTTGTGCTCTTTGTCAAAGGA
The DNA here is from genome assembly GCF_036365525.1 of Heterodontus francisci. Lineage (NCBI taxonomy): Eukaryota > Metazoa > Chordata > Chondrichthyes > Heterodontiformes > Heterodontidae > Heterodontus > Heterodontus francisci. The sequence goes on along the minus strand of NW_027140493.1, from coordinate 1,282,736 downwards.
CTTCATGTCGCGTTTGCAGACGTCTTTAAAGCGGAGATATGGACGGCTGGTGGGTCTGATACCAGTGACGAGCTCGCTGTACAATGTGTCTTTGGGGATCCTGCCAACTTCCATGCGGCTCACATGGCCAAGCCATCTCAAGCGCCGCTGACTCAGTAGTGTGTATAAGCTGGGGATGTTGGCCGCCTCGAGGACTTCTGTGTTGGAGATACGGTCCTGCCACCTGATGCCAAGTATTCTCCGGAGGCAGCGAAGATGGAATGAATTGAGACGTCGCTGTTGGCTGACATACGTTGTCGAGGCCTCGCTACCATACAGCAAGGTACTGAGGACACAGGCTTGATACACTCGGAGTTTTGTGTTCCGTGTCAGTGCGCCATTTTCCCACACTCTCTTGGCCAGTCTGGACAGAGCAGTGGAAGCTTTTCCCATGCGTTGTTGATTTTTTTTTAGAGATACAGCACTGAAACAGGCCCTTCGGCCCACCGAGATTGTGCCAACCATCAACCACCCACTGATACGAATCCTACACTATACCATATTCCAACCCCATCCCCACCTGTCCCTATATTTCCCTACCACCTACCTCCACTAGGGGCAATTTTATAATGGCCAATTTACCTATCAACCTGCAAGTCTTTGGCATGTGGGAGGAAACCGGAGCAGCCGGAGGAAACCCACGCAGACACAGGGAGAACTTGCAAACGCCACACATTTCTGCATCTAGAGACAGGTTACTGGTGATAGTTGAGCCTAGGTAGGTGAACTCTTGAACCACTTGCAGAGCGTGGTCGCCAATATTGATGGATGGAGCATTTCTGACGTCCTGTCCCATGATGTTCGCTTTCTTGAGGCTGATGATTAGGCCAAATCCTGAGAGTAACCCTAGAGGTTCTACTTTTTAACCCTCTGCCTAACTCCCTATATTCACTGTGCAGGACCTTATCTCTCTTCCTGTGTATATCGTTAGCACCAATATGGACCACGACCTCTGGCTGCTCACTCTCCCCTTTCAGAATTTCCTGCAGCCACTCCGAGACATCCTTGACCCTAGCAGCAGGGAGGCAACATATCATCCTTGTGTCTCTTTCGCGGCCACAGAAACACCTACCTGCACCCTCTACGATAGAATCCCCTATCATGATAGCTCTTCCACCCCTTTTCCTCCCCTGCTGTGCAGCAGAGCCCTCTGTGGTCCCATGGGACTGGCTGTTGCCGCTTTCCCCTGGGAGGTCATCCCCCCAACAGTATCCAAAGTGGTCGATCTGTTTGAGAGCGGGGTGGCCACAAGAGACTCCTGCACTACCTGCCTGTGCCTACTACTCTGTCTGGTTGTCACCCATCGCTTTTCTGCCTATGCAGCTATTACCTGCGGTGTGACCACCTCGCTAAACATGTTATCCACGACTTCCTCAGCATTATGGATGCTCCACAGTGATTTCACCCGCAGCTCCATCTCCGTAATGTGGGTAACCAGCAGCTGCAGATGGATACACTTCCTGCACATATGGTCACCAGGGACACTGGGAGCATCCCTGATTTCCCACATAGCGCAGGAGGAAAATCACGGGGCTGAGCTCTCCTGTCATGACCTACCCTTAGATTAATTAGTTACACCCTTAATTTAAAAAATACTAATTACATGAGGGACCTTGTTCTGCCCACTTCAATCTAAGGTTCTTAATAATTAAAAAAAGAAACACTTCAGTAGTACTCACCTTATCACCAGAGTTTTTTCCCACAAAAATAAACTTTTCACTTTTTCAAAGATATCTACATGCACTAACAGCTGCTACTCACCCAACCAATCAGCTTGCAGCTCTCCTCTGACGTCACTGTTGGCGTTCTTCATGAAGAATTCTATCATATTATGGTCGCTCATCCTCAAGGCATTTCACACAAATAGATTGTCAATTATTCCTCTCTCTTTACACAATACCCAGTCTGGGATGGCCTGTTCTCCAGTTGGTTCCTCAACGTATTGGTCCAGAAAACTATCCCATATACATTCCATGAATTCCTCCTTGACATTATTGTGACAAATTTGATTTGACCAATCTATATGCAGATTAAACTCACCCATAATTACAGATGTTGCTTTATCGTATGCATCTCTAATTTCCTGTTTAAGACCATTCCCACGTCACCACCACAGTTTGGGGGGTTTATATATAACACCCACTAACGTTTTTTGCCCCTTAGTGTTTCTCAGCTGTACCCATACAGACTCCACATCATCAGAGCTAATATCCTTCCTCACTATTGTATTACTTTCCTTTTTAACCTGCAATGCAACTCCACCACGGATGGAAATACGCCGTTTTACTGATGGTGTGAATATTTGGTCAGAAGCTCATCGCCAGGTATCTCAAGGTTAACTATGTAACCACGTTTCTGAACAGTTTGACTTCGTCTCAAGCATTTACAAAGGAGAGGGATGGAGTGTGTAGCTAGGAAATGTTTGGAGTAGAGACAGAAAACAATGGCTTCAATCTTCTCAATATTTAAGTGACATTGCAGATGTGTGAGGTAATACATTTTGAAAGGATGAATGAGGAGAGACAATACAAGTCAAATGGTACAACTATAAAGGTGGTGAAATAATAGAGACACTTGGGGTATTTGTGCACAAATCTTTGAAGGTGGCAGGACAGGTTAACTAGACAGTTAATAAATATATGGGATCCTCGGGTTTATAAATAGAGGCAAAAAGAACAAAAGCAAGGACATTATGTGAAACATATATAAAATACTAATTCAGCTGCACGTGGAGTCTTGTGTCGAATACTGGGAACCACACTTTAGGAAGGACATGAAGCCTTCGGAGAGGGTACAGAACTGTTTTACGAGAATTTGTGCAGGCATGAGGGATGACAGTTATGGAGCTGGGGTTGTTCTCCTTCGAGCAGAGAACTTTCAGAGGAGATTTAATTGAGCTGTTTAACATTAGGAAGGGTTTAGATAAATTAAATAAAGAGAAACTGTTTCCAATGTCCAAGGGATCACTAACCAGAGACACCGATTTAAGGCGATTGGTAAAAGAAGCAGACATGCGGATTTTTGTTTCTGAGTGGTTTGGATTTGGGATGCACTGTCTGATAGGCTGATGGATACAGATTCAATAGTAGATCCCAAAAGGGAATTGGAAAGATATCTGAAGCAGAAAAAAATGTTAGGATATAGTGAAAGAGCCAGGGAGTGGGTGTAACTGGATTGCTCTTTGAAAGGGCCAGCACTGACTTGATGGGCCGAATGACATCATTCAGGACTGTGCTATTCTATGATTCTATGATTGTTCCTGCCTGTACTTTCCCAATATTCCTATCCTTTCAGCAGCTGTTTGATAAAGTAGCACTTAACAGCCGTGTTAGCAAATTAGAAACACATGGGATTAAAGGACCAATGTCAGCAGTGGCTCAGTTTGTCGCTCTCTCCCCTTTCAGTGACAAGCTTCTAGGATCAAGTGTCACTGCAGGACTTGATGACAAGAATCAAGGCTGACACTGCAGTCCTGTACTGAAGGAGTGCTGCACTGTCCGAGGTGCCGCCTTATCAAAGAAAAGGTAAAGCCAGGCCCCGTCTGCCCTCTCAGGTGGATGTAAAGATCCCATGGAATTATTTAGAAGGTCAGGGGAATTATTCCCAGTGTCCTGGTCAACATTTACCCCTCAAATTAACATTACAAAAACAGATCTGATCATGACCACACTGCTACTTGTGGGATCTTGCTGTGCGGAAATTGGCTGTGTTTTTCCAACATTACAAGACAGACAAAACGGTAAAAAGTACTCGTTGGTTGTAAGTCGCTTTGGGACATGCAGTTGTCATGAAGGCGTGACATAAATGGAAGTCCTTTTTTTATTTTCAATGTCAGCATGCAGGAAATTAGGTCAGTGACAGAAAGCAGAGAGTAGCGGAGAATGGTTGTTGTTTAGTTTGGAGGGAAATACAAAGTGCGGTTCCCCAGCGTCACTGTTGGAATCACTGTTGCTGTATGTTAATGCAATGGGCTTGTGTACAGAGAGGACAATTTCAACGTTTTCAGAGGGCAGGAATCTCAGAAATGTTAATAAACAGTGTGATGGATAGTAACTGACTTCAGCAGGACAGAGACTGACTGGTGAAATGGACAGGAACATGGCAGATGTAATTTAACACAGTGAAGTGTGAAGTGAGACATTTGGGTAGGCAATATGAGGAGAAACAACATAAACTCAATGGTACCATTATAAAGTGGGTGCAGGATTAGAGAGACCTGGGGTGTACACACACAGATCTTTGAATGTAACATGTAGTGTCCTTGGTGTTAGAGAGAGAGGCAAAGAGTAATAAAACTCTGATGCTGAGGAAATGCTGATGTTTATCCATCATTGGTTAGGTCCCAGCTGGAGAATTGCGTCCAATTCTGATCACCACACTTTGGTAAGGATGTCAAGGACTTAGTGAATATACTGAGGTGATTTACTAGAATGATACCAGGGATCTGGGAATTCAGTTACGTGGAGAGATTGGAAAAGCTGGGATTGTTCTCTTTAGAGCAGTGAAGGGTAAGGGGAGATTAAATATAGAATTCAAAATCATGAAGGGTTTTGATTGGGTAATTAATGTAAAACTGTTTCCAGTGTCAGAAAGTTCAGTATTAAGAAGGCACAGATTGAAGGTAATTGACAAAGAACCAAAGGTGATTTGAGGAGAATTTTCTTACACAGCGAGTTGTTGGGATCTGGAATTCACTGCCTGCAAACATGGTGGAAGCAGATTCAGTAATATCTTTCAAAGGAGAATTCAGCAAATACATGAATTGGAATTTAAAAAGCTGGGGTGTAGGTCAAGAGGAGGAGAGAGGAACTAATTTGATATCTCTTTCAAAGAGACTGCACTGACACAATGGGCTGAATATCCTCCTTCTGTGCGTAGGGTTTGTGATTCATGATTTGCCAGTGCTTGTTCTTGTTGAGGCAGGTGACACACAAAGCTCCTGCTTTCTCCTCATTTCCATGAATTCTTCTTGCTGCCCAGGGTGACCCACGCTGATGTCTGTCTGCACATTAACTGGGAGCGAAGTGTGCGTGAGGCTGGTTCGTGTTTCAGCCAGCATTCAGCTTTTAAAGGCAGTCTGTCCCTCTTAAAGGGAAGCTGCACTGAATCACAGGAGGCTGCGTGTGCTGCTGCTGCTGACTGTGAATTCTGCAATTGGAAACAAGGTAAATGGAATACCAGGACAGAGAGAGGGATCTGCAGTTCACGGATGTGGTGCTGGAGGCCTTAGTCATGGAGGGGGACAGGAGGAGGGAGGCCATGTTTTCATGGCGTGGGGCCGAGGCCCTCAAGTAACACTCTCTGAAGGGAATGGGAGCAGTTGGCCTGGGAGGTCAATGCAAGAGGTCCGGCCCCGAGGACCTGGCAGCAGAGTCGGAAGAAGTTTAATGAGCTCACACGGGTGATCAATGTCTGTGAATTCATCTCCACATGGCTTCTCCTACCCCCAACACAACCAACCTCGCACATTGCTCAATGTACCACACCCCCGTCACTCACACATCAGCAATCCAGGAGTCAAACTTAACATTCACTTACTCCACCTCACCCTCACACACCTTCCACTGAAGCCAGCCTCACACCCACCTCTCAATGCCTCCACATACCTCCAACTATTCAGCTATGGTAGGCAAATCACCCAAACACAGTGAAACACAATCACTGCCATTCTGTTCTCTCTCTTCCAGGACAAGGCGGCCCATAATCACAGGAAACAGCCGTGTTCTGGCGAGGGCCAGGCATACCTTCATCCCCGAGCCTGAGGGAGGAGATGGTTCTTCACATCATGGGACCGGCTGTGACAGTGCCCGTAGCATCCGGCATCACCGACAGTATTCAGGATGATACTATGTTCCTGCCTTATGTCCCTTGTTAACTCCCACCTCCCCCTCATCCTGCTGTCTGGGATGATGTACAAGCTTCAGATGGTGGGACCATTGACCTCCTGCTTTCCATCCCACCCTCAATCCCTCACCCCAACTTTCCCCTTCTAATGTTATACTTTCCAATGATAACCCAAAACTACCAGCTTCCCAGTCACAGCAGCTCCAGGAGACAGAGAGAGAGCAGCAGCACAGCACTGATGGCAAAGCACCATCACTTGGTCTAATACTCACAGCCAACAGTTCAAATACTGACACTTTGTGTGCTTTAGAGGCTGGTATAGAGTCGGAATCTACACGTGGTGAGTCACCGAGCACGAGTGAGCTGCAGCCAGGCCAGGGGGAAAGGATAGTTCATGTGTCAGCTCACCAGAGGGCGAGGTCACAAACGAGTTATAATACACAGGACTCAGATATGAACATTGCTGGAACTGCATACAGGAGAATGCTGATGGACATGTACACTGAGAGACTTTGTCCGTTGACAGGCCTGTCAGACGGTCTGTTATCACTGTCAAGGAACATGGAGGAGTCTGGCTCCAAGATGGCACAGGATATTGCACAGAGATTGAAGCCCATTCTTTCCCCTGTGGAAGTGGTCACTAACTCCATGACAGCACTCACGGACCCAGCCATGATACAATATCTGGTGATCATTGTCTGAGCTTCCACTGCAGCACAGACGGCAGACACTCAACGTCTCAGTGCTGCAATGGAAGCTCAGACTGAGGTCATGAGATCCATGTTTGCTGCCATGCAGGATCAAGCTTCTGTAGTGGGTAGGGCAGAGCCCACTCCTCTTGCCTCTTGACATAGATTCCCCTCTCTGCAGCCTCTGCTCCATTTGTTGGTCGTGTTACAGACCCAGAGACACTGTAACTACAGTCCCCAAACCTCGTCCAGAATTGGGTCACAAAGTCCTCTGTCCTGCCTGAATGTCTGCAGCAGCTCACGACACAACGTGCAGAAAAACATCCAAAGCACCTCCACTAACTTTACAATGGGATTAGCAAGTCAAAAGCCCCTCACCTGTAAGTTCGATGCCTGGTCCTTTGAAATAACAAGTGACTAACACAGGTTGTCAGTGGACATCCACAGACCAAGTTTCAAGGACAGACATCAACACTGTTGGGCTGGTGCACTGACCTCAGCTTGAACCCTCCTTACACTAACAGCACATACATAGAACGCCCGGGCAAGTCCCCTGCCCAGCATGGGGCACTGTGTTTGATACACTAGAAGTGGCCAGCTGTGCAGATAGCATCATTTTATGGATCAAGGTTTCTGTAACATTGGCACCAGCATGAAATTCACAGCCGGGGGAGATAGAGAGAAAAAGCAACTCACTTTCAATGGGGAATTGGGAAAAGAGTTGAAGGCATAAGACTTTCAAGAATATGGGATATGGACAGGGAAATGGGACTAATTGGAGGGGTGAGGCCATGGAGGGATTCAAACACAAGAATGAGAATATTTAAATTAAGGTGCTGCCAGACCGGGAGCCAATGTAGATCAGTGAGCACAGGGGTGATGGGTGATCAGGATTTTGGGTGATGGGTGATCGGGATTTGGTGTATATTAGTTTACAGGCAGCAGAGTTCTGGATGGTCTGTGGTTTATGGAGGTTTATAACTGGGAGGGTGACCATGACAGAATTGGAATAGTCAAGTGTGGATTTAACAAAGGCACAGATGAGGGCTTATGCAGGAGATGTTTTGAGACAGCGGTGGACATGGGTGATATTACAGAAGTGGTATTAGGCAGGTTAAGTGATGGAGAGAACATAGCGATGAACTCAGCTCAGGTATAAATAGAACATAGAGGTTGTAAACTGTCTGGTTCAGCCTCAGACATTGGCTAGTGAGGTCGATATAGACAGTGGATAGGGAGCAGACTTTGTGAGAGAGACTGAAGACAGAGGCTTCAGTATTCCCAGGAGTTACATGACAAGAACAAATGTCAGTGACATATGGTTTATCGATATAATAGTTGGATCCAGAGACTTACCAGGGACACCAATAATAGCGAGGATGGGATAGTAAATCGTATGAATTATCTTTAGTGCATAATAGATTCGCATTTCTAATGTTCTCCAATAATAATCTGCAGTAACTTCGCCAAACCAATAGGATAAACTCTTGCTGCCCATTTTTGTAAAATTCGAATCTATTGTTCTCAGATTCTGATCAATCCTTTCCCACTCTCTGGAGCTGCTGTTAGTGTGGGGGTGATGCTCCCGGCTTGGAATAACACATTGAAAGAAATCCCTTATTAATGGAAGTGGAAAACTCTCCAATGAAACAATTAGGGTCCATGGAGACTGACATTATTTACACAGACTGAACAAACAGATTCAGTTAACCCCTGTCAAACCAACATTTAGTATTCCAAAATAAAGTAGAACATTTACCCAGACTGGATGTTATGTATGAGGTTTGTTAAGGGAAGGAGTGGCAGAGTCACTGGCCAGAAGCTTTCACTCCTCCTTGGCTATGGGAGTAGTGACAGGGGAGTGGAGTACTTTAAATGATACACCCTGTTTAAAAAAAAAGAGATGGGATAAACCCTGTAACTTCTGACCAATCAGTCTAATGTCGGCGATTGGAAATGTCTAGAGGCCATAACCCAGCTCAAAAATATATCTTTCTTCGAAAAACATCTGATAATAAATGACAAACAGGATGGATAGCTTGATAACCAATCATGTCTGATAATCTTGATCAAGTTAGTTGATGACATAACTGTGATGAGGTCAGCTTGTTTCGTGTTATGTATATGAACTTTCAAAAGGCCTGTGATCAAATGACATTTCATAGACTTGTTATGAAAAACTGGATGACATGGATTAATGTGACAGTGATAGTGTGGATATGATATTGACTCAGGGACAGAAAGCAGAGAAGTGGTGAACAGACATTGTTTATTCTGGGGGAGGAGAAGTATACAGTGATGTTTCTCAGGGGTCAGTATGAGAACCATTGCTGTTCCTGACATATAGATAGATGCATGATATAGACTTAAATGTAAAAATAAACAATTTCAACTCCTGCAGATGACATGAAACTCATAAGTAAGGGTGGCAAAGGCGCAGACCACAGAATTATCCAACCTCACAGACTGTATATTTTTTTTATTTATCATGGCCTCTCATCCAACACCAATGCATTTCTCACTCTAATTTATTTATGTGTGATTCTCGTGTGAGTGTGTGCTTGAATGAGCAGCGTGCATGTTTATTATTTTATTCAGATCCAGTTTAGATCGTTAAGTATAATAAACTCACCTCTTGTTTAATCTCAAGAAAACCTGTCTGACTGGCTCTTTCACGAGCACAATAAAGATATAAGGTAAAATACTCACTGAGGTGGTCAGCACGTCCAATGTGAAAAAGGAATAAACCCTGTTGTGGTCAAATGAGAGATAGGAGAAGAGGGGATCTGGGACCCCTCCTCACATGGCTGTAACAGAAATTGATTGTAACCCAATGACAAACGAGAAATTAGAAGTAGGAAAAACAATTGATTCCCAGAAAAAAAATGAAGATTTCAATGTAGGTTTTATTGTGGTTTTCGCTGCTACAGCACTAAAAAGTTCACATTCGGAGACAGTACCATCCTAAGCCACAGCTTATGAAAATATGAACAGATGAATTAGGATCACGAGTAGGCCACTCGGCTCCTCAAGCCTGTTCTGCCATTCAATAAGGTCATGACTAATCTGATTGTAAACTCGACTTCACATTTCCACCTGCCCCCGATAACCTTTCACCCCCTTGCTTATCAATAATCTATCTACCTCTGCCTTACAAATATTCAAATACTCTGCTTCCAGCGCCTTTTGAGGAAGGGATTTCCAAAAACACACGACCCTCACAGGAAAAAAAGTATGTTAAATGGGTGACCCCCTTATTTTTAAATAGTGACCCCTAATTCTAGATTCTCTCACAATGGGAAACATCCTTTCCACATCCACCCCGTCAAGACGCCTCAGAGTCCTATATGTTTCAATCAAGTCTCCTCTTACTCTTGTAAAGTCCAGCGGATACAAGCCTAGCCTGTCCAATATTCCCACATAAGACGGCCCGCCCATTCCAGGTATCAGTCTAAATAGCCTTCTCTGTACTGCCCCCAATACATTTACCTTATTCCATTAACAAGGAGACCAATACTGTACACAGCACTCCAGATGTGGTCTCACCAATGCCCTGTAAAACTGAAGCATGACCTCCATACTTTGCTATTCAATTTCTATAGCAGTAAACAATAACATGCTATTAGATTTCCAATTACGTGCTGTACCTGCTTACTATCCTTTTGTGATTCATGCACTTGGACACCCAGATCCCTCTGCATCTCAGAGCACTGCAATCTCTCAGCATTTAGATAACAGGCTTCTTTTTTATTCTTCCTGCCAAAGTGGACAATTTCACACCTTCCTGCAGTATACTCCATTTTCCTGGTCTTTGCCCACTCACTTAACCTATCTATATTCCTTTGCAGTCCCCTATGTCCTGTTCACAACTTAGTTTCCTACATATCTTTGTGTCATGGGAAAATTTAGCAACCATACCTTCGGTCCCTTCATCCAATTCATTTATATAAATTGTAAAAAGTTGAAGATCCCTGTGGTGCACCACTCGCTTCATCTTGCCAACCAGAAAATTACACATTTATGCTGACATTCGGTTTCCTGTTAGCTAGTCAATCTTCTTTCCAAACCAATATGTTACCCCCGACACCATGAGCTTTTATTTTCCACGATATACTTTGATGTTGCATCTTATCAAATGCCTTATAGAAATCTAAGTGCAGTACATCCACCGGTTCTCCTTCATCCACAGCACATGTAACTCAAAGAACAAAGAACAAAGAACAAAGAAAATTACAGCACAGGAACAGGCCCTTCGGCCCTCCAAGCCTACGCCGATCCAAATCCTCAATCTAAACCTGTCGCCTATTTTCTAAGGGTCTGTATCTCTTTACTTCCTGCCCATTCATGTATCTGTCTAGATACATCTTAAAAGACACTATCGTGCCCGCGTCTACCACCTCCACTGGTAATGCGTTCCATGCACCCACCACCATCTGCGTAAAGAACGTTCCACGCATATCCCCCCTAAACTTTTCCCCTTTCACTTTGAACTCGTGTTCCCTTGTAATTGAATCCCCCACTCTGGGAAAAAGCTTCTTGCTATCCACCCTGTCTATACCTCTCATGATTTTGTACACCTCAATCAGGTCCCCCCTCAACCTCCGCCTTTCTAATGAAAATAATCCTAATCTACTCAACCTCTCTTCATAGCTAGCGCCCTCCATACCAGGCAACATCCTGGTGAACCTCCTCTGCACCCTCTCCAAAGCATCCACATCCTTTTGGTAATGTGGCGACCAGAACTGCACGCAGTATTCCAAATGTGGCCGAACCAAAGTCCTATACAACTGTAACAGGACCTGCCAACTCTTGTACTCAATACCCCGTCCGATGAAGGAAAGCATGCCGTATGCCTTCTTGACCACTCTAATGACCTGCGATGCCACCTTCAGGGAACAATGGACCTGAACACCCAAATCTCTCTGTACATCAATTTTCCCCATGACTTTTCCATTTACTGTATAGTTCACTCTTGAATTGGATCTTCCAAAATGCATCACTTCGCATTTGCCCTGATTGAACTCCATCTGCCATTTCTCTGTCCCACTCTCCAGTCTATCTATATTCTGCTGTATTCTCTGACTGTCCCCTTCAGTATCTGCTACTCCACCAATCTTAGTGTCGTCTGCAAACTTGCTAATCAGACCACCTATACTTTCCTCCAAATCATTTATGTATATCACAAACAACAGTGGTCCCAGCACGGATCCCTGTGGAACACCACTGGTCACACGTCTCCATTTTGAGAAACTCCCTTCCACTGCTACTCTCTGTCTCCTGTTGCCCAGCCAGTTCTTTATTTATCTAGCTAGTACACCTTGGACCCCATGCGCCTTCACTTTCTCCATCAGCCTACCATGGGGAACCTTATCAAACGCCTTACTGAAGTCCATGTATATGACATCTGCAGCCCTTCCCTCATCAATCAACTTTGTCACTTCTTGAAAGAATTCTATTAAGTTGGTAAGACATGACCTTCCCTGCACAAAACCATGTTGCCTATCACAGATAAGCCCATTTTCTTCCAGATGGGAATAGATCCTATCCCTCAGTATCTTCTCCAGCAGCTTCCCTACCACTGATGTCAGGCTCACCGGTCTATAATTACCTGGATTTTCCCTGCTACCCTTCTTAAGCAAGGGGACAACATTAGCAATTCTCCAGTCCTCCGGGACCTCACCCGTGTTTAAGGATGTTGCAAAGATATCTGTTAAGGCCCCAACTATTTCCTCGCTCGCTTCCCACAGTAACCTGGGACAGATCCCATCCGGACCTGGGGACTTGTCCACCTTAATGTCTTTTAGAATACCCAACGCTTCCTCCCATCAAAGAAACTCCATCAAAGAAATTTTAAAAAATGATTAAACATGATTTAACTTTCATAAATCCAGGTTGATTCTGCCTGATTACCTCGATTTGTTCTGAGTGCTGGCGATATCATCTCTAATAATATCTTCTAAATTTTTCCCCAAGGCAAATGTGAAGCTAACTGGCCTGTAGTTTCCTGCTTTCTGTCTCCCTCCCTTTTTGAATAAAGGAGTTATATTGCCAATAAAGGAGTTACATACAGAGTGAAGTAACTTGGTATAGGTTAAACGCCCTGTCTGCTGAAAAGTTGAGTAATGTAGCCGGAAGGTTAGGGATTACACTCCGGCCAAACGCTAGGGAATACGTAATCGTAAGACTTGTGGCCAACCATTTTTCATTTGAAGCTGAAGGCTCAAACAGGGTTAGAATCACTAACAGATAGAGTAATGTTAGCTGAGGTAAAACTGGAACAGAAAGAACTAGAATTGGAATTCCAGAGAGAGCGAGAAAGAGCAGAGTGAGTGTCAAGAAAGGGAAAAAGTAAGAGTGTTCCAGAAGGAGAAGGAGGAAAGGGAATTATGGCGGCTCAAACAACTAGATGAAGACCCAGTACACCCAGTGAAGGCGCAGCTGCTGACGGAGCTATCCCGAGCTCAGGACCATGTGCTGAGCTCTTAAAGTTTTCCCAGTGCATTCTAAAGTTCAATGAGGAGGATGTGGCAGCTCTTTTCTTTCCTTTTAAAACATTTTCAACGCAACTGCAATGACCGTCAGAGAACTGGACGCTGGTTTTACAAAATAAAATAACAGGAAAAGATGAAAGTTCATCAGATTATGAGAGGGCTGGAAATGCTATCCTGGGCCCATATGAGATAGTACTGGAGCTGGACCAGCAAAAATTCAGAATCTTTGTAAAGCAGCCTGACCAAACCTACCTGGCGTTTGAAAGAGTTAAGCATTTTCGGAACATTGGAACATAGGAGCTGCAGTAGGACATCGAGCCTGTTCCACCATTCAATATGATAATAGCTGATCATCCACTTCAATGCCTTTTTCCGACACAATCCCCATTTCCCGTTATGTCACTGGTATTTATGCCGGGGCATTGAGTACACCAATTGGGACATCATGTTACAGTTGTACATAACATTGGTTAGGCCGCATTTGGAGTATTGTGGGCAGTTCTGGTCGTCGCACTACACAAAGGATGTGATTAAGTGAGAGAGGGTGCAGAAAAGATTCACAAGGATGTTGCCTGGTTTGAAGGGCTTGAGTTATAAAGAGAGACTGGATAGGCTGGGTCTGATTTCCCTGCAGCGAAGGAGGCTGAGAGGAGACATGATGGACGTATATAAAATTAAGAGAGGCATAGATAGGGTAGATAGCCAGAGTCTGTTTCCCATGCTAGGGGTGACTAAAACTAGAGTGCGTAGATTTAAGTTGAGAGGAAGGAGGTCTAAATGGATCAAAGGGGTAAATGTTTCACACAAAGAATAGTGGGTGTTTGGAATGATCTGCCTGAGGAGGTGGTGGAGGCAGGAACAGTAGTGACATTTAAGAGGCATCTGGACAGGAACTTGAATGAACAAGGCATCGAGGGATATGGAATTAATGCAAGCAGTTGGGATTAGTATAGATCGGCATTATAGTCAGCCCGGACGCGGAGGGCCGAATGGCCTGTTTCTATGCTGTACGAATCTATGACTCCATTTAGAAATCTGTTAATCTCTGCTTTAAACATACTCAATGACTCAGCTTCCACAGCCCTCCGGGGTAGAGAATTCCAAAGATTCACAACCCTCTGAGAAAAGGCATGTCTCCTCATCTCTGTCTTAAGTGGATTTCCACTTATTTCGAAATTGTTTCCCCTGGTTCTAGATTCCCCAACCAGGGGAAACATGTTAGCTGCATCTACCCTGTCTATCACTTTCAGTATTTTGTAGGTTTCAGTGAGATCATCTCTTATTCTTCGAAACTCTAGAGAATACAGGCCCAGTTTCCCCAATCTCTCTTCATGGGATGGTCCCGCCATCTCGGGAGCAAGTCTGATGAACCGTCAATCCACTCCCTCTATGATCATAACATCCTTCCTAAGGTAAGAGGACCAAAACTGCACACAATACTCCAGGGGCAGTCTAACCAAGGTTCCATACAATTGCAGCAAAACGTCACTACTACTGCACTCAAATCCACTTCAATAAAGGCTAACATACCATTAGTCTTCCTAATTGCTTTCTGCACCTGCATGTTTGTTTTCAGTGACTTAGTGACGAGGACATCCAGGTCCCTTCGTACAACTACACTTTCTAATCTCTTACCGTTTAAGAAATACTCTGCACATCTGTTCCTGCAACCGAAGTGGATAACCTCACATCTTTCCACATTATATTTCAACTGCCATGTTCTTGCCCACTCACGAAGTCTGTCCAAATCCCTTTGAAGCCGTCTTGCATCTTCCTCGCAACACTCATTCCCATCCAGTTTACTGGCATCTGAAAACCTGGAAATATTACATTGGTCCCCACATCCAAGTCATTGATCCATATTGTGAACAGCCGGGGCCCAAGCACTGATCCCTGCAGTACCCCACTAGTCACAGCCTGCCAAGGCAAGAATGACTCATTTATTCCTACTCTCTGCTTTCTGCCTGTTCTTCTTCTTTGGGCCTCCTTAACTCAAGAGACAATGGATACGCGCCTGGAGGTGGTCAGTGGTTTGTGAAGCCGCGCCTGGAGTGGCTATGAAGACCAATTCTAGAGTGACAGGCTCTTCCACAGGTGCTTCAGAGAAATGTGTTTGTCGGGGCTATTGCACAGTTGACTCTCCCCTTGCGCCTCTGTCTTTTTCCTGCCAACTACTAAGTCTCTTCGACTCGCCACATTTTAGCCCCGTCTTTATGGCTGCCCGCCAGCTCTGGCGATCGCTGGCAACTGACTCCCACGACTTGTGATCAATGTGACAGGACTTCATGTCGCGTTTGCAGACGTCTTTAAAGCGGAGACATGGACGGCCGATGGGTCTGATACCAGTGGCGAGCTCGCTGCACAATGTGTCTTTGGGGATCCTGCCATCTTCCATGCGGCTCACGTGGCCAAGCCATCTCAAGCGCCGCTGACTCAGTAGTGTGCAAGCTGGGCATGTTGGCCGCCTCGAGTACTTCTGTGTTGGAGTTGCGGTCCTGCCACCTGATGCCAAGTATTCTCCGGAGGCAGCGAAGATGGAATGAATTGAGACGTCGCTCTTGGCTGACATACGTTGTCCAGGCCTCGCTGCCATAGAGCAAGGTACTGAGGACACAGGCCTGATACACTCGGACTTTTGTGTTCCGTGTCAGTGCGCCATTTTCCCACACTCTCTTGGCCAGTCTAGACATAGCAGTGGAAGCCTTTCCCATACGCTTGTTGATTTCTGCATCTAGAGACAGGTTACTGGTGATAGTTGAGCCTAGGTAGGTGAAGTCTTGAACCACTTCCGGAGCGTGGTCGGCAATTCTGCCTGTTAACTAATCCTTAATCCATGCCAGCACATTATCTCCTATCCCTTGTGCTTCAATTTTACTAAACAACCTCCTGTCGGGGACTTTATCAAAAGCCTTCTGAAAATCCAAGTATACCACGTCCACCGACTCCCCTTTATCAAATCTGTGCGCAACATCCTCAAATAACTGCAACAGGTTTGTCAAACATTGTTTCCCATTTATATATCCATGTTGACTCTGCCCAATCAGATCCATTTATCACATTCTTTAGAATAGAGTATCGCTTATTCCCAGCGACTGATGTAAGGCTAACATGTCTGTAGTGCCCTGTTTTCTATCTCCATCCATTCTTAAATAGTGGGAAGGCATTTTCTATATTCTAATCTACAGGAATAGTTCCAGAATCTACAAAATATTGAAAGATATTCACCAATGCATCCACTATTTCCAAAGCTACCTCTTTCAACACTCTGGGATGTAGAATATCAGGTCCTGGGGACTTGTCAACCTTCAGCTCCATTAATTTCTCCAAGCTAACCTTCTTACGCATACTAATTTCATTCACTTCCTCAATCCCCCTAGTCCCTTAGATCTCTAACTCTGGGAGATTTCTTGTTTCTTCCTCAGTGAAGGCAGACACAAAATAATCATTCAGCTTCTCTGCCATTTCTCAATTCCCCATTATAAATTCTCCTGACACTGCCTGTAATGGACCCACATTTGTCTTAGCTAAACTTTTCCTTTTTCCGTACCTGTAGAGGATTTTACAGTCCATTTTGTGTTTGTTTTTGGCCAGTGATATGAGCGCTCAAGATAGAGCCCACATATGAAACCCTCAGAGCGGTGATCCTCCTCGAGGAGTTCACAAACTCGCCCCCTCGCATTAAAACCCACATAGAGGGCCAGAAGGTTCACAGATATTCTGGCTGATGAATTTTCCCTTGTACGCAAAGCCTTAACCCCAGAGGGAACTCCGTTCCTAGTCACCCCAAAGATCCGAGAATAAAAGGTGGAAGGGTGATCGGAGTCCGAGCAGCCATGGGCAAGAACGAAAAGCGGGACACACAAGGGTCCATCCTCAGGCCAAATAGGACGGTACTGAGAGCAGGAGTAATGGCTGAAGATCTGTATGTTTTCACTGGAATAAGGCAGATCACCTTCGAGATGACTAATGGACGTGACGGGGAAAACCTGTAGGATTAATCAGGGTCCACCAGAGCAGTGCAGGAAAACGGGCCCTGATGGAAAACACAGCAGATCAGGCTGTGCTTTTAACTGTCGCAGTCAGACCCAGTAAACCGACCGCCGAGCGTATGGAAAACTTAACAAAATCCCAGAGTTACCAGGATTTAGTATTCCAAGGTAAAGTGACCCCATACCCCTCGAGTGGCGCAAGCAAGCCCATCGTCATACTGAGGGATACAGGGGCCACCCAATCCCTTCACCTGGGAAAAGGCATCACCTTTCCTCCAGAGAGTACAGTGAATGCTGGAGTGTGAGTGAATGCTATCGGAAGACAGTATATGTCCATACCTTTATATCAGCTGCACTTGGTGTGTGACCCAGTTTCAGGACCGGTAACCATGGGAATTGTACCAAGATTACAGGTGTATGGGTCGACCTGCTCCTGGGTAATGATCTGGCAAGGGCGGCACAGTGGCGCAGTGGTTAGCACCGCAGCCTCACAGCTCCAGGGACCCGGGTTCGATTCCGGGTACTGCCTGTGTGGAGTTTGCAAGTTCTCCCTGTGTCTGCGTGGGTTTTCTCCGGGTGCTCCGGTTTCCTCCCACAAGCCAAAAGACTTGCAGGTTGATAGGTAAATTGGCCATTATAAATTGTCACTAGTATAGGTAGGTGGTACGGAAATATAGGGATAGGTGGGGATGTTTGTTGGGAATATGGGATTAGTGTAGGATTAGTATAAAATGGGTGGTTGATGTTCGGCACAGACTCGGTGGGCCGAAGGGCCTGTTTCAGTGCTGTATCTCTAATCTAAAAATCTAAGGGAAAAGGTGGCAGCTTCCCCAGTAGTTCTTGAGACACCAAAAGAGGTCAGAGAGACAGAACATATACAGAAGAAGATCCCAGGCATTCTCCCTGATTGTGTGGTGACTCGGTCCATGGCCAAACAATCTCCTGAACTTACACAGCAGACGGATGACCCTACTGTCTGGTTGTCTGAAACCTTCTTTGGGAAGTTAGAGGACCCAAAGTATGTGTTAAACAGATCGTCCTTAGTCGAGTCTCTGTGTTAAGAAAATAGCACAGACTGTCCAAACCAAAACTGAAGCAGAGGGGGTTGCAGAGTGCTACTATTTAAAGAATGAGGAGCTGATGTGGCAGTGGAGACCTGCTCACAGACCTGCAGATGAAGACTGGACAGTGGTTCACCGCATAGTGGTGCAGCTGAGGTCCATTAAAGAAATATTAAGAATGGCCCACGAACATCCACTGACTGGACATGTCGGTGTACGAAAAATCGAAGACCGCATAAGAGAACATTTAGACTGGCCACAACTCACAATTCACCAAAGAGAAGGACTTGGTGGATGATAAGCCAATGGAAGGGAGTATAGATAGTCTCGGTCATGTCGTTATCAAAAAGGAGGCGTTGGGCGTCTTGCAAAGCATTAAGGTAGATAAGTCCCCAGGGCCTGATGGTATCTACCACAGAATACTGAGGGAGGCAAGGGAAGAAATTGCTGGGGCCTTGACTGAAACCTTTGCATCCTCATTGGCTACAGGTTTTTAATGGACCTTTTTTTTTTCGTTTGGTTTTTCAGCAGATTTATTGGGAATCTAGAATAGTGGGAATGGAGGTAAAGGCAGTTGTATGTTCCTCCTGCAGAATGTGGGAGGTAGGGGTCGCCAAGAGTGTCCCTGCTGACTGCATCTGCGGGAAGTGCACCCAACTCCAGCTCCTCGCAGACCGCGTTAGGGAACTGGAGCTGGAGCTGGATGAACTTCGGATCATTCGGGAGGCAGAGGGGATTATTGACAGGAGTTATAGGGAGGCAGTCACACCTCAGGTAAAAGAAGTAGGTAGATGGGTTACCGTCAGGGGAAGGAAAGGGAACCAGCAGGCAGTGCAGGGATCCCCTGTGGCCGTTTCCCTCAACAACAGGTATACCGTTTTGGATACTGTTGGGGGGGACGACTTACCAGGGGTAAGCAATGGGGTGCTGGTCTCTGGCACAGAGTCTGTCCCTGTTGCTCAGAAGGGAAAAGGGAAGAGGAGCAGAGCATTAGTCATTGGGGACTCCATAGTTAGGGGAACAGATAGGAGGTTCTGTGGGAACGAGAGAGACTCACGGTTGGTGTGTTGCCTCCCAGGTGCCAGGGTACGTGATGTCTCCGATCGTGTTTTTGGGATCCTTAAGGGGGAGGGGGAGCACCCCCAAGTCGTGGTCCACATAGGCACCAACGACATAAGTAGGAAGAGAGATGGGGATTTAAGGCAGAAATTCAGGGAGCTAGGGTGGAAGCTTAGAGCGAGAACAACCAGAGTTTTTATCTCTGGGTTGTTGCCTGTGCCACGTGCTAGCGAAGAGAGGAATAGGGAGAGAGAGGAGTTGAACACGTGGCTGCAGGGATGGTGTAGGAGGGAGGGTTTTGGTTTCCTGGATAATTGGGGCTATTTCTGGGGTAGGTGGGACCTCTACAAACAGGATGGTCTTCACCTGAACCAGAGGGGTACCAATATCCTGGGGGGGAGATTTGTTAGTGCTCTTCGGGGGGGTTTAAACTAAATCAGCAGGGGAATGGGAACCTAAATTGTAGTTCCAGTGTACAGGCTGTTGAGAGTAGTGAGGTAGGGGATAAGGTTACAGGGACGCAAGAGGGCACTGGCAAGCAAGAACTTGGTTTAAAGTGTGTCTACTTCAACGCCAGGAGCATCCGGAATAAGGTGGGTGAGCTTGCAGCATGGGTTGGTACCTGGGATCCTGATGTTGTGGCCATTTCAGAGACATGGGTAGAGCAGGGGCAGGAATGGATGTTGCAGGTTCCGGGATTTAGATGTTTCAGTAAGAACAGAGAAGAGGGTAAAAGGGGGGGGGGGGTGTGGCATTGATAATCAAGGAAAGTATTACAGCGGCAGAAAGGACGTTTGAGGACTCGTCTACTGAGGTAGTATGGGCCGAGGTTAGAAACAGGAGAGGAGAGGTCACCCTGTTGGGAGTTTTCTATAGACCTCCGAATAGTTCCAGAGATGTAGAGGAAAGGATAGCGAAGATGATTCTCGACAGGAGCGAGAGTAACAGGGTAGTGGTGATGGGGGACTTTAACTTTCCAAATATTGACTGGAAATACTATAGTTCGAGTACTTTAGATGGGTCTGTTTTTGTCCAGTGTGTGCAGGAGGGTTTTCTGACACAGTATGTGGACAGGCCAACCAGGGGCGATGCCACATTGGATTTGGTACTGGGTAATGAACCCGGCCAGGTGTTTGATTTAGATGTAGGTGAGCACTTTGGCGATAGTGATCACAATTCGGTTAGGTGTACCTTAGTGATGGGAAGGGACAGGTATATACCGCAGGGCAAGAATTATAGCTGGGGGAAAGGAAATTATGACGCGATTAGGCAAGATTTAGGATGTGTAGGATGGGGAAGGAAACTGCAGGGGATGGGCACAAACGAAATGTGGAGCTTATTCAAGGAGCATCTAATGCGTGTCCTTGATAAGTATGTACCTGTGAGGCAGGGAGGAAGTTGTCGAGCGAGGGAGCCGTGCTTTACTCAAGAAGTTGAAGCACTTGTCAAGACGAAGAGGGCGGCTGATGTTAGGATGAGACGTGAAGGCTCAGTTAGGGCGCTTGAGAGTTACAAGCTAGCCAGGAAGGATCTAAAGGGAGGGCTAAGAAGAGCAAGGAGAGGACACGAGAAGTCATTGGCGGATAGGATCAAAGAAAATTAAGGGCGGCACAGTGGCGCAGTGGTTAGCACCGCAGCCTCACAGCTCCAGCGACCCGGGTTCAATTCTGGGTACTGCCTGTGTGGAGTTTGCAAGTTCTCCCTGTGTCTGCGTGGGTTTCCTCCGGGTGCTCCGGTTTCCTCCCACATGCCAAAGACTTGCAGGTTGATAGGTTAATTGGCCATTATAAATTGCCCCTTTTATAGGTAGGTGGTCGGGAAATATAGGGACAGGTGGGGACGTGGTAGGGATATGGGATTAGTGTAGGATTAGTATAAATGGGTGGTTGATGGTCGGCACAGACTCGGTGGGCCGAAGGGCCTGTTTCAGTGCTGTATCTCTAAAAAAAAAAAAAAAAAACTAAAACCCTAAGGCTTTCTGTAGGTATATCAGGAATAAACGAATGATCAGAGTTAGAACAGGGCCAATCAAGGATAGTAGTGGGAAGTTGTGTGCGGAATCAGAGGAGATAGGGGAAGCGTTAAATGAATATTTTTCGTCAGTATTTACAGTAGAAAAAGAAAATGTTGCAGAGGAGATTACTGAGATACAGCCTACTAGGCTAGATGGGATTGAGATTCACAAGGAGGAGGTGTTAGCAATTTTGGAAAGAATGGAAATAGATAGGTCCCCTGGGCCAGATGGGATTTATCCTAGGATTCTCTGGGAAGCCAGGGAGGAGATTGCAGAGCCGTTGTTGTTGATCTTTATGTCGTCATTGTCGACAGGAGTAGTGCCGGAGGACTGGAGGATAGCAAATGTTGTCCCCTTGTTCAAGAAGGGGAGTAGAGACAGCCGTGGTAATTATAGACCTGTGAGCCTTACTTCGGTTGTGGGTAAAATGTTGGAAAAGGTTATAAGAGACAGGATTTATAATCTTCTTGAAAAGAATAAGTTCATTTGCGATAGTCAGCACGGTTTTGTGAAAGGTAGGTCGTGCCTCACAAACCTTATTGAGCTTTTCGAGAAGGTGACCAAACAGGTGGATGAGGGTAAAGCAGTGGATGTGGTGTATATGGATTTCAGTAAGGCGTTTGATAAGGTTCCCCACGGTCGGCTACTGCAGAAAATACGGAAGTATGGAGTTGAAGGTGATTTAGAGCTTTGGATCAGAAATTGGCTAGCTGAAAGAAGACAGAGGGTGGTGGTTGATGGCAAATGTTCATCCTGGAGTTTAGTTACTAGT
Organism: Heterodontus francisci; assembly: GCF_036365525.1. Classification (NCBI taxonomy): domain Eukaryota; kingdom Metazoa; phylum Chordata; class Chondrichthyes; order Heterodontiformes; family Heterodontidae; genus Heterodontus; species Heterodontus francisci. The sequence goes on along the minus strand of NW_027140493.1, from coordinate 1,260,778 downwards.
GGTGTACCGCAAGGTTCTGTTTTGGGGCCACTGCTGTTTGTCATTTTTATAAACGTCCTGGATGAGGGTGTAGAAGGGTGGGTTAGTAAATTTGCGGATGACACGAAGGTCGGTGGAGTTGTGGATAGTGTCGAAGGGTGTTGTAGGGTACAGAGGGACATAGATAGGCTGCAGAGCTGGGCTGAGAGATGGCAAATGGAGTTTAATGCGGAGAAGTGTGAGGTGATTCACTTTGGAAGGAGTAACAGCAATGCAGAGTACTGGGCTAATGGGAAGATGGATGAGCAGAGAGATCTTGGTATCCAGGTACATAAATCCCTGAAAGTTGCTACACAGGTTAATAGGGCTGTTAAGAAGGCATATGGTGTGTTAGCCTTTATTAGTAGGGGGATCGAGTTTCGGAGCCACGAGGTCATGATGCAGCTGTACAAAACTCTGGTGAGGCCGCACCTTGAGTATTGCGTGCAGTTCTGGTCACCGCATTATAGGAAGGATGTGGAAGCTTTGGAAAGGGTGCAGAGGAGATTTACTAGGATGTTGCCTGGTATGGAAGGAAGGTCTTACGAGGAAAGGCTGAGGGACTTGGGGTTGTTTTCGGTAGAGAGAAGGAGGAGGATAGGTGACTTAATAGAGAAATACAAGATAATCAGAGGGTTAGATAGGGTGGATAGTGAGAGTCTTTTTCCTCGGATGAGGGTGGCAAACACGAGGGGACATAGCTTTAAGTTGAGGGGTGAAAGATATAGGACAGATGTCAGAGGTAGTTTCTTTACGCAGAGAGTAGTAGGGGCGTGGAACGCCCTGCCTGCAACAGTAGTAGACTCGCCAACTTTAAGGGCATTTAAGTGGTCATTGGATAGACATATGGATGTAAATGGAATAGTGTAGGTCAAATGATCGGCACAACATCGAGGGCCGAAGGGCCTGTACTGCGCTGTAATATTCTAATTCTAATTAAAAAAAAAGGTGAGGTCCCAGAGGACTGGAGAATAGCCAATGTTGTTCCTTTGTTTAAGAAGGGTACCAAGGATAATCCAGGAAATTATAGGCCGGTGAGCCTTACGTCAGTGGTCGGGAAATTATTAGAGAGCATTCATCGGGAGAGGATTTACTCCCATTTAGAAACAAACGAACTTATTCGCGAGAGACAGCATGGTTTTGTAAAGGGGAGGTCGTGTCTCACTAACTTGATTGAGTTTTTTGAGGAAGTAACGAAGATGATTGATGAAGGAAGGGCAGTGGATGTTGTCTACATGGACTTCAGTAAAGCCTTTGACAAGGTCCCTCATGGCAGACTGGTACAAAAGGTGAAGTCACACGGGATCAGCGGTGAGCTGGCAAGATGGATACAGAACTGGCTCGGGCATAGAAGACAGAGGGTAGCAGTGCAAGGGTGTTTACCTGAATGGTGGGCTGTGACTTGTGGTGTTCCTCAGTCCTGTGACCTTTGCTGTTTGTCGTGCCTATAAATGATTTGGAGGAAAATGTAGCTGGTCTGATTAGTAAGTTTGCGGACAACACAAAGATTGGTGGAGTTGTGGATAGTGATGATGATTGTCAAAGGATACAGCAGGCTATAGATCGGTTGGATACTTGGGCAGAGAAATGGCTGATGGAGTTTAATCCGGACAAATATGAGGTAATGCATTTTGGAAGGTCTAATGCAGTGGGACGTACACAGTCAATGGCAGAACCCTTAGGAGTATTGACAGGCAGAGAGATCTGGGCGTACAGGTCCACAGGTCACTGAAAATGGCTACGCAGGTGGATAAGGTAGTCAAGAAGGCATACGGCATGCTTGCCTTCATCGGTCGGAGCACAGAGTATAAAAATTTGCCAGTCATGCTGCAGCTGTATAGAACCTTAGTTAGGCCACACTTAGAATATTGTGGTCGCCACACTACCAGAAGGACGTGGAGGCCTTGGAGAGGGTACAGAAGAGGTTTACCAGGATGTTGCCTGGTCTGGAGAGCATTAGCTATGAGGAGAGGTTGGATAAACTCAGATTGTTTTCACTGGAACGACGGAGGTGGAGGGGCGACATGATAGAGGTTTACAAAGTTATGAGTGGCATGGACAGATTGGATAGTCAGCAGCTTTATCCAAGGGTGGAAGAGTCAGTTACTATGGAAAATAGGTTTAAGGTGAGAGGGGCAAAGTTTAGAGGGGATGTGCGAGGCAAGTTCTTTACACAGAGGATGGTGAGTGCCTGGAATTTGCTGCCGGTGGAGGTGGTGGAAGCAGGTACGATAGCGACGTTTAAGAGGCATCTTGACAAATACATGAATAGGATGGGAATTGAGGATGCAGTCCCCGGAAGTGCAGCAGATTTTAGTTTAGGCAGGCATCAAGATCGGCGCAGGCTTGGAGGGCCGAATGGCCTGTTCCTGTGCTGTACTGTTCTTTGTTCCACGAAGATGTGGTGGAGCTCTGTAAAACTGGACACATGTGCCAGGTTGTGCGGAAGCCACAACCAGCAATAAAACCTGCATCCCTAATTCCCATACAGTTTTTGGGGAACCCTTCAGCAGAGTGCTGGTGGATTGTGTGGGACACATGCTGAAAACAAAGTGGGGTCTACCAGTATCTTCTCACCATTATGAACGTATTGGACCAATACCCAGAGGCCATTCCCCTGAGGAGCTGTCTCAGCCAATGTAGTGGTGGAGGGGCTGAACCAATTCTTTACACGATATGGTTTGCCTGCTGAGATCCAGATGGACCTGGGCACACATTTAATGTCCAGTATTTTTGAAAATGTCATGGGTAATCTAAACATAACCCAGCTAAAGTCCTGAGCCTACCACCCGCAGTCACAACGGGCTTTGGAGCGGTACCACCAGACCCTAAAGGCAATGATCAGCTCATACTGCTATGAGTAACCCTATGACTTTAACAAAGGGCTGGGATTTCTCCTGTTGGTTACCAGGGACTTATCCAGTGATTTCACTGGCTTTGGTCTCTTTGAATTAGTTTATAGACACGAGATGAGAGATCCTCTTTAACTAATCAAGGAGAAGTTTTTGGGATACAGGGATGAGTCTTCCATGTTAGACAACATTTCCATGCTCTGGCAATAGTTCACGAGAGCCTGTGCAATGGCTCAGGAACACCTAAAAACCTCCCAGATAGCTATGAAAATGTAAGCAGGCAAAAATGCCGCGGCTAGAACATTTCAGGACAGAGACCAGGTATTGTTACTACTCCCAATGCAGGGTGAACCCCCTAAAGCCCAGTTCAGTGGTCCATGTCGAGTGGCAAACGGAATAGTCAGGTAAATTATTTAATTGACACAGCAGACCAAAGGAAAAAAAAGTGAAGGCTGTGGAGGGAATAGACAAGTACAGATCTGTCAGACAGTCTGGAGGGAAGGATTGAAAAGGACAGTGAGGACACGTTCGAGGAGGGCCAGGAGGATTCCCAACTAGAACCCCCTACTCTCCAATTAGCCAACCCTGAAATGTTAGAGAAATTAGACCACACGCTCTCCTCCTTAAATGCAGGTCAAACAGGTACCCTAAAAAGGCTGCCAACAGCATTTGCAGAAACGTGCAAGGACAAAGGAAGGTTTCCAAAAAGGGAAGCCAATGGTGAGGGAGATGGCTGACCTCGTGGAAGTGCTACAGGAGAGTGCAGTGAAAGCCGGACAGACACTTGTGAGCACTAATGTCCCAGAGGACATAGGGCAGATCAGAAAAAGAATCCTCCCCATAGTAATGAGAAAAGGGAAGGGAAAAGACCCTAAAGTGAACAGCACTTATGTACCTCACCAGAAAGCTAAAAGTAAGGTCAGTGTGGATCTACCCATTGAAGAACCCAATGATCAGGTCCCAAACCCAAAGCTCATCAAACACAACAATTTCAAAGCAGAACTCAACAAGATCAAAGGCCCAGATGAAACCTCAAACACCTCACAGGGGCTAAAATAAACAATGCATTACACACTGTCGGTTTAGGGAGAAAGGTTATCAAGGTGCAGGAACCTGAATGATTCAAGCTTCATTGCAAGTGAGAAAAAAAAACAATGTAATCGCTGATGAATTGTCCAGGGTGGAACCCGACACGTAACCATTCCAGACAAAACTCCAACACAATTAAGTCAGCACAACTGTAACAGACAATGTCAGCTGCAGTAATTCGAAAATTAATGTGTCAATTTGAGTAGTTATTATTGAGATTGAATGTGTGTTTCCCTCTATTTCTTCCCACAATTATGTAATGAAATGTTCCTGTTATCACATTTCTTTCCGTGTGCTTCAGCGGTGTCAAGATAATACAATAAGTCAAATGAGGAATTTTAATTCATCGGTTGGAAAATTACAGTAAACCTTAATGGAAAAAAATCCTACAGTTAGCCTTGAAAAATCTGGGAGCCGAGATTGCCACCGCAATTGGTATCTGAAACACCTTTTCACATTCCAAGATCTCCAACAGGAGACACATGTCTGATGAGCCTGGAGCGAAAACGTTGGCTTGCTCTAGTTATCGAATTACCGTAGATTGCATTCATTAACACGGCATACAAGGCCATCCTGACACATTGACTTTAAAAGAACAAACTCCTCCAAGTGTAAATACTGGTATCCTGAGTCCTGGGGAGATAGAAGTTCCTAACCTTGAATCTCATTATAAGTGACCAGAGAACACAGTGAATCAGTCATGAGGCCTTCTGTCCATCTCTGTGAAAGCTGGGAGTTTCCCCTGGACAAAGACGACAAGTCAGTGATTCAAGCTGTGTAGAAGCAGACGGACTGTATCCCGCCTATCTCTCTCCGTCTCTCTGTCAAGATAACAACAGACGTTTGACAAACACATGTGACTGTGGACCCTCCAAGCCTACAGATTACTACAGACAGAGACACCAGGGGAAGAAAGCCACCCACAAGTCTGCCACCAAGAAAACACTGATCCACGTGGGCCAGCAACAAAGGGCATTTTGACCAGCCAAATACTTCAAGAATACAAATTGAGCCAGAAGACCACCGAATCGTCCAACATCACAGAATGAGTATACTCCAATCCAACCACAAATGTACTTCTCACTCTGTAATATCGTTGTGTGTGATTCTCGTGAGTGTGTGTGTAAGTGTGTGGTGTACTTTTTATGATTTTATTTCGATCGGGTTTAGATTGTTAAGCATAATAAACTCACGTCTTCCGTGTTTAAACTCATGAGAACCTGTCCGATAGGTTGCTTCACCATCACATCAATGGGAAACGGTAAAATACTCACTGAGATGGTTAGCACATCCACTCTCTGAAAAGGACAAACCCTATTGCGGTCAAATAAGAGGAAGGGCAAGAGAAGCGACTGTGACCCCTCCTCACCTGGCCGAAACAATAGGCAGGGTTGCGGATGGAGAGAATATGGGAATGAACTCAGATCAGCATTGAACAGATAGCAGAGGTTGTAAACTTCCTGGTTCAGCCTTAGACAATTGCCAGTGAGGGAATGTAGATCGTGAATAGGGAATAGAGTTTTTGAGAGAAACTGAAGACAGGATTTAAATGACAAGAGCTCCAAATCCGTGAAATATGGTTTATAAAACTAATAGTTGGATACAGAGACTTACCAGGGACACCAATAATAGCGAGGATGGGATAATAAATCGATTGAATAATCTTCAGAGCATAAAAGATCCGCCGTTCAAATGTTATCCAACCATAATCTGCAGAGAGCCAGTAAAACCAATTGGAGAAACGCCTGCTGTCCATTGTAGTAACATTCCAATCTATTATTCTCAGATTCTGACCCATTGTTGTAACATTCCAATCTATTATTCTCAGATTCTGACCCATTGTTGTAACATTCCAATCTATTGTTCTCAGTTTCTGACCCATTGCTGTAACATTCCAGTCTATTGTTCTCAGATTCTGATCCATTGTAGTAACATTCCAATCTATTGTTCTCAGATTCTGATCCATTGTAGTAACATTCCAATCTATTGTTCTCAGTTTCTGACCCGTTGCTGTAATATTCCAATCTATTGTTCTCAGATTCTGATCCATTGTAGTAACATTCCAATCTATTGTTCTCAGATTCTGATCCATTGTAGTAACATTCCAATCTATTGTTCTCAGTTTCTGACCCATTGCTGTAACATTCCAGTCTATTGTTCTCAGATTCTGATCCATTGTAGTAACATTCCAATCTATTGTTCTCAGATTCTGATCCATTGTTGTAACATTCCATTCTATTGTTCTCAGATTCTGATCTATCCTCTCCCTCTCTCTCTGGAGCTGCTGATCCCTGTTAATGCCGGCGGTGATGTTCCCGCTGACAATATGGGATAATACATTGAAAGGAGCCCCTTATTAATAGAAGATGGAAACCCTCCAGTGACACATTTATGGCCCATGGAGACTGACATTGATTACAGTCACTGAACAAACAGGTTTAGATAACTCCTTTCAATCCAACACTTTTTGTACCACAATATAGTAGAACATTTATCCAGTCTGGATAGGATATCTGAGGTTCAATGAGGGAAAGAATTGTGGAAACAGCAGCAGCACTGGTCAGAACCTTCGAATCCTCCTTGGATATGGGAGTGCTGACAGAGGACTGGAAGGCTGAAAATTTACACCTTGTTTACAAAAGGAGAGGTTGGACAAATCCTGTAACTACTGAGCAGTCAGTCTAATGTTGGTGGTTGGAAAATTCTGGAGGCCGTAACCCAGCACGAAGCACTCGTTGCCTGTAAAATCATGGGTTAATAAATGACAAGCAGCAGAGATAGGTTAACAGGAAGTCATTTTCTAATCTTGATCGAGTTCGTTGCGGACATAACTGTGAGTGTCAATGAGAATAGCGAGTTTCGTGTAATGGAATCATAGAAACAAAGAAAGGTTAAGGTACAGAAAGAGGCCGCTTTGCGTGTTATTGCTGTGCCAGCCGATAAACGATCCATCTATTCGAATCCCACCTTCCAGCATTTGGTTAATAACCCTGCAGATTGCAGCACTTGAGCTGCATTTCCAGACTTCTTTTGAATGGGTTGAGGGTCCCTGACTGAACTACCCTTTCAGGCACTGAGTTCCAGACTCACACCAACGCAGGGGACACAGTACTGAGCCTTGTGGAACGCCACTGGAAAAATCCCTTCAATTTCTAAAATACCCTCAACAATTACCCTTTGTTTCCTGCCCCTGAGCCAATTTCCTATTTCTGGGTTAACAAGTGTTTTCCTCAACTCCCCTCTAATCTTTCCACCAATCATTTTAAATCTATGCCCCCTCATCGCTGACCTCTCTGCAAAGGTGGATAGACCCTTCACCTCCACTCCATCTAGGCCCCTAAAAATGTTGTACATTTCAATCAGATCTCCCCTCAGCCTTCTCTGTTCCAAGGAGAACAACCCCAGCCTATCCAATCTTTCCTCATAGCTGCATTTTGCCAGTCCTGGCAACATCCTCGTAAATCTCCCCTGTACCCTCTCTGGTGCAAGTACATCTTTTCTGTAATGAGGTCACCAGAACTGCACACAGTACTCAAGTTATGGTCTATACAAAGAGTTATACAGTTCCAGCATAACCTCTGTGCTCTTATATTCTATACTTTGGCTAATAAAGGAATTGATTCCATATGCCTTCTTAACCACCTTATCGACCTGTCCTGCTACCTTCAGGTATATGTGGACATTGACTCCAAAGGTCCCTCACTTTCTCTACACTTCTCACATGTTCCCATTTATCGTATATTCCTTTGCCTTGTTTGACCTCCTCAATTACATCGCCTCATACTTAATCAGGTTGAATCCCATTTGGCACTTTTCTGCCATCGATATCTTCCTGCAGCCGACAGCAATCCTCCTCGCTATCTACCACATGGCCAATCTGTGTGTCATCGACAAACCTCTTGATCATGCTTCTACATTGACGTCCAAATCATCAATATATACCACAAACAGCAGGGGACGCAGTACTGAGCCCTGTGGAATGCCACTAGAAGCAGCCCTCCAGTCAATAAAACACCCATCAACGTCAGGAAGAGTACTGGTTCTAATACTGACCCCTGAGAAATTGCACTGTATGCTCCCCCTCCTCCACCAGTCTGAACCATGTCTGTTCACTACTTCTCTCTGCTTTCTGTCCCTGAGTCATTGTCATATCCACACTATCACTGTCACATTAATCCATGTGTTCCATTTTCATAACAGTTCTATGAAATGTCATTTGATCACAGGCCTTTTGAAAGTCTGTAAACATAAGTGTATATACATAATTGCATATGCATGTGCAGGGGTGGAAGATGTTGGTATGGTTCTTAATGAATACTTCGTGTTTCACGTTACAAAAGAGGGGTATAATGCAGATATTGTAGCTAAGGAGGAGGAATATGAAGTATTTGATGTGATATACATAGGGAGAGAGGAAGTATTAATGGGATTAGCATCCTTGAAAGCTGATAAGTCACCAGATCCAGATAAAATGCATCCTAGGCTGTTAAAAGAGGCAAGAGAGGAAATAGCAGAGGGTCTGACCATCATTTTCCAGTCGTCAGTGGGTACAAGTGTGGTGCCAGAGGATTGGAGTACTGTTTACATTATACCTCTGTTTATAAAGGGAGCCAGAGTTAGACTGAAAAATTACAGGCCAGTCAGTCTAACCTCAGTAGTGGGCAAATTATTGGAATCTATTCTGCGAGACAAGATAAACTGTCTGTTAGAAAGGCACAGGCTAATCAAGGATAGTCAGCATGGATTTGTTAAGGGATGCTCTAGTTTGACCAACTTGATTGAATTTTTTGAAGAAGTAACAAGGAAGATAGATGAGGGTAGTGCAGTTCATGTGGTCTACATGGAATTTTTATCAAGGTTTTTGACAAGGTCCCACATGTCAGAATGGTGAAAAAAATAAAATCCCATGTAATCCAGGGAAATACAACCAGGTTGATACAAAATTGGCTCAGTGGCAGGAAACAAAGTGTAATTGTTAAGGCAGGAAACTTATAAATGTAGTAATCAGTGTGAAGGATAGTAGCTGCTTCAGGAGGACATGGACAGTCAGATGGTGAAATGAGAATACACATGGTGAATGAAATTTAACACATAGAATTGGGGAAGTGATTATTTTGTGAGGGAGAATAAGGGGAGTGAACAGAAACTAAACTGCACCATTTAGAAGATGGTACAGGAGCACAGAGACTGGGTGCGTATGTACACAAATCTTCAATGGTGGCTGCACAAGTTGTGAAGATTTTAAAAATGCATCCGGGATCCTTAGCTTTATAACTAGAAGCAAAGAATAAAAAAAAAACACCAGAACATTCCGCTAACACTAGAAATGAATGTTTGAGCCTCAGCCGGGATATTGTTTCCAATTCTGGACAACACATTTTATGAAGATTTCAAGGCCTTGGAGATGGTGTCTCGGTGATATACTAGAATGGTAACAGGGATGAGGGACTTCAGTTATGGGGAGAGAATCTGGGATTGTTCTCCTTAGAGCAAAGAAGCTAAAAGGGAGATTTAATAGAGGGGCTGAAAATGATGATGTGTTTTGAAGAATAAATAAAGAGAATCTGGTTTGACTGGATGAAGGGTCAGTAACCAAATAACACAGTTTAATGTTGATTAACAAACAAACAGAGGAGAGATGAGGAGATTTTCTTTTCTTTACACAGCGAGTGTTTATGATTTGGAATTCACTTCCTGAAAGGGTTGTGGAAGCAGATTTAACAGAAACTTTCAAATGGGAATTGGATCAATACTAACAGGGTGATTTTCTGGACTGGGAGAAAAGAACAGGGGAGAGGAATCATTGAAAATTTCCTTCAAAGAGCTGGAAATGGTACGATTTGTTAAATGGTCTCCTCCTGTGCTGTGTGACTCTCTGACTGTCTGATAACAGAAACCATTGAGTACGTATCTCATGTGCACAATTGACATTCAGTAGTTTTTAATCCCGAGATTAATTGTTACTTGTTTTCTGATGAAGACAACAGCAGAAAGACAGATACAAGGAGCTGGTGAGATAAATTGTGTTGATAATTTGTTTATTGGATTATGACGTCTCACTCTGATCACAGACCTCGCCTGGTTTCAATCCGTCAATTACAAATTCATTGATTTTATTACTATTTTATTTCCTGTCTATTTGTTCTCAGGATGGGTGATACTGACAAGGCCAGCATTACTTCCCCATTCCTGGTTACCATGAGAAAATGGTGAATCTTGAACCACTGCAGTCCCTGTGGTTCTAACAAACAAAATAACATTTAGTATTTTGAGGAGACAGTTTCATCACTGGGAATTTGACAATGAGTTAGGTTTGAACATGAGGATGAGTGTTTTCAAATCAAGATGTTGCCGGAGCAGGGGCCAATGTAGGTCAACGAGCAATGGAGTGATGGATGAACGGGACTTGCTTTGAGTTTATATACAGGCAGAAGAGTTTTAGATGAACACATGTTTGTGGCAGAGGCAGTACAGGTTAGATGCAGAGTAAAGCTCACTCTACACTGTCCCCATCAAACACTGCCATGACAGGTAAAGCACGGCTTAGATCCAGAATAAAGCTCACTCCACACTGTCCCCCATTAAATACTCATAGGACAAGTACAGCACTGGGGTTGGCTGCTGCCTAATTGGAGGTGCTGAGTAGTTAACGAGGTTCAGCTGACTGTGGCTGTGTGAAGAGGCTGGAAACTGTGTGACTGCTGCAAGAGGGAGAAACTGAGATTGAAGGAAAGGTTTTTCCACATTGGCAACAGGAGTCTGGGGAAAGAGGAGGGGAGAGGAGCTAATTAGATAGCTCTTTCAAAGAGACAGTACTAACACAATGGGCCGAATAGCCTCTTTCTGTACTGCGCCACTCTCTAATTCTATGAGAAAGAGACAAAGAGTGAAGTGCGTGAGGGAGAGAGACAAAAAACGTGAAAGAGGGAAAGGTCAATAGAAAGAGCGAACAAATCGTGTTTGCATCACTTTTTCAGCAGAGGAGTCATGATTTGCCCGTCCCCGTTCCTGTTGAGACCGGTGACACACAAACGTCCTGCTGCCTCCTCATTTCCATGCATTCTCTGTACACCACAAAGCGACCCGGTCTGCTGACTGTCTGCAAGTTTAACAGGGGCCCAACTGTGTGTGAGGCTGGCTCGTGTTTCAGCCAGGCTTCAGCTCTTCAAGGCAGTCTGTCCCTCTTAATGGGAAGTTGTGCTGAATCACAGGAGGCTGCTGTTGCTGATTGGGAATGCTGCAATTGGAGACAAGGTCAATGGAATCTAGGACAGAGAGAGGGATCTGCTGTTCACGGATGTGGTGTTGGAGGCCTTAGTCATGGCGTCTGAAAAAGGAGAGAGGCCATGTTTCCGTGGAGTGGGCTGGAGACCCTCAAGAAACGTCCTCCGAAGGGAATGGGAGCAGGTGGCCAGGGAGGTCAATCCAAGAAGTCTGGCCCTGAGGACCTGGCAGCAGAGCCAGGAGAAGTTTAATGAGCTCACACGGGTGGTCAATGTCAGTGAATTAATCTCCACATGGCATCACCTAACCCCAACACCACCAAACTCTCACACTGCTCAATAGACCACACCCCCATCACTCACCCATCAGCAGTCCCTAACACTCAGGACTCACACCTAACAATCACATACTCCATCTCACTCTTACATACGTTCCACTGATGCCAGCCTCACACCCACCTCTCACTGACTCCACATTCCTGCAGCTATTCAACTGTGCCAAGGACATCACCCAAACACAGTGCAACACAATCATTGACATTCTGCCCTCTCTCTTACAGAACATGGTGGCCGACAATCACAGAGAGCAGCAGTGAACCGACGGGGACCAGGCAGACCTTTATCCCCTGAGCCTGAGGGAGGAGATGGTTCCTCACATCATGGGACTGGCTGTGACAGAGCCCATAGCATCCGGCATCACCGAGAGCATTCAGCATGATGTTATGCACCTGCCTTATGTCTCTTCTTAACTCCCACCTCCCCCTCCTCCTGCTGTCTGGGATGATGTACAAGCTGCAGATGGCGGGACCATAAATTCATGCTTTCCATCCCACCCCCAATCCCTCACCACAACCCTCCTCTTCTGATTTTATACTTTCCAATGACAACCCAAAGCTGCCAGCTCCCCAGTCACAGCAGACCCAGGAGACAGAGAGAGAGAGCAGCATCACAACACTGAGAGTGATGCCACATCATTTGGTCTGAAATTCATAGTCACCAGATCAAATACTGACACTGCGTGTATCTTAGAGGCTGGTATAGAGTCGCAATCTGCACGTGGTGAGTCACCGAGCACGAATGAGCTGCAGCCAGGCCGAGGGAAAGGATAGTTCAAGTGTCAGATCACCGGAGGACGAGGTCACAAACGAGTTATAATACACAGGACTCAGATGTAAATATTGCTGGAACAGCATACAAGAGAATGCTGATGGATATGTACACTGAGATACTTTGTCCATTGACAGGCCTGTCAGACAGTCTGTTATCACTGTCAAGGAACATGGAGGAGTCCAGCTCCAACGTGGCACAGGGCATTTCACAGAGCTTGAAGCCCATTCTTTCCCCTGTGGAATTGGTCACTAACTCTATGACTGCACTAGCGGACTTAGCCCTAATACAGTGTCTGGTAACCATTGTCTCAGCTTCCACTGCAGCACAGACGGCAGACACCCAACGTCTCAGTGCTGCAGTGGAAGCTCAGACTAAGGACATGAGATCCATGTTTGCTGCCATGCAGGATCAGACTGCTGTCATCATGGCTGTGGATCTCAGTGTTCAAAGGGGTTTGCAGGCTCTCACAGCAGTCCAGCAATCTGTGATCCAGTAGATTACTAGGATTGCTGAGATGTCGCCCCGGGGGAGTGACAGTGTCCCCGTGGAGCATGTACCTGCTGTCCTCTCTCAGGATGACAGTATTTGTTCTCCCTTCACTGTCACTCCACCAGTGTCCTTGCTGTTACCCATCAGCCAGCCCAGCCTGCTGCTGCCAATGTTGATGTGGTGCAGTCTGAATCCAAGCCCACAAGGCCCAGAGCTGCTCGAGGATGTCCTACAAGGCCACCTGCAGTCTCCCCAGTGAATGTCAGAAGCCTTCCACCAGCCATGCTGCGGTCATTGGAGAAACACTCTGGAGGAGCACTAGGCAAGTCGAGGAAACCACAAGACAGGCACTAAGGGAATACACAAGGGTGAATAGTTCAGTTTTGTTTGTATAGTTGGATGTGTTGTTGGATAAAGATGTTCATGAAAAGATTTTTGTTGGTGGTTTTTAGGGCAGTATGATGACCAACGGGACGCTGTGATGGGGCGTCTCAGATGGGTGTAATGGTGGAGAATGGGAAACCCATGGTGGGAAAGGGAAGTTCTCCTATGGAACTGGAATCTTAGCAGGGACTCTCTGACAGTCTGTCCGGGTCGATGGCATCCAAGCAATATCCTCCCTGCCTCCTCCTCCTCCTCCTGAGGTGTGCTCCGGATTCCTGGTGCCAATGACTGTGTCCTCATGATGGTGATGATATGAAGGGTGCAGCAGAACACCATGAACTTGAACACCTACTCCAGTGTTTATTTATGGACTCTCCCTGAGCGGTTCAGACGTCAGAAGCATTGCTTCATCACACCGATGGTCTGTCCCACCATGTTCCTGGTGACTCCATTGCTCACGTGATGCACATGTTAATTGTGTGATGTTGGTTGGCGGTGGGAGGTGGTTTGTGGGTGTAGAAACATGAGCTGCATCGAGAGAACGGTTTCTTTTATCACCAAGGAGCCAAATTCTGGTTCTGCATGGGGGGACAAAGTGCTGGAACCGGCTGACTGCATCAGAATGAAGGTATGGTGGCTGCTGCAAGGTTAGTGGTGTGGACATTCACCAACATGATATACTGGGCATGGTCACACACCAACTGTACATTCATGGACCGAGAATTCTTTCAGTTCCTGTACCTCTCCCCGTTGACATGGGGGCCGCAGAGCCACATACACCATCAGGAATCCCGCTGTCCTGACAAATCCACGGGATCTCTCATCCTGCTTCTCCCTGCTGAGGGAGAAAATGATGACATAGATGGTCACCCTCAACTCCCAGAATTATCAATGGACAACACACAGGCCTCGCAACTACTGGTCAGTTAGTTTAACATCAGTGGTGAGTAAGGTTTTAGAAGCATTAATCAGGGAAAAAGGACAACACACACTTGGAGAGATTGAGTTAATTGAGGATTGTCAGCACGGATTTCTAAAAGGCAGACCATGCTTGATGAACTAATTGAATTTATTTAGAAAATCAGAGAAGGTTGATGAAGGGAATATGGTGGATGTTGTCTCCGTGGATTTTATGAAATTATTTGATGAAGAACCACACAAAAGCTGGGTTAATAAAATTGAACCTCATGGAATAGCATCCAATTGGATCAAAAATTGCCCAGAGGACATGAAAAAGAGAAATGTGTTAAATGGTTGTTTTTCAGACTGGAGGATGGTAGACAGTGATGTTCCCCAAGGTTCAGTGCTTAGGAACACTGTTATTATGTTGGTATATATAAATGACATGGATCTTGGATGCTAAGTAGAATTTCAAAATTTTCCGAAGATACCAATCTTGCAGGTGTGGTAAACAGGGAGGATGCTACAAACCGTCCGCAACAGAGCAAAGAACAAAGAACAGTACAGTACAGGAGCAGGCCATTCGGCCCTCCAAGCCTGCGCCAATCTTGATGCCTGCCGAAACTAATACCTTCTGCTCTTCCGGGGCCCATATCCTTCTATTCCATTCCTATTCATATATTTGTCAAGATGTCTCTTAAACGTCGCTATCGTACCTGCTAACACCACCTCCCCTGGCAGCAAGTTCCACGCACTCACCACCCTCTGCGTAAAAAACTTGCCTCGAACATCCCCTCTAAACTTTGCCCCTCGCACCTTAAACCTATGTCCCCTAGTAACTGACTCTTCCACCCTGGGAAAAAGGTTCTGACTATCCACTCTGTCCATGCCGCTCACAACTTTGTAAACCTCTATTATGTCGCCCCTCCACCTCCGTCGTTCCAGTGAAAACAATCTGAGTTTTTTCAACCTCTCCTCATAGCTAATGCCCTCCAGACCAGGCAATATCCTGGAAAACCTCCTCTGTACCGGCTCCAAAGCCTCCACATCCTTCTCGTAGTATGGCGACCAGACTTGCAAGCAATATTCTAAGTGTGGCCTAACTAAGGTTCTGTACAGCTGCAACATGACTTGCCAATTTTTATACTCTATGCCCAGACCAATGACGATAAGCATGCCGTCTGCCTTCTTGACTACCTTATCCACCTGCGATGCCACTTTCAGTGATTTGTGGACCTGTACGCCCAGATCTCTGCCTGTCAATGCTCCTAAGGTTTCTGCCATTTACAGTATACCTCCCACCTGCATTAGACCTTCCAAAATGCATTACCACACATATGTCTAGATTAAACTCCATCTGCCATTTCTCCACCCAAGTCTCCAACCGATCTATATCCTGCTGTATCCTTTGCAAATCCTCATCACTACCCGCAATTCCACCAACCTATGTGTCATCCGCAAACTTACTAATCAGACCAGCTACAATTTCCTCCAAATCATTTATATATACTACAAACAGGAAAGGTCCCAGCACTGATCCCTGCGGAACACCACTAGTCACATCCCTCCATTCAGAAAAACACCCATCCACTGTTACCTTCTGTCTTCTGTGACCAAGCCAGTTCTGTATCCATCTTGCCAGCTCACCTCTGATCCCGTGTGACTTCACCTTTTGCACCAGTCTGCCATGCGGGACCTTGTCAAAGGCTTTACTAAAGTCCATACCGACAACTTCCACCGCCCTCCCCTCATCAATCACCTTCGTCACTTCCTCAAAAAACTCAATCAGATTAGTAAGACACGACCACCCCTTCACAAAACCATGCTGTCTCTCGCTAATAAGTTCGTTTGTTTCCAAATGAGAGTAAATCCTGTCCCGAAGACTCCTCTCTAATAGTTTCCCTACCACTGACATAGGGCTCACCGGCCTATAATTTCTTGGATTATCCTTGCCTCCCTTCTTAAACAAAGGAACAACATTGGCTATTCTCCAGTCCTCTGGGACCTCACCTGTAGCCAATGAGGATGCAAAGATTTCTGTCAAAGCCCCAGCAATTTCTTCCCTTGCCTCCCTCAGTATTCTAGGGTAGATCCCAACAGGCCCTGGGGACTTATCTACCTTAATGTTTTTCAAGACACCCAACACCTCCTCCCTTTTGATAATGAGATGACTGAGACTATCTCCATTCCCTTTCCTAGGCTCATCATCCACTAAGTCCTTCTCCTTGGTGAATACTGATGCAAAGTACTCATTTCGCACCTCGCCCATTTCCTCTGGCTCCACGGATAGATTCCCTCTCTGTCCTTGAGTGGGCAAACCCTTTCCCTGGTTACCCTCTTGCTCTTTAATCTACGTATAAAAAGCCTTGGGACTTTCCTTAATCCTGTTTGCCAATGACTTTTCATGACCCCTTGTAGCCCACCTAACTCCTTGCTTAAGTTCCTTCCTACTGTATTCATATTTCTCAAGTGCTTCATCTGTTCCTAGCCTTCCAGCCCTTAAAAATGCTTCCTTTTCCTTTGGTCATAGATAGGACATAGATAGGCTGACAGAATGGACAGAGAAGGGACAGGTAGCATTTAATACAGAGGAATGTGAGGTGATGTATTTCATCAGAAGGAATAGGAAAGCAATGTAGGCTGAATGACACAGTTCTAAAGATTGTGCAGGATCAGAGGGACCTGGGCCTCCATATGAATTGATCTTTGAATGTGGCAGGACATATTAGGAGGCTGTTTAGCAAAGTGTTGGAGAATTTTCTGAGCTTTGCTAATTATTACTTAACTTTGTAGAAATGGAAAAACAGGACGCAGCTTGTAGCTAACCTAACCAACGGTCATAAAATGTAGACAGAACAACTGACCACAACCCACTGTCTTAGGAAGGGACAGAGCTCATGATGGATTTTGGGGAAGTGAACACAGACTGTTCGTTGCTGACTCTTCCGCTTTTATCATGTTTGTGCAACCTAGCCAGAAGTAACGGCCAGATATAGTATCTGGAGTGGGCATTGAATTAAGGAACTAGCTTGTTATTGTTGAGACTGATGTTTTGCAGACCTCAGACTCTGCGTGGCGCACAGTCACGTAGGCGATGTCGTGATCATCTTGTGGGCGTTTATCTAATTGTGAAATTGTTAGCTCTGCCTCTGTTATACTATATAAGTCGACGGCGATCTGTAGCTCTTGGGAGTAGCACTGGACCGCCTTTAGGTAAGGTGTGCTCCCCCATGATATCATGCAATAAAGTGTTTGTTCCCAACGTCTGAGTCCAGAGAATTTGTTCGCCAATTGGGCACAGTCTGGATTTTCTCCAACACAAAGCATATCAGATCTTGAGTTTCATCATCAGAGACAAAGGTACAAAAGCTGGGAAGTTATGCTGGAACGTTATAAAGCTTTGGTTAGGCCCCACCTAGAGAACTATGTCCAGTTCTGGTCGCCACACTTTAGGAAGGATGTGAAGGTCCCTGAGAGGGTGCAGAGGAGATTGACCAGAATGGTTCCACGGATGGAGGTTTTAGTTACAAGGTTAGTTTGGAGAAGATGGGGTTGTTCTCCCTGGAGTAAAGGAAATTGAGAGAGATTTGATATAGGTTTACAAGATTATGATAGGCTTAGATACGATCGACAAGGAAAAACTGCTCCCATTAACTGATGAAACACAGACTAGGGGGACACAAATGGAAGGTTTTGGGTAGGAGATGCAGGGGGAATATGAGGAAGAACTTTTTTACACAGTGGATAGTAATGAGCTGGAACTCACTGCCCATGAGGGTGGTGGAAGCTGAGACAATCAATGATTTCAAAAGGAAACTGGATGGACACCTGAAGGAAAGGAACTTGCAGGGATATGGGGATTGAGCGGGGGATTGGGACTGACTGAATTGTTCCAGAGAGAGCTGTCGCAGAGGGGCTGAATGGCCACCTTCTGTGTCGTAAATATCTCTATCACTCTCTGTGACTCTATGTTGGATATGTCTCCTGCTCCTCTCTGGAAAGATCCAGATACACAGAAGTTCGATGAAACTGTGACCTAAACCTACACTGACAGCTCGATCCTCACCCTGGTGTGAGGCTCCAGGTCGTGTTACAGGAAGTGACACTGCTATATGACCACCTCCTTATTGAATCAGAGTCACCTCACACACTGCTCCTGGGTTAGGTTTAGGTAGGAAAAGTGCTCTTGGAAAATCCGGGGTGAGTAGGGCACAGCCCGCTCCTCCTCCCACTTTACAGAGCTTCCTCTCTCTGCAGCCTCTGCTCCATTTGTTGGTCATGTCATAGCCCAGAGACACCGTAAGTACAGTCCCTATTCATTGTCCAGTCTTGGGTCACGAAATCCTCTGTCCTCCCTGAATGTCTGCAACGGCTCACAACACAGCCTCCAGAAAACCATCCACAGCACCACCACTAACTTTACAATAGCAGAAGTAAGTCAAAAGCCCGTCAACTGTAAGTTGGATGCCTGGTCCTTTTAAATAATACCAGAGGGGGTTCCTCGTGCTGCTGAATGTATGTTCAGCTGAGAGTGACTAACACATGCGGTCAGTGGACATGCACAGCCCAAGTTTCAACGACGTCCATCAAAGCTGCTGGAGTGGTACATTGATATTAAATTCAAAACCACCCTCAAAGAAACAACACATACATGGTACGATTGAGCTGGAACCCTGCACAACATGGTGCATTGTGCAGGCCACACTGGAACTGGCCGGCTGTGAAGGCTACACTAACAGCACATAAATGATACAACTGGGCTGGAGCTCTGCCCAGCATGGGGTATTGTGCAGGCCACAGTAGAATTTCACATCTCTTTATGGATTACAGCTTCTGTACCGTCAGCACCAGTAGTGTTGTAAAGTCTAAAATCTTGGATCGGCTCAGATACAGAGGGAAAGAAATTCACTTTAAAAGGAGAACTGAAAAAGATTGAAGTCAAAAGATTTTCATGAATATGGGAATGGAGAGGGGAATGGGACTAATTAGAGGGGTGAGGTCATGGAGGGATTCAAACACAAGAATAAGAATATTAAAATTAAGGTGCTGCCAGACTGGGAGCCAATGTAGATCAGTGAGCACAGGGGTTTAGGGTGATCAGGATTTGGTGTGAGTTAGGATACTGGCAGCAGCGTTCTGTATGGGCTGTGGTTTATGGAGTTTTATAACTGGGAGGGTGACCAGGATAGAATTGGAATAGTCAAGTGTGGATTTAACAATGACACGGATGAGGGTTTATGCAGCAAATGGGCTGAGGCAGAGGTGGAGATGGGTGATATTACAGAGGTGGTAGTAGGTAGGGTTGGTGATGGAGCGAATATGGAGATGAACTCAGCTCAGGTTTTAATATAACACAGAAGTTGTAAACTGTCTGGTTGAGCCTCGGATATTGGGCAGCGTGGAGTATGTGTTTCCCAGATAGGGGATGGAGTTTGTGATGGAGACCAATGACATTAGCTACAGTCTTCCCAAAATTTACATTGCAAAACAACATTGAAGTGAAACAGGGTTTACAGATCTCCTAGCCTGAAATAGAGACAGCAACAGCAGCAAAGAGAGAGAGTAAATTACGAGAACTGTAATACAGTTCACAATGGTTTATGGAGCTGATAGCTGGGGATATTCACCAGGAATACAACGGCAGCAAGAAGGGCAGAGTAAATGACAGGAGCAGTAATGCAGTTAAACATGGTTTATAGAATTAATAGATTAATAGAGAGACTTACAAGGGACACAAATAGCAGCCAGGATCGGATAGTAAATGTATTGAATAATCTTGAGTGCACGATAGATACGCGTGTTTAATGAGTACCGATCATAATTTGTGGAAAGATAGTAAAGTTCCGAGGATAAACCCTTGTCCATTGTTGTAACATTCCAATCTATTGTTCTCAGATTCTGATCCATTGTTATCACATTCCGATCTATTGTCCTCAGTTTCTGATCTTTCCTCGCTCTCTCTCGGAAGCTGCTGATCTCTGTTAGTGCTAATTTTCCCGCTGACACTATGATATAACACATTGAAAGGAATCCCTTATTAATAGAAGATGGAAAACTTCCAGTGACACAATTAGGGTCCATGGAGACTGACATTAATTACAGTCACTGAACAAACAGATTCAGTTAACCCTTTTCAATCCAATCATTTTTTTACCACAATAAACCCGACCATTTACCCAGTCTGGTTGGGAAGAATGAAACAAAAACAAGAAATGCTGGATTCACTCAGCAGGTCTGGCAGCATCTGTGGAAAGAGAAGCAGAGTTAACGTTTCGGGTCAGTGACCCTTCTTCGGAACTGACAAATATTAGAAAAGTCACAGATTATAAACAAGTGAGGTGGGGGTTGGGCAAGAGATAACAAAGGAGAAGGTGCAGATTGGACCAGGCCACATAGCTGACCAAAAGGTCACGGAGCAAAGGCAAACAATATGTTAATGGTGTGTTGAAAGACAAAGCATTAGTACAGATTAGGTGTGAATATATTGAATATTGAACATCAGCAAGTGCAAACCTGAAGAAAAACAACCTGAAAAAAACAGTGGGTAAGCAAACTGAACAAACTAAGATGAAATGAAATAAATGCAAAAAAAGATTGTAAACAATGTAAAAAGGAATGCAAAAAAAAGGAAGAAAAAATAACTAAAAATGACTGAAAAAGAAAGTAAAGTGGGGGGCTGTCATGCTCTGGAATTATTGAACTCAATGTTCAGTCCGGCAGGCTGTACTGTGCCTAATCGGTAGATGAGATGCTGTTCCTCGAGCTTGCGTTGATGTTCACTGGAACACTGCAGCAATCCCAGGACAGAGATGTGAGCATGAGAGCAGGGGGGAGTGTTGAAATGGCAAGCAACCGGAAGCTCAGGGTCCTGCTTGCGGACTGAGCAGAGATGTTCCGCAAAGCGGTCACCCAGTCTGCGCTTGGTCTCCCCAATGTAGAGGAGACCACATTGTGAGCAGTGAATACAGTATACTACATTGAAAGAAGTACAAGTAAATCGCTGCTTCACCTGAAAGGAGTGTTTGGGGCCTGGGATAGTGAGGAGAGAGGAGGTAAATGGGCAGGTATTACACCTCCTGCGATTGCAAGGGAAGGTGCCCTGGGACGGGGACGAGGTGGTGGGGGTAATGGAGGAGTGGACCAGGGTGTCGCGGAGGGAACGATCCCTTCGGAATGCTGACAGGGGAAGGGAGGGGAAGATGCGACTGGTTGTGGCATCACGGTTTTTCGATGTTCCGCAAAGCGGTCACTTTTTCGATGTTCCGCAAAGCGGAACATTTTGCTTTTATTATGGTTGGGAAGAATAATGGTTGCTGAGAGAAGGAATGGTGGCAATAGCAGAGTCACTGGCCATAATACCATTTGCCTTTTTTTCTGCTTGTTGCACCTGCATCCTTACCTTCAGTGACTGGTGTCCGAGAACATCCAGGTCTCGTTGCATTTTACCCTCTCGCAGTTTATAGCCATTCAGATTATCTGCCTTCCTGTTTTTGCTACGAAAGTAGATAACCTCATATTTATCCACATTATACTGCATCTGCCATGCATTTGCCCACTGACTCAACCTGTCTCTATCACCCTAAAGCCTCTTTGCATCCTCCTCAAAACTCACCCTCCCACCCAGTTTTGTCTCATCTGAAAATTTGGAGATATTAAAATTAGTTCCCTCATCTAAATAATTAATGTATATTGTGAATAACTGGGGCCCGAACACTGATCATTGTGGTACCCCACGAGTCACTGCCTGACATTCAGAAAAAGACCGGTTTTCTCCTGCAGTTTGTTTCCTGTCTGCCAACCAATTTTCTATTCATCGCAATACACTACCCCCAATCCCATGCGCTTTAATTTTACACCCTAATCTCTTATGTGGGACTTTGTTGAGAGCCTTCTGAAAGTCCAAATAAACACACCCACTGGCTCCCCGTCATCAACTCTACTAGTTGCATCCTAGAAGAATTCTAGTAGATTTGTCAAGCATGATTTCCCTTTCGTAAATCCATGATGACTCTGTCCGATTCTACCACTGTTCTCCAAGTGCTCTGCGATAAAATCTTTGACAATGGACTCTAGAATTTTCCGCACGATCGACGTCAGGCTGACTGGTCTATAATTCCCTCCTTTCTCTCTACCTCCCTTTTTAAATAGTGGGGTAACATTAGCTACCCTCCAATCTTTAGAATCTTGGAAGATCACCAACAATAAATCCACTTTTTCTACGGTCACTTCCTTAAGTAATCTGGAATGTAGATTATCAGACCCTGAGGATTTATCGGCCGTCAATCCCATCAATTTCCCCAACACCATTTCTCCACTAATACTGATTTCCTTCAGTTCCTCTCTCTCACTAAACCCTGTGTTCCCCAACATTTCTGGTGTGATATTTGTGTCATCCTTTCTGAAGACAGAACCAAGGTATGCATTTAGTTGGTTAGCCATTTCTTTGTTACCCATAATAAATTCCCCTGTTTGACTGTAAGGGACCTACATTTGTTTTCACCAATTTTTCCTCTTCACATACCTACAGAAACTTTTACAATCAGTTTTTATGTTCCCCACAAGCTTACTCTCGTACTTTTTTATTCCATTTTTAATCAATCCCTTGGACCTCCTTTGCTGACTTCTAAACTGCTCCCAATCCTCAGGTCTGTTGTTTCTTTCTGGAAAATGTATATGCCTCTTCCTGGAATTTAATGCTATCTCTAATTTTCCTAGTAAGCCATGGTTTGGCTACCTTTCCCATTTTACTTTTGCGCCACACAGTAATAAACAATTGTTGCAGTTCATCCATGCGCTCTTTGAATATTTGCCATTGCCCATCCACCATCATCCCTTCAGGTAACATTAGTCAATCCATCATTGCCAACTCGTGCCTCATACCTTCAGAGTTTCCTTTATTAATGTTCAGGACCCTAGTCTCAGATTCAGCGAGGTCACTCTCCATCTTGATTAAGAATTCGAGAATATCATGGTCGCTCATCTCCAAGGGATTTCACACAACTAGATTGTCAATTATTCCTCTCTCATTACACAATACCCAGTCTCGGATGGCCAGTTCTCTAGTTGGTTCCTCAACGTATTGGTCCAGAAAACAATTTCGTACACACTCCAGGATTTCCTACTCTACAGTGTTGTGACAAATTTGATTTGACCAATCTATACGCAGATTAAAGTCACCCATAATTACAGATGTTCCTTTCTCGCATGCGTCTCTAATTACACAACCCCCACTAACGTTTTCTGTCTCTTAAAATGTTTGGAACAGAGGCAGAAAACAATGGCTTCAATCGTCTCAATATTTAATTGACATTGCAGATGTGTGAGGCAATACATTTTGGAAAGATGAATGAGGGGAGAAAATACAAGTTATATGGTACAACTGTAAAGGTAGTGAAATAACAGAGACACCTGGGGTGTTTGTACACAAATCTTTGAAGGTGGTAGGAAAGGTTAACGAAACCGTTAATAAATATGTGGGATCCGAGGTTTGATAAATAGAGGAAGAAAGAGCAAAAGCAAGGCCATTATGCCAACCATATATAAAATACTAATTTAGCTGCACCTGGAGTCTTGTGTCAAATACCGGGAACCACACTTTAGGAAGGACATGAAGCCTTCGGAGAGGGTAAAGAACTGTTTTACTAGAATTTGTCCAGGCATGAGCGATTACAGTTATGTAGCTGGGGTTGTTCTGCTTAGAGCAGAGAACTTTCAGAGGAGACTTGATTGAGGTGTTTAACATTAGGAAGGGTTAAGATAAATTAAATAAAGAGAAACTGTTTTCAGTGTCCAAGGGGCCGCTAA
This sequence comes from Heterodontus francisci, assembly GCF_036365525.1. Taxonomy (NCBI): domain Eukaryota; kingdom Metazoa; phylum Chordata; class Chondrichthyes; order Heterodontiformes; family Heterodontidae; genus Heterodontus; species Heterodontus francisci. The sequence goes on along the minus strand of NW_027140493.1, from coordinate 1,236,909 downwards.
CCAGAGACACAGATTTAAGGCGATTGGATTTTTGTTTCAGAGTGGTTTGGATTTGGACTGCACTGCCTGATAGGCTGATGGATACTGATTCAATAATAGATCCCAAAATGGAATTGGATAAATATCTGAAGCAGAAAAAAGTGCAAGAATATAGCGAAAGAGTCAGGGAGTGGGACTTACTGGCTCTTTGAAAGGGCCAGCACTGACTTGATGGGCCGAATGACCTCATTCAGTCTGTGCTATTCGATAATTCTATGATTGTTACTCCTTGCACTTTCCCAATATTCCTATCCTTTCACCAGGCTTTTGATAAACTACCACAAAGCAGCCGTGTTACCAAATTAGAAACACATGGGATTAAAGGACCAATGTCAGCCTTGGCTCAGTTTGTAGCTCTCTCCCCTTTCAGTCACAAGCTTCGTGGATCAAGTGTCAGTGCAGGACTTGATCACAAGAATCAAGGCTGACACTGCAGTGCAGTACTGAGGGAGTGTTGCACTGTGAGAGGTGCCATCTTTAGAATGAAACGTTAAACCAAGGCCACGACTGCCCTCCCAGGTGGATGTTAAAGATCCCATGGGATTATTTCAAAGAGCAGGGGAATTCTCCCCAGTGTCCTGGTCAGTATTTACCCTTCATTCAACATCACAAAAACAGATCTGATCATCATCACATTGTTACTTGTGGGATCTTGCTGTGTAGAAATTGGCTGCCCGGTTTCCTACATTATAAGACTGACTAAACATTAAGAAGTATTTATTAATTGGACGTCACTTTGGGACATGCAGTGGTCATGAAACACGTTACATAAATGGGCGACTGTTCCTTTATTTACAATGCCAGCATGCAGGAAATTAAGTCAGTGACAGAAAGCAGAGAGTATTGGAGAATGGTTATTGTTCAGTCTGGAGGGACGTACACTGTGGGATTCCCCAGTGTCACAGTCGGGATCACTGTTGCTGTTTGTTATTGCTGTTGGGTTGTGTAGAGCCGGGACAATGTCAAACTTTTCAGATGGATGGAAGCTCAGAAATGTTAATAAACAGTGAGAAGGATATTAACAAACTTCAGGAAGACAGAGACTTACTGGTAAAATGGGCAGAAACATGGCAGATGTAATTTATCTCAGTGAAGTGTGAAGTGAGACATTTGGGTAGGAAGCATGTGGAAAAACAATATAATCTAAATGATACCATTATAAAGAGGGTGCAGGATTAGAGAGACCTGGCATGTCCACACACAGATCTTTGAAGGTAACAGGCAGTGTCCTTGGTGTTGGAGAGAGAGAGAATCAGAGTAATAAAACTCAGGAGGAACTGCTGATCTTTATACATCATTGGTTAGGTCCCAGCTGGAGAATTGTGTCCAATTCTGATCACCATACTTTGGTAAGGATGTCAAGGACTTACTGAAGATACAGCGGTGATTTACTGGAATGGTAGCAGGGATCTGGGAATTCAGTTGCATGGAGAGATTGGAAAAGCTGGGATTGTTCTCTTTAGAGCAGTGAAGGGTAAGAGATTTCAAATAGAATTCAAAATCATGAGCGGTTTTCATAGGGGAATTAATGTGAAACGGTTTCCAGTGTCAGAAAATTCAGTATTAAGAAGACACAGATTGAAGGTAATTGACAAAGAACCAGAGGTGAAATGAAGAGAATTTTCTTACACAGTGAGTTGTTGGGATCTGGAATTCACTGCCTGAAAACATGGTGGAAGCAGATTCAATAATATCTTTCAAAAGGGAATTTAACAAATACTTGAAAAGGAGAAAACACGCAGGAGTCTGGGGAAAGGGGAGGGGGCGTGGAACTAATTAGATAGCTCTTTCAAAGGGACAGCACTGACACAATGGGCCGACAGACCTCCTTCTGTGGTGCATCAATCTCTGATTCTATGAGAAAGAGACAGAAAGTGAAAAGAGGGAGAGATAGGGAGTAAATGTGAAAGATGGAAAGGGAAATAGCAAGAACGAGAAAATCAGGTTTTCATCGCTTTTTGGGCAAAGTGATCATGATCTGCCTGTGTCCATTCCTGTTGAGGCAGATGACACACAAAGCTCCTGCTGTCTCCTCATTTCCATGAATTCTTCGTATCGCCCATGGTGTCCCGCGCTGCTGTCTGTCTGCACGCTTAACAGGGACCTAACTGTGTGTGAGCCTGGCTCGTCTTTCAGCCAGCATTCAGCTTTTAAAGGCTGTCTGTCCCTCCTGAAGGGAAGCGGCACTGAATCACGGGAGGCTGCTGCTGCTGACTGTGAATGATGCTATTGGAGACAAGGTAAATGGAGTACTAGGACGGGGAGACGGCTGTGCGCTTCACGGATGTGTTGCTCGAGGCAAAAACAAGAAATACTGGAATCACTCAGCAGGGCTGGCAGCATCTGTGGAAAGAGAAGCAGAGTTAACATTTCTGAAACGTTAACTCTGCTTCTCTTTCCGCAGAAGCTGCCAGACCTGCTGAGTGATCCCAGCATTTCTTGTTTTTGTTTCAGATTTCCAGCATCCGCAGTATTTTGCTTTTATTTTAGTGTTGCTAGACGCCTTAGTCATGGAGGGTGATAGGAGAAGAGTGCCCATGTTTCTGTAGGGTGGTGTGGAGACCTTCAAGGAATGCACTCCGAAGGGAATGGGAGCAGGAGGCCAGGGAGGTGCATGCATGAAGTATGGCCCCGACGACCTAACAACAGAGCCAGAGAAGTTTAATGAGCTCACACGGGTCAATGTCATGGAATTCATCTCCACATGGCATCTCCTACCCCCAACACAACCAACCTCTCACACTGCTCAATGTACCACACACCCATCACTCACCCATCAGCAGTCCTTAACACTCAGGACTCGCACCCAACATTCACATACTCCACCTCACCCTCACATACCTTCCCCTGATACCAGTCTCACACCCACATCTCACCGTCTCCACATATCTCCAGCTATTCAGCTTTGGCAGGCACATCACTCAAACACAGTGCAACACAATCACTGACATTCTGCCCTCTCTCTTACAGGACAAGGTGGCCCATAATCATAGAGAGCAGCAGTGAACCGGCGGGGACCAGGCAGACATTCAAACCCTGAGCCTGAGGGAGGAGATGATGCTCCACATCATGGGTCCGGCTGTGACAGAGCCCGTAGCATCTGGCATCACCGAAAGTATTCAGGATGATGCTATGTTCCTGCCTTATGTCCCTTCTTAACTCCCACCTCCCCCTCATCCTGCTGTCTGGGATGATATACAAGCTGCAGATGGTGGGGCCGTTATCCTCCTGCTTTCCATCCCATTCCCAATCCCTCACCACAACCCTCCCCTTCTGATTTTATACTTTCCAATGATAACCCAAAACTGCCAGCTTCCCAGTCACAGCAGATCCAGGAGACAGGGAGAGAGCAGCAGCACAGCACTGATGGCGAAGCCCCAGCACTTGGTCTAATACTCACAGCCAACAGTTGAAATACTTACACTGTGTGTGCTTTAGAGGCTGGTATAGAGTCAGAATCTACACGTGGTGAGTCACCGAGCACGAGGGAGCTACAGCCAGGCCAGGGGGAAAGGATAGTTCATGTGTCAGCTCACCAGAGGGCGAGGTCACAAACGAGTTATAATACACAGGACTCAGATGTGAACATTGCTGGAACAGCATACAGGAGAATGCTGATGGACATGTACACTGAGATACTTTGTCCATTGACAGGCCTGTCAGACAGTTTATTGTCACTATCAAGGAACATGGAGGAGTCCGGCTCCAACATGGCACAGGACATTGTACAGAGCTTGAAGCCCATTCTTTCCCCTGTGGAAGTAGTCACTAACTCCATGACAGCACTAGTGGACCAAGCCGTGATACAGTGTCTGGTGACCATTGTCTCAGCTTCCACTGCAGCACAGGCGGCAGACACCCAACGTCAGCACAGTGCCGCAGTGGTAAGCACCGCAGCCTCACAGCTCCAGCGACCCGGGTTCAATTCTGGGTACTGCCTGTGTGGAGTTTGCAACTTCTCCCTGTGTCTGCGTGGGTTTCCTCCGGGTGCTCCGGGTTCCTCCAACCACCAAAAGACTTGCAGTTTGATAGGTAACTTGTCCATTACAAAATTGCCCCTAGTATAGGTAGGTGGTAGGGGAATATAAGAACAGGTGGGGATGTGGTAGGAATATGGGATTAGTGTAGGATTAGTATAAACGGCTGGTTGATGGTAAGCACAGACTCGGTGGGCCGTAGGGCCTGTTTCGGTGCTGTATATTGAAATCTAAATCTAAATCTAAAAAAATCTAGTCTCGATGCTGCAGTGGAAGGTCAGGCTGAGGTCATGACATCCGTGCTTGCTGCCAGGCAGGCTCAGACTGCTGTCGTCAAGGCTGAGGATCTCAGTGTTCAAAGGGGTTTGCAGGCTCTCACAGCAGTCCAGCAATCTGTGATCCAGTGGATTACTAGGATTACTGAGGTGTTGCCCCGTGGCAGTGACAGTGTCTGCGTGGAGCATGAACCTGCTGTCCTCTCTCAGGATGACAGTATTTGTTATCCCTTCACTGTCACGCCACCAGTGTCCTTGCTGTTACCCATCAGCCAGCCCAGGCTGCTGCTGCCCAGGTCGAGGTGGTGTAGTCTTGAATCCCTCAAGGCCCAGAGCTGCTCGAGGACGTCCTTCAAGGCCATCAGCAGTCAGCCCAGTAAAAGTCAGCAGCCTTCCATTAGCCATGCTGCAGTCACTGGGGAAACACTGTGTAGGAGCACTGGACAGGTCGAGGGAACCCACAAGACAGGCACGAAGGGAATACCCAAGGGTGAATAGTTCAGTTTTGATTGTATAATTGGATGTGTTGTTGGATAAAGATGTTAATGAAAAGATTTTTATTGGTGATTTTTATTGCAGGATAGTAACCAGGGGGACACTGTGATGGTGCGTCTCAGATGGGTGTAATGGTGGAGAATTGGGGATCCATGGTGGGAAAGGGAAGTTGTCCTATGGGAAATGGACTCTGAGCAGTGACTCTCCAACAGCCTGTCCGGGTCGAAGGCATCCAGGAAATATCCTCCCTCACTCCTCCTCCTGAGGTAGCCTCCGGATTCCTGGTGCCAATGACTGTCCTCATGATCATGATGATATGAAGGGTGCAGCAGAACACCATGAACTTAGACAGCTGCTCCAGTGAGTACTGGAGAGCTCCCCCCGAGCGGTTCAGACATCGGAAGCATTGCTTCATCACACCGATGGTCTGTTCCACCATGTTCCTGGTGACTCCATTGCTCACGTTATATACAGGTTATTTTCATGCGGTTGGTTGGCATTGATGTTGGGGGTAGAATTATGAGTCATGTACAGAGTGAGGTAGGCATTGTCTCCGAGGAGCCACATTCTGGTTCTGCATAGAGGCCCGAAGTGTTGGGACCGGCTGCCTGCTTCAGAATGAAGGTATGGTGGCTGCTGCCAGGATAGTGGACATTCACCAACATGATGTACTGGGCATGCTCACACACCAACTGTACATTAATGGAGTGAGATTTCTTTCAGCTCCTGTACCTCTCCCCATTGACATTCGGGCCGTGCAGAGCCATTAGGAATCCCGCTACCCTGACAATGCCACGGGGCCTCTCACCCTGCTTCACCCTGCGGAGGGTGAAAATGAAATATTCACCTCACCCGACATAGATGGCCTCCATTAACCAGCAGATACATCAATGAACAGCATAGAGAGAGATAATGGATACGTCGCCCGCTGCTGCCTGGCAAGATCCAGATACATAGAAGTTTAATGAAACTGTGACCTTAACGGCTACGGACAGCTCCGTCCTCACCCTGGTGTGAGGCTCCAGGTCGTGTTACAGGAGGTGACACAGCTCTGTGACCACATCCTTATTGAATCACAGTCACCTCACACACTGCTCCTGTGCTAGGTGTAGGTAGGAATAGTGCTCTTGGAAAACCCGGGGTGGGTAGGGCAGAGCCCCCTCCTCCTCCCTCTTTACAGACCTTCCCCTATCTGCAACCTCTGCTCTATTTGTTGATCATGTTACGGACCCAGAGACACTGTAACTACAGTCCCCATACCTCGTCTAGAGTTGGGTCACTAAATCCTCTGTCCTCCCTGAATGACTGCAGCTGCTCACAGCACAACCTCCAGAAAACTATCCACAGCACCTCCACTAACTTTGCAATAGCAGAAGTAAGTCAAAAGCCCCTCACCTGTAAGTTGGATGCCTGGTCATTTTCAATAACCCTAGAGGGGATCCTGCCTTGGGCGCTATGGCGTTGGAAGGATGAATGAGAACGGACAGAGACTGCTTGAGTTGTGTACCTATCATAACCTCTGCATCACACCAACTCGTTCTTTCACACTAAACCCTGTCACCAGGTTTCATGGACGTACCCAAGATCACGTCGTTGGCACCAGCTAGACTTCATTGCCACAAGGCGAGCCGCCTTAAACAGTGTTCAAATCACACGCAGCTTCCACAGTGCGGACTGCGACACCGACCACTCCCTGGTGTGCAGCAAGGTTAGACTCAGACCAAAGAAGTTGCATCATTCCAAGCAGAAGGGCCACCCGCGCATCAACACGTGCAGAATTTCTCACCCACAGCTGTTACAAAAATTTCTAAATTCACTTGTAGCAGCCCTTCAAAACACTCCCACAGGGGATGCTGAGACCAAGTGGGCCCACATCAGAGACGCCATCTATGAGTCAGCTTTGACCACCTACGGCAAAAGTGCGAAGAGAAATGCAGACTGGTTTCAATCTCATAATGAAGAGCTGGAACCTGTCATAGCCGCTAAGCGCATTGCACTCTTGAACTACAAGAAAGCCCCCAGCGATTTAACATCCGCAGCACTTAAAGCAGCCAGAAGTACTGCACAAAGAACAGCTAGGCGTTGCGCAAACGACTACTGGCAACACCTATGCAGTCATATTCAGCTGTCCTCAGACACCGGAAACATCAGAGGAATGTATGATGGCATGAAGAGAGCCCTTGGGCCAACCATCAAGAAGATCACCCCCCTCAAATCTAAATCGGGGGACATAATCACTGACCAACGCAAACAGATGGACCGCTGGGTTGAGCACTACCTAGAATTAGAATTAGAATATTAGAATATTACAGCGCAGTACAGGCCCTTCGGCCCTCGATGTTGCGCCGATCATCTGACCTACACTATTCCATTTACATCCATATGTCTATCCAATGACCACTTAAATGCCCTTAAAGTTGGCGAGTCTACTACTGTTGCAGGCAGGGCGTTCCACGCCCCTACTACTCTCTGCGTAAAGAAACTACCTCTGACATCTGTCCTATATCTTTCACCCCTCAATTTAAAGCTATGTCCCCTCGTGTTTGCCATCCTCATCCGAGGAAAAAGACTCTCACTATCCACCCTATCTAACCCTCTGATTATCTTGTATGTCTCTATTAAGTCACCTCTCCTCCTCCTTCTCTCTAACGAAAACAACCCCAAGTCCCTCAGCCTTTCCTCGTAAGACCTTCCTTCCATACCAGGCAACATCCTAGTAAATCTCCTCTGCACCCTTTCCAAAGCTTCGACATCCTTCCTATAATGCGGTGACCAGAACTGCACGCAATACTCCAGGTGCGGCCTCACCAGAGTTTTGTACAGCTGCATCATGACCCCGTGGCTCTGAAACTCGATCCCCCTACTAATAAAGGCTAACACACCATATGCCTTCTTAACAGCCCTATTAACCTGGGTAGCAACTTTCAGGGATTTATGTACCTGGATACCAAGATCTCTCTGCTCATCTACACTACCAAGAATCTTCCCATTAGCCCAGTACTCTGCATTGCTGTTACTCCTTCCAAAGTGAATCACCTCACACTTCTCCGCATTATACTCCATTTGCCATCTCTCAGCCCAGCTCTGCAGCCTATCTATGTCCCTCTGTACCCTACAACACCCTTCGACACTATCCACAACTCCACCGACCTTCGTGTCATCCGCAAATTTACTAACCCACCCTTCTACACCCTCATCCAGGTCGTTTATAAAAATGACAAACAGCAGTGGCCCCAAAACAGAACCTTGCGGTACACCACTAGTAACTAAACTCCAGGATGAACATTTGCCATCAACCACCACCCTCTGTCTTCTTTCAGCTAGCCAATTTCTGATCCAAAGCTCTAAATCACCTTCAACCCCATACTTGCGTATTTTCTGCAATAGCCTACCGTGGGGAACCTTATCAAACGCCTTACTGAAATCCATATACACCACATCCACGGCTTTACCCTCATCCACCTGTTTGGTCACCTTCTCGAAAAACTCAATAAGGTTTGTGAGGCACGACCTACCTTTCACAAAACCGTGCTGACTATCGCAAATGAACTTATTCTTTTCAAGATGATTATAAATCCTGTCTCTTATAACCTTTTCCAACATTTTACCCACAACCGAAGTAAGGCTCACAGGTCTATAATTATCAGGGCTGTCTCTACTCCCCTTCTTGAACAAGGGGACAACATTTGCTATCCTCCAGTCCTCCGGCACTACTCCTGTCGACAATGACGACTTGAAGATCAACAACAACGGCTCTGCAATCTCCTCCCTGGCTTTCCAGAGAATCCTAGGATAAATCCCATCTGGCCCAGGGGACTTATCTATTTTCACTCTTTCCAAAATTGCTAACACCTCCTCCTTGTGAATCTCAATCCCATCTAGCCTAGTAGGCTGTATCTCAGTAATCTCCTCGGCAACATTTTCTTTCTCTACTGTAAATACTGACGAAAAATATTCATTTAACGCTTCCCCTATCTCCTCTGATTCCGCACACAACATCCCACTACTATCCTTGATTGGCCCTGTTCTAACTCTTATCATTCGTTTATTCCTGATATACCTATAGAAAGCCTTAGGGTTTTCTTTGATCCTATCCGCCAATGACTTCTCGTGTCCTCTCCTTGCTCTTCTTAGCCCTCCCTTTAGATCCTTCCTGGCTAGCTTGTAACTCTCAAGCGCCCTAACTGAGCCTTCACGTCTCATCCTAACATAAGCCGCCCTCTTCCTCTTGACAAGCGCTTCAACTTCTTGAGTAAACCACGGCTCCCTTGCTCGACAACTTCCTCCCTGCCTGACAGGTACATACTTATCAAGGACACGCATTAGCTGCTCCTTGAATAAGCTCCACATTTCGTTTGTGCCCATCCCCTGCAGTTTCCTTCCCCATCCTACACATCCTAAATCTTGCCTAATCGCGTCATAATTTCCATGGAGAATGCTGTCACTGAGACTGCCCTCAATGCAGCCCAGCCTCTACCAGTCATGGATGAGCTGGACATACAGCCAACCAAATCGGAACTCAGTGATGCCATTGATTCCCTAGCCAGCGGAAAAGCCCCTGGGAAGAACAGCATTACCCCTGAAATAATCAAGAGTGCCAAGCCTGCTATACTCTCAGCACTACATGAACTGCTATGCCTGTGCTGGGACGAGGGAGCAGTACCCCAGGACATGCGCGATGCCAACATCATCACCCTCTATAAAAACAAAGGTGACCGCGGTGACTGCAACAACTACCGTGGAATCTCCCTGCTCAGCATAGTGGGGAAAGTCTTTGCTCGAGTCGCTCTGAACAGGCTCCAGAAGCTGGCCGAGCGCGTCTACCCTGAGGCACAGTGTGGCTTTCGTGCAGAGAGATCGACTATTGACATGCTGTTCTCCCTTCGTCAGATACAGGAGAAATGCCGTGAACAACAGATGCCCCTCTACATTGCTTTCATTGATCTCACCAAAGCCTTTGACCTCGTCAGCAGAGGTGGTCTCTTCAGACTACTAGAAAAGATCGGATATCCACCAAAGCTACTAAGTATCATCACCTCATTCCATGACAATATGAAAGGCACAATTCAACATGGTGGCTCCTCATCAGAGCCCTTTCCTATCCTGAGTGGTGTGAAACAGGGCTGTGTTCTCGCACCCACACTTTTTGGGATTTTCTTCTCCCTGCTGCTTTCACATGCGTTCAAATCCTCTGAAGAAGGAATTTTCCTCCACACAAGATCAGGGGGCAGGTTGTTCAACCTTGCCCGTCTAAGAGCGAAGTCCAAAGTACGGAAAGTCCTCATCAGAGAACTCCTCTTTGCTGACGATGCTGCTTTAACATCTCACACTGAAGAATGCCTGCAGAGTCTCATCGACAGGTTTGCGTCTGCCTGCAATGAATTTGGCCTAACCATCAGCCTCAAGAAAACGAACATCATGGGGCAGGATGTCAGAAATGCTCCATCCATCAATATTTCGACCACGCTCTGGAAGTGGTTCAAGAGTTCACCTACCTAGGCTCAACTATCACCAGTAACCTGTCTCTAGATGCAGAAATCAACAAGCGCATGGGTAAGGCTTCCACTGCTATGTCCAGACTGGCCAAGAGAGTGTGAGAAAATGGCGCACTGACACGGAACACAAAAGTCCGAGTGTATCAGGCCTGTGTCCTCAGTACCTTGCTCTATGGCAGCGAGGCCTGGACAACGTATGCCAGCCAAGAGCGACGTCTCAATTCATTCCATCTTCGCTGCCTTCGGAGAATACTTGGCATCAGGTGGCAGGACTATATCTCCAACACAGAAGTCCTTGAAGCGGCCAACACCCCCAGCTTATACACACTACTGAGTCAGCGGCGCTTGAGATGGCTTGGCCATGTGAGCCGCATGGAAGATGGCAGGATCCCCAAAGACACATTGTACAGCGAGCTCGCCACTGGTATCAGACCCACCGGCCGTCCATGTCTCCGTTATAAAGACGTCTGCAAACGCGACATGAAATTGTGTGACATTGATCACAAGTCGTGGGAGTCAGTTGCCAGCATTCGCCAGAGCTGGCGGGCAGCCATAAAGACAGGGCTAAATTGTGGCGAGTCGAAGAGACTTAGTAGTTGGCAGGAAAAAAGACAGAGGCGCAAGGGGAGAGCCAACTGTGCAACAGCCCCAACAAACAAATTTCTCTGCAGCACCTGTGGAAGAGCCTGTCACTCCAGAATTGGCCTTTATAGCCACTCCAGGCGCTGCTTCACAAACCACTGACCACCTCCAGGCGCGTATCCATTGTCTCTTGAGATAAGGAGGCCCAAAAGGAAAAAGGAAAGGGGATTCCTTGTGCCAGCTGAATGTATGCTTAACTGAGAGTGACTAACACATGTGGTCAGTGAACATGCATAGGCCAAGTTTCAAATCTGCTGGAACAGGTTGTTGATATAAAATCCAGACCCCTGTTCAGTCTACCAGTGCATGCAGGGTACTCTTAGACTAGTGCCCTGTCCAGCATGAGCACTGTGTACGCTACACCAGAAGTGCCCAGCAGTGTGGATTCCACTGCACCAGCACCAGTGATAGTACTGAGACCAAATCACAGTTAGAGACAGATCCGTAGCTAATGAAATTCACTTCAAAACGAGAAATGATAAACACTTCAAATAGAACAAATGGAAGGATTATGGGAAACCGACAGGGGAATGGGGATAATTGGAAGGCAGAGGCCATTTAGAGCTTTTAATCCAAGTATGATTATATCAAAATTGTGGCATTGCCAGACTGGGAGGTAGGTTATGTGAGTGAGTACAGGGGTGATGGGTGATCTGGACCGGTTGTGAGTTGTGATGCAGCCAGTAGATTTCTGAATGAGCTGACGTTTAGCGAGCTTTGTTATTGTGAGTGTTACCAGGAAGACATTGGAATCATCAGGTGAGGATCTAAGAAAGACACGGCTGAGGGTTTATAAGTAGATGAACTGAAGGAAATGTGGAGATGAACAAAATTATAGAGGTGGCTGTAGGCAGGGTTAGTGATCAACAGGATATTGAATTGGAACTTAGCTTAGGATGAAAGGAATCGCTGACGTTGTGAAGAGTCTGGTTTAGTCTCAGACATTGGACAGGGAGCGTGATCGAGTAAGTGGACAGAGACAGAATTTGTGACAGAAACCGATGGCAGTGGATTTAGTCTTCCCAATATTTAAATAAAAGGAACAGAAATGCAGTGAAACATGATCTATAGTTCTAATAGCTGGATAGAGAGGCTTACCAGGAACAACAATAATAGCAAGAAAGGCAGAGTAATTGACAAGAACAGTACTGAAGTTAATCATAGGTTATAACATTAATAGCTAGGTAGAGAGAGACTTACCAGGGACACCAACAATACCGAGGATGGGATAGTAATTCGTTTGAATAGTCAAAAGCGCGAAATAGATCCGATATTGTAAAGAAAGCCGATGATAATTTGTAGAAAGATTAGTAGAAAGTCAGACGCCCACGAGAAACTCCTGTCCATTGTTGTAACATTCCAATCTATTGTTCTCAGATTCTGACCCATTGTTGTAACATTCCAATCGATTGTTCTCAGCTTCTGATCTATCCTCTCCCTCTCTCTGGAGCACTTATCCCTGTCAGTGCCGGTGGGAGGGGTGGCGAGGGCGGGGTGATACTGTGGGATAACACATTGGAAGGAGTCCTGTATTAATAGACGTTGGAAACCCTCCAGCGACACAATTAGGCTCCATGGAGACTTACATTAATTACTGTCACTGAACAAACAAGTTCAGTCAACCCATTTCAATCCAGCACTTTCCGTATCACAATAAACATTTACCCGGTCAAGACGGAATGTATGAGGGTTACTGAGGGAAGGAATGTTGGAAATAGCGGAGCCACTGGCCAGAATCGTCCAATCCTCCTTGGTTGTGGGAGTGATGACAGAGGACTGGAGTGTCGCAAATTCTGCACCCTGTTCGAAACAGTAGTGATAGGCTACACCCTAAAACTACTGACCCATCAGTCTAACCTCATTGAAATGTTGGGGAAGCTTGTAGAGACTGTAATCTGGGACAAGATAATCGTGGTCTGAATAGCATGAGTTTATAAATGACAAGAAGGTCCACCAGATATGTTCGTGGCAAATCATGTCTGACAAACTTGATCAAATTCTTTGATGAAGTAATGGAGAGTGTTGCTGCGGATAGCGTGGTCGCTACTTTGTATATGAACAATCAAAACTCGTGGAATCAAATGCCATTTAATAGATTTGTTAGGAAGTCTGAACCTCATGGATTCAAGAGGCAATGACAGTGTGGATATGACATTGGCTAAGGGACAGAATACAGAGGGGAGTCGTGATCTATTGTTGCTCAGACAGTGAAGAGGATTATACAGTGATGCTCCCCAATGGTCGGTATTTAGGCCATTGTTCTTTTATAAAAACATGCATAAACATATATCTGCGTATTGTGTTTGTGTGTAACATTTACTTATATATAAAAGGCATAATTTCAATGTTCTCAGGTGACAGAAACTCGGAAATGTAAAAAAATAAGGATGATATCAGAGGGATTCAGGGAGAGAGATGACATGACGAAATGAGGCAGATGAAATTTAGTGCAGACATGAGTGAAGGGAGGAAGAATGAGGTGAGGCAATGTAAATGAAATGGGGCAGTTTTAAATTGGATGCATGAACAGATGTCTTTGAATGTAGCAGAACAAGTCGATAAAATTACTAAATACACATCCAGGATATCGAGCTTTATAAATAGAGGCATAGCGTGCAAAAGTAAGGAAGTTAACTGAAACTTTGTAAATTACTGGTTAGGTCTCAGTTGAGGAATTGCGTCCAATTCTGAGTATTACTTATTAGAAAGGATGTCAGAACCTTGGAGAAGGTGCAGAGGATATTTACTGGAATGGTCCAGGAATGAGGGAATTCATGTTCACGGGGAGAGTACAGAAACAGGAATTAGAGCAGATCAGGTCAAGGGAGAATTTACTAGAACAGATCACAATTATGTGTGGTTTTGATAGAGTAAGGGTAAGCTGTTTCCACTGGGAAAAGGACCAATAACAATACTCAAATACTTGGCAAAAGAACCAGAGGTGGCAGAAGGAAAACATTTTTTTCTGCAGTGAGTTGCTTTAATCTGGAATACACGGCCTGAAGATGTGCTGGAAGTAGATTCAAGAGCAAGTTTCAAAAGGGAACTGGATAAATGCTGCAGAGGGGGATTTGCAGGGCTTTGGGAAAAGAGGAGGAAAGAGGGGTAAAATAAAAAGCTCTTTCAAAGATGGCACAGGCACGATGGGCCAATGGACTGCTTCCATGCTTTGTGATTCTCCAATTCTATGGTAACAGAATCCATTGAGTCCTTATTTCGTGTGTACAATTGATGTCCAGCAGTTTTTGAGCCAGCGGCTCATTGTTACTTGTATCCTCATACAGGTAACAGAAGAAAGGCAAACACAAGGGCCAGGTGAGGTGAATTGTGTTGACAATTGGCTATATTGGGTTATGACGTCTCTCTCTTTGATCACTTCGATCAGTCAATTACAAACTCATTGATTTTATTCTTATTTTATTTCCTGTCTATTTGTTCTCAGGATATGGGTGATACTGACACGGCTGGCATTACTTCCCCATCCCTAGTTACCATGAGAAAATGATGGGCCCTCATCCTAAACCACTGCAGTCCATGTGGTGAAAGTGTTCCCACAATACTGTTGCAGAAAGGATGTCAGGCTTTTAACCCAGTGATGATGAAGGAACGGTGATATCTGTCCAAGTCTAGATGGTCTGTGCCTCGGAGGAGGGGAATATGGTGATGATGGTGTTTTGTGTCAGAGTCCGAGCTGAATTCTTCCCCCTCCCCTCTATCTCGTGTCCCTTGACTGCAAACTGTAATTGTTCTCTTTGGAGCAGGAATGTTAAATGGAGATTGAATAGAGATATGCAAAATCTTGAACAGTATTTGGTGAAGTAAAGACAGAGAATTTGGTTTCACTGGAAGTACTGTCAGTAACCAGAGGACACATTTTTAAGGTGATTGACCAACAAAAATGCATTGATTTATTATAATGCGAAATTCACAGCCTGAAAGAGTGGTGAAGCAGATTCAATAATAAATTTAAAAAAGAGAATTGGTTCAATAGTATCAGAGGAGATTTTCAGCGATATGGGAATTGTGTAGAGGAGAGGGACAAATAGGATTGCTCCTTCAAACAGCATGCACAGACACGATGGGCCAAATAACCTTCTCAGTGCTGTATGATTCTTTGAGTCTGTGAAAACAGAAACTATTGAAAACTTACCTGATGGGTACAATTGACGGTCAGCAATTTTAAGCAGAGGCTGATCGTTACTTGCACTTGGAACACACCTTGTTGGATTAACACAGGCGAGGGAGAGAGATGGAAATCTCCTGCTCAGTGTGTGGGGCTCATTAACACAACTTTCTGGATTCGCACAGGCCAGGAAAGAAATAGAAATTTCCTGCTCTGTGTGTGTATTTGGGGGTCGGTACCACACTGTGTGGGAATGACACAGATCAGGGATAGAATCGGTCCTTTCCTGCTCTCTGTGTGCATGTGTATGTCAGTACCACACTGCGTGGGATCAAGAGGCCGGGGATAGAATTGGATCTATCCTGCTCTCTGTGTGAGTCAATACCACATCGGGTGGAATTAAGAGACCGGGGATAGAACTGGATCTTTCCTGCTCTCTGTGTGTCAGTACCATACCGGGTGGGATTAACACAGACCGGGGACAGAATTGTTCTTTCCTGCTCTCTGTGTGGGTCAGTACCACACCGGGTGGGATTAACACAGACCGGGGACAGAATTGTTCTTTCCAGCTCTCTGTGTGGGTCAGTACCACACTGGGTGGGATTAACACAGACCGGGGATAGAATTGGGTCTTTCCTGCTCTCTGTGTGGGTCAGTACCACATCGGGTGGGATTAACACAGACCGGGGATAGAATTGGGTCTTTCCTGCTCTCTGTGTGGGTCAGTACCACACCGGGTGGGATTAACACAGACCGGGGACAGAATTGTTCTTTCCTGCTCTCTGTGTGGGTCAGTACCACACTGGGTGGGATTAACACAGACCGGGGATAGAATTGGGTCTTTCCTGCTCTCTGTGTGGGTCAGTACCACATCGGGTGGGATTAACACAGACCGGGGATAGAATTGGGTCTTTCCTGCTCTCTGTGTGGGTCAGTATCACACCGGGTGGGATTAACACAGGTCGGGGATAGAATTGGGTCTTTCCTGCTCTCTGTGTGGGTCAGTACCACACCGGGTGGAATTAACACAGGTCGGGGATAGAATTGGGTCTTTCCTGCTCTCTGTGTGGGTCAGTACCACACCGGGTGGAATTAACACAGGCCGGGGATAGAATTGGGTCTTTCCTGCTCTCTGTGTGGGTCAGTACCACACCGGGTGGGATTAACACAGGTCGGGGATAGAATTGGGTCTTTCCTGCTCTCTGTGGGGGTCAGTACCACACCGGGTGGGATTAACACAGACCGGGGATAGAATTGGGTCTTTCCTGCTCTCTGTGTGGGTCAGTACCACACCGGGTGGGATTAACACAGGTCGGGGATAGAATTGGGTCTTTCCTGCTCTCTGTGTGGGTCAGTACCACACTGGGTGGGATTAACACAGGCTGAGGATAGAATTGGGTCTTTCCTGCTCTCTGTGTGGGTCAGTACCACACCGGGTGGGATTAACACAGGTCGGGGATAGAATTGGGTCTTTCCTGCTCTCTGTGTGGGTCAGTACCACACCGGGTGGGATTAACACAGGTCGGGGATAGAATTGGGTCTTTCCTGCTCTCTGTGTGGGTCAGTACCACATCGGGTGGGATTAACACAGGCTGGGGATAGAATTGGGTCTTTCCTGCTCTCTGTGTGGGTCAGTACCACATCGGGTGGGATTAACACAGGCTGGGGATAGAATTGGGTCTTTCCTGCTCTCTGTGTGGGTCAGTACCACACCGGGTGGGATTAACACAGGCCGGTGATAGAATTGGGTCTTTCCTGCTCTCTGTGGGGGTCAGTACCACACCGGGTGGGATTAACACAGACCGGGGATAGAATTGGGTCTTTCCTGCTCTCTGTGTGGGTCAGTACCACACCGGGTGGGATTAACACAGACCGGGGATAGAATTGGGTCTTTCCTGCTCTCTGTGTGGGTCAGTACCACACCGGGTGGGATTAACAAAGGTCGGGGATAGAATTGGGTCTTTCCTGCTCTCTGTGTGGGTCAGTACCACACTGGGTGGGATTAACGCAGGCCAGGGATGGAATTGAGTCTTTTCTGCTCTATTTGGAGCTCAGTGCCACACTGGGTGAAAGCCGCTAACTCAGCACAGTCTGAGGATAGAGCCTGGTCTGTCCCAATGAGGACAGAGAGTGACTGGTGAAATGGCCAGTCACCCGGCAGATTGAACTTTACACATTGAAATGTGAAGTGATACATATCGGTAGGAAATATGAGGAAAGGCAAACTAATGTTGGTGTTTGAATGGACAGACCTCGGGCTGTACTAATTTCTGAGGCAGGCGGACACTGAGAAGGCTGCTGAAAAAAAAGCAACATATAGTGTCCTTGGCTTTATAAACACAGCACAGAGTAATAAAACTCAGGAGGAAATGCTGATTTTTATCCATCATTGGTTAGGTCCCAGCTGGAGAATTGTGTCCAATTCTGATCGCCACACTTTGGTAAGGATGACAAGGACTTAGTGAAGATACAGAGGTGATTTACTAGAATGGTACCAGGGATCTGGGAATTCAGTTACATGGAGAGATTGGAAAAACTGGGATTTTTCTCTTTAGAACAGTGAAGGGTAAGAGGAGATTTCATACAGAATTCAAAATCATGAAGGGTTTTGATAGGGTAATTAATGTGAAAATGTTTCCAGTGTCTGAAAGTTCAGTGTCAAGAAGACACAGATTGAAGGTAATTGACAAAGAACCAGAGGTGAAATGAGGAGAATTTTCTCACACAGCGAGTTGTTGGGATCTGGAACTCACTGCCTGAAAACATGATGGAAGCAGATTCAATAGTAATATGGTGGAGAAGGCAGATGGAATCTTTTCCTTTATTTGCTGAGGTATGGAATAAAAGAGCTGGGACATTATGCTGGAACTGCATAACTCATTGGCTAGGCCACAACTTGAGTACTGAGTGCAATTCTGGTCACCTCATTACAGAAAGGATGTAATTGCACTAGAGAGGATACAAAGGAGATTGATGAGGATGTTGCTTGGACTAGAAAAAATGCAGCTGTGAGGAACGATTGGATAGGCTGGGGTTGTTCAATTTGGAATAGAGAAGGCTGAGAGGAGATCGGACTGAAATGTCCAACATTTTGAGGGGCCTGGACAGAGTGGAGGTGAAGGGTCTATTCACCTTGGCAGAAAATTCAGTGACATGGGGGGCGGGGGTGGGGGGGGGTGGATTTAAAGTGATTGGTCGAAAGATCAGAGGGGAGATGAGGAAAACTTTTTCATACAGAGTGTGGTGGGGTCTGGAACTCACTGCCTGAAAGTGTAGTTGAGGCAGAGACCCTCAACCCATTCAACAGGAGCCTGGATATACACCTCCAGTGCCGTAATCTGCAGAGCTGTGGATCAAATGCTGAAATGTGAGATTCGAATAGGGGGATCGTTTTTCAGTCAGCACAGATACGATGGGCCAAGTGGCCTTTTTCCTTACCTTAAACGTTCCATAATTCTATGATTCTATCTTTCAAAAGGGAATTTAATAATTAGTTGTAAAGGGAAAAAGCAGGAGTCTGGGGAAAGAGGAGGGGAGAGGATCTAATAAGATAGCGCTTTCAAAGAGACAGCACTGACACAGTGGGCTGAATAGCTTCCTTCTGCGCAGCATAAATCTATGATTCTATGAGCAACAGTGCGAGATAGAGGAGCGGAAGAGAGGGAGAGAGAGAGAGAGAGGGAGAGAGAGAGAGAGAAAGAGACTGAGAAGTAATTGGAGGAAGATAAAAAGATATATGTGCTGCTTTTTGAGCGTAGGGACTGTGATTCATGATGTGCCCATGCCCGTTCCTGTTGAGGCAGGTGACACAGAAACTTCCTGCTGCCTCCTCATTTCCATCAATTCCAGTGCCGCCCTGGGTGTCCAGCACTGCTCTCTGTCTGCACGTGTTACTGTGTGTGAGGCCGGCTCGTGTTTCAGCCAGGATTCAGCTCTTAAAGGTAGTCTGTCCCTCTTAAAGGGAAACTGCAATGGATCACAGGAGGCTGCTGCTGCTGACTGTGAATGCAATTGGAGACAAGGTAAATGGAATACTAGGACAGAGAGAGGGCTCTGCGATTCACAGATGTGGTGCATCTGTGGGGTGATAGGAGGAGAGAGGCCATGTTTCTGTGGGGTGCGTTGAAGACCCTCAAGAAACGTCCTCCGAAGGGAATGGGAGCAGGCGGCCAGGGAGGTCAATGCAAGACGTCTGGCCCCGAGGGCCTGGCAGCAGATCCAGAAGAAGTTTAATGAGCTCACTCGGGTGGTCAATGTCATTGAATTCATCTCCACATGGCATCTCCTACCCCCAACACCACCAACCTCTCACACTGCTCAATGTACCGCACCCCCATCACTCACAAATCAGCAGTCCCTAACAATCAGGACTCACACCTAACATTCACCTACTCCATCTCACCCTCACAGACCTTCCACTGATACCAGCCTCACATCCACCTCTCACTGCGTCCACATACCACCAGCTATTTAGCTATGGCAGGCACATCACCCAAATACATTGCAACACAGTCACTGACATTCTGCTCTCCCTCTTACAGGACAAGGTGGCCCATAATCGCAGCAGTCATCCGGCGGGGACCAGGATACCTTCATCGCTTGTGCCTGAAGGAGTAGATGGTTCTCCACATCATATGAACGGCTGTGACAGAGCCCATAGCATCCGGCATCACCTAGAGCATTCAGAATAATGATATGTTCCTGCCTTATGTCCCTTCTTAACTCCCACCTCCCCCGCCCCCCCCCCCCCCCATCCTGCTGTCTAGGATGATGTACAAGCTGCAGATGTTGGGACCATGGACCTCCTGCGTTCTATCGCACCACCATTCTCTCACCCCAACCCTTCCCTTCTGATTTTATACTTTCCAATGATAACCCAAAACTGCCAGCTTCCCCTTCGCCACAGCCCCAGGAGACAGAGAGAGACAGCAGCAGCACAGGACTGATGGTGAAGCCCCATCACTTGGTCTGACACTCACAGTCACCAGATCAAATACTTAGACTGCGTGGACCTTAGAGTCTGGTATAGAGTTGGAATGTGCACGTGGTGAGTCACCGAGCACGAGTGAGCTGCAGCCAGGCCAGGGGGAAACTGTTTATGATAAAGAGGACACAGATAAGAACATTGCTGGAACAGCATACAGGAGAATGCTGATGGACATGTACATTGAGATTCTTTGTCCATTGACTGGCCTGTCAGACAGTCTGTTGTCACTGTCAAGGAACATGGAGGAGTCCAGCTCCAACATGGGTCAGAACATTTCACGGAGATTGAAGTCCATTCTTTCTCCTGTGGAAGTGGTCACTAACTCCATGACAGCACTAGCGGATCCAGCCGTGATACAGCGCCTGGTGACCATTGTCTCAGCTTCCACTGCAGCACAGACAGCAGACACCCAACGTCTCAGTACTGCAGTGGAAACTCAGACTGAGGCCATGAGATCCATGCTTGCTGCCATGCAGGATCAGACTGCTGTCATCATGGCTGTTGAACTCAGAGATCAAATGAGTTTTCATGCTTTCAAAGCAGTCCAGCAATCTATGATCCAATAGATTACTAGGATTGCTGAGGTGTCACCAGGTGGGAGTGACAGGGTCTCCGTGGAGTATGAACCTGCTGTCTTCTCACATGATAACAGTATTTGTGAGTGTCCTTGCTGTTACCCATCAGCCAGCCCAGGCTGCTGCTGCCTATGTCGAGGTGGTGCAGTCCGAATCCGAGCCCTCAAGACCCAGAGCTGCTCGAGGACGCCCTGCAAGGCCATCTGCAGTCTCCCCAGTGAAGGTCATCAGCCTTCCACCAGCCATGCTGCAGTCACTGTGGAAACACTGTGTAGGAGCACTAGGCAAGTTGAGGGAACCCACAAGACAGGCACTAAGGGAATACACAAGGGCGAATAGTTCAGTAATGTTTGTATAATTGGTGATGGATAAATATGTTAATGAAAAGGTTTTTGGTGGTGGTTTTTATTGCAGGATGGTGACCAAGAGAACGCTGTGATGGGGCGTCTAAGATGAGTGTAATGGTGGAAAATGGGGGGGGGGGGGGGGTTGTCCATGGTGGGAAAGGGAGGTTGTCCTATGGGAACTGGAATCTTGGCAGGGACTCTCTAACAGCCTGTTTGGGTAGAAGACATCCAGGAAATATCCTCCCAGCCTCCTCCTCCTCCTCCTGAAGTGGCCTCCGGATTCCTGGTGCCAATGCCCGCGTCCTCATGATGGTGATGATTTGAAGGTTGCAGCAGAACACCATGAACTTGGACACTTGCTCCAGTGTGTACTGCAGGGCTTCCCCTGAGCGGTTCAGACATTGGAAGTATTGCTTCATCACACCGATGGTCTGTTCCATCGTGTTCCTGCTGGAGTGTTTGACTGGCAGTGGGAAGTGGATTTAGGTGTGTAGAAGGTATAGCCATGTGTGGAGGGGTGATGGGCGTTGGGGGGGGGCGGGTGGTGGCGGATGCCATTGTCTCTGAGGAACCGCATTCCGGTTCTCCACGGAGACCCGAAGTGGTGGGACCGGCTGACTGCTTCAGAATCAAGTTATCATTGCTGCTGCCAGGGTAGTGGAAATTCACCAACATGATGTACTCGGTATGTTAGCACACCAACTATACATCAATGGAGTGAGAGATCTATCAGTTCCTGTACCTCTCCCCATTGACATGGGGGCCCCGCAGAGCCACCTACACCTTCAGGAATCCTGCTATCATGACAAAGCCATGGGATCTCTCATCCTACTTCTCCCTGCTGAGGGAGTAAATGATATATTTACCTCACCCGAGATGGATGGCCTTCGTCACCAGCATGTACATCAATGGACAGCATAGAGAGAGATAATGGATACGTCACCCGCTCCTGCCTGGAAATATCCAGATACATAGAATTTCAATGAAATTATGACCTTAACAACCACCGACAGTTCCGTCCTCACCCTGGTGTGAGGCTCCAGGTCATGTTACAGGAGGTGACACAGCTCTGTGACCACCTCCTTAGTGAATTAGAGTCACCTCACACACTGCTCCTGGGTCAGGTGTAGGTAGGAAAAATGCTCTTGGAAAACGCGGGATGGGTAGGGCAGAGCCACCTCCTCCTCCCTCTTTACAGAGCTTCCCTTGTCTGCAGACTCTGCTCCATTTGATGGCCATGTTACAGACCCAGAGACATTGTAACTACAGACCCCATACCTCGTCCAGAGTTGGTTCACCAAATCCTTGTCCTCCCTGGATACCTGCAGCAGCTCACAACACAACCTCCAGAAAACCACCCACAGCACCTCCACTAACTTTACAATAGCAAAAGTATGTCAAAGGCCCCTAACCTGTAAGTTGGATGCCTGGTCTTTTTAAATAACAGTGAACATAGAAACATAGAAATTAGGAGCAGAAGTAGGCCATTCGGCCCTACGAGCCTGCTCCACCATTCATTATGACCATGGTAGATCATCAGTAACTTATTCCCGCATTCCCCCCATATCCTTTGATCCATTTCACCCCAAGAGCCATATCTAACTCCTCCTTGGTGTTCCTCATGCTGCTGAATGTATATTCAGCTGAGAGTGACCAACACAGGCGGTCAGTGGACATGCACAGTCCAAGTTTCAAAGACGTACATCAAAACTGCTGGAATGAGTGACATTCATTCAGACCCCTCCTCACACTATACATGGTACACCCAAGCTAGTGACCTGCCCAGCATAGGGCACTGTGCTGGCTGCACTAGAAGTGGATGGCTTTGCAGTTCACATCATTTTATGGATCCAGGTTTCCATCATGTTGGTACCAGTGAGCCATAGAGTGAAAAGCTTCCAGGGAAGATATAGTGTGAAAGCAACTCACTTTAAAAAGAAAATTCGACTTAAACTTGAAGGCATAAGATTTTAAATAGTTTGTGAAATGGAGAGGAGAATGTGACTAATTTGGGGGGGTGAATCCATGGAGGAATTCAAACACAAGAATGAGGATATTAAAATTAAGGTGCTGCCAGACTGGGTGCCAATGTGAATCAGTGAGCACAGGGGTGATGGGTGATCGGGATTTGGTGTGAGTTAGGATACAGACAGCTGAGTTCTGGATGGGCTGTGGTTTATGGAGGTTTATAACTGGGAGGGTGACCAGGATAGAATTGGACTAGTGAAGTATGGATTTAACAATGGCACGGATGAGGGTTTATGCAGCAGATGGGCTGAGGCAGAGGTGGAGACGGGAAATATTACAGAGGTGGTAGTAGGCAGAGTTGGTGATGGAGAGAATATGAGGATGGACTCAGCTCAGGTATGAATGGAGCACAGATGTTGAAACAGTCTGCTTCAGCCTCAGACATTGGGCAGGGAGTGGAATGGAGTGGATAGGGAATTGAGTTTGTGACAGAGACTGAAGAAAATGGCTTGAGGCTTCGCATGATTTTACATGACAAGAACGCTAAGTCAGTGAAATATGGTTTATAGATCAAATAGTTAGATACAGAGACTTACCAGGTACACCAATAATAGTGAGGATGGGATAGTAAATCGTTTCAATCATCTTCAGTGCAAAATAGATCCGCCATTCTAATGTTATCCAAAAATAATCTGCAGTAACTTCGCCAAGCCAATAGGATAAACTCCTGCTGCCCATTGCTGTAACATTCCAATCTACTATTCTCAGATTCTGACCCATTGTTGTTACATTCCAATTCATTGTTCTCAGATTCTGATATATCCTCTCCATCTCACTGCAGCCGTGGATCCCTGTTCGTGTCAGGGTTGATGCTCCCACTGACACTATGGGATAGCACTTTGAAAGGAGTCCCTTATTAATAAAAGAGGGCAATCCTCCAGTGATACAATTAGGGTCCATGGGGACTGACATTAATTACAGTCACTGAACAAACAGGTTTAGTTAACCCATTTCAATCCAACACTTATTGTACCACAATAAAGTATACGATTTACCCGGTTTAGATAGGATACATGAGGTTTGTTGAGGGAAAGAATGGTGGAAATTGCCGAGGCGCTGGCCAGAATTTTACAGTCCCACTTGGATGTGAGAGTGTTATCAGAGGAGTGGAAGGCTATCAAGGTCACACACTGTTTCCAAATGGAGAGATTAGATAAACCCTATAACTACTGACCAGTCAGTGTAATGCTGATGGTTGGAAATTTCTAGAGGCCGTAACCCAGTACAAATATATATCTTGCTCGGGAAAACAGGGGATAATAAATGACAAGCAGCACGGATAGGTCAATGGAAAATCATACCTGATAATCTTGATCAAGTTTGTCGATGACATAACTGTGAGTGTTGATGAGGATAGTGTGTTTAGTATTATGTACATGGACTTTCAAATGGCCTGCGATCAAATGACATGTCATAGACTTGTTATGAAAAGTGGAACACATGGATTAATGTGACAGTTATAGTGTGGATATGACACTGACTCAGGGACAGAAAGCAGACAGAAGTGGTGAACAGGCATTGTTCAGACTGGGGGAGGGGGAGTATGCAGTATTGTTTCTCAGGGGCCTGTATTAGAACTAGTGCTGTTCCTGACATGTAGATAGATATATGAATGACATAGACCTGTATGTGAAGAAAGACATAAGTTCATGTCTTGCAGATGACATGAAACTCATAACTAAGGTTGGCAAAGGCGCAGACCACAGAATCATCCATCTCACAGATCTTGTTTTTTTTAAAAGAAATTATTCCGGATTCATATCCAACCACAAATTTATTTCTCATTCTAATTTATTTGTGTGTGAATCTCGTGTCAGTGTCTGCGTGAATGTATAGCGTATATTTCAATTATTTTGTTTCGATCCAATTAGAATTTTACAATGTAATAAACTCACCTCCAGCTTAAACTCAAGAAAATCTCTCTGATTGGTTCTTTCACGATCACAACAAAAATAAAAACGTAAAACACTCACTGAGGTGGTAAGCACGTCCACTGTTGAAAAGGAATAAACCTTGTTGTGATCAAATAAAAGCTAGGACAAATGGGGAGCCTAGGACCCATCCCCATCTGGCTTCGACAGAACTCTGGAGGTTCTAGTGACCATAACCCAGCAACAAACGACAAATTGGAGTCACAGGGTTATACAGCACAGAAACAGTCCCATTGGCCCACCGTGTCCACGCCGGCCATCAGGCCTATCCATTCTAATCCCAATTTTCAGAACTTGGCCCATAATCTTGTATGGTATGGCGCTTTACGTGCTCATCTAAATACATCTTGAATGTTGTTGTGTTGGTTCCTGCCTCTACCACACTTCAGGCAGTGTGTTCCAGATTCCAACCACCTTCTGGGTTAGAATAATTTTTCCTCAAATTTTCGCTAAACCTCGTGCACCTTAACTTAAGTCTTTGCCCCCCTGGTTATTGACACTTCCGATAAGGGAAACATTTTCTTCCTATCACAGCCCCTTATAATTTTGTGCACCTCAGTCAGGTCCCCAGTCAGCCATCTCTGCTCTAAGGAAAACAACCCTAGCCTATCCAATCTCTCTTCATAGCTGAAACGCTCTAGCCCAGGCAACATCCTGGTGAATCTACTCTGACCCTCCCCAGTGCAATCACATCCTTCCTATAGTGTGGTGACCAGATCCGTACACAGTACTCCAGCTGTGGCCTAACTAGCGATTTATATATCTCCATCATAGCCTCCCTGCTCTTACATTCTATATCTCGGCAATTGCCCTAGATGCCTTCCTAACCACCTTATCTACTTGTACTGCTGGCTTCAGTGATCTATAGACAAGTACACCATGATCCTTCTGACCCTCGGTACTTCCTGAGGTCCTACCATCCCTTCTATATTCCCTTGCCTTGTTATTCCTCCCAAAATGCATCACCTCACATTTCTCAGGATTAAATTCCATTTGCCACTGTTTGCCCATTTTACCAGCCGATCTATATCGTCCTGTAATCTCAAGCTTTCCTCCTCACTATTTACATCACCACCAATTTTCGTGTCATCTGCGAACTTACTGATCATGCCTCCCAAATTCACGTCTAAATCATTAATGCATAATACAAACAGCAAGGGTCGCAGCACCGATCCCTGTGGTACACCACTGGTCACAGGCTTCCACTCGTAAAATCAACCCTCAACCATCACCCTCTGCCTCCAGCCACTAAGGCAATTTTGGCTCCATATGCCAAATTACCCTTGATCCCATGGGCTCTTACATTCGTAACCAATGCCCCATGCGGGACCATATCAAAAGCCGTACTGAAGTCCATGTAGACTTCATCAACTGCTTTACCCTCATCGACACATTTAGTCACTTCATCAAAAATTCAATCAAATTTGTTAGACGCGATCTCCCCCGACAAAGCCATGCTAACTATCCCTGATTGATCTCTGCCTCTCCAAATGGAGATTAATCCTGTGCCGCAGATTTTTTTCCAATAGTTTCCCAACCACTGATGTTAAACTCACGGGCCTGTACTCACCTGGTACACGTGGCAGAGTGGCGCAGTGGTTAGCACCGCAGCCTCACAGCTCCAGTGACCCGGGTTCAATTCTGGGTACTGCCTGTGTGGAGTTTACAAGTTCTCCCTGTTTCTGCGTGGGTTTCCTCCGGGTGCTCCAGTTTTCCCCCACATGCCAAAGACTTGCAGGTTGATAGGTAAATTGGCCATTAGCAATTGCCCCTAGTATAGGTAGGTGGTAGGGGAATATAGGGACAGGTGGGGATGTGGTAGGAATATGGGATTAGTGTAGGATTAACATAAATGTGAGGTTGATGGTCGGTACAGACTTGGTGGGCCGAAGGGCCTGCTTCAGTGCTGTATCTCTAAACTAAACTAAACTAAAATCCCTGCTACCCTTCTTGAATACGGTACCACATTCGCTGTCCACCAGTCCTCTGGTACCTCGCCTGTGGCCAGAGAAGTGGTAAAAGCAATTGATCCTGAGAAAACAATTTCAAAGCAGTTTTATTGTGTTTTTCACTGCTGGAGCACTACAATATCCACATTCAAAGCCAGCACCTTCCAAAACCAGAGCAAACGAACACGTGAACATACGAATTAAGAGCAGGAGCAGGCCACTCGGCCCCTCAAGCCTGCTTTGTCATTCAATAAGATCATCGCTAATCCGAGTTTAACCTCGACTTCACATTCTCACCTACCTACGATAACCTTTTATCCCTTGTTTATTAAGAATCTATCTATCTCTGACTTAAAATATTTAAAGACTCTGCTTCCACTGCCTTTTGAGGACGAGAGTTCCAAAATCTCACGACCCTCTGAGAGAAAGCAATTCTCCGCTTTCCTGTTTTCAATGGGTGACCCCTTATTTTTAAATAGTGACCCCTAGTTCTAGATTCTCCCACAAGGGGTAACATCCTTTCCACACCCACCCTGTCACGACCCCTCATTATCTTATATGTTCCAATCAAGTCGCCTCTTACTCTTCTAAACTGCACTGGATACAAGCCTAGCCTGTCCAATCTTTCCTCATAAAACAATCCACCGATTCCAGGTATTAGTCTCGCAAACCTTTTCTGAACTGCTACAATGCATTTACATCCTTCCTTAAATAAGGAGACCACTACTGTACACAGTATTCCAGATGTGGTCTCACCAATGCCCTGTACAGCTGAAGCATAATCTTCCTACTTTTGTATTCAATTCCCCTCATGATAATCAATAACATTCTATTAGCTTTCCTAATTACGTGCTGTACCTGCATACTCACCTTTTGCGATTCATGCACTAGAACACCCAGATCCCTCTACACCTCAGAGCTCTGCAATCTCTCACCATTTAGATAATATGATTCTTTTCATTCTTCGTGCCAAAATAGACAATTTCACATTTTTCCACATTGCACTCCATTTGCCAGATCTTTGCCCACTGACTTCACCTATCTATATTCCATGTTTAACCTCCTGATGTCCTCTTCACAATTTACTTTACTGCCTAACTTTGCGTCATCAGCAAATTTAGCAACTATACCTTTGGTCCATTCATCCAAGTCATTTCTATAAATTGTAAAAAGTTGAGGCCCCAATATTGATTCCTGTGGCACACCACTCATTACACCTTGCCAACCAGAAAATGACCTATTTATGCCTACCTTCTGTTTCCTGTGAACTAGGAAATCTTCTATCCATGCCAATATGTTACCCCCTACACCATGAGCAATACCGTTTGATGTGACACCTTATCAAATGCATTCTGGAACTCTAAGTACAGTACATCCACCTGTTTCCCTTTCTCCACAGCACATGCTACTTCTTCAAAGAAGTCGAATAAATTTTGTTAAACATGATTTCCTTTTGAGAAAACCATGTTGACTCTGCCTGATTATCTTGATTTTATCTATTACGTCTTTAATCATAACTTCTCACATTTTCTGCAAGACAGATATAAAGCTAACTAGCCTGGAGCTTCCAGCTTTCTGTCTCCCTGTCTTTTTGGATAAAGGAGTTCCATTCGCTGTAAAGGAGTTACATAGCCAGTGAAGTAACTCGGTACAGGTTAAAAGTCTTATCAGTTGAAAAGTTGAGTAATGTGGCTGGACAGTTAAGGATTACTCTCCGTCCAAAAGCTCAGAACCTGAAATCCTAAGACCTGTGTCCAACCATTTTTCACTTGAAGCTGAAGACTCACACAGGGTTAGAATCACTAACAGATAGAGTAATGTTAGCTAAGGTAAAACTAGAACAGAAGAGACTGGAATTAGAATTCCAGAGAGAGCGAGAAAGAGCAGAGTGAAAGGGAGAAAGTAAGAGTGTTCCAGAAGGAGGAAAGGGATTTAAGGCAGCTCAAACAACTAGAGAAAGACCCAATACACCCAGTGAAGGCACAGCCAGTGAGGGAGCTGCCCCTAGCTCAAGGCCATGCGCTGATCTCTTAAAGTTGTCCGAGTTCATGCGAAAGTTCAACGAGGAGGATGTGGCAGAATTTTTCGTCACTATTGGAAAACTTGCAAAGCAGCTGAAATAGCCCGCAGAGAGATGGACACTGTTTTTACAAAATAAAATAACAGGAAAAGCCCATGAGGTTTATTCACTGTTGCCAGATGAAAATTCATCTGATTTTGTGATGACTAAAATTGCTATCCTGGGTACATACGAGATAGTACCAGAGGTGTACCAGCAAAAATTCTGAACCCTCTGAAGGCAGCCTGATTAAACTTAGCTCGAGTTTGAAAGAGGTAAGCAGCTTTGGAACATCGCAGCTGGAGTAGGCAATTCAGCCCATCGAGCCTGGCCCACCATTCAATATCATGATTGGTGATCATCCACTTCAATGCCTTTTTCCCTCACTATCCCCATATCCGTTTATGTCACTGGTATTTAGAAAACTATCAACCTCCACTTTAAACATACACAATGACTGAGATTCCACAGCCCTCTGGGGTAGAGAATTCCAAAGATCACAACCCTCTGAGTAAAGAAATTTCCCCTCATCTCTGTCCTAACTGGCTTCTCTATTATTTTAAAATTGTGTCTGCTGGCTCTAGACTCCCCAACTGGAGGAAACATCTCACCAGCATTTACCCGGTCTAGCCGTTTCAGTATTATGTAGGTTTCAATGAGATCACCTCTCGTTCTTTGAAAGTCTAGAGAATACAGGCCCAGTTTCCCCACTCTCTCTTCACAGGACAGTCCCGCCATCCCAGGAACAAGTCTGGTGAATCTTCGTTGCACTCCCTCTATGGCAATAATATCCTTCCTGAGGTAAGGGGACCAAAACTGCACACAGCACTCCAGGTGTGGTCAAACCAAGGTTCTATACAATTGAAGCAAGGCTTCACTACTCCTGTACACAAATCCTCTTGTGATAAAGGCTAACAGACCATTAGCCTTCCTAATTGCTTGCTGCACCTGCATGTTAGCTTTCAGTGACTTATTGACAAGGACACCCCGGTCCCTTTGTACATCTACACTTTCTAATCTCTTACCATTTAAGAAATACGCTTCCCATCTGTTTCTCCTACCAAAGTGGATAACCTCACATTTTTCCACATTATATTGCCTCTGCCATGTTCTTGCCCACTCACTAAGTCTGTCCAAATCGCCTTGAAACCGCTTTGCATCTTCCTCACAGCATACATACGCACCTAGTTTGGTATCATCCACGAACTTGGAAATATTACTTTTGTCCTCACATCCAAATCATTGATATATGTTGTGAACAGCTGGGGCCCAAGCACTCATCCCTGCAGCACCCCACTAGTCGCAGCTGGCCAATGCAAGAATGAGCCATTTATTCCTACTCACTACTTTCTGCCTGTTAACCAATCCTTAATGCATGCTTTAATTTTGTTAACCAATCTCTTGTGGGAGACTTTATCGAAAGCCTTCGGAAAATCCAAGTAATACACATTCACCGACTCCCCTTTATCAATTCTGTTAGTAACATCCTCAATAAAAACTCCAACAGGTTCGTCAAGAATGATATCCCATTCATAAATCCATGTTGACTATGCCCAAACAGATCATTATTATACAAGTGTCCATTTATCACATCCTTCTGAATAGATTCCAGCTTTTTACCAACGACTGATGTAAGGCTAACAGATCCTTAATTTCTGGTTTTCTTTCTCCCTCCCTTCGTTAATAGTGGAGTGACATTTGCTATCTTCCAATCTGCAGGAACCGCTCTGGACTCGATAGAATTTTGAAAGATGATCATCAATGCACCCACTATCTCCATAGTTACCTCTTTCAACACTCTGAGATGCAGGATATCATGTCCTGGGGCCTTGTCAACCTTCAGCCCCATTAATTTCTCCAATGCAACCTTTTTACTAATACTAATTTCCTTCACGTCCTCATTCTCCCGAGTCCCTTGGATCTCTAATTCTGGGAGATTTCTTGTATCTCCCTCAGTTAGGACACACACAAGATAATCATTTCGCTTCTCTGCCATTTCTCTGTTCCCCATTATAAATTCCCCTGACTTTGCCGCAATGGACACACATTTGTCTGAGCCAAACGTTTCCTTTTTATGTATCTATAGAAAGATTTTACAGTCTGTTTTTATGTTTTCTTTTGACCAGTAGATATTGACACTCAAGATAGAGCCCACATATGTAGACCTCAGATCGTTCTCGAGGAATTCAAAAACTCGCTCCCCCTCCCATTAAAACCCACAAAGAGGGACAAGAGGTTCAAAGAGCCAGGCTGGTTGCTTTGCAGGCTGATGAATTTTCTCTTGTACACAAGGCCTTACCACCAAAGGGAAACACTTCCCTTGTCTCCCCGAAGACCAGAGAATAAAAGGAGGGTGATTGGATCCCGGCTGGCCATTGGCTAGAAGGAAAAGCTGGACACACAGGGGCCCATCCTCACGCCAAATAGGACGATACTGAGACCAGGAGTAATGGCCGACGATCTGCATGTTTCCACTGTAATAAAGCAGATCACCGTCGAGCTGAATGATGGAAATGACGGGGAAAACCTGTAGGATTAATCAGAGTCCACTAGATCAGTGCAGGAAAACGGGCCCCGATGGAAAGCACGGCAGATCAGACTGTGCCTCTAACTGCGGCAGTCAGACCCAGTAAACCTACCACAGAGAGAGCAGGAAAACTTAACAAAATCAGCGAGAGTTACCTGGAATCTGTATCCCAAGAAAAAGTGTTCCCATACTCCTCCAATGAGGCAAGCAAGCCCGTAGTCAGACTGAGGGATAGAGGGGCCACCCAATCACTTCTGCTGGGAAAAGGCATGACCTTCCTCCGAGCGTGCAGTGAATGCTAGAGTGTTAGTGAATGGTATCGGAAGATGGTATATGTCCATACTTTTATATCGGGTGCAGTTGGAGTGTGACCTAGTTTCAGGACCGGTAACCATGGGGATTGTACCTAGTTTACCGGTGGATGTGTCGACCTACTCCCAGGTAATAATCTGACAGGGGAAAAGGTGGCAGCTTCCCCAGTAGTTCTCGAGAAATCAAAAGAGGTCAGGGAGAAAAAGCAGTTACAGGAGAAGGTCCCTGACATTCTCCCTGATTGTGTGGTGACTCGGTCCATGGCCAAACAATCCTTTGAACTGACACTGCAGATGGATGAACCTACTGGCTGGTTGTCTGAAACCTTCTTTCGGAAGGTAATGGACCCAAAGGATGTGTTAAACAGATCTTCCTTAGTTGAGGCTCAGCAACAGGACCCAGTGTTAAAAATATATCACAGACTGTCCAAACAAAAACTGAAGCAGAGGGAGTTGCAGAGTGCCACTATTTAAAGAATGAGGTGCTGATGAGGAAGTGGAGACCTCCTCACAGACATGCATATGAAGAGAGGACAGTGGTTCACCAGATAGTGGTGCCGCTGAGGTCCACTTAAAGAAATATTAAGAATGGCCCACGAACTTCCAATGGCTGGACATGTCGGTGTATGAAAAATCGAAGCCCACATAAGACAGCATTTTGACTGGCCACAACTCCACAAAGATGTGGTGGAGTTCTGTAAAACTGGTCACACGTGCCAGGTTGTGGGGAAGCCTTAATCTGCAGTTAAACCTTCACCCCTAATTGCAATACCAGCTTTTTGGGAACCCTTCAGAAGTGTGTTGGTCGATTGTGTAGGGCACCTGCTGAAAACAATAGAGGGATTACCAGTATCTTCTCACCATTATGGATGTGGTGACCCGATTCCCAGAGACCATTCTCTGGAACAACTATCTCTGCCAAGGTAGTTGCGGAGGGGCTAACCCAATTCTTTACCCGATATGGGCTGCCTGCTGAGATCCAGATGTACCAGGGTAAACATTTTATGTCTAATCTTTTTGAAACGGTCATTGGTAATCTGGACATAACCCAAATAAAGTCCAAGGCTGACCAACCACAGTCACAAGGGGCTTTGGAGCAGTACCACCAGACCCTAAAAAACAATGATCAGGCCATACTGCTATGAGAAACCCCATGACTGGGACAGAGGGCTGGGATTTCTCCTGTTGCCTATCAGGGACTTAACCAATGATTCCACTGGCTCTAGTCTCTTTGAATTAGTTTTTGGACACGAGGTGAGAGGTTCTCTTAAACTAATCAAGGAGAAGTTTTTGGGACAGAGGAACGAGTCTTCCGTGTTAGACTACATTTCCATGCTCTGGGAGCGGCTCAGGGGAGCCTGTGCAATGGCTCAGGAACACCTACAGATCTCCCAGGCAGCTGTGAAAATGTAAACATAAAGAAATGTCAAGGTTCGAACATTTCAGCCAAGAGACCATGTATTGTTACTATCCCAATGCAGGGGGAACCCCTGAAATCCCGGTTCAGTGATCCATATCGAGTCGCAAAAGGAACAGTTAGGTAAATTATTTAATTGACACCCCAGACCAAAGGGAAAAAATAGTAAAGGCTGTGGAGGGGACAGACAACTACAGATCTGTCAGACAGTCAGGAGGGAAGGATTGAAAAGAATCCTGAGGACAGGTTAGAGGAGGGCCAGGAGGAATACTGACTTGAATTTCCTATTCTCCGATTAGTCAACCCTGAAATGTTAGATAAATTAATCCCCACACTCTCCTCCTTAAATGCAGGTCCAAGAGGCACCCTAAATAGGCTGCGAACAGCATTTATATAAACATGCAAGGGCAAGGAAATGTCCCAAACATGCATGCCAATGGTGAGGGTGATGCCTTACTTATTCAAAGTGCTGCAGGAGAGTGTAGTGAAAGCTGGACAGACATCTGCGAACACTAATATCCCAGAGGATATAGGGCAGATTAGAAAAAAAGATCCTCCCCATAGTAAAGGGAAAAGTGAAGGGAAAATACCCTCAAGTAACCAGCACTTGTGGACCTCACCAGAAAGCTAAAGGTGAGCTCAGTGTGGATCTACCCACTGAAGAACCCAATGATCAGATCCCAAACCCAAATCTAATCAAACACAACAATTTCAAAGCAGAACTCAGCAAGAACAAAGGCCCAGAGGAAATCTCAGCCACCTCACTGGGGTTAAAGAAACAAGTTATTACTCACTGTCGGTTCAGAGAGAAAGATTATCAAGGTGCAGGAACCTGAATGGTTAAAGCTTCATTGCAGGAGAGAGAAAAACATATATAGTAGCTGTTGATGCATTGTCCAGGGTCGAACCCGACACATAACCATCCCAGAAAAAATCTCCAATACAATTAAATCAGCACAACTGTAACAGAAAATGTCAGCTGCAGTAATTCTAAGATTAATGTGTGAATTTGAGAAGTGATTATTGGGAAGAAATGTGTGTTTCCGTCTATTTCTTCCCACAATTCTGCAATGAAATGTTCCTATTATCACATTTGCAGTGTCAAGATAACACAATATGCCAAATGATGAATTTTAATTCACAGATTGGAAACTTACACTAAATATTTAATGGAAAAATCCTACAGTTAAACTTGAAAAAACAGGCAGCCAAGATGGCCACCGCAATTGGCATCTGAAATACTTTTTCACATTCCAAGGCCGACAACAGGAGACACGTCTGATGGGCCTGGACCCAAATCACTGGCTTGTTCTAGCGATTGAATTATCTAAGCTTACAATCATTAACATGGCATACAAGGCCACCCTGACACACTGACTTTGAAAGAGCAAACTCCTCCAAGTGTAAATACTGGTATCCTGAGTCCTGGGGAGATAGAAGTTTCCAACCTTGAATCTCATTATAAGGGTCTAGAGAATACAGTGAGGCAGTCATGAGACCTTCTGCCCATCTCTGTGAAAGCTGTTAGTTTCCGCTGGACAAAGACAGTCAAGCCAGTGGTTCAAATTGTGCAGAAGCAGAAGGGTTGTGTCCCTTCTCTCTCTTCAGATAACATCACAATTTTGAAAATCACATCCGACTGTGGTCCCTCCAGGTCTATAGATTACTACATACAGAGACATCAGGGAAAGGAAGACACCTACAAGTCTGCCTCCAAGAAATCCCTGAGCCATGTGGGCCAGCCACAAAGGACACTTCAAATAGCCAAATACTTCAAGAATACAACTTCAGCCAGAAGACCTCCGAATCGTCCAACCTCACAGAATGAGTATTTTATTTTTATATTTATTCTGGACTCCAATCCACCCAAAAATTTACTTCTCACTCTGTAATCTATTTCTGTGTGATTCTCGTGTGGATGTGTTTTATATTGTTAAGTATAATAAACTCACCTCTTTCGTGTTTCAACTTTCTAAACTCCTCTCAACTTTCTGTAGTATTGAGTTCTCAGTGTCGGATATATCCTTTCCTTTTCTGTCTTATCTTACCATGTAGGATCCTTGACATCCATGGGACTCTAGATTTGGCCGCCTCACTCTTTTCCTTTGTGGGAACATGTTTACCCGGAATCTCTTGAATCTCCACTTTGAATGCCTCCCAGTGCTCTGAGACTGATTTACCTTCAAGTCGCTGTTTCCAGTCCACTTTCGCTCCTCGTTTTAGCAAAATTGGCCTTGCCCCAATTGAGAACTCTAACTCCTATTCTATGTCTGTACGTTTCCATAGTTATGTTATAACTAACTGAATTATGATCACTCCCACCAAAATGCTCTCCCCTGACACTCCATCCACCTGCCCATCGTCATTTCCTAAAATAAAGTCCAAAACTGCACCCTCTCCAGTTGGACTTTCTGCATGCTGGACAAAAATGTTGTCCTGAATGCACCTCAAGAATTCTGCTCCCTCAGTTCTTTTCATACTAAAACTATCCTCGTTAACATCGGGGTGATTAAAATACCCTACTATTACTGCCCTGTTGTTCTTGCACTGCTCAGAGACATGCCTACTTATCTGCTCCTCGATTAACCTCTGACTATTTGGCTGTCGAGATCACACTCCCAGCAGTGGTTCCTCAGCTGAATCCATATGGCCTCACTTGATGAACCTTCCAACATATCATCCCTCCTCACAGCTGCAAAAGATTCCTTGACCAGAATTGCCAATCCTCTCCTTTCTTAACCCCCGCCCTATTGCGTCTGAAAACCCGGTAACCAGGAACGTTGAGTTGCCATTCCTGTCCCACCTTAAGCCATGTTTCTGTAATAACTATGATATCATACTGCCACATGTCTATCTTTGCCCTCCGCTCATCTGCTTTATTTGCAGCACTCCATATATTGAAATAGATACCCTTGAGCACTGCCAAACCTTTTTTTCATTTTCTCACCCTCATTTCCTCTGTCTTCCAGACTCATCCATTAATTTGCCACCTTCCATTTTCATTTCTGATTTTGTCCCAGCTGAGTCTGCCCTCAGGTCCCCCACCTCCCTGCTAAACTAGTTTAAACCCTCCCCAACAGTACTAGCAAAACGTTCCGCAAGGAGCCCAGTCCTGGCTCTGTTCACGTGCAACCCGTCCGGCCTGTAAAGGTCCCATCTCCCCCAGAGCTGGTCCCAGTATCACAGGAATATGAATCCCTCCCTCCTGCATCATCTTTCCAGCCACACATTCGTCTGCCTTATCTTTCCATTTCTATACTAAGTTGCACCTGGCACTGGGAGTAATCTTGCGAATTCTACTTTTTGACTATGTTTGAGGTCCTGCTTGCTAATTTCTTCCCTAGCTCCCTAAATTCAGACTGCAAGACCACATCCCTCTTTCTACCTATGTCGTTGGTTCCCATGTGGGCCACGACTTCTGGCTGTTCCCCTCCTCCTTCAAGATGCTCTGCAGTCGCTGAGTGATATCCTTGACCCTGGCACCTGGGAGACAACACACCATCCTGGATTCACGTCTGTGGCCACAGAAACGCCAGTCTGTTCCCCTGACTATTGACTCACCTATCACTATGGCTCTTCCAGTCATCCCTGTATGCCGCTCTGCAGCTTAGCCACCCATGTTGACATGGACTTGCTGTGGCTGCACTCCCCAGGAGAAGCATCACATTCCTCAGTATACAGAACTGAATACCTGTTGGAGAGTGAGATGCACTCAGGGGTCTCCGGCACTACCTGCCTGATAATTTTTGACTGGCTGCTGATCACCCATTCCCTCTCTCCCTGCATGCTCTTCAGCAGTGTGGTGACCACATCTATGAACATGCTAAAGCTGAATAAACTGGTATATGAGAAGGAAGAATGTGCTGGGTTCCGGGAAGAAGGCAGGGAATGGGAACAGGTGAATTGTGCATTCGGAGAGCCGGTGCAGACTCGACTGGCTGAATAGTTCCTTCTGTGCTGAAAAAACACTGTGATGGGGCATCTCAGATGGGTGTAATGGTGGAGAATGGGGGATCCATGGCGGGAAAGAGAAGTTGTCCTATGGGAACCGGAATCTTAGCAGGGACTCTCCGACAACCTGTCCGGCTGGAAGGCATACAGGAAATATCCTCCCTGTATCCTCCTCCTGATTCCTGGTGCCAATGCCTGTGTCCTCATGATGGTAATGATATGAAGGATGCAAAAGAACACCATGAACTTGGACACCTGCTCCAGTGTCCACTGGAGGACTCCACCCGAGCGGTTCAGACATCGGAAGCATTGCTTCATCACATCGATGGTCTGTTCCACCATGTTCCTGGTGATTCCATTGCTCACATTATACCCATGTTAATTTTGTGAGGTTGCTTGGTGGTGGGATGTGGTTTGGGGGTGTAGAAACATGAGCTGTGTCTAGAGGAGTTTCCTTTTCCTCCGAGAAGCCACATTCTGGTTCTGCATGGAGCCCCGGAGTATTGGGACCGGCTGACTGCTTCAAATTGAAGGTATCCTTGCTGCTGCCAGGATAGTGGACATTCACCAACATGATGTACTGGGCAGGCACACACACCAACTGTACATTAATGGAGTGAGAGTGCTTCCAGTTCCTGTACCTCTCCCCGTTGACATGGGGGCCCCGCAGAGCTACCTAATCCATCAGGAATCCCGCTATCCTGACAAAGCCACGGGATCACTCATCCTGCTTCTCCCTGCTGAGGAAGAAAATGATGACATAGATGGTTACCCTCACCTCCCAGAATTATCAATGGACAACACACAGGCCTCGTAACTACTGTTCAGTTAGTTTAACATTATTGGTGAGTCAGGTTTTAGAAGCAATAATCAGGGAAAAATCTACACACACTTGGAGAGGTTTGAGTTATTTAAGGATTGTCCGCACGGATTTCTAAAAAGGCTTGACTGCGTGACTGAACGAATTGAATTTATTTCGATGATCTGAGAAGGTTGATGAAGGGAATGTGGTGGATGTTGTCTACATGGATTTTATGAAATTGTTTGATGAATAACCACACAAAAGCTTGGTTAACAAAATTGAAGCTCAGGAATAGCATCCATTTGGATCAAAAATTGTCCAAATGACAGAAAAAAGAGAAAGTGTTAAATGGTTGTTTTTCAGACTGGAGGATGGTAGACAGTGATGTTTCCCAATGGTCAGTGCGAGGAACACTGTGCTTTTTTTTTGCTACATATAAATGACATGGATCTTGGAATACAGAGAAGAATTTGCATTTTTCTGATGATTGCAATCTTGGAGGATGTCACAAACCACCTGCAACATGATATAGATTGGCTAGCAGAATGGACAGAGAAGTGGCAGGTAGAACTTAATAAAGAGGAGTGTGATGTGATTTATTTTGTCAGTTGGAAGAGGAAGGCAATATAGACTTAATGACACAGTTCTAATGATTGTGCAGGAACAGAGGGATCTGGGGCTCCATATGTATTGATCTTTGAAGGTGCCAGGACATATTAGGAGGGTGTTTAGCAAATCATATCAGATATTGGGATTCATCAATAGAGGCAAAGATACAAAATAAGGGAAGTTATGCGGAACCTTCATAAAGCTTTGGTTAGACAGCAACTCGAGAACTGTGTACAGTTCTGATCACCACACTGTAGGAAGGATGTGAAAGTCCCTGAGAGGGTGCAGAGGAGATTTACCAGAATGATTCCAGGGATGGCAATTTAGTTGCAAAGTGAGTTTGGAGACGATGAAGTTGTTCTCCAGGTGTAAAAGAGATTGAGAGAGCTTTGATAGAGGTGTACATGATTATGATGGACTTAGATAAGATAGACAAGGAACAGCTGTTTCCATTAACTGATGAAACACAGCCTAGGGGACACAGATGGAAGGTTTCGGGTATGAGATACAGGGGGAATATGAGGAAGAACCTTTTTACACAGTGGATGGTAATGAGCTGGAACTCACTGCCATGAGGGTGGTGGAAGCTGAGACAATCAATGATTTCAAAAGGAAACTGGATGGACACCTGAAGGAAATGAACTTGCAGGGATACGGGAATTGAGCGGGGAAGTGGAACTGACTGGATTGTTCCACAGAGAGCCGGCATGCAGGGGCTGAATGGCCTCCTTCTGTGTTGTAAATGACTATCGATTTCTACCACTCTCTGTTGGATATGTCTCCTGCTCCTGTCTGGAACGATCCAGATACATAGACGTACAATGAAACTGTGACCTTAACGGCCACTGACAGCTCCGTCCTCACCCTGGTGTGAGGCTCCAGGTTGTGTTACAGGAGGTGACACAGCTCTGTGACCACCTCCTTATTGAATCAGAGTCATCTCACACACTGCTCCAGGGTTAGGTGTAGGTAGGAAAAGTGCTCTTGGAAAACCCGGGGTGGGTAGTGCAGAGCCCCCTCCTCCTCCCACTTTACAGAGCTTCCCCTCTCTGCAGCCTCTGCTCCATTTGTTGCTCATGTGACAGACCCAGTTTCACTGTAACTACAGTCCCCATACCTCGTCCAGAGTTGGGTCACCAAATCTTCTGTCCTCCCTGCATGTCTGCAGCAGCTCACAACACAACCTCCAGAAAGCCATCCACAGCACCTCCACTAACTTTACAATAGCAGAAGTAAGTCAAAAGCCTCTCACCTGTCAGTTGGATGATTGGTCCTTTTAAATTCATCCTTTGAATGTATGTTCAACTGAGAGTGACTAACACAGGCGCTCATTGGACATTCACTGACCAAGTTTCAAAGAAGTCCATCAAAGCTGCTGCTATGGTACATTGACATCACTTTGAAATCCACCCTCAAAGGAACAACACATACAAGGTACAATTGAGCTAGAGCTCTGCCCAGCTTGGGACAGTGTGCAAGCCACAGTAGAAGTGGCCGGCTGTGAAGACCACGCTAACAGCACATAGATGATACGATGGGCTGGAGCCCTGCCCAGCATGGGATATTGTGCAGACCGCACTGGAAGTGGCCGGCTGTGCGATTCACATCTCTTTATGAATCCCAGCTTCTGTACTGTCAGTAGCAGTCTTGCTGCAGAGTCTATAATCCTGGCTCGGGACACATACAGAGGGAAATAAATTGACTTTACAAGGAGAACAGAAAAAAGAGTGAAGTCGAAAGATTTGCAGGAATATGTGAAATGGACAGGGGAAAGTGAATAAATGGAGGGGTGAGGCCATGGAGAGATTCAAACACACGAATGAGAATATTAAAATTATGGTGCTGCCAGACCGGGAGCCAATGGAGATCAGTGAGCACAGGGGTGATTGGTGATCGGGATTTGGTGTGAGATCGGATGCAGGCAGCAGAGTTCTGGATGGGCTGTGGTTTATGGAGGTTTATAACTGGGAGGGTGAACAAGATGGAATTGGAATAGTCAACTGTGTATTTAACAGTGATGCAGATGATTGTTTACGCAGTCGAGGGGCTGAGGCAGAGGTGGAGATGGGTGATATCACAGAGATGGTTTTCTGCAGGGTTGGTGATGGAAAGAATATGGAGATGAACTCAGCTCAGGTTTAAAAATAACACAGAAGTTGTAAACTGTCTGGTTGAGCCACAGAAATTGGGCAGAGTGGAGTATGTGCTTCCCAGATAGGGGATGGTGTTTGTGATGGAGACCAATGACACTGGCTTCAGTCTTCCCAAAAGTTACATTACAGAACAGTATTTCAGTGAAACAGGGTTTGCAGATCTCCTAGCCTGAAATAGAGACAGCAACAGCAGCAAAGGTGAGAGAGTAAATGACAAGAACTGTAATACAGTTGACAATGGTTTATAGAGCTAATAGCTGGCGATATTCACCAGGCATAACAACGGCAGCAAGAAGGGCAGAGTAAATTACAGGAGCAGCAATGCAGTTAAACATGGTTTAAAGAATTAATAGCTAGATAGAGAGACTTACCAGGGACACCAATAATAGCCAGGATGGGATAGTAAATATATTGAATAATCTTCAGTGCGAGATAGATACGAGAGTTTAATGAGTACCGATCATAATATGTAGAAAGAGAGTAAAGATCCGAGGATAAACTCCTGTCCATTGTTGTAACATTCCAATCTATTGTTCTCAGATTCTGACCCATTGTTGTAACATTCCAGTCTTTTGTTCTCAGATTCTAACCTATCCTCTCTCTATCTCTCTGGAGCAGCTGATCTCTGAAAGTGCCGGGGCTGATGTTCCCACTGACATATGGAATAACACATTGAAAGAAGCCCCTTATTAATAGAAGATGGAAAACGTCCAGTGACACAATTAGGGTCCATGGAGACTGACATTAATTACAGTCACGGAACAAACAGATTCAGTTAACCCTTTTCAATCCAACACTTTTGTAGCACAATAAAGTTGAACATTTATCCAGTCTGGATGGG
Organism: Heterodontus francisci; assembly: GCF_036365525.1. Taxonomy (NCBI): domain Eukaryota; kingdom Metazoa; phylum Chordata; class Chondrichthyes; order Heterodontiformes; family Heterodontidae; genus Heterodontus; species Heterodontus francisci. Next base: position 1,195,376 of record NW_027140493.1, on the reverse strand, counting down.
ATGTATGGGGGTTGCTGAGGGAGGCAATGGTGGAAATAGCCGAGGCACTGGCCAGAATCTTCCAATCCCCCTTGGATATGGGCGTGATGAGAGGTTTCCACAGGCTCACCACACTTTGGGTGAAGAAACGTCTCCTCATCTCAGTCCTGAAAGTTTTACCCCATATCCTTAGACTATAACCGTGGTTCGGGAGTCCCCCACCATCGGGAACATCCTTCCGGCATCTACCCTGTCAAGTCATGTTGGAATTTTATAGGTTTCGATGAGATCCCTCCTCACTCTTCTGAATTCCACAGTCCTAACCGACTCAATCTCTCCTCATACGACAGTCCTACCACCCCAGGAATCAGTCTGGTAAAACTCTACTGCACTCCCTCTATAGCACGAACATCCTTCCTCAGATAAGGAGACCAAAACTGAACACAATATTCCAAGTGTGGCCTCACAAAGGCCCTGTATAATTGCAGCAAAACATCCCTGCTCCTGCACTCGAATCCTGTCTCTATGAAGGCCAACATACATTCTCCTTTCTCTACCGCCTGTTGCACCTGCATGCTCACCTTCAGTGACTGGTGTACGAGAACACCCAGGTCTCGCTGCGTATTCCCCTCTCTCAGTTTATAGCCATTCAGATAATAATCTGCCTTCCTGTTTTTGATAGTAAAGTGGATAACTTCACATTTATCCACATTATCCTGCATCTGCCGTGCATTTGCCCACTCATTCAACTTGTCCAAATAACCCTGAAGCCTCTCTGCAACCTCCTCACAACTCACCCTCGCACTCAATTTTGTATCATCTGCAAATTTGGAGATATTACATTTAGTTTCCTCATCTAAATCATTAATATATATTGTGAATAACTGAGGTCGTAGCTCCGATCCCTGCGGTACCCCACTAATCACTGTCTGACATTGAGAAAAAGATCCGTATGTTCCAATGCTTTGTTTCCTGTCTGCCAACCAATTTTCTATCCTTCGCAATATACTACCCCCAGTCTCGTCCACTTTAATTTTACATGCTAATCCCTTACGTGGAACTTTGTCGAGAGCCTTCTGAAAGTGCAAATAAACCACATCCACTGGCTCCCCCTCATCAATTCTGCCAGTTACATCCTCGAAGAATTCTAGCAAATTTATCAAGCATGATTTCCGTTTCATAAATCCACGCTGACTCTTCCCGATTCTACTGTTCTCCAAGTGCTCTGCTGCAAAATATTTAATAATGGACTCCAGGATTTTCCCCACGACCGATGTCTGGCTGAATGGTCTATAAATCCTTGCTTTCTCTCTACCTCCCATTTTTAATTAGTGGGGTAACATTAGCTACATTCCAATCTGTAGGAACTGTTCCAGAGTCCATGGAATCTTGGAGGATGACCACCAATGCATCCACTATTTCTAGGGCCACTTCCATAAGTACTCTGGGATGCAGATTAAAAGGCCCTGGGGATTCATCGGCCTTCAATACCATCTCCTTCCCCAACACCATTTCTCCACTAATACTGATTTCTTTCAGTTCCTCTCTCTCACTAAACCCTGTATTTACCAACATTTCTGGGATTATATTGGTGTCCTCCTTTGTGAAGACAGAACTAAAGTTTGCATTTAGTTGGTCAGCCATTTCTTTGTCTCCCAGAATACATTCCCCTGTTTCTGAATGTAACGGACCTACATTTGTCTTCGCCAATATTTTCCGCTTCACATACCTTTACAGTCAGTTTTTATGTTCCCCGTAAGCTTACTCTCATACTCCATTTTCCCCTTCTCAACAATCCCTTGGTGCTCCTTTGCTGAATTTTCAACTGCTCCCAATCCTCAGGTCTGTTGTTTTTTCCTGGAAAATTTATTTGCCACTTCCTTGGATCTAATGCTATCTCTAATTCTCCTTGTAAGCCATGATTTGGCTCCCTTTTTCGTTTTAATTTTGCGCCAGACAGGAGTAAACAATTGTTGCAGTTTATCCATTTCCTCTTTGAATGTTTGCCATTGCCTATCCAGGGTCATCTCTTTAAGTGCATTTTCCCAATGTATCATCGTCAGCTCATGCCTCATACTTTCGTAGCTTACATTATTCAGATTCACGACCCTAATCTCACAATCAACTGGGTCACTCTCCATCATGATGAAGAATTTTATCATATTATGGTCGTTCATCCCCAAGGGAACTGGCACAACTAGATTGTCAATTATTCCTCTCTCATTACACAATAACCAGTCTAGGATGGCCTGTTCTCCAGTTGGTGCCTCAAAGAATTGGTGCTTAAAACCATTCCGTATATTCTCCAGGAATTCCTCCACAATGTATTGTGACCAATTTGATTTGCCCAATCTATATGCAGATTCAAGAAACCCATAATTACAGATGTTCCTTTATCGCATGCGTCTCTAATTTCCTGTTCAATGCCATTCCCAAATTCAGCACTACAGTCTGGGGGTCTATATACAACCCCCCTAAGGTTTTTTGCCAATTAGTGTTTGTCAACTCTACCCATACATATTCGACATCGTCAGATCTAATATCTTGCCTCACTATTGCGTTCATTTCCTCTTTAACCAGCAAGCAACTCCACCAAGGGTGGAGATAGGCCATTTTACTGATGGTGTGAATATTTGGTAGGAAACTCATCTCAAGGCATCTCAAGGTGAACTGTGTAACCAAGTATGTGAACAGTTTTGGTTAGTCTCAAACATTTACAAAGGAGAGGAATGAAGTGTGTAACTAGGAAATGTTTGGAGCAGTGACAGAAAACAATGACTTCAATCTTCTCAATATTTAATTGGAATTGCAGATGTGTGAGGTAATACATTTTGAAAGGATGAATGAGGAGAGACAATACAAGTTAAATGGTGTAACTATAATGATGGTGAAATAACAGACACACTTGGGGTGTGTGTACACAAATCTTTGAAGGTGGCAGGAAAGTTTAACTAGACAGTTAATAAATATATGGGATCCTCGGGTTTATAAATAGAGGCAAAAAGAACAAAAGCAAGGACATTATGTAAAACATATATAAAATACTAGTTCAGCTGCACCTGGAGTCTTGTGTCGAATACTGGGAACCACACTTTCGGAAGGACATGAAGCCTTCGGAGAGGGGAAATAACTATTTCACTAGAAGTTGTCCAGGCATGAGGGATTACAGTTGTGCAGCTGGGGTTGTTTTGCTTAGAGCAAGAAACTTTCAGAGGATATTTGATTGAGCTGTTTAACATTAGGAAGGGTTTAGATAAATTAAATAAAGAGAAACTGTTTCCGCTTTCCAAGGGGCCATTAACCAGAGACACAGATTTAAGGCGATTGGTAAAAGAAGCAGATATGAGGATTTTTGTTTCTGAGTGGTTTGGATTTGGGATGCACTGTCTGATAGGCTGATGGATACAGATTCAATAATAGATACCAAAAGGGAATTGGATAAATATCCGAAGCAGAAAAAAATTCAAGAATATAGTGAATGAGCCAGGGAGTGGGACTAACTGGATTGAACAAAGAACAAAGAACAAAGAAAAATTACAGCACACGAACAGGCCCTTCGGCCCTCCAAGCCTGCGCCGATCCAGATCCTCTATCTAAACATGTCGCCTATTTTCTAAGGGTCTTTGAAAGGGTCAGCACAGACATGATGGGCCGAATGACCTCATTCAGTCTAATCTATTCTATGATTCTATGATTGCTCCTGCCTGTACTTTCACAATATTCCGATCCTTTCAACATGCGTTTGAGAAAGTACCACATAACAACGACATAGGTGGGAAGAGAGATGGGGATTTAAGGTAGAAATTCAGGGAGCTAGGGTGGAAGCTGAGAGCGAGAACAAACAGAGTTGTTATCTCTGGGTTGTTGCCCGTGCCACGTGATAGAGAAGCGAGGACCAGGGAGAGAGAGGAGTTGAACACGTGGCTGCAGGGATGGTGCAGGGGGGAGGGATTTGGTTTCCTGGATAATTGGGGCTTTTTCTGGAGTAGGTGGGACCTCTACAAACAGGATGGTCTTCACCTGAACCAGAGGGGTACCAATATCCTGGGGGGGGGGGGGGGGAGATTTGCTAGTGCTCTTCAGGTGGGGTTTAAACTAATTCAGCAGGGGAATGGGAACCTAAATTGTAGTTCCAGTGTACAGGATGTTGAGAGTGGTGAGGTCAGGGATAAGGTGACAAGGACACAAGAGGGCACCTGGTTTAAAGTGTGTCTACTTCAACGCCAGGAGCATCCAGAATAAGGTGGGTGAGCTTGCAGCATGGGTTGGTACCTGGGATCTCGATGTCGTGGCCATTTCGGAGACATGGGTAGAGCAGGGGTAGGAATGGATGTTGCAGGTTCGGGATTTTGATGTTTCAGTAAGAACAGAGAAGATGGTAAAAGAGGGGGCGGTGTGTGGCATTGCTAATCAAGGAGAGTATTACAGCGGCATAAAGGACGTTTGAGGACTCGTCTACTGAGGTAGTATGGGCCGAGGTTAGAAACAGGAGAGAGGTCACCCTGTTGGGAGTCTTCTATAGACCTCTGAATAGTTCCAGAGATGTAGAGGAAAGGATAGCGAAGATGATTCTCGACAGGAGCGAGAGTAACAGGCTAGTGGTTATGGGGAACTTTAACTTTCCAAATATTGACTGGAAATACTATAGTTCGAGTACTTTAGATGGGTCAGTTTTTGTCCAGTGTGTGCAGGAGGGTTTTCTGACACAGTATGTAGACAGGCCAACCAGGGGCGATGCCACATTGGATTTGGTACTGGGTAATTAACCCGGCCAGGTGTTAGATTTAGATGCAGGTGAGCACTTTGGTGATAGTGATCACAATTCGGTTAGGTTTACCTTAGCGATGGGCAGGGACAGCTATATACAGCAGGGCAAGAATTATAGCTGGGGGAAAGGAAATTATGATGCGATTAGGCAAGATTTAGGATGCGTAGGATGGGGAAGGAAACTGCAGGGGATGGGCACAATAGAAATGTGGAGCTTATTCAAGGAGCAGCTACTGCATGTCCTTGATAAGCATGTACGTGTCAGGCAGGGAGGAAGTTGTCGAGCGAGGGAGCCGTGGTTTAATAAAGAAGTTGAAGAGCTTGTCAAGAGGAAGAACAAGGCTTATGTTAGGATGAGGCGTGAAGGCTCAGTTAGGGCGCTTGAGAGTTACAAGCGAGCCAGGAAGGATCTAAAGGGAGAGCTAAGAAGAGCAAGGAGAGGACACGAAAAGTCATTGGCGGATAGGATCAGGGAAAACCCTAAGGCTTTCTATAGGTATATCAGGAATAAAAGAATGACTAGAGTTAGATTAGGGCCAATCAAGGATAGTAGTGGGAAGTTGTGTGTGGAATCAGAGGAGATAGGGGAAGCGTTAAATGAATATTTTTCGTCAGTATTTACAGTAGAGAAAGAAAATGTTGTCGAGGAGAATACTGAGATTCAGACTACTGGGCTAGATGGGTTTGAGGTTCACAAGGAAGAGGTGTTAGCTATTTTGGAAAGTGTGAAAATAGATAAGTCCCCTGGGCCAGATGGGATTTATCCTAGGATTCTCTGGGAAGCGAGGGAGGAGATTGCAGATCCTTTGTCCTTGATATTTATGTCGTCATTGTCGACAGGAATAGTGCCGGAAGACTGGAGGATAGCAAATGTTGTCCCCTTGTTCAAGAAGGGGAGTAGAGACAGCCCTGGTAATTATAGACCTGTGAGCCTTACTTCGGTTGTGAGTAAAATGTTGGAAAGGGTTACAAGAGACAGGATTTATAATCATTTTGAAAAGAATAAGTTCATTAGCAATAGTCAGCACGGTTTTGTAACGGGTAGGTCGTGCCTCACAAACCTTATTGAGTTTTTCGAGAAGGTGACCAAACAGGTGGATGAGGGTAAAGCAGTGGATGTGGTGTATATGGATTTCAGTCAGGCGTTTGATAAGGTTCCCCACGGTCGGCTATTGCAGAAAATACAGAAGTATGGGGTTGAAGGTGATTTAGAGCTTTGGGATCAGAAATTGGCTAGCTGAAAGAAGACAGAGGGTGGTGGTTGATGGCAAATGTTCATTCTGGAGTATTGGTACTAGTGGTGTACCGCAAGGATCTGTTTTGGGGCCACTGCTGTTTGTCATTTTTATAAATGACCTGGATGAGGGTGTAGAAGTGTGGGTTAGTAAATTTGCAGATGACACGAAGGTCGGTGGAGTTGTGGATAGTGCCGAAGGATGTTGGAAGGTACAGAGGGCCTTAGATAGGCTGCAGAGCTGGGCTGAGAGATGGGAAATGGAGTTTAATGCGGAAACGTGTGAGGTGATTCACTTTGGAAGGAGTAACAGGAATGCAGAGTACTGGGCTATTGGGAAGATTCTTGGTAGTGCAGATGAACAGAGAGATCTTGGTGTCCAGGGACATAAATCCCTGAAGGTTGCTACCCAGGTTAATAGGGCTGTTAAGAAGGCATATGGTGTGTTAGCTTTTATTAAGAGGGGGATCGAGTTTCGGAGCCACGAGGTCATGCTGCAGCTTTACAAAACTCTGGTGAGACCGCACCTGGAGTATTGCGTGCAGTTCTGGTCACTGCATCATAGGAAGGATGTGGAAGCATTGGAAAGGGTGCATTGGAAATTTACTAGGATGTTGCCTGGTATGGAGGGAATGTCTTGCGAGGAAAGGCTGAGGGACTTGAGGTTGTTTTCGTTAGAGAGAAGGAGGAGGAGAGGTGACTTAATAGAGACATATAAGATAATCAGAGGGTTAGATGGGGTGGATAGTGAGAGTCTTTTTCCTCGGATGGTGATGGCAAGCACGAGGGGACATAGCTTTAAGTTGAGGGGTGATAGATAGAGGACAGATGTTAGAGGTAGTTTCTTTGCACAGAGAGTAGTAGGGGCGTGGAACGCCCTGCCTGCAACAGTAGGAGACTCGCCAACTTTAAGGGCATTTAAGTGGTCATTGGATAGACATATGGATGAAAATGGAATAGTGTAGTTCAGATGGTTTGACAGGTCGGCGCAACATCGAGGGCCGAAGGGACTGTACTGCGCTGTAATGTTCTAATTCTAATTCTAATAACAGCCATTTTGCCAAATTAGAAACACATGCGATTAAAGGACCAATGTCAGCCGTGACTCAGTTTGTAGCTCTCTCCCCTTTCAGTCACAAGCTTCCAGGATCAAGTGTCACTGCATGACTTGATCACAAGAATCAATGCTGACATTGAAGTGCAGTACTGAGGGTGTGTTGCACTGTCAGAGGTGCAGTCTATCGAATGAATCTTTAAACAAAGTTGCAGTCTGTCCTCTCAGGTGGATAGTAAAGATCCCATCGCACTATGTAGACGCAGAGCAGGGGAATTATTCCCATTGTCGTGGTCAATATTTCTCCTTCAATCAACATCACAAAAACAGATCTGATCATCATCACATTGCTGCTTGTGGGATCTTGCTGTGCAGAAATTGTCTGCCCTGTTTCCTACATTAAAAGTGTGACTACACTTTAGAAAGTCCTCATTTGTTGTAAATCACTTTGGGACGTGCAGTCGTCATTCAAGGCGCTACATCAATGAAAGTCTTTTATTTTCAATGGCAGCATGCAGGAAATTAGCTCAGTGTCAGAAATCAGGCAGTAGTGGAGAATGGTTATTGTTCAGTCTGGAGGGAAGTACACAGTGGGGTTCCCCACGGTCACTGTTGGGATTACTGTTGCTGTATGTTAGTGCAATGGGCTTGTGTACAGAGGGGATAATGTCAAAGTTTCCAGATGACAGGAAAGTTGGAAATGTTAATACACAATGAGAAGGATAGTAACAGACTTCAGGATGATGGAGACTGACTGGTGAAATGGGGAGGAACATGGCAGATGTAATTTAACACTGTGAAGTGTGAAGTGATATGTTTTTGCAGGAAGTGTAAGGGAAGGCAATATAAACAAATGGGTATTGTTTAAATGAGGAGACAGGAACAGAACTACTTGGAGTGTATTCACACAGATCTTTGAAGGTCGCACGAAAAGTTGAGAAAGTTATTCACCGATGTTCAAACTTATGACAGAGGCCAGGTAGAAAATTCTATTGAGAACCAGGCTGAATATAGAGTGTCCAGAGGGGAAGTGAAAAAGCAAATAACAGAAGCAAAGAGAGAGCATGAAAAGAGACTGGCAGCTAGCATAAAAGAAAATTCCAATGTTTTATGCAAACATATAAATAGTAAAAAGGGTAGTAAAAGGAGGAATGGGGCTGACTCAGCACCAGAAATTGGATTTACACATGGAGGCAGAGGGCATAGCTGAGGTACTAAATAAATACTTTGCATCTGTCTTTAACAAGGAAGAAGATACGGAATCCTTTCCTTTATTAGCCGAGGTATAGAATATAAGAGTAGGGAGGTTATGCTGGAACAGTAATACTCATTGTTTAGGCCACAACTTGAGTACTGTGTGCAGTTCTGGTCACCTCATTACAGAAAGGATGTAACTGCACCAGAGAGGGTACTGAGGAGATTTATGAGGATGTTGCCAGGACTGGAAAAGTGCAGCTATGAGGAAAGATTGGATAGGCTGAGCTTGTTCTCCTTGGAACAGAGAAGGCTGAGGGGAAATCTGATTGAAATGTACAAAATGTTGAGGGGCCTGGTTAGAGTGGAGGTGAAGGGTCTATTCACCTTAGCAAAGAGGTCAGTGACAAGGGGGCATGGATTTAAAGTGATTGGTAGGAAGATTATAAGTGAGCTGCGGATTTTATTTTTCACCCAGCGGGTGGTGGGAGTCTGGAACTCACAGTCCGAAAGGGTAGTTGAGGCAGAAACCCACAACTCATTCAAAAGGTGTCTGGATATGCACCTCAAGTGCTGTAATCTATCAAATGCTGGAAGGTAGGATCAGAATGGATGGATCGTTTTTTGGACAGCATAGACACGATGGGCCAAGTTGTCTCTCTCTGTGGCATAAACTTTCCATGATTCTCAGATGCAACCCAGGCAATGTTGAAAGAGGAGGTAAGTCAGACACTATTGGGGTTTAAAATTGATAAAGAGGAAGTATTAGATAGGCTGTCTGTACTTAAAGTGGATAAAACACCAGGAGCAGATGGGATGTATCCAAGGATACTGAGGGAAGTGAGGGTGGAAATCACAGAGGCACTGGACATAATTTTTCAGTCTTCCTAGGACTCGGGGTGATGCCAGAGGACTGGAGAATTGTAAACGTTACACCCTTGATCAAAAAAGGGTGTAAAGATCAACCCAGCAACAACAGGCCAGTCAGTTTAACTACAGTGGTGGGAAAACGTCTAGAAAAAATAATTTTGGGCAAAATCAATAATCACATGGACATATGGGTGGCACAGTGGCGGAGTGGTTGGCACCGCAGCCTCACAGCTCCAGTGACCCGGGTTCAATTCTGGGTACTGCCTGTGTGGAGTTTGCAAGTTCTCCCTGCGTCTGCGTGGGTTTTCTCCGGGTGCTCCGGTTTCCTCCCACAGCCAAAAGACTTGCAGGTTGGTAGGTAAATTGGCCATTATAAATTGCCCCTAGTATAGGTAGGTGGTAGGAAAATGTGAGGATGTGGTAGGAATATGGGATTAGTGTAGGATTGGTATAAAATGGGTGGTTGATGGTCGGCACAGACTCGGTGGGCTGAAGGGCCTGTTTCAGTGCTGAATCTCTCTAAATATGCGAGTTAATTAAGCAAGCCAGCATGGATTTCTTAAGGGAAAATCATGTTTAACTAACTTGCTGGAGATTTTTGAGGTGGTAACGGAGAGAGTTGATAAGGGTGATGCTGTTGATGTGGTAAACATGGATTTTCATATAACAGTCTACTCCGTTTCAATGGAACCTGCCTCCACCACACTCAGGCAGTGCATTCCAGACATTTAACCACTCTCTGCGTGCAAAAACATTTTAACACAGTGCCACACAACAGACCTGTGAGCAAACTTGCAGCTCATGGAATAAAAGGGACGGGGGCTGCAACATGGATACGAAATTAGCTGAGATACAGGAAACAAAGAGTAGTGGTTAATGGATGTTTTACAGGCTGGAGGAAGGTTTGTAGTGGAGTTCCCCAGACATCAGTGTTCGGATCCTTTGTTTTCCTGACATATATTAATGACCTAGACCTTGGTGTACAGGCAAAGTTTACAGATGATATGAAACTGGAAGTATTGTGAACTGTGAGGAGGATAGTGAAGAACTTCAAAAGGACATTGAAATGTTGCTGGAATGGGCAGACAGGTGGCAGGTGAAGTTCAATGCAGAGAAACGTGAAGTGATTCATTTTGGTAGGAAGAACATGGAGAGACAATGTAAAATAAAGGTTACAATTCTAAAGGGGGTGAAGGAGCTGATCGACCTGGGTGTATATGTGCATAAGTCATTGAAGGTGGCAGGACAGGTTGAGTGAGCATTTAATAAATCATATAATCCCCTAGGCTTTATTAATAGGGACATAGAGTACAAGAGCAATGATGCTATATTGAACTTGCATAAGACGCTACTTCGGCCTCAGCTGGAGGATTGCATCCAGTTCTGGACACCACACTTGAGGAAAGACGTGAGGGCATTGGAGATAGTCCAGAAAAGATTCACGAGAATGATTCGCAGGATGAGGAATTTCTGTTATGAAGATAGATTGGAGAAGTTAGGACTGTTTTCCTTGCTTGGAGAAGGCTGAGAGTTGATTTGTTAGAGGTTTCAAAAATCATGATGTGTCTGGACAGAGTAGACAGAGAGAAACTGTTCCCACTCGTGAAATGATCAAGAACGAGAGGGCACAGATTTAAAGTAATGGGTAAAAGTTGCAAAGACGACATGAGGAAAAGCTTTTTTCACACAGTGAAACAGGGTCTGGAATGCACTGCCTGAGAGTGTGGTGGAGGCAGGTTCAACTGAAGCTGAATAGATTGTTATATGAGAAGGACGAATGTGCAGGTTACATGGAGAATGCAGGGAACGGCATTCGGTGAATTATTCATTCAGAGAGCCAGTGCAGACACGAAAGGCTGAATTGGTCCTTCTGTAATATATTAATTCTGATTGTTTCATAGCAGGATGGTGACCAAGGGGACGCTGTGATGGGGCGTCTCAGATGGGTGTAATGGTGGGAATGGGGGATCCATGGAGGGAAAGGGAAGTTGTCCTATGGGAGCTCGAATCTTAGCAGGGTCTCTCCGACAGCCTGTCCGGCTGGAAGGCATCCAGGAAATGTCCTTCCTGCCTCCTCCTCCTGCGGTAACCTCCGGATTCCTGATGCCAATGCCTGTGTCCTCATGATGGTGATGATGTGAATGGTGCAGCAGAACACCATGAACTTTGACACCTGCTCCAGTGTGTACTGGAGGGCCCGCCCCGAGCGGTTCAGATATCAGAAACATTGCTTCATCACACCGATGGTCTGTTCCACCATGTTCCTGGTGACTCCATTGCTCACATTATAAACATGTTAATTGTGTGAGGTTGGTTGGCGGTGGGGGTGGTTTGAGGATGTAGAAACATGAGCCGTGTCTAGAGGGGAGTTTATTTGTCTCCGATGAACCACATTCTGGTTTTGCATGGAGCCCCGAAGTGTTGGGACCGGCTGACTGCTTCAGAATGAAGTTATGGTGGCTGCTGCCAGGTTAGTGGACATGCTCACACACCAACTGTACATTAATGGAGTGAGAGTTCGTTCAGTCCCTGTACCTCTCCCTGTTGATATGGGGACACGGCAGAGCCACCTACACCATCAGGAATCCCGCTATCCTGACAAAGCCACTGGATCTCTCATCCAGCTTCTCCCTGATGAGGGAGAAAATGATGAGATAGATGGTCACCCTTACCTCACTGATTTATCAATGGACAACACACAGGCTTCGTAACTACTGATCAGTTAGTTTAACATCAGTGGTGAGTAAGGTTTTAGAAACAATAATCAAGGGAAGACACTATCAACACACACTTATAGAGGTTTGAGTTAATTAAGGATTGTCAGCATGGATTTTTTTAATAGAAAGATCATACTTTACTAATCTAATAGAATTGTTTGATGATGTATCAGATAACAATGATGAAGGGAATGTGGCGGATGCTGTTTATAAAGGTTTTTTTTAAAGCGTTTGATAAGGTGCCACATAAAAGGCTGGTGAACAAAACTGAACTTCATGAAATTGAAGGGTCGGTGTCCAATTGAATCAAAAATTGGCTTCAGGACAGAAAACAGAGAATTGTTTGAAATGTTTGTTTTTCAGACTGGAGAATGGTAGATAATGGGTGTTCCCCCAGGATCAGTGCTAGGACCTCTGCTTTTTTTTTGCGATACATAAATGGCTTCGATCTTGGAATTCAGAGTGGAGTCTCACAATTTGCCGATGATACCAAATTTGGAGGACAGGCAAACAGTGAGGATGATACAAACTGCCTGCAACAGGACACGGATAGAAAGGCAGAATGGGCAGAGAAGTGGCAGATCGAATTTAATACACAGGAGTGTGAGGTGATGAATTTTGGCAGAAGGGATAGTGTCAGGCGATGCAGACAGAATGGTACAGTTCTTCAGTATGTGCAGGAACAGACGGACCTGTGTGTGGATGTGTATAAATCTTTGAAGGTGGCAGGACATATTGAGAGAGTGATGACAAAGCATATGAGACCTCGGGATTCATAAATAGAGGCATAGAGTACAAAAGCAGGGAAGTTATGCTGAAAATGTATACAGCTCTGGTAAGGCCCCAAGTGGGGTATTGTGACCAGTTCTGTTCACCACACTTTAGGAAGGATGTGAGGGCCATTGAGAGGGTGCAGTGGATATTTACCAGAATGGTTCCAGGGATGGGGGATTTTAGCAACAAGGTTAGTCTGGAAAAAACTGGGATTGTTCTCCCTGGGGTAAAGGAGATTGCGGGAATATTTAAAGAAGTGTGCAAGATTGTGACAGAATCACAGAAAATCACAGATTTATTGCAGCACCGAAGGAGGCCATTCGGCCCATCATATCTGCACCGGCTCACTGAGTGAGCAATTCACTTAGTGTCTATTTCACATAACCCTGTACATTATTCCTTTTCAGGTCACTATATAATTCCCTTTCCAATGCCTGAAGTGAACCTGCCTCCATCGCACTCTCAGACAGTGCAATCCAGAACCTAACCACTCACTGTACAAAAATGTTTTCCTCATGTTCGCATTGTTTTCTTTAAACAAGTACATTCAATCTGTGCCCATCCATTTTTGTTCCTTTGACAAGTGGGAACAGTTTCTCCCCACCTACTCTGTCCAGACCCCTCATGATTTTGACAGGTTTGGATAAGATAGACAAGGAAAGACTGTTCCCATTAACTGATGAAGCACAGACTAGGGGACACAGATGGAAGGTTTTGGGTAAGAAGTACAGGGGGGATATGAGGAAGAACTTTTTTACACAGTGGATGGTAATGAGCTGGAACTCACTGCCCATGAGGGCGGTGGAAGCCGAGACAATCAATGATTTCAAAAGGAAACTGGATGGGCACCTGAAGGAAATGAACTTGCAGAGATAGGGGATTGAGCGGAAGAGTGGAAATGACTGGATTGTTCCACAGAGAGCTGGCACGGAGGGGGCGAATGGCCTCCTTCTGTGTTGTAAATGACTCCATCACTCTCCAGGACTCTACGTTGGATATGTCTCCTGCTCCTGCCTGGGAAGTTCCAGATACATAGACGTTCAATGAAACTGTGACCTTAACGGCCACTGACAGCTCCGTCCTCACCCTGGTGTGAGGCTCCAGGTTGTGTTACAGGAGGTGACACAGCTCTCTGACCAGCTCCTTATTGAATCAGAGTCACCTCACACACCGCTCCTGGGTTAGGTGTAGGTAGGAAAACTGCTCTTGGAAAACCCGGGGTGGGTAGTGCAGAGCCCCCTCCTCCTCCCTCTTCACAGAGCGTCCCCTCTCTGCAGCCTCTGCTCCATTTGTTGATCATGTTACAGACCGAGAGACACTGTAACTACAGACCCCATACCTCGTCCAGAGTTGGGTCACCAAATTCTCTGTCCTCCCTGAATGTCTTCAGCAGCTCACAACAAAACCCCCAGAAAATCATCCACAGCACCTCCACTAACTTTACAATAGCAGAAGTAAGTCTAAAGTCCCTCACCTGTAAGTTTTATGCCTGGTCCTTTTAAATAACACTGGAGGGGGTTCCTCGTGCTGATGAATGTATGTTCAGCTGAGAGTGACTAACACAGGCGGTCAGCGGACATGCACTGACCAGGTTTCAAAGTCACACATCAAAGCTGCTGGAATGGCTGATTGACACCATATTCAATTCCCTCCTCACACTACAGACACACACAAGTTACACCCACACTAGCACCCCGGCCAGCCTGATTCCTGCACAATGTGCTGGATGTGACCGGCAGTGCAGCTCACACCATTTAATGGATCCAAATTTCCACAGCACCAGTGGAGCTGGAGAGGTGAAATGTGTGGTCAGGGAGAGAGACAGAGGGAAAGAAACTCACTTTAAAAAGGGAATTAGAAAAATACTTTAAGATGAACACGTTTCAGGAATATTGGAAATGGACAGGCGATTGCGGTAATGAGAGGGACGAGGCTGTGGAGGGATTTTGTCGCAGAGACACAGAACTGAAACAGTCCCTTCGGCCCACTGTGTCTGTGCTGACCAACAACCACCCATTTATACTCAACCTGCATTAATCCCATTATTCGTAACACATCCCCACCATTCTCTTACCACCTACCTACACTTGGTATAAATTACAATGGCCAATGTACCTATCAACCTGCAAGTCTTTGGCTGTCAGGAAACCAGAGCACCCTGCTGAAACCCACGTGGTGACAGGGAGAACTTGCAAACTCCACACAGGCAAATTCCAACCTGTGTTGGTGGAGCTGTGAGGCTGTGGTGCTAACCACTGTGCCACCAATTCTATCGCATGGTTGGAATATTAAAATTAAGGTGTTACTGGACGAAAAGCCAATGTAGGTCAGTGAGCACAGAGATGTTGGGTAAACAGAATTTAGTGTAAATTAGAAGATGGTAGCAGAGTTTTGGATAACCACAAGGTTACAGAGAGTAGAATGTGGGAGAGAAGCCAGGAGTGTGTTAGAATAGTCAAATCTCGAGGTAACAAAGGCAAGGTTGAGGGTTTCAGCAGTCGATGAGCTCAGCTGTCTCTCTCTCTCTCTCTCTCTCTCTCTCTCTCTCTCTCTCTCTCTCTCTCTCTCTCTCTTTCTCTGTCTCTCTCGCTCTCTCTCTCTGTCACCCTCACTTTCTCTATCCCATGCTCAGAATCTTAAATGTTTCAATCAAGTCGCCCCTTACTCTTCTAAACTCCAGCTGATATAAGCCTAGCCTGTCCAGCCTTTCCTCATAAGGCAGTCCGCCCATATTAGTCTAATAAACCTTGTCTGAACTGCTTACAACGCATTTACATCCTTCCTGAAATATGGAGACCAGTACTGTACACAGAACTCCAGATACTGTCTCACCAATGCCCTCCCTACCTTTGTATTCAATTCCACTCACAATAAATGATAACATTATATTAGCTTTCCTGATTACTTGCTGAACCTGCAGAGTAACCTTATGCAATTCATGCACCAGGACACCCAGATACTCCTGCATCATAGAGTTCTGCAATGCCTCACCATTCAGATAATATGCTTAGTTTTATTTCCTACCAAAATGGACAATTTCACATTTCCCCACATTCTACTCCATTTCCCAGACAGATCTTTGCATTCTCACTCAATCTATCTATGTCCCTTTGTAGCCTCCTTATGTCCCCTTCAGATCTTTGTGTCATCAACAAATTTAGCAACCACACCCTCGGTCCGTTCATCCAAGTCATTTATATAAAAAAAGGTTGAGGACTCAGCACTGATCTCTGTGGCACACCACTCGTTACATCCTGCCAACCAGAAAATTACCCATTTATGCCTGCTCTCTGTTTCCTGTTAGCTAACCAATCTTCTATCCATGCCAGTATGTTACCCCCTTCACCATGAGCTTTTATTTTCCGCAATAACTTTTGATGTGACACCTTATCAAATACCTTCTGGAAATCTTTGTACAGTACATCCACCAGTTCCCCTTTAGCCACAGCACATGCTACTTCTTCAAAGAACTCCAGTTAATTGGTAGAACATAATTTCCCTTTCACAAAAACATGTTGACTCTACCTGATCACTCTAAATTTTTCTACCTGCCCTGCTATAAAATCTTTAATAATAGCTTCTAAAATCTAATCCACAGCCAGAAAGCCTTTCTCATCTGTCACAGATTGTTTCTCTACCATGTTTATTCTGATTTTGTGCTGTATTTGAACCTCCTTTTGGGTAATCTCCGACCCTAGATCAGACCTTACTGTGGTGTAGGAGAGGGAACAGAGACATCGGGATGATAGGCTTGGTTTACTTGGTTTGTGAGAAATAGTAAACTCAGTTGAGCGATCATTGCTGAGAATGGGTAGGACATTTGGCATCAAAGAGAATTTATACTCAATCAAACGTGTGTGTTCATCACTAAGAGCGGGGCGGTGGTGTTGTTGGGGGAGGGGGGGTACTTTCAGTGAGTTTTGAATAAGTAAAGCCAGAAATACAATGTCACTGGCATATCACAGGAACTAGTCAATTGATAACCTGGTAGAGAAGAAAAACAGGCACACCTGGGGAGATGGACATCGTAAGGATTTTCGAGGTGTATGATGGGAATTACGATTTTATTCTCAATGGAATATCTGAGGATGTCCAGTAATGCAAATTTAAGCTAAAAAAGGGCCGAGGTAAGTTGGGCGATGGGGCACATCTGTGTACCTGAACAGAAAGTGCCGGAAATACTCAATGGATCTAGCAGCATCGGTGTGGAAAGAAACAGAGTTCATGTTTCAGGTCTGTGACCCCTCATCAGAACTGGTAAACGTTAGAAATGTTGTTGTACAAGCTGCAGATGGTAAGACCATGGACCTCCTGCATTCCATTCCACCCCCAATCCTTCACCTCAAACCTCCCATTCTGATTTTATACTTTCCAATGATAGCCCAATACTACCAACTTCCCAGTCACAGCAGCTCCAGGAGACAGAAAGAGAGCAGCAGAAGAGCACTGATGGTGAAGCCCCATCATTTGGTCTGATACTCACAGCCACCAGATCAAATACTGACAGTGCGTGTACCTTAGAGGGTGGTATAGAGTCGGAATCTGCACGTGGTGAGTCACCGAGCACGAGTGAGCTGCAGCCAGGCCAGGGGGAAAGGATAGTTCATGTGTCAGATCACAGGAGGGTGAGGTCACAAACAAGTTATAATACACATGACTCAGATGTGAACATTGCTGGAGCTGCTGCCCATGTCGAGGTGATGCAGTCTGAATCCGAGTCCTCAAGGCCCAGAGCTGCTCGAGGACGTCCTGCAAGGCCATCTGCAGTCTCCCTCAGTGAAAGTCAGCGGCCTTCCACCGGCCATGCTGCAGTCACTGGGAAACACTGTGTTGGAGCAGTTGAGGGAACCCACAAGACAGGGACTAAGGGATTGCACAAGGATAAATAGTTCAGTTTTTGTTTGTATAATTGCATGTGTTTTTGGATGAAGATGATCATTTAAAACATTTTATTGGTGTTTTCTATTGCAGGATAGTGACCAAGGGGACGCTGTGATGGGGCGTCTCAGACGGGTGTAATGGTGGAGAAGAGGGGGATCCATGTTGGGAAAGGGAAGTTGTGCTCTGGGAACTGGAATCTTAGCAGCATCTCTACGACAGCCTATCCGTGTTGAAATCATCCAGGAAATATCCTCCCTGCATCCTCCTCCTCCTACTGAGGTAGCCTCCGGATTCCTGGTGCCAATGCCTCTGTCCTCATGATGGTGATGATATGAAGGGTGCAGCAGAACACCATGAACTTGGACACCTGCTGCAGTGTGTACTGGAGGGCTCCGAGGGCCCCCCCCCCCCCCCCCCGAGAGGTTCAGACATCGGAAGCATTGCTACACCTGGTGGTTTTGTGTGGGGGAGGGGAGTGTCCAGCGTATAGAGGTCGTGAGCCACATTCTGGTACTGCATGGAGGCCTGACGTGTTGGGAATGGCTGACTGCTTCAGAATGAAGGTATGGTGGCTGCTGCCAGGATAGTGGACATTTACCAAGATGATGTACAGGGCATGCTCACACACCAACTGGACATTAATGGAGTGAGAGTTCTTTCAGTTCCTGTACCTCTCCCCGTTAACATGGGGACCCCGCAGAGCCACCTACACCATTAGGATTCCCGATTTCCTGATAATGCCACGGGTTCTCTCATCCTGCTTCTCCCTGCTGAGGTAGCAGAAGTATAATTCACCTCACCCGACATAGATGGCCTCCGTCACACAGCAGATATATCAATAGACAACAAAGATAGAGACAATGGATACGTCACCCACTCTTGCCTGGATAGATCCAGATAAGAACATAAAAACTAGGATCAGTAGTAGCAGTTCAGCCCCTCGAGCCTGTTCTGTCATTCAATATGATCATGGCTGATCTCATCTCGGCCTCTGCTCCACTTTTCTGCCCGTTCTCCATAACCCTTCAACCCATTACTAATGACAAATCTGTCTATCTCCTCCTTAAATTTACTCAATGTCTCGGCATCCACCGCGCTATGAAGTACTGAATTCCACAGACTCAGGACTCTTTGAGAGAAGAAGTTTCTCTTCATCTCTGTTTTAAATCTGATCCCCCTTTATACTAAAACTATGACCTCTCGTTCTAGATTGCCCGACACGAGGAAGCGTCAGCTCCAAATCTACTTTGTCAATCGTTTAATCATCTTATGTACCCCATTCGCTCTTCTAAACTCTGGAAAGTAAAGGCATAAACTGCTTAATCTCTCTTCATAAGACAAACCCCTCATCCCTGGAATCAACCTCGTGACCCTCCTTTGAACTGCCTCCAATGCAACTACATCCATCCTCAAGTAAGGAGACTAAAACTATACACAATACTCCAGGTGCGGTCTCATTAATGCCTTGTACAGTTGCAGCAACACTTTCCTACATTCTATTCCTTTAGCAATAAATGCCAAAATTCAATTTGCCTTCCTTATCGCCTGCTGTACCTGCAAACTAGCTTTCTGTGATTCATACACGAGGGCACCAGATTCCTCTGCATCGAAGCATTCTGACGTTTCCCTCCATTTAGATAACAATTTACCTTTCTATTTTACTAACCAAAATGGATAACCTCACACTTATCCACGTTAAACTCAATCTTCCAAATTTTTGGCCCATTCACCTAACATGCCTATTTCAATTGGTAAATTTCTTATGTATTTATTGCAACTTAGTATCCAATCTATTTTAGTGTCATCTGCAAATGTGGCTATCGTACCTTCTATCCCTGCATCTAAGTCATTAATATAGATTGTAAATAGTTGGGGCCGAAGGGCCGAGCTTTGTGGTACCCCACTAGTTACATCTTGCCAACTAGAAAAAGACTCATTTATCCCGACTCTCTGTTTTCTGTTGGTTAGCCAATCATCTAACCAAGCTGGCAAATTGCCCCTAACCCCATGTGATCTTACCTTGTGTATTATCCTTTTGTGTGGCACCTTATCAAATGCCTTCTGGAAGTCTAGATAGAATACATCGAAAGGATCCCCATTTTCCACTTTTCTTGTCACAGCTTCGAAGCACTCTAGCAAATTCGTCAAACAGGATTGACCCTTCATAAAACCTGACACTGATGGGTAGCATTTTGACTTTCTAATGTCCTGTTATTACTTCCTTAATAATGGATTGTAACTATTTCCCAATGATAGACGTTAAACTATTTGGTCTAGAGGTTCCTACTTTCTGTCTCCCTCCCTTTTTCGCTAAGGGCGTTATACTGGCTTTTTTCCAATCCACTGGAACCTTTCCCGCATCCAGGGAATTTTGGAATATTATAACCAATGGATCCACTATCTCCACTGCCATTTCCTTTCAGACCCTAGGATGTAGTCCATCAGGCCTTGGGAATTGCCTGCCTTCAATCCCAATAGTTTGTTCAGTACTTTTTCCCTAGTGATTTTTTTTATTTATTCATGGGACGTGGACATCACCGGCTAAGCCAGCATTCATTACCCATTTCTAATTGCCCGTGAGAAGGCGGTGGTGAGTTGCCTTCTTGAACTGCTGCAGTCCATGTGGGGTAGGTACACCCACAGTGCTGTTCGGAAGGGAGTTCCAGGATTTTGACCCAGCGACAGTGAAGGAACGGCGATATAGTTCCAAGTCAGGGTGTTCTGTGACTTGGAGGGGAACTTGCAGATGGTGGTGCTCCAATGTATTTTATGCCCTTGTCCTTCTAGTTGGTAGAGGTCGCGGGTTTGGAAGGTGCTGTCAAAGGAGCCTTGGTGCATTGCTGCAGTGCATCTTGTAGATGGTACACACAGCTGCTATTGTGCGTCGGTAATGGACGGAGGGAATGTTTGTGGATGGGGTGCCAATCAAGTGGGCTACTTTGTTCTGGATGGTGTTTAGCTTCTTGAGTGTTGTTGGAGCTGCACCCATCCAGGCAAGTGGAGAGTATTCTATCACACTCCTGACTTGTGCCTTGTGGACAGGCTTTGAGGAGTCAGGAGGTGAGTTACTCGCCTCTGGGTTCCTGGCCTCTGACCTGCTCTTGTAGCCACAGTATTTATATGGCTACTCCAGTTCAGTTTCTGGTCAATGGTAGCCCCTAGGATGTTGATAGTGGGGGATTCAGCGATGGTAATGCCGTTGAATGCCAAGGGGAGATGGTTAGATTTTCTCTTGTTGGAGATGGTCATTGCCTGGCACTTGTGTGGCGCGAATCTTACTTGTCACTTATCAGTCCAAGCCTGGATATTGTCCCGGTTTTGCTGCATTTCTACATGGACTGCTTCAGCATCTGAGGAGTCACGAATGGTGCTGAACATTGTGCAATCATCAGCGAACAACCCCACATCTGACCATATGAGTGAAGGAAGGTCATTGATGAAGTAGTTGAAGATGGTTGGGCCAAGGACACTACCCTGAGGTACTCCTGCAGTCATGTCCTGGAGCTCAGATGATTGACCTCCATCAATCACAACCATCTTCCATTGGGCTAGGTTTGAATCGAGCCAGAGGAGGGCTTTCCTCTGATTCCCATTTACCTCAGTTTTGCTCGGGCTCCTTGATGCTATATTCAGTCAAATGCTGTCTTGATGTCAAGGGCAGTCACTCTCACCTCACCCCTTGAGTTCAACTTTTGCATCCATGATTGAACCAAGGCTGTAATGAGGTCACGAACTGAGTGGCCCTGGCGGAAACCAAACTGAGCATCACTGAGCAGGTTATTGCGAAGCAAGTGACGCTTGATGGTACTGTTGATGACACCCTCCTTCACTTTACTAACGATGGGAGTAGGCTGATGGGGCGGTAATTGGCCAGTTGGATTTGTTCTGCTTTTTGTGTACAGGACATACCTGGGCAATTTTCCATATTGCAGGGTAGATGCCAGTGTTGTAGCTGTACTGGAACAGCTTGGCTAGGGGTGCGGCAAGGTCTGAAGCACAGGTCTTCAGCACTGTTGCCGGAATATTGTCAGGGCCCATAGCTTTTTCAGTATCCAGTGCCTTCAATCGTTTCTTGATATCACGTGGAATGAATCGAATTAGCTGATGTCTGACATCTGTGATGCTGGGGACATCAGGAGGACACCGAGATGGATCATCAACTCGGCCCATCTAGCTGAAGATTGTTGCAAATGCTTCAGCCTTATCTTTTGCACTGATGTGATGGGCTCCCCCGTCATTGAGGATGGGGATATTTGTGGAGCGACCTCCTCCAGTTAGTTGTTTAATCAGGGCTGGATGTGGCAGGACTGCAGAGCTTAGATCTTATCCATTGGTTCTGGGTTTGCTGAGCTCTGTTCGCTTAGCTTACTCAGTTTCATAAGCAGATAGTCCTGTGTTGTAGCTTCACCAGGTTGACATTTTGAGGTATGCTTGGTGCTGCTCCTGGCATGCCCTCCTGCACTCTTCATTGAAACAGGGTTGGCCTCCTGGCTTGATGGTAATGGTAGAGTGGGGGATATGATGGGCCATGAGGTTACAGATTGTGGTTGAGTACAATTCTGCTACTGCTGATGGCCCACAGCGCCTCACGGATGTCCAGTTTTGCATTGCTAGATCTGTTGGAAATCTGTCCCATTTATCACGGTGGTAGAACCACACAATACGATGGAGGATATCCCCAATGCAAAGTTGGGACTTCGTCTCCACAAGGACTGTGCAGTGGTCACTCCTACCAACACTGTCATGGACAGATGCATCTGTGGCAGGCAGATAGGTGAGGACGAGGTCAAGTATGCTTTCCCCTCTTGTTGGTTCCCTCACCACCTGCCACATACCCAGTCTTGCAGATATGTCCTTTAGGACTCGGTCAGATCGGTCACTTATTGGTGCTACCGAGCCACTCTTGGTGATGGACATTGAAGACCCTCACCCAGAATACAGTTTTGCCATCGCCACCCTCAGTGCTTCCTCCAAGTGCTGTTCAACATTGAGGAATACTGACTCATCAGCTGAGCGAGGGCGGTATGTGGTAATCAGCAGGAGGTTTCCTTGCGCATGTTTGATCTGATGCCATGAGGCTTCATGGGGTCCAGAGTCGATGTTGAGGAATCTCAGGGCAACTCCCTCCCGACTGTATACCACTGTGCCACCACCTCTGCTGGGTCTGTCCAGCCGGTGGGACAGGACGTACCCGGGGATGATGATGGCTGTGTCTGAGACATTGTCTGTAAGGTTTGATTCCGTGAGTCTGACTATGTCAGGCTGTTGCTTGACTAGTCTGTGGGTCAGCTCTGCCATCTTTGGAACAAGCCCCCAGATGTTAGGAAGGAGGACTTTGCAGGGTGGACAGGGCTAGGTTTGGCCGTGGTCGTTCCCGGTGCCTAGGTCAACGCTGGGTGGTGTGTCTGCTTTCATTCCTTTTTATTGACTTTGTAGCAGTTAGTTACAACTGAGTGGCTTGCTAGGCCACTTCATAGGGCATGTAAGAGTCAACCACATTGCTGTCACATGTAGGCCAGACCAGGTAAGGACAGCAGATTTCCTTCCCTGAAGGACATTAGTGAACCAGATGTGTTTTTACAAAAATCGACAGTGGTTTCATGGCCATCACTAGACTAGCTTTTAATTCCAGATTTATTAATTAAATTCAAATTCCACCTTCTGCTGTGGTGGGATTGGAACACATGTCCACAGAGCAATACCCTGGGTCTCTTAATTTATTAATTAAATTCAAATTCCTCACCGCCTCCCCATGCTACACTACCGCCTCCCCATATGATGATTGTTCTAAATTCCTCTCTTTCTATAACTTCTGCATTACCTGTTACTATTGGGATGGTACTAGTGTCCTGAACCGTGAAAACTGAAGCAAAATACTGATTTAATGTTTCCAACATTTCTGTTTCCCCCTCTATCAACTTCCCAGTCTCATCCTCCAAGGGACCAATATTCACTTTAGCTACTCTCTTACCTTTCATAAACTTATAGAAGCTTTTGCAATCCGTGTTTATATTTTGTGCTAATTTTCTTTCACAATTTACTTTTGCACTTTTTATTACTTTTTTATTAACCCTTTGTTGATCTTTAAAAAATTCCCAATTTTCCAGCCAGCCAGTGGCCTTTGCAATATGGTATGCCTTCGTCTTTGTCTTTATTTTATCCTGAACGTCCTTGCTTAGCCATGGATGTCTTTCTGGCTCGTTGAACCTTTCTTCCTCTCCAGTATATATTTTAGTTGGGAGGAATTGCATTTCTCCTTAAACATCTGCCACTGCTCATCAACTTTCCTACCTTCTAGTCCTCCCTCCCAGTCCACTCGGGCCAAATCAGTCCTCATGTCTATGTAATTACCTTTGTTTAACTCCAGAACGCTAGAGCGGATTCCAGTTTCTCGCCCTCAAACTGGATTTGAAATTCCAGCATGTTATGATCACTGTTCTGTGGAGGATCCTTAACTATGAGGTCATTAATTAATCCCACCTCATTTCACAATACCAAATCTAGAATAGCCTGCTCCCTGGTTGGTTCCACAACATATTGCTCCTAAAACCAATCTCTAATACATTCAATGAACTCTCCCTCGAGGCTACCTTTGCCAATTTGACTAATCCAGTCTATATACATATTAAAATCACCCTTACCGTACCTTGCTCACAAGCCCACAGTATTTCTTGGTTTATAATGGTCCCCACTGCGGAACTATTGTTTGGGTACCTGTAGATTACTGCCACCAGGGACTTCTTCCCCTTGCTATCTTTTATTTCTACCCAGACTGATTCTACATCTTGATCTCCAGTGCCTATATCATTTCTCACCATAGCACTGATCTTCTTCTATACTAACAAATCTACACCTCCTCCTTTTCCTTCCTGTCTATCCTTCAAAAATACTGAGTACCCTTGGATATTCAATTCCCACGTCTCAGTCATCGCCAAAATATCATACCCATTCGTCTTCATTTGTGCTGTTAACTCATTTATTTTATTCTGATTGCTTCGTGCATTCAGATCCAAAGCCTTTAAGTTTGTTTGATTATCAATTTTCAAATGTATATAAAAGTTCAATGAAACTGAGACCTTAATAGCCACTGACAGCTCCGTTCTCACCCTGGTGTCAGGCTCCAGATCGTGTTGCAGGAGTTTACACAGCTCTGTGACCACCTTCTTTTTGAATCAGTGACCTCACACACTGCTCCTGGGTTTGGTGTAGGTGGGGAAAGTTCTCCTGGAAAACCCGGGGTGGGTGGGAAAAACCCCTTCCTCCTCCCGCTTTACAGAGCTTCCTCTCCCTCCAGCTTCTGCTCCATTTGTTGGTCATGTTACAGACCCAGAGACACTGTAACAACAGTCCCAATACCTCGTCCAGAGTTGGGTCACAAATCCTCTGTCCGCCCTGAGTCTCTGCAGCAGCTTCCAACACAACCTCCAGAAAACCATCCACAGCACTAACGTTACAATAGCAGAAGTAAGTCAAAAGCCCCTAACCTGTAAGTTGGATGCCTGGTCCTTTTAAATAATACTAGATGGACTTACAAGTGCTGCTGAATGTGTGTTCAGCTGAGAGTGACTAACACAGGCAGTCAGTGGACATGCACAGACAAAGTGTCAAAGAAGTTCATCAAAGCTGTCGGAATGGCTGATTGACATCAATTCAAACCCTTTCTCACACGAACAGCACATGCATGGTATACACAGGCTAGGTCCCGGCCCAGCCCGGGGCACTGTGCTGGCCACATTAGAAGTGGCCGGCTGTGCAGTTCACATCATTTTCTGGATCCAGGTTTCATCGCTTTGGCACCAGTGCTGCCACAGAGAGAAAATCACAGCAGAGGAAGAAATAGAGTGAAAACAGCTCACTTCTAAAAGGGAATTGGAAAAAGACTTGAAGGCATAAGATTGACAAGAATATGTGAAATGGAAGGGAAATGGGACTAATTTGAGGGGTGAGGCCATGGAGGGATTCAAACACAAGAATGAGAATATTAAAATTAAGGTGCTGCCAAACTGGGAGTCAATGTACATCAGTGAGCACAAAGGTTATGGGTGATCAGGATTTGGTTTGAGTTAGGATACAGGCAGCAGAGATCTGGATGGGCTGTGCTTTATGGAGGTTTATAACTGGGAGGGTGACCAGGATAGAATTGGAATAGTCAAGTGTGGATTTAACAAAGGCACAGATGAGGGTTTATTCAGCAGATGGGCTGAGGCAGAGGTGATGACGGGTGATGTTACAGAGGTGGTAGTAGGTAGGATTGGTCTTGGGGGGAATATGGTGATGAACTCATCTCAGGTATAAATATAAAACAGAGGTTCCAAACAGTCTGTTTCCGTCTCAGACATTGGGTAGGGAGGGGAATTCAGATAGTGGATATAGTGTGGAGTTTGTGACAGAGACTAAACACAGTGGCTTAAGTCTTCCCAAGATTTACATGACAAGAACACTAAATCAATGAAATGTGGTTTATAGATCTAATAATTGGATGCAGAGACTTACCAGGGACACCAATAATAGCGAGGATGGGAAAGTAAATCGTTTCAATCATTTTCAGAGCATAATAGATACGAAATTCTAATGTCATCCAAAAATAATCAGCAGTAACCAGGCCAAACCAAAAGGAGAAAGTCCTGCTGTCCATTGCTGTAATATTCCAATCTATTGTCCTCAGATTCTGACCCATTGTTGCAATATTCTTATCTATTGTTCTCAGATTCTGATCGATCTTCTCGCTCTCTCTCTGCAGTCACGGATCCCTGTTAGTGCCGGGGGTAATGCTCCCACTGACACCATGAGTTAACACATTGAAAGGACGCCCTTATTAATAGAACAGGGAAAACCTCCAGTGACACAATTAGTGTCCATAGTGACTGACATTAATTAAAGTCAATGAACAAGCAGGTTCAGTTAACCCCTTTTTCTCCAACAATTTTTGTACCACAATAGTGTGGAAGTGTTCCTATATCTAGTTGGGATATATGAGGTTTGTTGAAAAAAGGAATGGTGGAAATAGCAGAGGCACTGGCCAGAAGCTTTCAATCCTCCTTGGATCTGGGAGTGCTGACAGAGGACTGGAGGTTTGTAAATGTTAAAACCTGCTTACAAAAGGAGACATTAGCTAAACCCTGTAACTACTGACCAGTCAGTCTAATGTCAGTGCTTGGAAATTTCTAGAGGCCATAACCCTGTACAAACATATATCTTTCTTGGAAAAACATGGGATAATAAATGACAAACAGCACCGATAGGTTAATGACCAATCACGTCTGATAATCATGATCGAGTTCGTTGATAACATAACTGAGTGTTGAAGAGGATAGTGTGTTTTAAGTTATGTATACAGACTTTCAAAAGGCCTGTGATCAAATGACATGTCATAGTCTTGTTATTAAAAATGGAGCACATGGATTAATGTGACAGTCATAGCGTGGATATGACACTGAATCAGGGACAGAAAGCAGAGTGAAGTGATTGTTCAGACTGGTGGAGGGGGAGTATTCAGTGTTGTTTCTCAGGGGTTAGTATTG
Organism: Heterodontus francisci; assembly: GCF_036365525.1. NCBI lineage: Eukaryota > Metazoa > Chordata > Chondrichthyes > Heterodontiformes > Heterodontidae > Heterodontus > Heterodontus francisci. The sequence continues at coordinate 1,168,385 of NW_027140493.1, read as the reverse complement.
GAATCAGTGCTTTTCCTGGCATGTAGATAGATATACAAGTGATAGAGACTTATATGTTAAAAAACATAATTTCAATGCTTGCAGATGACATGAAACTCATAAATAAGGATGGCAAAGACGCAAACCACAGAATTATCCAATCTCACAAACTTTGTTTATTTTTAATTTATTCTGGACTCCAATACAAATTCAAATTTATTTCTCACTCCATAACTAATTTGTGTGATTTGCCTATGAGTGTGTGCATGAATGTGTACCTTATATTTTTATTATTTTATTCAGATCCAGTTTAGATTCTTAAGTATAATAAACTCACCTCTTGTTTAAACTCAAGAAAACCTGTCTGATTGGTTCTTTCACGATCACAATAATGGTAAAAGGTAAAATGCTCACTGAGGTGGTCAGCACGTCCACTGCTAAAAAGGAATAAATCCAGTTGTGAACAAATGAAAGATAGGACAAGAGGGGAGCCTGAGACCTCTCCTCACCTGCTGTAACTGAAATGTGGAGGTTCTCGAGATCGTAACCCAACGACAAGCGAGAAATTGGAAATATCATCGAGTCACATAGTTATACAGGACAGAAACAGTCCATTCGGACCAGTGTGTCCTTGCAGGCCATCAAGCCTGTCCATTTTAATCCCATTTTCCAGCACCAGTCCAGTAACCTTGTATGCTATGGCATCTAAATACTTCTTAAATCCTGTAAGGGTCCTGCCTCTTCCACCCCTTCAGGTAGTGGGTTCCTGATTCCAACCACCCTCTCGGTGAATTTTTCTCCCTCAAATCACCTCTAAACCGCCTGCCCCTTAACTTAAATCAATGCCCCATGGATATTGGCACTTCCACTAAGGGAAAAGGTTTCTTCCTATCTACCCTAGCTGTGCCCTCATAATTTTTCGTGCTTTCCGTCTCTCACTCTTTTTGAATAAAGGAGGTAGATTCGCAATAAGGGAGTTACATATAGAGTGACGTAACTTGGTGCAGGCGAAAACCCCTCTCTGTTGAAAAATTGAGTAATGTAGCAGGACAGTTAGGTATTACTCTCCGTCCAAAGCTAGGAAACCCGAAATCCTAAGACTTGTGGCCAACCATTTTTCACTTGAAGCTGAAGACTCAAACAGGGTTAGAATCACTAACAGATAGAGTAACGTTAGCTATGGTAAAACTAGAACAGAAGAGATTAGAATTAGAATTCCAGAGAGAGAGAGAGAAAGATCAGAGTGAGTGTCTAGAAAGGGAAAAAGTAAGTGTTCCAGATTGAGAAGGAGGAAAGGGAGTTAAGGTGGCTCAAACAACTAGATGAAGACCCAGTGCACCTAGTGAAGGCACAGCTAGTGAGGGAGCTGCCCCTAGCTCAGGACCATGTGCTGAACTCTTAAACGTCTCCCAGTTCATTCCAAAGTTCAATGAGGAGGATGTGGCAGAATTTTTCATCACTTTTGAAAAGCTTGCAAAGCAGCTGAAATGGCCAGCAGAGAGTGGGATGCTGTTTGTACAATGCAAAATAACAGTCAAAGCCCATGAGGTTTATTCACTGCTGCCATAAAGGTACAGATAAAGGTACATCAGATTATGAGGTGACTAAAAATGCTATCCTTGGTGTATATGAGATAGCATCAGAAGTCACCGCCAAAGATTCTGAACCATCGGAAAGCAGCCTGACTAAACTGACCTCGAGTTTGAAGGAGTTACGCAGCTAAGGAATATAGGAACATAGGAGCTGAATTCAACCATTCAGCCCATCGATCCTGCTCCACCATTCAATATGATCATGGCTGATCATCCTCTTCAATGCCTTTTCCCCCACACTATCCTCATATCCCCTTCTGTCAGTGGTATTTAGAAATCTGTCAATCTATACTTTAAACATACTCAATGACTGCGCTTCCACAGAGGGGTAGAGAATTCCAAAGGTTCACAACCCTCTGAGTAAAGAAATTACTCCTCATCTCTGTCCTAAGTGGCTTTGAAATTGTGTCCCTTTGTTCTAGATTCCCCAACCAGGGGAAACATCTTAGCTGCCTTGTCTATCCCTTTAAATATTTTGTAGGTTTCAATGAGATCACCGCTCATTCTTCGAAACTCCAAACAATGCATGTTCAGTTTCTTCAATCCCTTTCCGTAGAACAGTTCCGCCATCCCAGGAACAAGTCTGGTGAACCTTTGTTGCAGTCCCTCTATGGTCATAATATCCTTCCTCAGATAAGGCGACCAAAACTGCACACAGTACTCCAGGTGCGATCTAACCAAGGTTCTATACAATTGAATCAAGACTTCACTACTCCTGTATTCAAATCCTCTTACAATAAAAGTAACATACATTAGCCTTCCTAAATGCTTGCTGCACCTGCATGTTAGCTTTAAGTGACCTATTGACAAGGACACCCAGGTACCTTTGTACTTCTACACTTTCTCATCTCTTACCATTTAAGAAATACTCTGCACATCTATTCATTCTACCCAAGTGGCCCACCTCACATTTTTCCACATTATATTCCATCTACCATGTAATTGCACACTCACTAAGTCTGTCCAAATCCCCTTGAAGCCGTTTTGCATCTTCCTCACAACTCACATTCCCGCCTAGTTTTGTGTCATCTGCAAACTTGAACATATTACTTTGGTCCCCGTATCCAAATCATCGATATATATTGTGAACAGCTAGGGCCCAAGTACTGTGCCCTGCGGTACCCCACTAGTCACAGCCTGCCAACGCAAGAATGACCCGTTTATTCTTACTCTGTTTCCTGCCTGTTAACCAATCCTTACTGCATGTCAGTATATTACCTCCTTTCCCATGTGTTTTAATTTTGCTTTCCAAGCTCCTGTGGCGCACTTTATCAAATGCCTTCTGAAAATCCACCGGCTCCCCTTTTCTATTCTGTGAGTAACATCCTAAAAAACTCCAACAGGTTCGGCATGAATGATTTCCTATTCATAAATCCATGTTGACTCTGCCAAATCGGATCCATTTATCACATACTTTAGAATAGATTCTAGCACTTTCCCTAGTACTGATGGAAGCCTAACAGGTTTTTAATTCCCACTTTTCTTTTTCCCTCCCTTCTTAAATAGTGGGGTGACATTTGCGACCTTCCAATCTGCAGGAAGCGTTTCAGAATTGATAGAATTTTGAAAGTGGATCACCAATGTATCTACAATCACCATAGCTACTTCCGTCAACACTCTGGGAAGTAGAACATCAGATGATGGTGATTTATCACAACTTCTTGCTAATACTAATTTCCCTCAATTCCTCATTCTCCCAAATCCCTTGGATCTCTAATTCTGGGAGATTTCGTGTCTCTTCCACAGTGAAGAAAGTCACAAGATAATCATTTAGCTTCTGTGCCATTTCTCTATTCTCCATTATAAATTCTCCTGACTCTGCCTGTAATGGACCCACATTTGTCTTTGCTGAATGTTTCCATTATACGTACCGTTAGAAGATTTTACAATGCATTTTTGAGTTTACTTTTGACCAGTAGATATGGACAGTCAAGATAGAGACCAAATATGAAAACCTCAGAGTGGTGATCCTTCTCGAGGAGTTTCCACCGTATTAAGGCAGGCCACCTCCCATTAAAACCCACATAAAGGAACAAAAAGATGAAAGAGCCAGACAGGTTGCAATTCTGGCCGATGAATTTTCCTTTGTACAGCAGGCCAAAAGGTAAACCCTTCCCCAGTCATCCCAAAGATCCGAGAATAAAAGGTGGGGGAGTGAAAGGAGCCCGAATAGTCATGGACAAGAAGGAAAAGCGATGGACACAGAGGCCTATCCTCAGGCCAAATAGTACGGTACTAAGAGCAGGAGTAACTGATGAAGATCTGTGTGTTTCCACTGTTATAAGGAAGGTCACCATCGATCTGAATGCTGCAAGTTATCAGAAAGCCTGTAGGATTAAACAGGGTCCTCCAGATAAGTGCAGGAAAAGGGGCCCTGATGGAAGGCACGACAGATCAGGCTGTGCCTTTCACTGCGGCAGTCAGACCCAGTAACCCTACCACAGAGAGTGCGGGAAAACTTAACAAAATCCCTGAGAGTTAGCAGGAACTTTTCCCAAGGAAAAGTGACCCCATACCTCTTAAGTGAGGCAAGCAAGTCCATAGTCATACTCAGGGATACAGGGGCTACCCAATCCCTTCTGCTGTGAGAGTGCAGTAAATGCTAGAGTGTTAGTGAATGGTATTGGAAGTCAGTATCTGTCCATACCTTTATATCGGCTGCACTTGGAGTGTGACCTAATTTCAGGACTGGTAACCATCGGGATTGTCCCTTGTTTATCAGTGTATGGGTCGACCTGCTCCTGGGTAATGATCTTGCAGGGGAAAAGTTGGAAGCTTCCCCAGTAGTTCTAGAGAGACCAAAAGAGGTCAGGGAGACTGACTTTCTCCCTGATTGTGTGGTAACTCGGTCCATGGCCAAACAATCCCCTGAACTGACACTGCAGACGGATGACCCGACTGTCTGGTTGTGTGATATCTTCTTTGGGATGTTAGAGGACCCAAAGGATGTGTTAAACAGATTTTCCTTCGTTGAGTCTCAACAACCTGATCCAGTGTTAGAAATACAGTACAATGTAAGCACAGTCTGTCCAAACCAAAACTGAAACAGAGGGAGTTGCAGAGTGTTACTATTTAAAGAGTGAGGTGCTGATGAGGAAGTGTACACCTCTTCACAGACCTGCGGATGAAGAGTGGACAGTGGTTCACCAGAGAGTGGTGCTGCTGAGGTCCCTTTAAGAAATATTAAGAATGGCCCACGACCTTCTAATGGATGGACATGTCAGTGCATGAAAAATCAAAGCCGCATAACACAGCGTTTTGACTGACCATAACTCCACAAAGATGTGGTGGAGTGCTGTCATACTGGTCACACATGCCAGGTTCTGTGGAAGTCCCAACCTGCAATAAAACCTGCACCCCTAATCCCCATACAAGAACCCTTCAGCAGAATTCTGCTGGATTGTGTGGGACACCTGCTGAAAACAAAACGGGATTACCAGTATCTTCTCACCATTATGGACGTGGTGACCCGATTCTCAGAGGCCATTCTCCTAAAGAACAATCTCTACCAAGGTAGTGGTGGAGGGGCTAACCCAATTCTTTACCCGATGTGGGCTGCCTGCTGAGAACCAGATGAATCAGGGCACACATTTTACGTCCAGTATTTTTGAAAAGGTCATGGAATTTCTGGACATAACCCAGCTAAAGTCCTCAGCCTACCACCCACAGTCACAAGGGGCTTTGGAGCAGTACCACCAGATCCTAAAGACAAAGATCAGGCCATACTGCTATGAGTAACCTCATAACTGGGACAAAGGGCTGGAATTTCTCCTCTTGGTGACCAGGGACTTACCTAATGAGTCCACTGGCTTTAGTCTCTTTGAATTAGTTTATGGACACTAAGTGAGAGGTCCTCTTTAACGAATCAAGGAGAGGTTTTTGGGACACAGGGATGTGTCTTCCATTTTAGACAACATTTCCATGCTCTGGGAGTGTCTCACTGGAGCCTGTGCAATGGCTCAGGAACACCAAAAGACCTCTCAGGCAGCTATGTAAAGGTAAGCAGACAAAAATGCCAAGGCTAGAACATTTCAGCCCAGAGACCATGTATTGTTACTACTCCCTTTGCAGGGTGAACCCCTAAAATCTCAGTTCAGTAGTCCATATCGAGTGGCAAAAGGAATACTCAGGTAAATTATTTAATTGACACCCAGACGAAAGGAATAAAGTAAAGGTTGTGGAGGGGACAGACAAGTACAGATCTGTCAGACAGTCAGGAGGGAAGGAATGGAAAGGACAGTGAGGACAGGTTAGAGGAGAGCCAGGAGAATTCCCAGCTAGAATCCCCTACTCTCCGATTAGCCAACCCTGAAATGTTAGATAGATTAGACCACACGCTCTCTTCCTTAAATGCAGGTCAAAGAGGCAGCCTAAAAAGGCTGCTAACAGCAATTACAGAAACGTACAAGGGCAATGAAAGGTCACAAAAACGGATGCCAATCCTGTGGGAGATGCCTCACCTAGTCAAAGTGTCGCAAGAGAGTGCAGTGAAAGTTGGACAGACACTTGCGAGCCGTAATGACTCCGAGCACATAGGACAGATCAGAAAAAATATCCTCCCCATAGTAAAGGGAAAAGTGAAGGTAAAATACCTTAAAGTTAACAGCACTTGTGTACCTCACCAGAAAGCTAAAAGTAGGGTCAGTGTGGATCTACCCACTGAAGAACCCAATGATCAGGTCCCAAACCCAAACAAATATAACCCAACAGTTCAAAGCAGAACTCTGCAAGAACAGCCAGGATCAAACCTGACACATAACCATCCCAGACAAAACTCCAACACAATTATATCAGTACAACTGAAACAGACAATGTCAGCTGCAGTAATTCTAAGATTAATGTGTGAATTTGAGAAGTGTATTTCCTTCCATTTCTTCCCACAATTCTGTCATGAAATGTTCCTATTCTCAATTTTCTTTCCATGTGCTGCGGCGGTGTCAAGATAACACCATATGCCCAGTGAGGAATTTTAATTCATCGGTTGGAAACTTACACTAATCATTTAATGGAGAAAATCCTGCAGTTAACCTTGAAAAAACTGGCAGCCAAGATGGCCACCGCAATTGTTATCTGAAACACCTTTTCACATTCCAAGGCCTCCAACAGGAGACACATCTCTTATGCGCCTGGACCTAAATCACTGGCTTGCTCTCATGATTGAAGCCACCTCCAAGTCTGCCTCCAAGAAAACACTGAGGCATGTGGGCCTGCCACAAATGCACTTTAACCAGCCAAAGACTTCAAGAATATAACTTCAGCCAGAAGACCACCGAATCGTCCAACCTCACAGAATGAGTATTTTTTTAAAATATTAACTCTGGACTCCAATCCAACCACAAATATACTTCTCACTCTGTAAACCATTTCTGTGTGATTCTCATGTGAGTGTGTGCATAAATGCGTGGTGTTTTTTTAATGATTTTATTTAGATCGGGTTTAGATTGTTATGTATAATAAACTCAGCTCTTTCGTGTTTAAACTCAAGAGAGCCTGTCCGATCGGTTCCTTCACCATCACACCAAAGGTAAAAAGTAAAATATTCACTGAGATAGTAAGCACATCCACTGTTTAAAAAGGACAAACACTGTTGCGGTCAAATAAGAGGAAGGACAAGAGGCGCGACTGTGACCCCTCCTCACCTGGCCGGAACAATAGGCAGGGTTGGGGATGGAGAGAATATGGGGATGAACTCAGATCAGCATTAAACAGCTACCAGAGGTTGTAAACTTCCTGGTTCCACCTCAGTCAATGGCCAGTGAGTGGGATGCAGATCGTGGATAGGGAATAGAGTTTGTGACAGAAACTGAAGACAATGACTACAATCTCTCATGCTTTTAATTGACAATAACGCGAAATCAGTGAAATATGGTTAATGAATCTAATAGCAGGATACTGAGACTTACCAGGGACACCAATAAGAGCGAGGCTGGGATAGTAAATACATTGAATCATCCTCAGAGTATAATAGACCCGATATTCTAATGTTATCCAACCTACAGTAAGCAAGCCAAACCAAGTGCAGGAAGTCCTGCTGTCCATTGTTGTAACATTCCAATCTATTGTTCTCTGATTCTGATCCATTGTTGTAACATTCCAATCTATTGTTCTCAGATTCTGATCCATTGTTGTAACATTCCAATCTATGGTTCTCAGATTCTGATCTATCCTGTCACTCTCTTCTCAAGCCACTGATATCTGTTAGTGCCGGAGGTGATGCTCCCGCTGATACTATGAAATAACACATTGAACGAAGCCCCTTATTAACAGAAGAAGGAAACCCTCCAGTGACACAATTCAGGTCCATGGAGACGGACATTAATTACAGTCACTAAAAAACAGGTTCAGTTAACCACTTTCAATCTAAAACTTTTTGCACCACAGCAAAGTTGAACATTTACCTAGTCTGGATGGGATGTATGAGGGTTGCTGAGGAAAGGTATGGTGGAAGTAGCAGAGGCACTGGTCAGAATCTTTCAGTCGTCTTTGGATATGGGAGTGATAGAAGCTGGAAACCCTCCAGTGACACACAAGGTTCACGAATGTCCTTTAGGGAAGGAAATCTGCTGACCTTACCTGGTCTGACCTACATGTTACTCCAGACCCACATCAATGTTGTTGACTCTTACATGCCCTCTGAAATGGCCTAGCCAGCCACTCAGTTGCATCTCATTTCTACGAAGGCAATAAAAAGGAATGAAACCGGATGGCCCACCCGGTATCGACCTAGGCACTAGAAATGACAATGACAAACCCAGCCCTGTCGACCCTGCAAAGTCCTCCTTACTCACGTAGTCGAAGTGTCACAAATACCTGCAGGTAGGACTGTCCCAGAGAACAAAGCGGAGAGTAACAATTACTCCTCCCCCACAGTCAGAGGGAAAGGGAACCACCCATCCCCTGAAGACAAAAGTCTTTGCATGAATCAGGGAGTTCAGGATAGACCCGCTCCCACCCCCACAACTCTCCTGAGGGGAAAGAAAGGGAAAGATTAAAGCAGACTTGGCACCTAGGACAGTCCATGTTTAATAAGCTTAGGATTGGTGAATGAATGGCCTTTCTATATCTTATATTTCTCAGACTCTGTTATGAAATGCACCGCTTGCCTTTAAATGGCACTTCGTTCCCCTGGGTGTGGAGGTGTCAGGCAAACCCCCGCCTGCCAAGACTGAGGCACACATTATTTCACCACATGAACATTAAAACTTAGATATTGTAAGTCCATGACAGGAAAGACGTTTGAATCCTACCAGACAATGTGAAAACAAAGGGAGCCAGTACCTTCCCCAATACACAGAAAGAAACCGGGTCAGGCCAGTCGGTCACGTGACAACCTGCTGGACGACTCGGGGTGTTTTAAACTGGAAAACAGATTTTGAACTCAGAACAACATGTGCTCATGGACTGAGAACATCACCTCTCCTGTCTGCCTGCCTTCATCTTTTCCCACGGAACTGAATCTTGTAAAAACACATGAAACTTAAAGAGAGAATGGTTTCCTCCGTGAACAAGGTTTTACGAAGACTACTGGGTCCCAGCGAAATGCAAGATCAGATCTTCAATCAAGGAATACAGCGAGCTCGAGAAACAATGAGAAGATATTGCCTCAAACTGTTCTACTTATCTTCTGTTCTGCTCTTTTCAGTCCCTATTTGCATGTTTATATTGCATGTGCATGCTAGTGTGGATGCATCATATATCCGTGGGCGTGAACCATACTAGAGTTTAAGTTGAAGGTTTAACAAATTTCATTCTTTCTTCTTTAAACATAGAAAGCCTGTTTGTACTCATTTCTTTGCCTTATGATTGTAAAGTTGTGAACAAGAATTCTCAAAGTGGAAGCTCAAAACACAGTGTGTTTAAAATGAAACCCTGTTACAATAAGGCCAGGTAACAACAGGAAAAGATCCCTCGACACAGTTCTCACGTGGTCGCAACAGGAAATCTGTTGCTGTGCTTCCTGCATTACAAGACTGACGACGCTTTGAAACGTACTCATTGGTTGTAAATGGCTTTGGGACTTGCAGTGGCCATGAAAGGCGCTACATAAATGGAAGTATTTTCTTTTATTTTCAATGCCAGAATGCAGGAAATTAGCTCAGTGACAGAAAGCAGAGAGTATTGGAGAATGGTTATTGTTCAGTCTGGATGGAAGTACACAGTGGGGTTCCCCAGGGTCACTGTTGGGATCACTGTTGCTGCATGTTAATACAATGGGCTTATCTTCAGAGGGGATAATCTCAAAGTTTTCAGATGGCAGGAAACTCAGAAATGTTAATAAACAGCGAGAAGGATAGTAACAGACTTCAGGAGGACAGAGACTGACTGGTGAAATGTACAGGAACATGGCAGATGTAATTTAACACAGTGAAGTGTGAAGTGAGACATTTGGGTAGGAAGTGTCAGGGAAGGCAATGTAGACAAATAGATTAAATGAAGAGACAGGAACAGAGAGACTGTTGTGTATTCACACAGATCTTTGAAGGTTGCACGAAAGTTGACAAGTTTATTCACTGATATTCAAACTTCTGACATTTGCCAGATAAAAATACTTTTGAGAACCAGGCTGTGTATAGAAGGTCCAGAAGAGAAGTGAAAAAGCAGATAAGAGAAGCAAAAAGAGCGCATGAAAAGAGACTGGCACATAGCACTAAAGAAAATTCCAAAGTTTCTATAGGCTTGTAAATAGTAAAAGGAAAGTAAAAGGTGGAATGGGGCCGATTCGGGACCATAAAGGGGATTTACACATGGAGGCAGAGGGCATAGTTGAGGCACTAAATAAATACTTTGCATCTATCTTTTGCAAGGCAGAAGATATGGAATTCTTTTCTTTATTAGCTGAAGTATAAAATATAAGAGCAGGGAGGTTACGCTGGAACTGTATAACTCACTGGTTTGGCTGCAATATGAGTACTGTGTGCAGTTGTGGTCACCTTATTACAGAAAGGATGTAATTGCACTAGAGAGAGTACTGAGGAGATTTATGAGGATGTTGCCAGGACTGGAAAAATTCAGCTATGACGAAAGGTTGGATAGTCTGGGGCTGTTCTCGTTGGAACAGAGAAGGCAGAGGGGAAATCTGATTCAAATGTACAAAATTGCGTGGGGCCTGGATAGAGTGGAGGTGAAGGGTCTATTCACCTTATCAGAGGGGTCAATGACGAAGTGGCATGGATTTAAAGTGCGTGGTTGAAAGACTATAGGGGAAATGAGGACTTTACTTTCTCCCAGAGGGTGGTGGGAGTCTGGAATTCATTGCCCGAAAGGATAGTTGAGGCAGGAACCCACACCTCATTCCAAACGGAATATGCACCTCATGTGCCATATTCCATCAAATGCTAGAAGGTGGGATCAGAATGGGTGGATAGTTTTCATCTGGCATAGACACAATGGGCCAAGTGGTCTTTTTACGTGCTTTAAACTTTCTATGATTCTAAGATGCAACCCAGGCAATGTTGAAAGACGAGCTAGGTCAGACACTAGACTGGTTTAAAATTGAGAAAGAGGAAGCATTAGATAAGCTATCTGTACTTAAAGTGGATAAAGACCAGGACCAGATAACATGCACCCAAGTATACTGAGGGAAGTGAGGGTGGAAATCGCAGAGGTACTGACCATAATTTTCCAATCTTCCTTCGACTCGGGGGTGATGACAGAGGGCTGGAGAATACAAACGTTTCACCCTTGTTCAAAAGAGGGTGCAACCACTAACTGTGTGAAAATATTTTCCTCATGTTGGCATTGCTATTTTTTAAACCAATTACATTAAATCTAGGCCCATCCGTTCTTGATCGTTTGACGAGTGGGAACAGTTTTTCCCTACCTACTCTGTCCAGACCCCTCATGATTTTTAAAGGTTTAGATAAGATATAGGCAAGGAAAAACTGTTCACGTTAACTGATGGAACACGGACCAGGGAACACAGATGGAATGTTTTGGGTAAGAGATGCAGGGGGAATATGAGGCAGAACCTTTTTACACAGTGGATGGTAATGAGCTGGAAATCACTGCCCATGAGGGTGGTGGAAGCCGAGACAATCAATGATTTAGGAACATAGGACCATAAGAGCAGTAGTAGACCATTCAGCCCATCCAGCCTGACCTGCCATTCAATATGATCGTGGTTGATCATACACTTCAATGCCTTTTCCCCACACTATCCTCATATCCTCTTATCTCATTGATATTTAGAAATGTATCAATCTCTGCTTTGAACATAAACAATGACTGAGCTTCCACAGCCCTCTAGGTTAGAGAATTCCAAAGATTCACAACCCTCTGAGTAGTGACATTTTTCCTCATCTCTGTCCTAAGTGGCTTCCCACTTATTTTGAAATTGTGTCTGCTAATTCTAGATTCCCCAACCAGGGGACACATCTTAGCTGCATCTACCCTGTCTATCTCTTAAAGTATTTTGTCGGTTTCAATGAGATCACCTCTGATTCTTCGAAACTCTAGAGAATAGTTTCCCCAATCTCTCTGCATGAGACAGTCCCGACATCCCAGAAACAAGTCTGATGAACCGTCGTTGCTCTCTCTGTATGGCAATAATATCCTTCCTAAAGTAAGGGGACTAAAACTGCGCACAATACTCCAACTGCGGTCGAACTAAAGTTCTATAAAATTGTAGCAAGACTGCACTACTCCTGTACTCGAATCCTCTTACAATAAAGGTTAACATGCCATTAACCTTTGTAATTGCTTGCTGCACCTGCATGTTAGCTTCCAGTGACGTATTGACAAGGACACCCAGGCCCCTTTGTACATCTACACTTCCTAATTTATCTCTTCAGAAATACTCTGCACATCTATTCCACCCACCAAAGTGGATTACCTCACATTTTTCCACATTATATTCCATGTTGTTTCCCACGCACCAAGTCTGAACCATTCCCCTTGATGCCGCTCTGCATCTTCCTCACAATACACATTCCCACCTAGTTTTGTGTCATATGTAAAGTTGGAAATATTACATTTGGTCCCCACATCCAAATCATTGAAATATATTGTGAACAGCTGAGGCTCAAGCTCTGATCCCTGCAGTACCCCACTAGTCACAGCCTGCCAACGTGAAACTGATCTGTTTATTCCTACTCACTGTTTCCAACCTGTTAACCAATCTTGAATCCATGCCAGTATATTGCCTCCTATCCCATGTGCATTAATTTTGCGAAGCAACCTCCTTTGGGGGAGTTATCAAAAAACTGAAAATACAAGTATACCATGTCCACCAACTCCCCTTTATCAATTCTGTTAGTAACATCCTCAAAATCTCCAACAGGTTCGTCAAACATGATTTCCCATTCATAAACCATGTTAACTATGCCCAATCAGATCATTATTATCCAAGTGTCCATTTAACATTCTTTAGAAATGATTCTAGCAGTTTCCCAACGATTAATGAAAGGCTAACATGTCTATAATTCCCTGTTTTCTCTCTCCCTCCCTTCTTAAATAGTGGGGTGACATTTGCGCCCTTCCAATCTGCAGGAAGCGCTCCAGAATCTACAGAAATTTTGAAGATGATAAGCAATGCATCCACTATCTCCATAGCTATCTCGTCAACACTCTGGGATGTAGAATATCAGGTCCTGGGGACATACCAACCTTCAGCTCCATTAACTTCTCCAATACAACCTTTTTACTAATACTAATTTCCTTCAATTCATTGCAGTTTTGAAGAAAGGTCACTGACCTGAAACGTTAACTCTGCTTCTCTCTACACAGATGCTGCCAGACCTGCTGAGTGTTTCCAGCATTTCTTGTTTTTATTTCAGATTTCCAGCATCCACTGTATTTTGCTTTTAATTTCCTTCAATTCCTCATTCCCCCAATCCATTGGATCTCTAATTCTGGGAGATTTCTTATATATTCCTCGGTGAAGACAGACACAAAGTTATCATTTAGCTTCTCTGCCATTTCTCTGTTCCCCATTATAAATTCTACAAACACTGCCTATGATGGACCCACTTTTGTCTAAGTCAAACGTTTCCTTTTTACATACCTGTAGAAGCTTTTACAGTCCGTTTTTTATATTTTTCCCAGCTAACATTTACATTCTATTCTCCCTTTCTTTATCAGTTTCTTCATCCTCCTTTGGTGCATTATAAAATCCTCCCAATTCTCAGGTTTACTACTATTTATGGCAACTTTATAGGCCTTGGATAGAGTCATAGAGAGAGACAGCACTGAAACAGGCCTTTCGGCCCATCGAGTCTTTGGCGACCAACAACCACCCATTTATACTAATCCTACATTAATCCCATATTCCCTACCACATTCCCACCATTCCCTTACCACCTACCTACACTAGGGGCAATTTACAATTGCCAATATACCTATCAGCCTGCAAGTCTTTGCTGTGGGAGGAAACCGGAGCACCCGGTGGAAACCCACGAGTTCATAGGAAGAACTTGAAAACTCCACACAGGTAGTACCCAGAACTGAACCCGGGTCGCTAGAGTTGTGAGGCTGTGGTGCTAACCGCAGTTTTAATCTTACACAATCCTCAACTTCCTTTGTTGTCCACAGTTGACTGCCTTTACGTTTGGGGTTTATGTGCCTGGAATGAATGTATAGTTGCTGTAAATTATATAATACTTCTTTAAAGACTGTCGATTGCCTATGTACTGTCATACCTTTTAATGTATTTTTCCAATCCACCTCGGGCAATTTTCCCCTCATACCTTCCGAATTTCCTTTGTTCAAGTTTAACACCCTGGCTTAAGATTGAACGAAGTTACTTTCAAGCATAATTTAAAATTCTATCACATTATTTTAATTCATCCCTAAAGGTAATTTTACAATAAAAGTATTAATTAGTCATGTCTCATTACATAATACTTGATCTAAAATAGACTGTTTTTAGGTCGGTTCCTGAACACAGTGCTCTCGAATACCATCCCGAACATACTCCAGAAACTCATCATCCATAGCATTTGTTTTCATTAGGTTACCCATTCTATATGAAGACTGAAGTCACGCGTGATTACTGTATTAACCATGCAATATGATTCTCCCATCTCCATTAATGCCATGCCCCACGCTAACACTACTGTTTTGTAGCCTATAAACAGCTCCTACCAATGTTTTCTGCCCCTTGCTGTTTTTTAGCTCCACCCAAGCAGATCCCTTATTTTGTTCTTCAGACCTGAGATCCTCCCTTACTAATGTACTGATCCCATCCCTTAATATCATCGCAACATTACATTGTCTCACTTTTTGCCTGTCCTTCCGAAAGGTCGAATATGCCTGTATTTTCAGTTCTCAGTCTTGGTCAACCTGTAATACCTTCCCGTTATGACAATTCAATCATACCCATTTACCTCTATTTGAGCCTTTAAATCATCTACCCTGCTCCGAATACTGCGTACATCCAAGTACAGTGCCCTTAACCGTGTCTTCTTGACATTCTGCATTCCAGTTGATGCTCATCTTTGTTTCGCCGACCTTCGAATGTCACTTTCTGCTTTTCTACCTCCTGTTACCAGCTTTACTTCCTCCCAATTTGATCCTTACTTCCAATTTCAAAAGGAAACTGGATGGGTGCTTGAAGTGCATCAAGGCAGCATTTGACTGAGTATGGCATCAAGGAGCCCTAGCAAAACAGGTCAATGGGAATCAGGGGAAAAACCCTTCGCTGGCTGGAGTTATACCTAGCGCAAAGGAAGAGGGTTGTGGTTGTTGCAGATCAACCATCTCAACTCCAGGACATCACTGCAGGGGTTCCTCAGGGTAGTGTCCTAGGCCCAACCATCTTCAGCTGCTACATCAATGACCTTACTTCAATCATAAGGTCAGAGGTGGGGATGTTCGCTGATGATTGCACAATGTTCAGCACCATTCGTGACTTTTCAGATACTGAAGCAGCCCGTGTAGAAATGCAGCAAGACCTGGGCAATATCCAGGCTTGGGCTGATAAGTGACAAGTAACATTCGCGCCACACAAGTGCCAGGCAATGATCATCTCCAACAAGAGAGAATCAAACCATGTCCCCTTGAATTCCATGACATTACCATCGCTGAATCCCCCACTATGAATATCCTAGGGGCTACCATTGACCAGAAACTGAACTGGAGTAGCCATATAAATACCGTGGCTACAAGAGCAGGTCAGAGGCTAGGTATCCTGAGGCGAGTAGCTCACCTCCTGACTCCCTAAAGCCTGTCCACCATCTACAAGGCACAAGTCAGGAGTGTGATGGAATACTCTCCACTTGCTTGGATGGGTGCAGCTCCAACAACACTCAAGAAGCTCGACACCATCCAGGACAAAGCAGCCCGCTTGATTGGCACACCATCCACAAACATTGACCCCCTCCACCACAGACGCAAAGTGGCAGCAGTGTGTACGATCAACAAGATGCGCTGCAGCAATTCACCAAGGCTCCTTCGACAGCAGCTTCCAAACCCGCGACCTCTATCAACTGGAAGGACAAGTGTAGAAAATGCATGGGAACATCACCACCTGCAAGTTCCCGTTCAAGTCACACACCAGACTGACTTCGAATTATATCGCTGTTCCTTCACTGTCGCTGGGTCAAAAATCCTGGAACGACCGACCTCACAGCACTAAGTGTATACCTACCCCAAATGGGCTGCAGTGGTTCAAGAAGGCAGCTCGCCACCACCTTCTCAAGGGCAATGTGAGATGGATTTACAAGAACTGCAATACAATTAGCAATGTATTGACAGCTAATAGCAGGAAGTGGAGATTCACCAGGAACAGCAGCAGCAGCAAGAAGGGCAGAGTAAATTACAGGAGCAGTAATGCAATTAAAAATGGTTTATATAATTAATAGCTGTATAGCGAGACCTACCAGGGACACCAACAATAGCCAGGATGGGATAGTAAAAATATTGAATTATCTCAAGTGCATACAGGATCCGATCGTCTAATGAGTACCAATCATAATATGTAGAAAGATAGTAAAGATCCGAGGATAAACTCCTGTCCATTGTTGTAACATTCCAATCTATTGTTCTGAGAGTCGGACCCATTGTTGTAACATTCCAATCTATTGTTCTAAGATTCTGATCTATCCTCTCCCTCTCTCTGGAGTCACTGATCCCTGTCAGTGCCGAGCGTGATGCTCCCGCTGACACTATGCGATAACACATTGACAGGAGTCCCTTATTAATAGAAAATGAAAACGCTCCAGTGACACAGTTAGGGTCCATGGAGACTAACATTAATTACAGTCACTGAACAAACAGGTTCTGTTAACCCTTTTCATTTCAACTCTTTTTGTACCACAATAAACAATAACATTTACCCAGTCTGGATGGGATGTATAAGGGTTGCTGAGGGAGGGAAAGGTGGAAATAGCAGAGGCACTGGCCAGAATCTTCCAATCCTCCTTGGATATGGGAGTCGTGGCAGAGAACTGGAGGGTTGCCAATATTGCACTCTGATTAAGAAAGGAGAGATGTAGTGAACTCTATATTTACTGACCAGTCAATATAACGTCATTGACGTGGAAATTTCTAGAGTTCACATCCCAGGACAAAAGTATTCGCTGCTTGAGAGAGAAAAAAAATGGACCACAAATGGCCAGCAGCAAGGGTCTGGTAAGATAAGTCATGTCTGGTAAATGTCAACAACAACAAATTAAATTTATGTAGTGCCTTTAATGTAATAAATCATCCCAAGATGTTTCACAGGAGCATTATGAAGCAAATGCACTGCAGAAGCTTTTTCGGGAGCAGAGAGTGCGAGCGAGTGAGCAGCTGGGAAGGTCAGTTTGAAAGTAAACTTAATTTCCTTTTGTTTTCGGCGGAGGCCAGGGGGCTGCTGGCAGCTTTTTCCGGAGCAGAGAGTGCGAGCGAGTGAGCAGCTGGGAAGGTCAGTTTGAAAGTAAACTTAATTTCCTTTTGTTTTCGGCGGAGGCCAGGGGGCTGCTGGGTAAGTAAAACACTATATTTGGGCGGTTTCTGAACCCGCGACTCCACACCTGTAGCGTCTTCCACCCGCCCTCATCCTCGAACCAAAAAAAAAAGGCTCGGTGGGGTGTATATAAGGTAAGGCCTTTTCTATTTCTCTGGTTTTATCGTGATTGGTAAAAACTTTTCGTTCCTTTTTCATTTAACTAAGTTAAGTTTAAGATTAAAAATGACAGGAGATCTCAGACCCGTGTCATGCTCCTCTTGCTGAATGTGGGAGCTCAGGGACATGGCTGATGTCCCTGACTCCTTCACGTGCAGGAATTGTGTCCAGCTGCAGCTCTTGTTGGACCGCATGACGGCTCTCGAGCTGCGGATGGACTCACTTTGGAGCATGCGCGATGCTGAGGAGGTCGTGGATCGCACGTTTCGTGAATTGGTCACACCGCAGATTAGGATTGCTGAGGGAGAAAGGGAATGGGTGACCAAAAGGCAGAGAAAGAGCAGGAAGGCAGCGCAGGAGTCCCCTGCGGTCATCTCCCTCCAAAACAAGTATACCGTTTTGGAAACTGTTGAGGGAGATGGCTCACCAGGGGTAGGCAGCAGTAGCCAGGTTCATGGCACCGTGGCTGGCTCTGCTGTTCAGAAGGGCGGGAAAAAGAGGGGAAGGGCTATAGTCGTAGGGGATTCGATTGTAAGGGGAGTAGATAGGCGGGTCTGTGGTCGAAAACGAGACTCCCGAATGGTATGTTGCCTCCCAGGTGCACGGGTCAGGGATGTCTCAGATCGGCTGCAGAACATTCTGAAGGGGGAGGGTGAACAGCCAGTTGTCGTTTTGCACATAGGCACCAATGATATAGGTAAAAAACGGGATGAGGTCCTACAAGCGGAGTTTAGGGAGTTAGGAGCCAAGTTAAAAAGTAGGACCTCAGAGGTAGTACTCTCAGGATTGCTACCAGTGCCACGTGATAGTCAGAGTAAAAATGAAAGAATAGTCAGGATGAATGCGTGGCTTGAGAGATGGTGCAGGAAGGAGGGGTTCAGATTTTTGGGACATTGGGACCGGTTCTGGGGGAGGTGGGACTATTACAAATTGGACGGTCTACACCTGGGCCGGACTGGAACCAATGTCCTTGGGGGTGCTTTTGCTAACGCTGTTGGGGAGGGTTTAAACTAATGTGGCAGGGGGATGGGAACCAATTGAGGAGGTCAGTTGACAGTAAGGAGGTAGTAACAAAAGCCTGTAAGGAACTAGATAATGAAGTCAGTGTGACTAAGGGGAAGAGCAGGCAGGGAGCAGATGATGAATGTAAAGGGACTGGTGGTCTGAGGTGCATTTGTTTTAATGCAAGAAGTGTAGTAGGTAAGGCAGATGAACCTAGGGCTTGGATTAGTACCTGGGAGTATGATGTTATTGCTATTACTGAGACTTGGTTGAGGGAAGGGCATGATTGGCAACGAAATATCCCAGGATATCGATGCTTCAGGCGGGATAGAGAGGGAGGTAAAAGGGGTGGTGGAGTTGCATTACTGGTCAAAGAGGATATCACAGCTGTGCTGAAGGAGGGCACTATGGAGGACTCGAGCAGTGAGGCAATATGGACAGAACTCAGAAATAGGAAGGGTGCGGTAACAATGTTGGGGCTGCACTACAGGCCTCCCAACAGAGAGCGTGAGATAGAGGTACAAATATGTAAACAGATTATGGAAAGATGTAGGAGCAACAGGGTGGTGGTGATAGGAGATTTTAATTTTCCCAACATTGACTGGGATTCACTTAGTGTTAGAGGTCTAAATGGAGCAGAATTTGTAAGGAGCATCCAGGAGGGTTTTCTAGAGCAGTATGTAAATAGTCCAACTCTGGAAGGGGCCATACTGGACCTGGTGTTGGGGAATGAGCCCGGCCAGGTGTTTGAAGTTTCAGTAGGGGACTACTTTGGGAATAGTGATCACAATTCCGTAAGCTTTAAAATACTCATGGACAAAGACGAGAGTGGTCCTAAAGGAAGAGTGCTAAACTGGGGGAAGGCCAACTATACCAAAATTCGGCAGGAGCTGGGGACTGTAGATTGGGAGCAGCTGTTTGAAGGTAAATCCACATGTGATATGTGGGAGGCTTTTAAAGAGAGGTTGATTAGCGTGCAGGAGAGACATGTTCCTGTGAAAATGAGGGATAGAAATGGCAAGATTAGGGAACCATGGATGACAGGTGAAATTGTGAGACTAGCTAAGAGGAAAAAGGAAGCATACATAAGGTCTAGGTGGCTGATGAAAGACGAAGCTTTGAAAGAATATCGGGAATGTCGGACCAATCTGAAACGAGGAATTAAGAGAGCTAAAAGGGGTCATGAAATATCTTTAGCAAACAGGGTTAAAGAAAATCCCAAAGCCTTTTATTCAAATATAAGGAGAAAGAGGGTAACTAGAGAAAGGATTGGCCCACTAAAGGACAAAGGAGGAATGTTATGCGTGGAGTCAGAGAAAATGGGTGAGATTCGAAACGAGTACTTTGCATCGGTATTCACCGAGGAGAGGGACATGACGGATGTTGAGGTTAGGAACAGATGTTTGATTACTCTAGGTCAAGTCGGCATTAGGAGGGAGGAAGTGTTGGGTACTCTAAAGGGCATTAAGGTGGACAAGTCCCCAGGTCCGGATGGGATCTATCCCAGGTTACTGAGGGAAGCGAGAGAGGAAATAGCTGGGGCCTTAACAGATATCTTTGCAGCATCCTTAAACACGGGTGAGGTCCCGGAGGACTGGAGAATTGCTAATGTTGTCCCCTTGTTTAAGAAGGGTAGCAGGGATAATCCAGGTAATTATAGACCGGTGAGCCTGACATCAGTGGCAGGGAAGCTGCTGGAGAAGATACTGAGAGATAGGATCTATTCCCATTTGGAAGAAAATGGGCTTATCAGTGATAGGCAACATGGTTTTGTGCAGGGAAGGTCATGTCTTACCAACTTAATAGAATTCTTTGAGGAAGTGACAAAGTTGATTGATGAGTGAAGGGCTGTCGATCTCATATACATGGACTTCAGTAAGGCGTTTGATAAGGTTCCCCATGGCAGGCTGGTGGAGAAAGTGAAGGCGCATGGGGTCCAAGGTGTACGAGCTAGATGGATAAAGAACTGGCTGGGCAACAGGAGACAGAGAGTAGCAGTAGAAGGGATATTTTCAAAATGGAGACGTGTGACCAGTGGTGTTCCACAGGGATCCGTGCTGGGACCACTGTTGTTTGTGATATACATTTATGATTTGGAGGAAAGTATAGGTGGACTGATTAGCAAATTTGCAGACAACACTAAGATTGGTGGAGTCGCAGATAGTGACGGGGACTGTCAGAGAATACAGCAGCATATAGATAGATTGGAGAGTTGGGCAGAGAAATGGCAGATGGAGTTCAATCAGGGCAAATGCGAGGTGATGCATTTTGGAAGATCCAATTCAAGAGTGAACTATACAGTAAATGGAAAAGTCCTGGGGAAAATTGATGTCCAGCGAGATTTGGGTGTTCAGGTCCACTGTTCCCTGAAGGTGGCAACGCAGGTAAATAGAGTGGTCAAGAATGCATACGGCATGCTTTCCGTCATCGGACGGGGTATTGAGTACAAGAGTTGGCAGGTCATGTTACAGTTGTATAGGACTTTGGTTCGGCCACATTTGGAATACTGCGTGCAGTTCTGGTCGCCACATTACCAAAAGGATGTGGATGCTTTGGAGAGGGTGCAGAGGAGGTTCACCAGGATGTTGCCTGGTATGGAGTGCGCTAGCTATGAAGAGAGGTTGAGTAGATTAGGATTATTTTCATTAGAAAGACGGAGGTTGAGGGGGGACCTGATTGAGATGTACAAGATCATGAGAGGTATAGACAGGGTGGATAGCAAGAGGCTTTTACCCAGAGTGGGGGATTGAATTATGAGAGGACACGAGTTCAAAGTGAAAGGGGAAAAGTTTAGGGGGGATATGCGTGGAAAGTTCTTTACGCAGCGGGTGGTGGGTGCCTGGAACGCGTAGCCAGCGGAGGTGGTAGATGCGGGCACGATGGCGTCTTTTAAGATGTATCTAGACAGATACATGAATGGGCAGGAAGAAAAGAGATGCAGACCCTTAGAAAATAGGCGACATGTTTAGATAGAGGATCTGGATTTCGCAGGCTTGGAGGGCCGAAGGGCCTGTTCCTTTGCTGTAATTTTCTTTGTTCTTTGTTCTTTGTTCTTTGTTCAAAGTATGACACTGAGCCACAACAGGAGATACAACAGGAGATATGAAGTCAGTTGACCAAAAGCTTGGTCAAAGAGGAAGGTTTTATGTGGTGTCTTAAGGGACGAATGTGATGCAGCGTGGCTTTGACAGTGGGATAGTGGCATTCTCACAGAACTGGTAATCCAGAGGCTCAGGCTAATGCCCTGGGGACATGGGTTCAAATCCCACAATTGCAGCTGGTGGGATTAAAAATTCAATGATTTATTACATCCAATTGATAAATAAAAATCTGTAATTTAAAGCTGGACTTAATAATGTTGCCCTGAAAGTATCATCGATTTTTATAACAATCTATCTGGCTGACTAATGTCCTTTAGGAAAGGAGATCTGCCATCCTTATCTGTTCTGGTCTCCAGGTAACTCAATGTGTTTCACTTTTAACTGTCCTCTGCAATAATCTACCAAGTCAATCAATGTCAAGAATAATTATGGATGGACAACAATGATGCAGGAATTGTATTCCAGAGATTTTCATCAGGGTCGTTAAATAGTCTAGGACATAACTCTGGACACAGGTCTTTGTGTCGACATTCCTGGCAATGATAATGTGAATCCTCATGTCCACATATTTAAACAATTGTTGTTCATAAACTGCCATCTTTTTTATTGGTTACTCCATGGTTCAAACATGAGAATTACAGTAAATGATGATACAGCACTCAAAGATCAAATTAAACACCAATGACTCTACTAGATTCAGTAGGAATACTACTAGTTAACAATTATACAAAATCTCCATTCACAATGTACCTGTTAGCAATACACCCATTCGTCACAAACGTGTTACAAGGAGTCATGCATACATGATAACCCAGTGAGCCTTTCCCTCCCTGCTAATCGTTCAGTAACTGACCAAGCTCCTTGACCTTATCACTGAATTACTATCTGCAATGACCTTTACACCTTTCATATCAAGGTGGGCCGCATGTTTCATTGACAAGATCACACTGTCCTATCAACATCCACCGTAAGCTACCATTGTTTACTGAGATGTCTAATTCTTTGTTCAGACTATGATATGAAAGACTGCCTTGATGGTGAGCATGTGTTTACATTTCCTTCAGTATTTTCATCACCACTTGTGGATGTTACAGATGCCTCAGGATTGTTATCAGCACAAACAATCGCAGATTTCCTTCCTGGTCACATACATAGTTTCAACCACAGGACAATTAAACAATCCAAATTCCTTACATTCCTGACGTCTTACAAACTGTTACTTGGAGAATTTCTAGTTTATTTGAATTTCAAAACAAGACATACTCTGACATCATTAATTATCTTTAATAAAACTCCAGAATTAAAATATCTATTCTCATGGTGACCATTGTCGATTGTTGTAAAAACACATCTGGTTCACTAATGTCCTTTAGGGAAGGAAATCTGCCATCCGAACCTGGTCTGGCCTACATGTGACTCCAGACTCACAGCAATGTGGTTGATTCTGAAATGGCCTAGCAAGCTACTCAGTTGTACGAAACGGCTACAAAATCTAAGATAAACAATGAAACCGGACAGACCACCCGGCATCGACCTAGGCACCAGAAACAACAAAGACAAACTCAGCCCAGTCGACCCTGTAAGGTCCTCCTTACTAACATCTGGGGGCTTGAGCCAAAGTTGGGAGAACTGTCCCACAGACTAGTCAAGCAGCAGAAAACACAGTCATATTCACCGAATCATAGCTAACAGACAGTGTGCCAGACACTGCCATCACCATCCCGGGTATGTCCTCTCACAGCAGCAGGACAGACCCTTGACTCTAGACCCCATGAAGCTTCACGGCATCAGGTCAAACATGGACAAGGAAGCATCCTGCTGATTATCACCTACCGCCCTCCCTCACCTGGTGAGTCAGTAATCCTCCATGCTGAACACCACTTGGACGAAGCACTGAGGGTAACAGGGACACAGAATGATCTCTGGGTGGGGGACTTCAATGTCCATCAGCAAGAATGGCTCAGTAGCACCATTAACGACTGAGCTGGCAGAGCCGTAAAGGACATAGCTGCTAGACTGTGTCTGCGGCAGTTGGTGGGGAACGAAAAGGAGGGAAAAACCTATTTGACCTCGTTCTCACAAATTTAACTGTCACAGATGCATCTGTCCATGACAGTATTGATTGGAGTGACCATCGCCCAGTCCTTGTGGAGGCAACGTCCCGTCTTCACATTGAAGATACCCTTCTTCTTGTTGTGTGGCACTATCACTGTGCTAAATGGTATAGATTTCAAACAGATCCAGCAACCAAAAACTGAGCATCCATTAGGCGCTTTGGGCCATTCGCAACAGCAAAACTGTAATTAAACACAATCTTTAACCTCATGACCCGGCATATTCTCCACTCAACCATTACCATCAAGCCAGGACACCAACCCTGTTTCAATGAAGAGTGCAGGAGGGCATGTCAGGAGC
Organism: Heterodontus francisci; assembly: GCF_036365525.1. Classification (NCBI taxonomy): domain Eukaryota; kingdom Metazoa; phylum Chordata; class Chondrichthyes; order Heterodontiformes; family Heterodontidae; genus Heterodontus; species Heterodontus francisci. The sequence goes on along the minus strand of NW_027140493.1, from coordinate 1,144,254 downwards.
AGCACCAGGCAAACCTCAAAATGAGGTGTCAACCTGGTGAAGCTACAACACATGACTTCTTGCATGCAAAACAGTGAAGCAGAATGAAATCAACAAGACTAAGTGATCTCACAAACACTGAATCATATCTAAGCTCTGCAGTCCTGCCACATCCAATCGTGAATTATGGTGGACAATTAAACAACCAACTGGAGGAGGTGGCTCCACAAATATCCCCATCCTCAATGATGGGAGAGGCCAGCACATCAGTGTGAAAAATAAGGCTGAAGCATTTGCAACAATCTTCAGCCAGAAGTGCCGAGTTGATGATCGATCTCAGCCTCCTCCTGCTGTCCCCAGCATCACAGATGCCAGACATCAGCCAATCCGATTCACTCCACGTGATATCAGAAAATGACTGAAGGCGGTGGATACTGCAAAGGCTATGGGATTCATAGTACTGAAGACCTGTGCTCCAGAACTTGCTGTGCCCCTCGCCAAGCTGTTCCGGTGCAGCTACAAAACTAGCATCTGGCTGGCAATCTGGAACATTGCCCAGGTGTGTCATAGAGTCATAGAGTTATACAGCACAGAAGCAGGCCCATCGGCCCATCGAGTCTGTGCTGGCCATCCAGCACCCAACTATTCTAATCCCATTTTGCTGGCCCGTAGCCTTGTGTACTATGGAGTTTCAAGTGCTCATCTAAATAGGTTTTAAATGTTGTGAGGGTTCCTGATTCCACCACGTCTTCAGGCAGCGCGTTCCTGATTCCAACCAAACTCTGTGTGAAAGGAAAATTCTTCAAATCCCCACTAAACCTCCTGCCTCTCAACTTAAATCTATGTCCCCTAGTTCTTGACCCCTCCGCTAAGGGAAAAATGTTTCTTCCTATCGAACCTATCAATGCCCCTCATAATCTTGTATACCTCAATCATGTCCCCCCACAGCCTTCTGTCTTCCAACGAAAACAACCCTCGCCTTTTCAATCTCCCTTCATAGGTGAAATGCTCCAGCCCAGGCAACATCCTGGTGAATCTCCTCTGCACCCTCCCCAGTGCAATCGCATCCTTCCTATAGTGTGGTGACCAGAACCTTAGACAGTACTCCAACTGTGGCCAAATTAGCGTTTTATATATTATGATGATAACCTCCCTGCTCTTATATTCTATACATTGGCCAATAAATGCAAGAATCCCATATGCCTTCCTAACCACCTTATCTACCTGTGCTGCTGCAATCAGTGACCTATGGACAAGTACACCAAGGTCCTTCTGACCTGCTGTGCTTCCTTGGGTCCTACCATCCATTGTATATGCCCTTGTCTTGTTAGTCCTCCCAAAATTCATTAACTGTACACAAAAACCAGCACAAGTTGAAACTGGCCAGCTGCCACCCCATCAGTCTACTCTCAATAATCAGCAAAGTGATGGAAGCTGTTCTCATTCGTTCATCGGATGTGGGCATCGCTGGTGAGGTCAGCATTTATTGTCCATCCCTAATTGCCCTTGAACTGAGTGGCTTGCTAAGCCATTTCATAGTCAACCACATTGCTGTGAGTCTGGAATCTCATGTAAGCCTGACCAGGTAAGGACAACAGAATTCCGTCCCTGAAGGACATCACTGAACCAGATGGTTTTTCATAAAAATTGACAAAGGTTTCATGGCACCATTAGACCAACAATTTAAATTCCATATTTTATTAATTGAATTCAAATTTCAATATCTGCTGTGGTAGGATTAGAACTCATGTCGTCAGAGCACTAGCCTGGTCCTCTGGATTACTATGCCAGTGACATTACCACCAAGCCAACACTTCGCCTGGTGTTAACTGTGCCATCAAGCAGCACTTGTTTCGCAATAATTTGTTCACTGACGCTGCATTTGGCTTCTGCCATGGCCACTCAGCTCCTTCTCTCAATACAACCTTGGTACAAACATGGACAAAAGAGCTGAACTCAAGAGGTGAGGTGACAATGACTGCCCTTGTTATCAAGGCAGCATTTGACCGAGAATGGCATCAAGGAGCCTAGCAAAACTGCAATCAATGGGAATCAAGGGGAAAACTCTCCCCTGGTTGGACTCATATCTAACGCAAACGAAGCTGGCTGGGGTTGTTAGAGGTCAATAAGCTCAGCTCCAGGACATCACTGGGGGAGTTCCTCAGGGTAGTGTCCGAGGCCCAACCATCTTCAGCAGCTTCATCAATGATAATCCTTCAATCAAAAGGTCAGAAGTGGGGATGTTCACTGATGATGGCACAATGTTCAGCACCATTCACCATCCCTCAGATACTGAAGCAACCCATGTCGAATGCAGCAATATCTGGACAATAGCCATCTCGGACTGATGTGTTGATAGGGTTGTTAAGAAGGCGTATGGTGTGTTGGCTTTCAATAACAGGCGGATTGAGTTTAAGAGCCGCGAGGTTATGCTGAAGCTCCATAAGGCCCTGGTTCGACCACACTTGGAATATTGTGTTCAGTTCTGGTCGCCTCATTATAGGAAGGATGTGGAAGCTTTAGAGAGGGTGCAGAGGAGATTTACCGGGATGCTGCCTGGACTGGAGGGTATGTCTTACGAAGATAGATTGAGGGAGCTAGGGCTTTTCTAATTGGAGTGAAGAAGGATGAGAGGTGACTTGATAGAGGGGTACAAGATGATGAGAGGCATAGATAGAGTGGATAGCCAGAGACTTTTTCCCATGGTGGAAAGGGCTATCACCAGGGGGCATAATTTTAGGGTGATTGGAGGACGGTTTCGGGGTGATGTCAGAGGCAGGTTCTTTACACAGAGATTGGTGGGTACGTGGAATGCGCTGCCAGCTGTGGTAGTAGAAGCAGATACATTAGGGGTATTTAAACGACTCTTGGATAGGTACATGGATGATAGTAGAATGAAGGATAGATAGTTACTTAAATCTTAGAGTAGGTTAATAGTTCGGCACAACATCGTGAGCCAAAGGGCCTGCACTGTGCTGTGCTGTTCTATGTTCTATGTTCTATGTGGCAAGTAACTTTCGTGCCACTCAAGTGCCAGGCAATGACCATCTAAAACAAGAAATAATCTAACCATCTTCCGCTGACTTTCAATGGCATTGCCATCACTGAATCCCCCACGATCAACATCCTGGAGGGTTACCATTGATTTGAAACAGAACGAGAAACTGAACGGGAGTAGCCATATAAATACCGTGGCTACAATAGCAGGTCAGAGGCTAGAAATCCTGTGGCGAGTAATTCACCTCCTAACTTCCCAAAGCCTGTTCACCATCGACAAGGCACAAGTCAGGGGTGTGATGGAATACTCTCCACTTGCCTGGAGGTGTGACGCTGCAACAACACTCAAGAAGCTCAGGACCATTCCCGACAAAGCAGCAAACTTGATTGGCACCCCACCGACAATATTCACTCCCTCCACCACTGATGCACAGTGGCAACAGTGTGTACCATCGACAAGATGCACTGCAGCAACTCACCCAAGCTGCTGAGGCAGCACCATCCAAACTCGCGACCTCCACCACCTAGAAGGACAAGAGTACCAGATGCATGGGAACACCACTACCTGCAAGTTCCCCTTCAAGTCACACACCATCCTGATTTGGAACTATATCGCCATTCCTTCACTGTTGCTGGGTGAAAATCCTGGCAATCCCTTCCGGACAGCACTGTGGGTGCATCTACCCCACATGTTCAAGAAGGGAGCTCAGCACCACCTTCTCAAGGGCAATTAGGGATGTGCAATAAATGCTGGCCTAGACCGCGACCCCCACATCCCATGAATGAGCGAATAAAATAAATGCCCTGTGTTTAGCTAAAACCCAACAGATTCAGATACAATCAGTCAACAGTGGGCAGTAGTGGCCGCTGTCTTCAAATACAAAGCCAGATATCTCCGTCCTTGTTGGAACTAAACTGTGGGATTGTGTTTATTTTATGATAGGACTGTTAGAACATAGTTGTCATATTCTTCAGTATCACTGTTAAAATAGTATTCTGTATGTAACATAACCACAACGCATGATGTTAACTAAACTTCTGGACAAGCCATGACCTGTTCAGACCCGTTATTTAAAAGTCGTTTGTCTGTGAAGTATCTCAGGGAGACTGTTACCTTTTTAACTGGTATAAAACTGTAAACAATGCCCTTGTGGCCAGGAAGCTGTGAATTGAGATAAGTGCATATCAATGCCATTAAGTGGTCACTGTGGTTGAACATCCACAGCAGGATGGCACCGGGTCAGATATGACCTTTTGTAAAGGAACTCGTGGAGTCAAGGCAGCTGGAATCTGGAGGCCCCTCCCCAACCCCCCACTGAATGACAATGATAATAACTTAAACCAGGCTCGAAGTACCATCATGGAAGTGTAGTTAGTTAATTACTGACCAATCAAATGATCAGAAACGGGCTTTTACTATAATATGGAACAGAACCAAGCTGGGAAAGGTGTCTAAATTAGTTCCGATGAAGGTTCACTGATCCGAAACGTTAACTCTGCTTCTCTTCCCACAGATGCTGCCAGACCTGCTGAGTGGTTCCAGCATTTCTTGATGTTATTTCAGATTTCCAGCATCCGCAGTATTTTGCTTTTATTATATTGTATAAATTAGTAAGTTGTAAGACCCTAAAAACGTACATCATCATCAAGAAGAAGACAGAAGATAGAGTTCAATGAAGAGACAAGTTTCCACAGATAACCGGAGGTTGAGTACCGGTGTACCATTGTGAACACAACTGCTGACCACTGCCCTTTGCTCAGTATCACAATTTTGTGCTTTTTGTGGAGAACTTCATTAAGTCTGTGAAGTCTGTGAAAACAGCCTCGTACACATGTAGTTTTATAGCTAGTCTGAGCTGCAAGTCCCTTTTAAATATGATCTCCCAACATAGACTGTCATTGTAATTGAGCTAAGTCTAACAATTACATTAAACCAAACCCCGGATCTAACAAGTGATGCTGAAACCCGGGACTTTGGCTACCCGGCAAACCGAGGGTGTTGGAAGAAGTTGCATAAACATGGGAACATTCGTTTGACCAGTGAAAATTCTTGCAGGGATAAACTCCTTTGAGGGACAGCAGGTTATACTGACCCAGCGATGTCTCTTTAAATACACATTATGTCACAAAAAGACAACGGGAAGAAGGGTCTCTGGGAAACATATGAGGAAGAGTTAAGCACTAAGTGGAATATGGACAGTATCCAGTCCTTATTAGGAGACTGTGCGTGGAAGCATGAACACGTTCCATTTAAAAAGATAGTGAAGTTTATCCAGGCACAGGTCTTGGCTAAACATCGGAAAGGTGAAAAGGCTTTAAATATGACTCCATGTGCAGCATCACACCGTGCACAGTGCGATGAGGAAGTGATACAGTCACAGGTGAGAGAAATAGTCGCTCAAAGTGAACAGAAACAGCAGCAACAGCAGACACAGCTACATGAGTTACACAATAATCTTTAATGTCACTACACAACAACAGACACTTAATGCAGTACAGGCTTGTGCAGTTCAGCAGCGGTTAGAGTTAGCAAAGAAACATATTGTTACTGTCACACAGGATAATGTCCAGTGACCCAGAAGTTAGAGGATTCTAGAGGTGTCCTTAGGGAGTTACAGGAGTGACCTCACCAGAAGACAGACCATGCACAGTACAGTTCTAACATTCAGTGACTGTAAACCCAGAGGGGAAAGCAGCACCCAGGCAGCTGTAGCAGCCATCAGAAAAAGCAGAGTATCAGACAGGTGGTACTGAAACGGAACAGGAGGCCTCGGAGGGGGACGATGATGGAGAGGGATAACCCTTACCAGACTATCCCGTTAAGATTACGCCATTACCAGTCTGTCCCATTAAGTTGATGCCTTTGCCAGTCTGTACCGTTAAGGTGACACCCTTGTCATTTTGTCCCGTTAAGGTAGCGCGCTTGCCAGTCTGTCTCGTTAAGGTGATGCCCATGCCAGTCTGTCCCCTTAAACTGGTGACAACACAGAATAGAACAGTCTGTTGCTCTCAATCCCAACAGTGCAGTTGAGATATAAAAGGAAAGGAAATGTTTTGGAGCCGCAGTGAGGCTGAAACACTGTGTGAGGAAAACAAAAGGAGAAGCTTGTGTGTGAGTTAGTTTCTGTTTGTGTATTTGATGTTTCCAGTTTGATTTCTTTGTCTGTCTCAGGTTAGTGTCTATTAGGGTCAGTTAACCCTCTCTTATCTGGTCCTGCATGTTGTCTTAAAGTAGTTGGTTGTTTAACATGTGTGCACAGTTGGATTTTAAATTGGTGTGAGTGGGGAGGATAAAAGTTACTATAACATGGATGTTGGAATGTTAAATAGCAATTCTAGAGCAGCAGCTTTTTCGGGAGCAGTTAGTGCGAGCGAGTGAGCAGCTGGGAAGGTCAGTTTCAAAGTAAACTTAATTTCCTTTTGTTTTCGGTGGAGACCAGGGGGCTGCTGGGTAAGTAAAACCCTATATATTTGGGCTGTTTCTGAACCCGAGACACTACACTTGCAGTGTCTCCCCCCCGCCCTCCTCCTCTAACCAAAAACAAGGGACTCGGTGGTGTGTAGATAAGGTCAGGCATTTTCTACTTCTCTTTTTGTTTTATCGTGTGATTGGTAAAAAACTTTTCGCTCCTTTTTCATTTAACTAAGTTAAGCTTAAGATTAAAAATGGCAGGAGATCTCAGACCGTGTCATGCTCCTCTTGCTCAATGTGGGAGCTCATGGACACGGCTGATACCCCTGACTCCTTCAGGTGCAGGAAGTGTGTCCAGCTGCAGCTCTTGTTAGACCGCATGACGGCTCTGGAGCTGCGGATGGACTCACTTTGGAGCATCCACGATGCTGAGGAGGTCGTGGAAAGCACGTTTAGCGAATTGGTCACACCGCAGATTAGGATTGCTGAGGGAGAAAGGGAATGGGTGACCAAAAGGCAGAGAAAGAGCAGGAAAGCAGCGCAGGAGTCCCCTGCGGTCATCTCCCTCCAAAACAAGTATACTGTTTTGGATACTGTTGAGGGAGATGGCTCACCAGGGGAAGGCAGCAGTAGCCATGTTCATGGCACCGTGGCCGGCTATGCTGTTCAGAAGGGCGGGAAAAAGAGTGGAAGGGCTATAGTCATAGGGAATTCGATTGTAAGGGGAGTAGATAGGCGGTTCTGTGGTCAAAAACGAGACTCCCGAATGGTATGTTGCCTCCCAGGTGCACGGGTCAGTGATGTCTCAGACCGGCTGCAGAACATTCTGAAGGCGGAGGGTGAACAGCCAGTTGTCGTTTTGCACATAGGCACCAATGATATAGGTAAAAAACGGGATGAGGTCCTTACAAGCAGAGTTTAGGGAGTTAGGAGCCAAGTTAAAAAGTAGGACCTCAGAGGTAGTAATCTCAGGATTGCTACCAGTGCCACGGGATAGTCAGAGTAGAAATGAAAGAATAGTCAGGATGAATGCGTGGCTTGAGAGATGGTGCAGGAGGGAGGGGTTTCAGATTTTTGGGACATTGGGACCGGTTCTGGGGGAGGTGGGACTATTACAAATTGGACGGTCTACACCTGGGCCGGACTGGAACCAATGTCCTTGGGGGTGCTTTTGCTAAAGCTGTTGGGGAGGGTTTAAACTAATGTGGCAGGGGGATGGGGACCAAATCATGAGGTCAGTTGACAGCATGGAGGTAGTAACTAAAGCCTGTAAGGAACTAGATAATGAAGTCAGTGTGACTAAGGGGAAGAGTCGGCAGGGAGCAGATGATGAACTCAAAGGGGCTGGTGGTCTGAGGTGCATTTGTTTTAATTCCAGAATGGTAGCAGGTAAGGCAGATGAATTTAGGGCTTGGATTAGTACCTGGGAGTATGATGTTATTGCTATGACTGAGACTTGGTTGAGGGAAGGGCATGATTGGCAACTAAATAACCCAGGATATCGGTGCTTCAGGCGGGATAGAGAGGGAGGTAAAAGGGGTTGAGGAGTTGCATTACTGGTCAGAGAGGATATCATAGCTGTGCTGAAGGAGGGCACTTTGGAGGACTCGAGCAGTGAGGCAATATGGGCAGAACTCAGAAATAGGAAGGGTGCGGTAACAATGTTGGGGCTGTACTACAGGCCTCCCAACAGCGAGCGTGAGATAGAGGTACAAATATGTAAACAGATTATGGAAAGATGTAGGAGCAACAGGGTGGTGGTGATAGGAGATTATAATTTACCCAACATTGACTGGGATTCACTTAGTGTTAGAGGTCTAGATGGAGCAGAATTTGTAAGGAGCATCCAGGAGGGTTTTCTAGAGCAGTATGTAAATAGTCCAACTCGGGAAGGGGCCATAATGGACCTGGTGTTAGGGAATGAGCCCGGCCAGGTGGTTGAACTTTCAGTAGGGGACTACTTTGGGAATAGTGATCACAATTCTGTAAGCTTTAAAATACTCATGGACAAAGAGGAGAGTGGTCCGAAAGGAAGAGTGCTAAATTGGGGGAAGGCCAACTATACCAAAATTCGGCAGGAGCTGGGGAATGTAGATTGGGAGCAGCTGCTTGAAAGCAAATCCACATGTGACATGTGGGAGGCTTTTAAAGAGAGGTTGATTAGCGTGCAGGAGAGACATGTTCCTGTGAAAATGAGGGATAGAAATGGCAAGATTAGGGAACCATGGATGACAGGTGAAATTGTGAGACCAGTTAAGAGGAAAAAGGAAGCATACATAAGGTCTAGGCGGCTGAAGAAAGACGAAGCTTTGAAAGAATATCGGGAATGTAGGACCAATCTGAAGCGAGGAATTAAGAGAGCGAAAATGGGTCATGAAATATCTTTCGCAAACAGGGTTAAGGAAAATCCCAAAGCCTTTTATTCATATATAAGGAGCAAGATGGTAACTAGAGAAAGGATTGGCCCACTGAAGGACAAAGGAGGAAAGTTATGCGTGGAGTCAGAGAAAATGGGTGAGATTGTAAACGAGTACTTTGCATCAGTATTCACCGAGGAGAGGGACATGACAGATGTTGAGGTTAGGAACAGATGTTTGATTACTCTACGTCAAGTCGGCATAAGGAGGGAGGAAGTGTTGGGTATTCTAAAGGGCATTAAGGTGGACAGGTCCCCAGGTCCGGATCTATCCCAGGTTACTGAGGGAAGCGAGAGAGGAAATATCTGGGGCCTTAACAGATATCTTTGCAGCATCCTTAAACACGGGTGAGGTCCCGGAGGACTGGAGAATTGCTAATGTTGTCCCCTTGTTTAAGAAGGGTAGCAGGGATAATCCAGGTAATTATAGACCGGTGAGCCTGACGTCAGTGGTAGGGAAGCTGCTGGAGAAGATACTGAGGGATAGGATCTATTCCCATTTGGAAGAAAATGGGCTTATCAGTGATAGGCAACATGGTTTTGTGCAGGGAAGGTCATGCCTTACCAACTTAATAGAATTCTTTGAGGAAGTGACAAAGATGATTGATGAGGGAAGGGCTGTAGATGTCATCTACATGGACTTCAGTAAGGCGTTTGATAAGGTTCCCCATGGTAGGCTGATGGAGAAAGTGAAGTCGCATGGGGTCCAGGGTGTACTAGCTAGATGGATAAAGAACTGGCTTGGAAACAGGTGACAGAGAGTAGCAGTGGAAGGGAGTTTCTCAAAATGGAGACGTGTGACCAGTGGTGTTCCACAGGGATCCGTGCTGGGACCACTGTTGTTTGTGATATACATAAATGATTTGGAGCAAAGTATAGGTGGTCTGATTAGCAAGTTTGCAGACGACACTAAGATTGGTGAAGTAGCAGATAGTGAAGGGGACTGTCAGAGAATACAGCAGAATGTAGATAGATTGGAGAGTTGGGCAGAGAAATGGCAGATGGAGGTCAATCAGGGCAAATGCGAGGTGATGCATTTTGGAAGATCCAATTCAAGAGAGATCTTTTCAGTGAATGGAAAAGTCCTGGGGAAAATTGATGCAGAGAGAGATTTGGGTGTTAAGGTCCATTGTTCCCTGAAGGTGGCAACGCAGGTCAATAGAGTGGTCAAGAAGGCATACGGCATGCTTTCCTTCATCGGACAGGGAGATGAGTACAGGAGTTGGCAGGTCATGTTACAGTTGTATAGGACTTTGGTTCGGCCACATTTGGAATACTCCGTGCAGTTCTGGTCGCCACATTACAAAAAGGATGTGGACGCTTTGGAGAGGGTGCAAAGGAGGTTCACCAGGATGTTGCCTGGTATAGAGTGCGCTAGCTATGAAGAGAGGTTGAGTAGATTAGGATTATTTTCATTAGAAAGATGGAGATTGAGGGGGGACATGATTGAGGTGTACAAAATCATGAGAGGTATAGACAGGGTGGATAGCAAGAAGCTTTTTCCCAGAGTGGGAGATTCAATTACTCGGGGACACGAGTTCAAAGTGAAAGGGGAAAAGTTTAGGGGGGATATGCGTGGAAAGTTCTTTACGCAGAGGGTGGTGGGTGCCTGGAACGCGTTGCCAGCGGAGGTGGTAGACGCGGGCATGATAGCGTCTTTTAAGATCTATCTCGGCAGATACTTGAATGGGCAGGAAGAAAAGAGATACAGGCCCTTAGAAAATTGGCGACAGGTTTAGAACGATGATCTCGATCGGCGCAGGCTTGGAGGGCCGAAGGGCCTGTTCTTGTGCTGTAATTTTCTTTGTTCTTTTTCTTTATTCTAATTCCTTTGTGCTGGGAAAGAGAGAGAGACGGCGAGAGAAAGAGAGACAGAGAGAGGGCGGGAGAGAGAGGTGTGGAGGGAAGAGAAATAGAAAGAGAAACACGCATCCATGGATGTGGATGACTCGGACTGAGGTTTACTACAGGTTTAATCACTTTGTTTGGAGTTAGAATGATTACTTGTGAGAATTCACCTCTGTTTTCAGTTTTAATTCCAATTGTTTGAAAGTAATTTGAAGAAAGAACAGATCAAAACAACTGAAGCAATTTATTTCCTTTGTTTTCTTTCTTTTAAAACCCCTTGTTATTCTAATCTTTTAACTTAATTTTAAAATTGTTAAACTAAACATTGTGAATGGAGAATACAAAGTAAAGTATGGGAGGCTTCCAGCGGCGCTTCTGGCTGAAGATTCTTCCAAATGCTTCAGCCTTATCTTTTACACTGATGTGCTGGGCTCCCCCATCATTGAGAATGGGGATATTTGTGGAGCCACCTCCTCCAGTTAGTTGCTTAATTGTCCACCACCATTCACGACTAGATGTGGCAGGACTGCAGAGCTTCGATCTGATACGTTAGTTATGGAATTGCTTAGCTCTGTCTATCGCACAGTACATAATAAAGTTCATCCTCACATTTCCCCTGCATCTCTTACCCAAACCTTATCTCTAGTCCTTGTACCATCACCTACAGGGAACAGATTTTCTTTGTTTACCTTATCTGAACCTGTGATAATCATGTAAATCTCCTTCATAACTCCCCTTATTCTCCTTTCTACAAGGAAAATAACACCAGATTTACCATAATAACCTTGTACTCAAAATACCACATCCCTGGAAACACTCTGGTAAATTTCCTCCACACGCACACAAGCCCCTTCACATTCCTCCAAAAGTGTGGTCACCAGAACTGGACGCAGTAGTCTAGTTAAGCTTTATAAAGAGTCAGCATAACTTCCCTGCATTTCTCGGGGTACTGATCACCATACTGGTCTGGTACAGTGTGAATATGGGTCAGCCCGCCCAGGATACTGATCACCATGCCGAGATGGTACAGTCAGAATATGGGTCAACCAGCCCAGGATACCAATCACCAGGCCGAGATGGTACAGTCACAATATGGGTCAACCAGCCCAGGATACTAAATATATTGCTGAGCTGGTCCAGTGTGAATATGGGTCAACCAGCTCAGGATACTGATCACCTTGCGGATCTGGCACAGAGTGAATATGGTGAACAAGCCCAGGATACTGATCACCAGGCTGAGATGGTACAGTCAGAATATGGGTCAACCAGCCCAGGATACTGATCACCATGCTGAGCCTGTCCAGTGTGAATATGGGTCAACCAGCCCAGGATACTGATCACCATGCTGAGCTTGTCCAGTGTGAATATGGGTCAACCAGCCCAGGATACTGATCACCATGCCGAGCTGTTCCAGTGTGAATATGGGTCAACCAGCCGAGGATACTGATCACCATGCTGAGCTGGTCCAGTGTGAATATGGGTTAACCAGCCCAGGATACGGATCACCATGCTGAGCTGGTGCAGTCCGAATACAGGTCAAGCAGCCCAGGATACTGATCTCCAGGCCGAGCTGGCACAGTGTGAATTTGGGTCAACCAGTGCAGGATACTGATCGCCATGCCGAGTTGGTACAACGTCAATAAGTGTCAACCCAGCCCAGGATAGCGATCTCCATGCCAAGCTGGTACAATGTCAATGTGGGTCAACCCAGCCCAGGATACTGATCACCATGCCGAGCTGGTACATGTCAATGTGGGTCAACCAGATCAGGATACTGATCACCATTCCGAGCTGGTACATTTGTAATATTCATCTCCTAGTCAAGGATACTGATCACCTCGGCGAGCAGTTACAGTCTGAATATTGGCCCTCACGGGCCTGTATGCCAATTTTCCGTCTCCTTAAGGGTAGGTCGGAAGTGTTCCAATAGCCATGCTTCCACCACCATTCTGCCTACTGTCATTCATCAGCCATGTAATGGAAGGTGTCATCAATAGTGCTATCAAGTGGCATTTAATCACTAGTAATCTGCTCAACGATGATCTGTTTGAGTTCCCCTAGATCCACTCATCTCCTAATTTCATTAGAATCTTGGTTCAAACATGGACAAAATAGCTGAACTCCAGAGGTGGGGTGAGAGTGACTGCCTTGGACATCAAGTCAGCATTTGACCGAGTACGGCATCAAGCAGCCCTAGCAAAACTGAAGTCAATGGGTATCAGGGGGGAACCCTCTGCTGGTTGGAGTGATACCTAGCACAAAGGAAGATGGTTGTGGTTGTTGGAGATCAATTATCTCAGTCCCGGGACATCACTGCAGGAGTTCCTCAGGGTAGTGTCCTAGGCCCAACCATTTTCAGCTGCTTCATCAATCACTGTCCCTCCATCATAAGGTCAGAAATGGGAGTATTTGTGAATGACTGAATCAGGTTTAGTACCATTTGTGACTGCTCAGGTACTGAAGCAGTCCATACCTAAATGCAGCAAGACCTCGACAATATCCAGCGTTAAGCTGATAATTGACAAGTAAAGTTTGCTCCACACAAGTCAGGAGTTCATCGAAATAATCTCCACTTGCCTGGATGGGTGCAATTCCAACAACACTCAGGAAGTTTTACACCATCCAGGACAAAGCAGCCCGATTGATCAGCACTTCATCCACAACATTAAACATGCACTATCATCCAACATAAAAGAGAACCCGAAGATCTTCTAATAGGCAATACAAACATTTGGTCCAGGCATGTAGATATCAATCAGATAGGACGAGGTGAGGTGGTGACTATCCGGGACAAAGCTTGTATATATGCTTCGAGGCACAGGGAAGGTTAAAATAGCAAATGATTACTTCGTTTCGCTGTTGGAACAGGAAACTTATAAAATATTAGTGGAAGTGGAGAGAGCAGAGGCAATGGAGAGAGTGAAAATTCAGAGGGAGGAGGTACGGGAAAGGCTAGCTATGTTAGAGCAGATAATCCACCAGGTCTGGATGGTTAAAGGAAGTGGGTATGTAGATAGCAGAAGAGCTTTCCATAATCTTACATTCGTCCATAGATGGGCGAGGTGACAGAAGATTGGAGAGTGGTAAATGTGACACCCTTATACTGGAATGGGTGTAAGGACCGTCCGAGCAACTACAGGCCATTCTGTTCAACATGAGTGGTAAGTCAGGGTATAGAAACAATTATCAGGGAAACTCTCAAGAGGCACATGGAGAGTGTGAGGGAGAAAATGATGTATTCACCTCACTCGGCATAGATGGCCTTCATCACCTAACGGATACATAAATGGACAGCAGACTCGGAGATGTTGAATATGTCACGTGCTCCCATCTGGAAAGATCCGGATACATAGAAGTTCAATGAAACAGTGACCTTAACAGCCACTGACAGCTTCGTCCTCACCCTGGTGTCAGGCTCAAGGTCGTGTTGCAGGAGGTGATACAGCTCTGTGACCATCTCCTTATTGAATCAGAGTCACCTCACACACTGCTCCTGGGTTAGGTGTTGGTAGAATACCCGGGCTGGGTAGGGCAGAGCACACTCCTCCTCCCTGTTTACACAGCTCCGCTCTCTGCAGACTCTGCTTCATTTGTTGGTCATGCTACAGACCCAGAGACACTATAACTACAGTCCCCATACCCCGTCCAGAGTTGGGTCACCAAATCCTCTGTCCTCCCTGAATGACTGCAGCAGCTCACAATACAATTTCCAGAAAACCATCCACAGCACCTCCACTAACTTTACAATAGCAGCAGTAAGTCAAACGCCCCTCAACTGTAAGTTGGATGCCTGGTCCTTTTAACTAACACTAGAGAGTGTTCTTCGTGCTGCTGACTGTATGTTCAGCTGAGAGTGACTAACAGAGGCGGTCAGTGGACATGTACAGACCAAGTTTCAAATACGTGTGTCAATGCTTTCGGAATGCCCTGCTCAGCATGAAACACCACTGGAGAGAAGCCACGAGTGACCGATAGCGCATCCTACCTTTTTAAGGGTTCTAGGAGCCATAGCTTCAGCACCAGTGGCTCCAAAGAGTCCAAAATTACAGCCACAGAGAGATATAGAGGGAGAAAATTCACTTTTAAAATTGAATTGTATCAATATTGCAAGGGAAACAATTTGCAGGAATATGGCAAACTGACTGGTGAATGGGACTAATTGGAGGGGTGAGGTCATAGAGGATTCTGAACACAAGAATAAGAAGAATAGAATTGTGGTGCGACTGGACCAGGAACCATTGTATATCTGTGAGCACAGGGTTAATGGGTGATTGGAATTTGGTGTGAGTTAGGGTACAAGCAGAAAAGATTTCAATGGCTGTGGTTCATGAAGGTTTGTAACTGGGAGACTTGTCGCTTAACATTAGGACAGTCGAGTCTGGTTTTAACAAAGCGACACATAGTGGTTTAAGGAGCATATGGTCTAAGACAGGGGATGATATTACGGAGGTGGCAGTAGACAGGAATGGTGATGGACAGGATACAGTATTGGAACTCAGCTTAGGGTCAAATCAATCAGCGAGGAAGTGAACAGTTTGTGTCAGCCTCATATATTGGTGGATTCATGAAGTAGAGAATAGAGTTTGCATTATGGATTGAAAACTATGGCTTCAATCTCCCCAGTGCTGAAATAACAAGGACAGTAACGCAATTAAACATGTTTTCTCGAATTAATAGCTGGACAGAAAGACTTACCAGGGACACCAACAATAGCTAGGATGGGATAATAAATGTATTGAATCATCCGAAGTGCATCATAAATCCGCCATGCTAATGGTATCCAATCATCATCTGCAGTAAGACTATCAAACCAATCGGATAAACTCCTGTCTATTGTTGTAACATTCCAATTTAATGTTCTCATATTCTGACTCAATGTAACATTCCAATCTATTGTTCTCATATTCTGATCTTTCCCTCTTTCTGGAGCCGCTGATCCCTGTTAGTGCCGGGGATGATGTTCCCGCTGACACTATGGGATAACACATTGAGAGGATCCGCTTATTAATGGAAGATGGAAACCCTCCAGTGACACAATTAGGGTTCATGGAGACTGGCATTAAGTACAGTCACTGAACAAACAGGTTCAGTTAACACATATCAATCCAACACTGTTGGTACCATGATAATGAATAACATTTACGCTTTCCAGGTGGATGTATGAGGGCTGCTGATGGAAAGAATGGTTGAAATAGCAGAGGAAATGGCCAGAATCTTACAATGCTCCTCGGAGATGGCAGTGGTGATAGATTACTACAGATTCCTCAATGTATCATCCTGTTTAAAACAAGATAAATGGATAAACTCTGGAATCACAGTTCCAGCAGAATAACATCGATGTAAATTTGGGGAAACTATTACAGACTGTAATCTGGGACAAATCCTTTTTGCCTTGGAGAAACAGGAGTTTATAAATGACAAGCATCCTGGATATGTTAATGCCAATCATGTCTGACAAACTTGATCGAGTTCTTCAATGACGTCATGGAGCGGCTTGTTGAAGGCAGCATGGCTGATGTTATTTACATGGACTTTCAAATGTCATCTGATCAAGTGCCATCTAATGGATTTGTCAGGAAAACTACAGCCCATGGATTAAAGGGGCAGGGACAGTGTGGATATGACACTGGCTAAGAAACAGAAAGCAGAGAGAAGTTGTGAATAGTTGTTGTTGAAACTGGTTGGGAGTACACAGTAGTTTAGTTTTAGTTTAGTTTAGTTTAGAGATACAGCACTGAAACAGGCCCTTCGGCCCACCGAGTCTGTGCCGACCATCAACCACACATTTTTACTAATCCTACACTAATCCCATATTCCTACCACATCCCCACCTGTCCCTATATTTCCCTACCTAAACTAGGGGCAATTTATAATGTTCAATGATCCTATCAACCTGCAAGTCTTTGGCATGTGGGAGGAAACCTGAGCACCCGGAGGAAATCCACGCAGATACAGGGAGAACTTGCAAACTCCACACAGGCAGTACCCAGAATTGAACCAGGGTCGCTGGAGCTGTGAGGCTGCGGTGCTAACCACTGTGCCGCCCGTTTACGCTCCCTCTACACTGTACCCATTATACACTCCCAGGACAGGTACAGTGTTTCCCTTTGATCAGTATTAGGATCACTCCTCCTTTTGTCACATATTAATGGCACAGACGTATATATAAATGGCATAATTTCAACGTTTGCAGATGCTGTGGAGCTGGGAGATGTAAACTGTGAGGTGGATAGTCAGAGACTTCAGGAGGACAGAGTTACCAGACCAGGAGCCAATGTAGAACAGCAAGTGCAGGCATGATGGATGAATGGGATTTAGTGTGAATTAGGATACATACAACAGAGTTTTCGATGGGCTCAAGTTTATAAGGAGGGAAGGGAGGATGTAAGTGATGAGAAGATTGGAATAGTTGCATCTGGAGCTAACAAAGGAATGGAAGAGGGATTCAGCAGCAGATTAACCAAGGCAGAAACAGAGACAGGCTATGATATGGAGGTGAAAGTAAGTGGTCTGGCTGATGGAACTGGCAGCTCGGCTCAGAGTTCTATAGGAAGCCTAGGTTGTGCACAAGTTGGTTCAGCCACAGACACTGGCTGTGGAGTGGGATGGACTGGGTGGAGAGGGTCAGTTGAGCGAGGTCATTATGGCGACCGGCAGTGACTGCTCCCATAGTTCAATAACAACAGTCAGCAATAGCCAATGAGGCAACAACTTGAGGAACGCAAACTCCAGAGATAGACAGCAACTGAAAGAGTTTTAAAATATAAGGACAAAACAGCACAGACACTGTCACAGGGATTAATGTTCAGGAATGCCACACATGCAGAATATTAATCATATTAGTTTAATCTGCTCCCAGGAGAGGTACAGTGTGAGGAAGATATAGAGTCAATCTCGCTCTGCACTGTCCCCATCAAACACTCCCAGGACAGATACAGCACGGGGATTGGCTGGTCAATTTGGAGCAATTCCTGCCAGCAAACAGGGGGAGCAGCTGCACCTGTGCTGCAGCAACTGCAGAGTGGGGAGTGGAGACTGCAGCAACTGGAGAGAGGAGACTGGAGAAAGGTGAATACGGAGTGGAGAGAAACTATCAAGGAAGGCTGCAATTGTTTTGGAGAGGTGTGTGTCAGGGCACCTGAAAGACTCTTAAGTTTGAACTGTTTGGGGGAGGGAGAAGAGGCCTGAAGACTCAGGGGTGGGGCAGCCAAATCCAGTCGGGGCCCCTGTATTTGTATTGGTGCTTGCACACAGGGAGCTCCCTCACCACCCCAACTGCCTGCTCGGGACAACCGGAGTTGCCCGGGTGAAGAATGTCTTGTTAAAATCAGAAGAGGAGAGTACCGGGCGGCTCCAGCCGTCCCGGGCGAAGAAGCCTCCCCCAACTGGAAGACAACAGACAGTTTTGGACTAATTTTGATAAAGGTGCTCCAACTGGCAGTGGGATCAAACATCCTTTTCAGCCTTTCTCTCCCTTCCTCCACTCAGTCGCCTCAGTCACCTATCCTCCCCTTTTCCTTTACCATCCTACCCCATCCTCCTCTACTCCCACTCCACTTTGTTTAAAGTTAGCTTTTTTTTTAAATTCTGTAAATTTATTTTGTTTCTTGGGGGTGGACGTGGCTCTTAGACCCCATGGCAAGACCTCCTTCGCCGGTGGCGGGGCCTTCCCGTACAGATGCTGCTGCAGCTGCTGCAGCTGCTGCAGCTGCACCTGTTGCCCCATCACCGTTTGCTTTATTAACATCGAAGCATGGGGTCAAGAGCTACATCCACCCGAACATGACTATAGAGGCATGCGTGAAAGCAATGGCCGAGGTTGTCGGCCCTTCGGCCATTGTTGCAGCCTCTAAAATATACGGGAAGGCAGTGTTATTCCTGAAGACCGAGTGGGCGGTGTCCCTGGCTCTGAGCAAGGGGCTCACCATGGGCGGGACCTTTCTGCCAGAGGACCCCTGGAGGCCACTGCGCAAAGGCTCATTCTATCCAATGTCCCACCCTTCATCCCTGGTGAGCTCCTCCTTCCCCACCTGCACCATCTGGGGGAGGTAAAGACGGGGCTCACCCCAGTCCCGCTCGGTCTTCGGGAGAGCAGCCTCGGACACGTGTACTCCTTCCGCCGCCAGTTATTCATACAGCTGGCGCGGGAGGAGGTGACAGAGGGCCACTTTAATGTAGAATTCCAGGGGACGGCCTATCGCGTCTTCTGGACCTTGGACGGGGTGCGGTGCCATGTCTGTAAGGAGGTGGGGCATGTTCGTAAGAACTGCCCCAAACTCCCGGCTGCCAACTCCAACTCGGCGGCCCAGGGTGGCGACGCTGCACCTCCTCCCACCGCCCCCTCCCCTACACCACCCCCAGATACTATTCAGTCGGTACCGGAGGCTGTGGTTTTCATGGCCTCCGGCAGGGAGGAGAGTGACCGTCCAAGTGGAAGGAAGGCGCGGAGGAGAAATAAACATCGAGAGGCGCGTCCCCTGGACACCGTGACACTACCCGAGTCTGAGCTCAGCACAAAGCCCGATCTCGGGAAGTCAACTTGCCCCAGGGCTGGGCTCAGGCCCAGTGTGAATAAAAAAAGGAGAGTGTGGATGATATGGAGGCCTCTGAGCCTCCGCACACAACTGGGAAAAAGAGGAGAAGGCACCACTGCACAGAGGTAACAAGGGGCCCTGAAGCGCAAGGCCCATCTGTTGGAGGGGAGCTGTCTCCTGTCTCGGGTCCACAGGTTTCCCCTACCGCCACCACCAAGGCTACAAAGTCCGGGCAGGAGCTCCCTATTCCTCAGGATGGAGGGGAGGGGAAGGCCGCGGGACATGAGGCCCCTCCTGAAGGTGTAAGTGGGGCCCTGCTTGTGGTGGGGGAGCCTGGGGACTCCGCCCATTCTGCCAATGCTACTGGGTCGGATGCCCTGAGTGAAGGGGAGGGCGAGGCCCCAGAGGATCGGCCCTCCCAGCCGGAGTCCACCACCAACCAAGAGACACCCGACACGGTTATAACCGAGAATGCTGCCCCATCTGCTGGGCCTGTGGGTGCTGGCGAAGCGGGACATGGCCTCCTCTCTCCGCCTCCAGTCTCGGCTCCGGCTGGTTTTCCGGAGTCGGGATCTTCTGTCTCCCCTGGACCACTCATTGTTCTGGGGACGGAGGTGGAGGGGGGTCCTGAAACGCTGGTGCCTGCAGGCTCCAGTTTCACAATAGAACCCAGAGAGGACTCCTCCGCCATCGATCCTGGGGGTAGGATCGTGACGGAGGTGGGACCAGCTGGCGCGGCCGGGACGTTCGCCCCACAGTGTGCGGTGGGCGTGTCGGCCGCTGGCGGTGACGACCCGGAGGAGGATGGGTATTCGGTGTGGGGCACGGAGGATGATCTTGATTCCACCGCCAGTGATGTGGTGGTGTCCCTCGTGCCTCCCACAGAATCTCCTCTCATCCCCACGGTAGAACTCCGGGATTTCCTCGCGGCTTGCAGGGGTTGCCGCAACAAAGTTCAGCTGGCCCTCGACCGCTGGTCGAATCTGGCGCTGATCATCCAGTCCGTCCGTGCTGCCCTGAAGATAACGGAAAAGCGCGCGGGCGTGAAACTGGTTGAGAGGCTCCGTTTTAATGTGTTCTTCAAAGGGGTTGCTGGGGGAGTGGAAGGCCAGGGGCACTTCCACTCCCTTCTCACAGTGAGCTGTTGGTGACGGGTTTTAAGTACCTTTGACATGAAGATAACCATAGCCAGCCTCAACATCAATGGCAGCAGAGGGGCTCACCGCAGATTTCACAATCTCTCAGACCTCAGTGAAGGGAGATACGCGGTGAGCTTTCTGCAGGAAACCCACACCGTTCCGGGAGATGAAGCCACCTGGCTCCTTGAGTGGCAGGGTGGGGTCTACATGAGTCACCTCACCCCTATTTCTAGTGGGGTGGCGATCTTGTTGACCCGTCTTTTCAGCCGGAGATCTTGGGGATCAAGGAGCTAGTGCCGGGCCGCTTGCTCCACCTCACCTGGGTAGCGTGCCGCTCCACTTTGTGAACGTGTACGCACCCAAAACCTGGCGCGTTGCAAGCGCGCTTCTTTGAAGAAGTATCCGTTCTCTGGAGCTCCATCGATAGCGGCGAGTGCATCATCCTCGGGGGGGGGGGGATTTTAACTGCACCCTCGAGGTGGGGGATCGCTCCGGTCCCCAGCACGGCCAGGAGTCGGTGGAGAAGTTGAGGGGACTGATCAGCTCCCTTAATTTGGTGGACATCTGGCAGAATCTCCATTTCCGACTCCAGCCCCTTCACGTGGAGCTCTGGAGGAGGGGGGTCGCGAATCGATCTCCTCTACATTGCACAGGCTTATGCCTTCCACGTCTCGGCGGCCTCCATGTGGCTGGTGCCGTGCTCGGACCACCATCTGGTGTGGGCGGAGATCACTCCGCACCGCACACGGGCGGGGTCCGCGTACTGGCACTTTAACAACCGGCTGCTGGAGGACGAGCGATTTCGGGACTCGTTCTGTCGATTCTGGGCCGACTGGAGAAGGAAGCAGGGGGGCTTCCCCTCCTTGAGGCTATGGTTGGATGTGGGCAAGACTCACATCTGCGTCTTCTGTCAGGAGTACGCGAAGTGGTCGACCAAGAGGCGGGAAGCCGAGATCGGGCGCCTTGAGAGGGAGATGCTCGACTTGGAGTCCCTTCTCGGTCATGCCGTCGTGGACCCGGCCCTGTGGCAGGCGTACAAAGAGAAGAAGGGCTCGCTGAGGGACCTGCAGCTCATAGGGTCCCGAGGCGCGTATGTGAGGATGCGGATCCAGATCCTGGAAGATTTGGACCGCGCCTCACCCTTCTTCTACTCGCTGGAAAAATGGCGGGGGGTCCGTAAGCAGCTCTTCGAGCTGCTGGACGACGACGGATCCTTCATCACGGACCCGGAGGGAATGGGCATCCTGGTCCGTACTTATTACAGTGCATTATTCTCTCAAAAATCCATCGAGCGAGGATGCGCGCAGGGTTTTGTGGGAGGACCTGCCACAGGTCGATGAAGGATTGGAGGCTCCGCTCACGTTGGCGGAGCTGACTGGCGCCCTCCACCAGCTCTCAAGGGGCAAATCCCCAGGGCTGGATGGGTTGACCATGGAGTTCCTCAGGGCGTTCTGGGACGTCCTGGGGGACGATTACGCGCGGGTCCTGGGGGAAAGCCTGGCGACTGGAGAGATGCCCCTCTCGTGGCGCAGGGTGGTCATCGTACTGCTGCCGAAGAGGGGCGATCTCCGCCTGCTTAAAAACTGGCGTCCGGTCTCCCTCCTCAGCACGGATTATAATATCTTTGCCCGGGCTATGTCTACCCGCCTGAGCTCCGTGCTGGCCCACAAGATGCACCCCGACCAGTCCTACACGGTACCGGGCCGGTCCATCCAGGACAACATCCACCTGGTCCGGGACCTGATCCATCTTTCCCAGAGGACTGGTCAGTCGGTCGCCGTTCTCCCCCTCGATCACGAGAAGGCGTTCGACAGGGTGGATCACGATTACCTTTTTGGGACTCTGCGCGCTTTCGGACTCGGGCCGCATTTTGTTGCCCGGGTCCGACTTTTATACGCCGCCGCAGAGTGTCTAGTCAAAGTTCACGGGTCTTTGACGGCGCCCCTTCGATTTGGGAGAGGAGTGCGTCAGGGGTGCCCCATGTCCGGCCAATTGTATACCATCTGCGTGGAGCCCTTCCTGTGCCTGCTTCGCAGGAGGTTGACGGGATTGGCTCTGCGCGAGCCGGCCATGCGGGTCGTCCTCTCGGCTTACGCCGACGACGTGCTCCTCGCAATCACAGATCCCGTTGACTTGCGGAGGATGCGCTACTGCCAGCAGACCTTTTCTGCCGCGTCCTCCTCGAGGATCAATTGGGAGAAATGTTCCGGACTCCTGGTTGGTCAGTGGCGGGTGGACTCCCTGCCGGAGGAGATGACACCTTTTGCGTGGAGCACCACGCACCTCCTCTATCTGGGAGTGCACCTTAGCCCCGCTGAGGAAGCCTGGCCAGCAAACTGGCAGGAGTTGGAGGCGAAAGTCACCGCTCGGCTGGGGCGCTGGACAGGACTGCTCCGAGTGCTTTCCTACAGGGGCCGAGCGTTGGTCATAAACCAACTGGTGGCCTCCATGCTGTGGTACCGGTTGGTCACTTTGGCCCCGCCCCCTGTATTTGCCACCAAGATCCAGAAGAAATTCGTCGATTTCTTCTGGGGCAAGAGGAAACACTGGGTCTCTGCCGCGGTCCTGAGTCTCCCGATCGAGGAGGGCGGTCAGTCGCTGGTGTGCATCCGCACCCAGGCTGCGACTCTCCACCTTCGGACCCTGCAGAGATACCTGTACGTCGAGCGTCCTCCCAGATGGTGTGCGCTGGCGATGTATTTTTTCCGCCAGTGTCTCTGCCTTCAAGACGACACGCAGCTCCCGGTGGAGTCCGTTAGCCGCGCCTCTCTGAGGGAGTTGCCTGTCTTTTACCAGGATCTTTTCCGAGTCTGGAACATGGTCGCCTCCAGTCAGGGCGCTCCCCCGCCAGCGGAGGTGAGCGCCTCGGCTGTCAGGGCGGCCGACTCCGGGGACGGTCCGGCGGGCGGAGGAGTAGCCGAAACCCCCGGGACGCCCCTCACTGCGGGTGGCGAGGGGGCTCGGGAGTGCGGAGCGATCCCGGCCGAGCTGACCCCCGCTCTGCCGGAACTGCTCATCGGACCCAAGCCCCGAAACCCTCCTCGGGAGCCGGTCCCGCACAACCCGAGCCGCCTCTCGGAAATGCCCTCCGTGCCATTCCAATCGGCGCGGAGGGGTTTCCTGTACGGGCTGCTCCTGCACACTCTCCACTTCCTCGCCATCGTCAGCCGGCCGGACACGCCCTGGCGGTCCGCGTTGCCATCTGGCGGCGAGGGGAAACCCCGATGGAGGTCTCTCTACGCGGGAGTCTACCCCCTTTACATCGGGGACCTGGGGTGGAGGGTGCTGCACAGAGCAGTCCCGTGCAATAGGCTTTTAAGTCGGTTCACGGACTCCCAGGCCACCTGTACTATCTGCGGCCTGGACGAGTCCATGTTCCACATTTATACGGAGTGTGCGAGGTTGCAGCCCCTATTTGAGTATCTGAAGGGGCTGCTCCTCAAATTCTGGCTGCACTGCAGTCCCACGCTCCTGATCTTTGGGCACCCGGTGCGGAGGGGCTTGGGCCGGGAGGAGGATCTCCTCGTCGGTCTGCTCCTGGGCCTGGCCAGGGTGGCAATTCACAGGTCCAGGTTGCGGGCCGTCGGGGGGTCCGTCCTCCCCGATTGCCTGCCCCTCTTCTGCGGTTACGTTCGCGCCCGGGTGTCCCTGGAAAAGGAGCATGCGGTGTCTGCCGGTACGCTTGAGGCCTTCCGCGACCATTGGGCACCGTAGGGACTGGAGTGCATCGTCGACGCCGAGAATGGCATTTTAATTTGAGTTTTTTGTTTATTTATCTGTTTTTAATAAAGTTATTTTAAAAATATAAGTATTTATATAAAGGAGGCCTGAGGAATAAAGGCCCCCTCGACATAAAAAAATATATATAAAAGGGGCCTGGGGTATCAAGGTCACAAGAAAAAAAAATCGGGGGTTAGATACAGAGTAAAGCTCCCTCTGCACTGTGCACATCAAACACTCCCAGGACAGGTACAGCACGTGATTAGATACAGAGTAAATCTCTCTCTACACTGTACACATCAAACACTCCCAGGACAGGTACAGCACGTGATTAGATACAGAGTAAATCTCTCTCTACACTGTACACATCAAACACTCCCAGGACAGGTACAGCACGTGATTAGATACAGAGTAAACCTCTCTCTGCACTGTACACATCAAACACTCCCAGGACAGGTACAGCACGTGATTAGATACAGAGTAAATCTCTCTCTACACTGTACACATCAAACACTCCCAGGACAGGTACAGCACGTGATTAGATACAGGGTAAATCTCTCTCGACACTGTACACATCAAACACTCCCAGGACAGGTACAGCACCTGATTAGATACAGAGCAAATGTCTCTCTGCAGTGTACACATCAAACACTCCCAGGACAGATACAGCACGTGATTAGATACAGAGTAAATCTCCCTCTACACTTTCCACTTAAAACACACCCAGGACAGGTCCAGCACTGGATTTGGCTGCTGACTAATTGGACTACTGACTGCTGGGTGCACAATGATACTCAGCTGACTGCGAATTGTGGACTGGGAGTTGGAGGCTCGAATTTGGAGGCTGTGTGACCGCTGTAGGGAGAGGGCAATAGAGACAGAGAGGAAGAATTTTCTATCTAGCCATATTCCAAAAGAGGAAAACAGGAGACGAAAAGAACTGACAGCTGTTGTGAGTTTGGTTTTAGTTGAAGCCCTTTCATTGATTGTTGTGGGGAGAGACCTGATGATCTTGGGTGGGGCATCTTTGTTTGAACAGGGAGATCCTTTGCTTAACAGCATCAGAGAGGAGCTTCCTTCCCACCCCAACAATCTAGCCTGGGCTCGCTGGAGCTGCCCAAGTAAAGGGACTTTCTCTTTTCCCTCAACACCGGATGTAAAGTGTGCCTGGGGAGCTTACAGCTGTCCCAGCTGAAGACATCGTTCCCCCTCCCGATCCCCCCACCCGCAACCCCATCACCAACTGGAAGACCAGCGAAAGGACTGCCTTAAAGAAACACCGACAAAGAGATTGCTTCTTCCTAACCTTTCTCTCCGTCAGCCTCTCTTCCTTAGGACAAAGCCCAGCAAAGTATCTGTATTTCTATTTGTTGGTGTTATTCTATTTTCCCCCTCCTTTGTCTCAAAATCTTTTTATTCATCGGTGGGTGTACCTTCCACCCCATGGCTTCACAGTCCTCTCCTGTGACGGGACTTCCTATGCTGCAGCAGCTGCAGCCGCTCCTGTATCCCCATCACCCTTTTAAATCTTGACCTCAAAACATGGGGTGAAGAGTTACAACCACCCAGCCATGACTGCTCAGGCATGCGTTAAGGCAATAGCCGAGGTTGTCGGCCCCTCGGCCATTGTCACAGCCTCAAAGATGTACATAAATGCAGTGTTCTTCCTGAAGACGAAGCGGACAGTGGTCCTGGCACTGAGCAGGGGGATCACTGTGGGCGGGGCATTCCTGGCAGTGCACTCTCTGGGGGTCACTGTACAGCATGCGATACTTTCAAACGTCCCGCCCTTTATTCCCAATGACTTCCCCCTCCCCCGCTTACACCGTCTGGGGAAGAGGAGGTCAGGAATCACCCCAGTCCCGCTCAGCCTTTGGGAAAACAGCCAGCGACAGGTTTACTCCTTCCGCCGCTAGCTATTCATGCAGCTGGCACGGGAGGATGTCATGGAAGGCCACTTCAATGGGGAGTTCCGGGGGCGGCCTAGTGCATCTTCTGGACTCGGACAGGGCGCGGTGCTGTGCCTGCAAGGGGGTGTGTCACGTTCGTAAGAACTGCCCCAACCTCCCCGTCGCCAGCGCCACCTCAGCGGCCCAGGGTGGTGCTGCTGTATCTCCTCCCACTCCCCCTACGCCTCCAACAGACACTGCTCAGTCGGTCCTGGAGGCTGTGGTTTTCACGACCCCTGTGGGGAATGGGGCGCCCGTCTGAATGGAAGGACGATGTGAAGGAAAAATAAACGCAGAGAGGTGCGTCCCCTGGACACAGTGGCAGAACATGACCCTGAGCTTAGTCCAGCTCCCGATTTTGGGGAACCCACCTGCCTCAGTGCTGGGCTCAGACCCAGGGTATCCAAACAAAAGGAGGGTGCAGATCTGGAGGCCTCTGATGACATGGAGGTCTCTGAGCACGCCCAAGTGGGAGAAAAGAAGAGAAGTCACCTCTCTACAGAGGTAACACAGGGCCCTGAGGTACATGGCCCATCTGCCGGAGGGGAGTGTCTCCTGGTTCAGGTCTCCAGGGTCCTCCACCCACCAGCACCATCAAGGCTGTAAAGTCTGGGTAGGAGATCCCTATCCTTCAGTACATGCAGCCCCTCCTGCAGGAGAACGTGGAGCCCTGCTTGTGGTGGGGGAGCCTGAGCACACTCCTGGAGAAGCATCCCATTCTGCCACTGGGTCGGGTACCCTGAGTGGAGGTGAAGGCGAGGCTCCAAAGGGTCAGCCCTCCCAGCCAAAGTCCACTCCAAACCAGGATGTATGCAGGTATCCACAGGCTTCAGTTGCACAGTAGAAGCCAAAGAGGACTGCTCCACCATCGATCCTGGGGTTGGGGTCATGATGGAGGCAGGACTAGCTGGCACAGCCGGGACATCCACCCAACAGTGTGTGGGGTGTGTGTCTGCCAATGGCGGTGACGACCCAGAGGAGGATGGGGACTCGATGTGGGGCACGGAGGACGACCTTTATTCCATCACCAGTGCGGTAGTGGAGTCCCGCTTACCTCCCACCGAGTCTCCTCTCATCCCCACGGTGGAACTCCGGGAATTCCTCACGGCATGCAGGGGTTGCCACAATAAAGTTCAGCTGGCGCTCGGCTGTTGGTCGAATCTGGAGCTGATCATCCGGTCGGCCCATATCGCCTTCAAGAAAGCGGGGAAGGGCACGGGAGTGAAACTGGTTGAGAGGCGCTGTTTTATAGTGTCCCTCGATGGGTTGATTAGATTAGATTAGAGATACAGCACTGAAACAGGCCCTTCGGCCCACCGAGTCTGTGCCGAACATCAACCACCCATTTTTTATACTAATCCTACACTAATCCCATATTCCCAACAAACATCCCCTATATTTCCCTACCACCTACCTATACTAGTGACAATTTATAATGGCCAATTTACCTATTAACCTGCAAGTCTTTTGGCTTGTGGGAGGAAACCGGAGCACCCGGAGAAAACCCACGCAGACACAGGGAGAACTTGCAAACTCCACACAGGCAGTACCCGGAATCGAACCCGGGTCCCTGGAGCTGTGAGGCTGCGGTGCTAACCACTGCGCCACTGTGCTGGAGGAGTGGAAGGCGAGGTGCACTTCCGTTTGCTCCTCACAGTCCGATGTTGGTGACGGGTTTCTAAGGACAATTGACATGAAGATAACCATCGCCAGCCTCAACATCAACGGCAGCAGGGGGTCTCACCACATATTAGACAATCTCTCAATCCACAGGAAACACATACCGTGCCGGGATACGAATCCAGCTGGCTCCTGGAGTGGCAGGGTGGGGTCTACGTGACTCATCTCACCCAGATTTCTAATGTGGTGACTATCTTGTTGGCCCCAACTTTTAAGTTGGAGATCTTGGGGGGTAAAGGAGCTTGTGCCGGGCCACTTGCACCACCTCGCCATTTGCCTGGGTAGCGTGCTGCTCCACTTAGTGAACAAGCGTGCTTCCTTGAAGAAGTGTCCACTCTCTTGAGCTGTGTCGATAGTGGTGAGTATAGCATTCTTGGTGGGGGGTGGATTTTAACTGTACCCTCGAAGTGGGGGATCACTCTGGTCTCCAGCTTGGCCAACCATCGGTGGAAAAGTTGAGGGAACGGATCAGTTCCCACAACTTATTTCCACATCCGTCATGCTGTCGCTGTCCCGGCCCTGTGACAGGCGTACAAAGAGAAGAACTCACTGAGGGACCTGCACTTGTAAGGTCCCGAGGCTCATACGTGAGCTCGCGGATCCAGATCCTGGAAGATTTGGACCACGCCTCACCCTTCTCCTACTCGCTGGAAAAATGGCTGGGGGTCCGTCAGCAGCTCCGCTGTCATGGATCTGGAGGCAATGGGCCTCTTGATCCTCACCTATTGCAGCACGTTGTTCTCTCCGCATCTGTCCAGCGAGAACGTGTGCAGCGTTTTGTGGGAGGACCTGCTGAAGGTCGGCCCAGAGGATGCTAAAGGATTGGAGGCTCTGCTCACGTTTATGGAGCTGACTGGTGCCCTCTCCCTGTTCTCGAGGCAAATCCCTGGGCTTGGTCCGGCTGACTGTGGAGTTTCTCAGGTTATGCTGGGACGCCCTGGGTGGCGATTACACGCGGATCTTGGGGGAAAGTCTGGTGATTGGGGAGATGCCCCTCTCGTGGCACAGGATGGTTGTCATCCTGTTATTGAAGAGTGGAGATCACTTGTTTAAGAACGGGCATACAGTCTCCCCGCACAGCACGGATTATAAGATTTACTCCGTCCAGGAATTCCCAACACAAAGAGATAAGCATCTCCAGAGACAGTGTCCCTACAGTCCCCATACCTCGTCCAGAGTTGGGTCACCTAATCCTCTGTCCTCCCTGAATGTCTGCAGCAGCTCACAACACAACTTCCAGAAAACCATGCACAGCACCTCCACTAACTTTACAATAGCAGAAGAAAGTCAAAGGCCCCTCACCTGTAAGTTGCATGCCTGGTCCTTTTAAATAACACTAGAGGGGGTTCCTCGTGCTGCTGAATGTATGTTCAGCTGAAAGTGACTAACACAGGCGGTCAGTGGACATGCACAGACCAAGTTTCAAAGACGTACATCAAAGTTGCTGGAATGGCTGAATGATGTCTCTTCAAACCTCTTCTCACATTAACAGCACATGTTTGGTGAACCTGGACGAGATCCCTGTCCAGCATGGAGCACTGGAAGTGATCGGAAGCTCATCTCATGCCATTTTATGGATCCAAGCCTCGATGGTGTTGGGCCCAGTGGCGCTGTAGAACTGAAAATCATTTCTGGGCGTAGATGCAGACAGAACGACCATACGAATTAGCAGCAGAAGTAGGCCATTCAGTCCGTCGAGCCTGCTCCACCATTAATAAGATCATGGCTCATCTGTTTGTATTTCGAATTCCACACTTCCATCTACCCCCGATAAACTTGGATTCTCTTGCCTAACAAGAAACTATCTACCACCGCCTTAAAAATATTCAACGACCCCATCTCCAACACCTTCAGAGGCAGAGAGTTCCAAAGTTGCAGAACCCTCTGAGGGGGAAAAAAATCTCCTCATCTCTGTCCAGAAAGGGCGAGTCCGAATGTTCAAACAGTGCCTTTTCAAACAGTTATTTTTAAAGGGGATTTGAAAAAAAGGCTTACAGGCAAACGATTTGCCAGAATGTGGGAATGTGTAGGGGAATGGGACTAATTGGAGTGGTGAAGCCATGGAGGGATTCAAACACAATAATGAGAATATTAAAATGAAGGTGCTGCCAGACCGGAAGCCAATGTAGATCAGTGAACACAGGGGTGATGGGTGAACGGGATTCGGTGTGAGTTAGGATACAGGCAGCAGATTTCTGGATGGGCTGTGGTTTATGGAGGTTTATAACTGGGAGGGTGATCAGGAAAGAATTGAAACAGTCCACTGTGGATTTAACAAAGGTAGGCATGAGTTTTTATGCAGTAGATGGGCTGAGGCAAAGGTGGAGACGGTTGATAGTACAGAGGTGGTAGTAGACAAGGTTGGTGATGGAGAGATTATGGAGATGAACTGAGCTCATGTTTAATTCGAATACATAGGCTGCAAACTGTCTGGTTCAGCCTCAGATATTGGCCTGGGAGGAGTATATGGTTCGTGGAAAGGGGACGGACTTCCTTATGGTGACCGATCACACGAGCTCCATTCGTTCCAAAATTAAAATTGCAAGAACATTATTTCAGTGGAACAGATTTTGCAGATCTCACAGCGGGAAATACAGACTTACCAGGGGCAGCAACAGCAGCAAATATCATAGAGTAAATTGCAAGAACTCTAATACACTCTACCATCTAATAACAATGGTTTATAAGACCTAATATCTGGAGATAGGGATTTGCCAGGAATAAAGGAAGCAGCTAGGTGGGCAGAGTAAATGTCAGCAATGGTATTGCAGTTAAACATGGTTTATTGAATTAAAAGTTAGATAGAACGACTTACCAGGGAAACCTATAATAGCGAGGATGGGATAGTAAATGTATTTCATTATCTTCAGTGCGTACTCGATCCGACTGTTTAATGAGAACTGATGATAATTTGCAGAAAGAAAGTCAAACTCCCAAATGAAACTCCTGCCCATTGTTGTCACAATCCGATCGATTGTTCTCAGATTCTGACCTATTGTTGTAACATTCCTATCTATTGTTCTCAGATTCTGACCCATTGTTGTGACATTCCAATCTATTGTTCTCAGATTCTGACCCAGTGTTGTAACATTCCAATCTATTGTTCTCAGATTCTGACCCATTGTTGTGACATTCCAATCTATTGTTCTCAGATTCTGACCCATTGTTGTGACATTCCAATCTATTGTTCTCAGATTCTGATCTATGCTCTCCCTCTCTCTGGAGCCGCTGATCCCTGATGGTGCCGAAGATGATGCTCCCGCTGACACTATGTGATAACACATTGAAAGGAGCCCCTTATTAATTGGAGAGCGAAACCCTCCAGTGACAGAATTGGGGTTCATGGAGACTGACATTAGTTACAGTCACTGAACAAACAGGTTCAGTTAACATCTTTCAATCAAACACTTTTGGTACCACAATAAACTAGACCATTTACCCGATCTGGATGGAATGTATGAGGGTTGGTGAGAGAAGGAATGGTGGAAAGAGCAGACAACTGGGCATGACCTTTCAATTCTCTTTGGATATGGGAGTGCTGACAGAGGACTGGAGTGTTGTAAATGTTAAACCCGGTTTACAAAAAGGAGAGATGGCGTAAACGATGTACTGTCCAGTCAATCTGAAGTCAGTGGAGGGGAAATTTCAAAACCCAGGACAGAAATATTCGTTGCTTGGAAAAACATAGCAGAATAAATTTCAAGTAGCACAGATATGCTAATGACAAATCATGTCTGGCAAACTTCAACAAGAACTGATCCCAGGGTATTTCACAGCAGCATTATGAAACAAAGTCTAACACCAAACCACAAAGGAAGATAGTATGTTAGGTACCAAGCTTGTTCAGAGAGTGAGGTTTTAAAGGAATGTCTTAAAGGATAAAAGCGAGGTGGAGAGGTGGAGAGATGGAGCTGTGTAGGGCGCGTATTCCAGAGCTTTGGGCCGAGGCAACTGAAGGTGTGGCCACAATGGTGGAGTAATTAAAATCAGGGATGCACAAGAGGCCAGAATTAGAGGAGCAGAGATATCTCAGAGGTTTGTGGGGCTGGAGGAGATTACAGAGATAGTGAGGGGTGAGGCAACGGAGGGATTGGAAAACAAGAATGTGAATTTTAAAATCAAGACATTGCTTGACTGTGAGCTGATGTCGGTCAGCCATCGGGGAATGGGACTTGTTGTGAGTTAAGAAACAGGCAGCTCTAGCAAGGCTGAGGTCAATGGGACTCAGGAGGAAAACCCTCCGCCGGCAGTAGTCACACCTAGTACAAAGGAAGATGGTTGTGGCTGTTGGAGGTCAATCTTCTCAGCTCCAGGACATCACTGCAGCAGTTCCTTAGGGTAGTGTCCTCGACCCCAACCATGTTCAGCTGCTTCATCAATGACCTTCCTTCAATCATAAGGTCAGAAGTGGGAATGTTCGCTGATGATTGCACAATGTTCAGCACCATTCACGACTCCTCAGATACTGAAGCAGTCTGTGTAGAAATGCAGCAAGACCTGGACAATATCCAGGCTTGGGCTGATAAGTGTCAAGTAACACTTGCGCCACACGAGTGCCAGGCAATGACCATCTCCAACAAGAGAGAATCTAACCATCTCCCCTTGACATTCAATGGCATTATCATCGATGAATCCCCAACTATCAACATCCTGGGGTTTACCGTTGACCAGAAACTGAACTGGAGTAGCCATATAAGTACCGTGGCTACAACAGCAGTTCAGAGGCTAGGAATCCTGCGGCGAGTAACTCACCTTCTGACTCCCCAAAGCCTGTCCCCATCTGCAAGGCACAAGTCAGGAGTGTGATGGAATACTCTCCAGTTGCCTGGATGGGTGCAGCTCCAACAATACGCAAGAAGTTCGACACCATCCAGGACAAAGCAGCCGCTTGATTGCCACCCCATCCACAAACATTCACTCCCTCCACCACCGATACACAGAGGCAGCAGTGTGTACCATCTCCAAGATGCACTGCAGCAACGCACCAAGGCTCCTTTGACAGCACCTTCCAGAGCCACGACCTGTGGCACCTAGAAGGACAAAGGCAGCAAATACATGGGAAAACCATGACCTATAAGTTCCCCTCCAAGTTACACACCATCCTGACTTGGAACTATGCCGCCGTTCCTTCACTGACGCTGTGTCAAAATCCTGGAATTCCTTTCCTGACAGCACTGTGAGTGTACCTACCCCACATGGACTGCAGCGGTTCAAGAAGGCAGCTCACCACCACCTTCTTAAGGGCAATTAGGGATGGACAATAAATTCCGGCCTGGCCAGCGATGCCCACATCCCATGAATGAATTAAAACAACATATACACCCAGGTCCCTCTGCTCCTTCACCTCCTTTAGAATTGTAGCCTTTCTTCTATATTGTGGCTCCATTTACTTCCCATCATGATGAGTCACGTCACATTTCTCCACATTGAACTTCATCTGCCACCTGTCTGCCCATTCCACCAACTTGTCCGTGTCCTTTTGAAGTTCTACACTACCTTGCTCTTAGTTCACAATGCTTCCAAGTTTCGTATTTTCTGCAAAATTTGAAAGCGTCCCCTGTAAACCAAGAAAGATCTGGGTCATTAATATATGTCAGGAAGAGAAATGATCCCAACACTGATCCTTGGGGAATTCCACTAGAAACCTGAAATAAAACAGTAAGTGCTGGAAATGCTCAGCAGGTCTGGCAGCATTGGTGGAGAGAGAAGCAGAGATAAACTTCCAGGCCTGTGGCCTTTCATCAGAATTGGCAACGGTTAGAAATGTAATAGGTTTTAAGCAAATAAAGCAGGGATGGAGCAGAACAGAACAAAAGGGCTGTTGATAGAACAGAGGGTCAGAGAGATTAACTGACGAGGAGGTAATGGAGCAAAGGCAAAGAGAGTGTGCTTATTGAGTGGTGAAAGACAAAGCGTTAGTGCAGAGAGGGTGTTAAATGACAGAATAATGAACAGCCCTAGCTAAAAGCAACAACTTAAAAAATCCAGTTTAAAGATGGCACATGGAAAAATATGATAAAACAAAATAATAATTAAAAGGGTCAGTCATGCTCTGAAATTTTGGAACTCAATGTTCAGTCCGGAAGTCTGTAGAGCGCCTAATCAGACAATGAGGTGCTGTTCCTCGAGCTGACGTTGACGTTCACTGGAACACCGCTGCAGGTCAAACACAGATTGGGTGAGTGCTTTGTGGAACACCTCCGCTCAGTCCAAAAGCATGATCTCGAGCTTCCACTCGCTTGTCATTTCAGCACCTTCCACCCCCACCCCTGCTCTCATGTCCACATTTCTGTCCTTGTGTTTACACCCCCCAACCCCGATTTACTTGCTTTAAACCTAATACATTTCTCACCTTTGCCACTTTTGCTGAAAGATCACAGACCTCAAAAGTTAACTCTGCTTCTCTCTCGACAGATGCTGCCAGACCTGCTGAGTATTTCTGGCACTTTCTGTTTTTATTTCAGATTTCCAGCATCGGCAGAATTTTGCTTTGATTCCACAACAAACCTTACTCCAGCCCGAAAAGCATCCATTGTTCACTACTCTCTGTTTCCTGTCTCTCAACCAATTTAATTTCATGTTGCTACTGTGCTTTTTATTTGATGAGCTCTAACTTTGCTCACAACTCTGTTGG
Organism: Heterodontus francisci; assembly: GCF_036365525.1. Lineage (NCBI taxonomy): Eukaryota > Metazoa > Chordata > Chondrichthyes > Heterodontiformes > Heterodontidae > Heterodontus > Heterodontus francisci. The sequence continues at coordinate 1,109,946 of NW_027140493.1, read as the reverse complement.
GTGGCACTTTATCAAATGCTTTTTGGAATTCCATTTCCACCACATTAACAACATTGCCCTCATCAAGCTTCCTTTTTACCTCATCAAATAACTCCAGCAAATTAGTTAAACATCATTTCCCCTCAGTAAATCTGTGCTGTTTTTCCTTAATTAACCCACATTTGTCCATGTGCCTATTAATGTTGTCTGGAATATGACACCAATTTGGACAACAGACTTTCTGAATCTCAGACTGTTACCAAGGAGAGGGATGGAATCAATAGCAAGGGAACAGAGTTGGAGTGGGGAGTGAAACAATGATTTCAGTCTTCCCAATATTTAATTGGATGACATTCCTGCTCATCCAGTACTGGATGTCGGATAAGCAGTTGGATAATTTAACAGCAGTGGAGGAGTGGAGAGAGGTGGTGCTGAGGTAAACTTGATGGAGTTCTTTGATAAAACAATGGCGATGGTTGATGAGGGAAGGAATGGTGGAAATAGCAGAGGCACTGGCCAGAATCTTTCAATCCTCCTTGGATCTCGGATTGATGACAGAGGACTGGAGGGCTGCAAATGTTAGTCCCTGTTACAAAAGCAGAGATTAGATAAATTCTGTAACTACTGGCCAGTCAATCTAATATTGGTGGTTGGAAATTACTATAAGCCAGAACGCAGCACAAAGATATATCTTTCTTGCAAAAACATGGGATAGTAAATGACAAGCAGCACGGATAGGTTAAGGACAAATCATGTCTGATAGTCTTGATCAAGTTAATTGATGACTTAACTGTGAGTGTTGATGAGGATAGTGTGTTTCCTGTTATGGATATGGACTTTCAAAAGGCCTGTGATCAAATGATATTTCATAGACTTGTTATGAAAAATGGAACACCTGGATTAATGTGACAGTGATAGTGTGGATATGACATTGACTCAGTGACAGAAAGCAGAGAGAAGTCGTGAACGGTCATTGTTCATACTGGGGGAGGGGGTGTATAAAGAGCTGTTTCTCAGGGGTCAGCTGCTGTTCCTGACATCTAGATAGATTTATAAATGTTTCAGTCAAGAAAACCCGCCTGATTGGTTCCTTCATAATTGCAACAAAGGTAAAATACTGATTGAGGTGCTCAGAACGTCCACTGCTCAAAAGGAAATAACCCTGTTGCGGTGAAATAAGATATAGGACAAGAGGGGAGCCTGGGACCCCTCCTCACCTCGCTGTAACAGAAATCTGGAGGTTCCAGTGATCGTAAACCAACAAAAAATTAGAAATTGGAAATGGTAAAAACAATTGATCCTGAGAAAATAAAATAAAAATTCAATGCAGGTTTTATTGTGGTTTTCATTGCTGGAACACTAAAATGTCCACATTCGAAACCAATACCTTCAGAAGCCAGAGCATATGAACATACGAATTAGGAGCAGCAGTAGAGACACTAGGTCCCTCAAGTCTGCTCTGCCATTCAATAAGATCATAGCTAATCTGATTCTAACCTCGACTCCACATTACTACCTCGCCCGAATAACCTTATCAAGAATCTGTCTACCTCTGCCTTACAAATACTTTAAGAGTCTGCTTCCACTGTCTTTTGAGGAAGAGAATTCCGAAGACAAACGACCCTCTGAGAGAAAACAATATTCTCCTCATCTCTGTTTTAATTGGGCGACCCCTTATTTTTAAATAGTGAACCTTAATTATAGATACACCCAGAAGGGGAAATCCACCCTGTCAAGACACTTCAGGATCTTATGTTTCAAACAATTCGCCTCTTACTTTTCTTAATTCCAGTGGATATAAGCCTAGCCTGTCCAATCTTTCTTCATACGACAACCCACCCATTCCAGGTATTAGTCTAGTAAACATTCTCTGAACTGCTTCCAATGCATTTACACCCTTCCTTAAATAAGGAGACCAATACTGTACACAGTATTCCAGATGTGGACTCACCAATGCCCTGTATAACTGAAGCATAATCTCCCTACTTTTGTATTCAATTCCCCTTGCAATAAACGATAGCATTCTATTAGCTTGCCTGATTAATTGCTGAACCTGCAAATTAACCTTTGGTGATGCATACACTGTGACTCCCAGATCCCTCTGCATTTCAGAGCTCTGCAATCTCTCACCATTTAGATAATATGCTTCTTTTTTTATTCTTCCTGCAAAAATGGACAATTTCCCACTTTCCCACATTATACTCTTTTTTCCTGGTTTTCACCACTCACTTAACCTATCTATATTAATTTGCAGCCTCCTTATGTCCTCTTCACAAGTTGCTTTCTGATTTATCTTTGTGTCATCAGCAAATTTAGCAACCATGCCTTCGGCCCCTTCATCCAAATCATTGATATAAATTGCAAAAAGTTGAGGCCCCAGCACAGATGCCTGTGGCACACCAGTCCTTACATCTTGCCATCCTGAAAATGACCCATTAATGCCTTCTCTCGGTATTCTGTTAGCTAACCAATCTTCTATCCATTCTAACTTCTTACCCCCTTCACCAGGAGATTTCATTTTCGCAAAACCTTTGACGTGGCACCTTATCAAATGCATGCTGGAAATCAATTTACAGTACATCCACCAACCCCCTTTCTCCACAGCACATGGCACATCTTCAAAGAATTCCAAAAAGTTGATTAAACATGATTTCCCTTTCATAAAACCATGTTGATTCTGCCTGATTACCTCGAATTTATCTATGTGCCCTGCTATACCGTCCTTTATAATAGCTTGCAACATTTTTCCCAAGACATATGTGATTCTAACTGGCCTGTAGTTTTCTGTTTTCTGTCTCCCTCCATTTCTGACTAATGGAGATATATTCGCAATCAAGGAGTTATATACAAAGTGAAGTAACTTGGGACAGGTTAAAAGCCCTGTCTGCTGAAAAGTTGAGTAATGTAGCTGGACAGTTAGGGATTAGTCTCCGTCCAAAAGCGAGGAAACCCGAAATCCTTAGACTTGTGGCCAACCATTTTTCACTTGAAACTGAAGACTCAAACAGGGTTAGAATCATAAAACAGATAGAGTAATGTCAGCTAAGGTAAAACTAGAACAGAAGAGACTAGAATTAGAATTCCAGAGAGAGAGAGAAAGAGCAGACTGAGTGTCAAGAAAGGGAAAAAGTAACTGTGTTCCAGAGGGAGAAGGAGGAAAGGGAGCAAAGGCGGCTCAAAAAACTACAGGAAGTCCCAGTACACCCAGTGAAGGCACAGCTAGTGAGGGAGCTGCCCCTAGCTCAGGACCATGTGCTGATCTCTTAACGTTCTCCCAGTTCATTCCAAAATTCCATGACGAGGATGTGGCAGAATTGTTCATCACTTTTGAAAAGCTTGCAAGCAACTAAAATGTCCGGCGGAGAGCTGGACGCCGTTTATACAAAGAAAAATAACAAGAATAGCACATAAATTTTATATTTGTTGCCAGATGAAAGTTCCTCAGATTATGAGATGACTAAACATGCTTTCCTGGGCGCATATGAGGTAGTACTGGAGGTGTCCCAGAAAAAAAATTTGACCCTCCAAAAGCAGTCTGACTAAACTTACCTCGAGTTTGAAAGAGACTCGGAGGGCGGAGCTCCAGAGCGGTGAGTGACCTCGGGTGGGAAAAAAAAAAATGAAAAAGTGACGTCACAGTAAAGCTGTGACCTGATTGGCTGGTGGGGAATCTGTACCGAATTTGAAAACCAGTGGTGTTCCACAGGGATCCGTGCTGGGACCACTGTTGTTTGTGATATACATAAATGATTTGGAGAAAAGTATAGGTGGTCTGATTAGCAAGTTTGCAGATGACACTACGATTGGTGGAATAGCAGATAGTGAAGGGGATTGTCAGAGAATACAGCAGAATACAGATAGATTGGAGAGTTGGGCAGAGAAATGGCAGATGGAGTTCAATCAGGGCTAATGCGAGGTGATGCATTTTGGAAGATCTAATGCAAGAGTGAACTATACAGTAAATGGAAAGTCCTGGGGAAAATTGATGTACAGAGAGATTTGTGTGTTCAGGTCCATTGTTCCCTGAAGGTGGAAACGCAGGTCAATAGAGTGGTCAAGAAGGCATATGGCATGCTTTCCTTCATCGGACGGGGTATTGAGTACAAGAGTTGGCAGGTCATGTTACAGTTGTATAAGACTTTGGTTCGGCCACATTTGGAATACTGCGTGCAGTTCAGGTCGCCACATTTCCAAAAGGATGTCGATGCTTTGGAGAGGGTGCGGAGGAGGTTCTGATAAAAATTGATTAAAACACTAATTAACTAATTAATAAGTAGAATAACTAAACCAGAGGGAGGAGATTACTGTATTTAGACAGCATTTAATATTTATTGTAGAAATCTAGCACTGGGAACCACACAGTGAAGTGTATCATAATTTAGTAAGGATTTAATAAGTATTTATTTATTTTCTATCAATTAACTAATTAGTGATGGAAATGTCTGTTAGAGGGGTGAAGTACTTCACCTGTGAGATGTGGGAAGTCCGTGACTCTTCCAGCGTTCCAGGCGACGACATCTGCAGGAAGTGGACCCAGTTGCAGTTCCTCACAGATGCATGGATCGGTTGGAGCGGCAGCTGGATGCACTTAGGAGCATGCAGGTGGCGGGAAGCGTCATAGACAGGAGGTTTAGAGAAGTGGTTACAGCCAAGGTGCAGGCAGATAGATGGGTAACCGCTAGAAGGGGCAGGCAGTCAGTGCAGGACTCCCCTGTGGCGATCTCCCTCTCTGACAAGGAAAGAGACTCCAGGATGGTATGTTTGCTCCATGGTGCCAGGGTCAAGGATGTATCTGAACAGATAGGGGGCATTCTGAAGGGGGAGGGTGAGCAGCCAGAGGTTGTGGTACACATCGGTACCAACAACATAGGCAGGAAGAGTGATGAGGTCCTGCAGTGGGAGTTTAGGGAGTTAGGTAGTAAGTTAAAAAACAGGACCTCTAGGGTTGTAATCTCTGGATTACTCCTTGTGCCACGTGCCATTAAGGCTAGAAGTTGGAAGATAGTGCAGCTAAACACGTGGCTGAGCAGCTGGTGTAGAAGGGAGGGTTTCAGATATCTGGACCATTGGGCTCTCTTCAGGGACAGATGGGACCTGTACAAAAAGGACGGGTTGCATCTAAACTGGAAGGGCACTAATATCCTGGCTGCAAAGTTTGCTAGTGTCACTCGGGAGGGTCTAAACTAGTGTGGCAGGCGGGTGGGAACCAGAGCAGGAGGACAGTTAGTGAAGTAAATGAGGAGGACATAGTAAATAAGGCCTGTAGGACTTAGAGGAAGAGCAGGCAGGGAGATGTTACTGTGCACAGCGGGACTGGTGGTCTGAAGTGCATTTGCTTCAATGCGAGAAGTATAACAGGTCAGGCAGACGAACTTAGAGCTTGGATTAGTACTTGGAAATATGATGTTGTTGCTATTACAGAGACTTGGTTGAGGGAAGGACAGGAGCAGCAGCTAAATCTTCCAGGCGTTAGAAGCTTCAGGCGGAATAGAGGAGGATGTAAAAGGGGTGGAGGAGTTGCATTACAGGTTAAGGAGAATATCACAGCTGTACTGTGGGAGGACACCTGAGAGAGGGCATGCAGCAAGGCAGTATGGGTGTTCTTCCCTCGTGTTGATTCGCCCACCACCTGCCGCAGACCCACTCTCGCAGCCATGTCCTTTAGGACTCGGCCAGCTCGGTCAGTAGTGGTGCTACCGAGCCACTCTTGGTGATGGACATTGAAGTCCCCCACCCAGAGTACATTTTGTGCCCTTGCCACCCACAGCGCTTCCTCAAAGTGATGTTCAACATGGAGGAGTACTGAGTCATCAGCTGAGGGAGGGCGGTAGGTGGTAATCAGTAGGAGGTTACCTTGCCCATGTTTGACCTGATGCCATGAGACTTCATGGGGTCCGGAGTCGATGTTGAGGACTCCCAGGGCAACTCCCTCCCAACTGTATACCACTGTGCCACCACCTCTGGTTGGTCTGTCCTGCCGGTGGGACAGGACGTACCCGGGGATGGTGATGGCTGTGTCTGGGACATTGTCTGTTAGGTATGATTCCGTGAGTATGACTATGTCAGGCTGTTGCTTGACCAGTCTGTGGGACTGCTCTCCTAACTTTGAGGGAAGGAATGGTGGAAATAGCAGAGGCACTGGCCAAAAGCTTTCAATTCACCTTGGATCTGGGAGTGATGGCAGAGGACTGGAAGATTGTAAATGTTACACCCTGTTAATATAAGGAGACATTAGATATACCCTGAAACTTCTGACCAGTCCGTCTAATGTCGGTGGTTGGAAATTTCGAGAGGCAGTAACCGTGTACAAATATATATCTTTCTTGGAAAAACATGGGATAATAAATGACAAACAGCACGGATAGGTTAATGACCAATCACGTCTGATAATCTTGATAAAGTTCGTTGATGACATAACTGTGGGTGCTGATGAGGATAATGTGTTTCGTATGATGTATATGGACTTTCAAAAGGCCTGTGATCAAATGACATTTCATTGACTTGTTATGAAAAATGGAGCACATAGATTAATGTGACAGTGATAGTGTGGATATGACACTGACTCAGAGACAGAAAGCAGAGAGAAGTGGTGAGCAGACATTAGAATTAGAATTAGAATTGGAATTAGAACATTACAGCGCAGTACAGGCCCTTCGGCCCTCGATGTTGCGCCGACCTGTGAAACCATCTGACCCACACAATTCAATTTTCATCCATTGGTGTATCCAATGACCACTTAAATGCCCTTAACGTTGGCGAGTCTACCACTGCTGCAGGCAGGGCGTCCCATGCCCCTACTACTCTCTGAGTAAAGAAACTTCCTCTGACATCTGTCCTTTATCTGTCACCCCTCAACTTAAAGCTATGTCCCCTCGTGCTTGCCATCACCATCCGAGGAAAAAGACTCTCACTATCCACCCTATCTAACCCTCTGATTATCTTATATGTCTCTATTAAGTCACCTCTCCTCCTCCTTCTCTCCAACGAAAACAACCTCAAGTCCCTCAGCCTTTCCTCGTAAGACCTTCCCTCCATACCAGGCAACATCCTAGTAAATCTCCTCAGCACCCTTTCCAAAGCTTCCACATCCTTCCTATAATGCGGTGACCAGAACTGCACGCAATACTCCAGGTCCGGTCTCACCAGAGTTTTGTACAGCTGCAGCATGACCTCGTGGCTCCGAAACTCGATCCCCCTACTAATAAAAGCTAACACACCATATGCCTTCTTAACAGCCCTATTAACCTGGGTAGCAATCTTCAGGGATTTATGTACCTGGACACCAAGATCTCTCTGTTCATCTACACTACCAAGAATCTTCCCGTTAGCCCAGGACTCTGCATTCCTGTTACTCCTTCCAAAGTGAATCACCTCGCACTTTTCCGCATTAAACTCCATTTGCCATCTCTCAGCTCAGCTCTGCAGCCTCTCTATGTCCCTCTGTACCCTACAACATCCTTCGGCACTATCCACAACTCCACCGACCTTAGTGTCATCTGCAAATTTACTAACCCACCCTTCTACATCCTCTTCCAGGTCATTTATAAAAATGACAAACAGCAGTGGCCCCAAAACAGATCCGTGCGGTAAACCACGAGTAACTAAACTCCAGGATGAACATTTGCCATCAACCACCACCCTCTGTCTTCTTTCAGCTAGCCAATTTCTGATCCAAAGCTCGAAATCACCTTCAACCCCATACTACCGTATTTTCTGCAATAGCCTACCGTGGGGAACCTTATCAAACGCCTTACTGAAATCCATATACACCACATCCACTGCTTTACCCTCAGCCACCTGTTTGGTCACCATCTCGAAAAACTCAATAAGGTTTGTGAGGCACTACCTACCCTTCACAAAACCGTGCTGACTATCGCTAATGAACTTATTCTTTTCAAGATGATTATAAATCCTGTCGCTTATAACCTTTTCCAACATTTTACCCACAACCGAAGTAAGGCTCACAGGTCTATAATTACCAGGGCTGTCTCTACTCCCCTTCTTGAACAACCCCTCCAGTCTTCCGGCACTATTCCTGTCGAAAATGACGACATAAAGATCAAGGACAAAGTCTCTGCAATCACTTCCCTAGCTTCCCAGAGAATCCTAGGATAAATCCCATCTGGCCCAGGGGACTTATCTATTATCACACTTTCCAATATTGATAACACCTCCTCCTTGTGAACCTCAATCCCATCTTGTCTAGTAGCCTGAATCTCAGTATTCTCCTCGACAACATTTTCTTTCTCCACTGTAAATACTGACGCAAAATATTCATTTAACACTTCCCCTATCTCCTCTGATTCCACACACAACTTCCCACTTCTATCCTTGATTGGCCCTAATCTAACTCTAGTCATTCTTTTATTCCTGATATACCTATGGAAAGCCTTAGGGTTTTCCCTGATCCTATCCGCCAATGACTTCTCGTGTCCTCCCCTTGCTCTTCTTAGCTCCCCCTTTAGATCCTTCCTGGCTAGCTTGTAACTCTCAAGCGCCCTAACTGAGCCTTCACGTCTCATCCTGACATAATCCTTCTTCTTCCTCTTGACAAGCGCTTCAACTTCTTAGTAAACCACGGCTCCCTCGCTCGACAACTTCCTCCCTGCTTGACAGGTACATACTTATCAAGGACACGCAGCAGCTGCTCCTTGAATAAGCTCCACATTTCGATTGTTCCCATCCCCTGCAGTTTCCTTCCCCATCCTACGCATCCTAAATCTTGCCTAATCGCATCATAATTTCCTTTCCCCCAGCTATAATTTTTTGCCCTGCGGTATATACCTGTCCCTGCCCATCGCTAAGGTAAACCTAACCGAATTGTGATCAGTGTCACCAAAGTGCTCACCTACATCTCAATCTAACACCTGGCCGGGTTCATTACCCAGTACCTAATCCAATGTGGCATCGCCCCCGGTTGGCCTGTCTACATACTGTGTCAGAAAACCTTCCTGCACACACTGGACAAAAACTGACCCATCTAAAGTACTCGAACTATAGTATTTCCAGTCGAAATTTGGAAAGTTAATTGTTCAGACTGGGGGAGTTTCAGTGCTGTTTCTCAGGGGTGTGGATAGATATCCAAGTGATCGAGACGTATCTGTAAAAAAACATAATTTCAACGCTTGAAGGTGACATGAAACTCATAAATAAGGATGGCAAAGGCGCAGACCACAGAATTATCCAACCTCACAGACGTTGTTTATTTTTAATTTATTCTGGACTGAAATCCAAATGCAAATGTATTTCTCACTCTGTAACATATTTGTGTGATTTGCCTGTGAGTGTGTGCGTGAATGTGTACCGTATATTTTTATTATTTTATTTAGAGTCATTTTAGATTTTAAAGTATAATAAACTCACCTCTTGTTTAAATTCAAGAAAAACTGTCCTACTGGTTCTTTCACGATCACAACAATCGGAAAAGGTAAAAAACCCACTTAGGTGGTCAGCACGTTCACTGCTAAAAAGGAATAAACCCCGTTGCAGTGAAATAAAAGATAGGACATGAGGGGAGTCTGGGACCCCTCCTCACCTGGCTGTAACAGAAATGTGGAGGTTCTAGTGATCATAACCCAACGACAAACCAGAAATTGGAAGTGTCATAGAGTCACAGAGTTATACAGCAAAGAAACAGCCCCTTCGGCCCACTGTGTCTGTGCCTGCCAAGAAGCCTATCCATTCTAATCCCATTTTCCAGCACCTGGCTCGTAACCTTTTAAGCTATGGCATTTCAAGTGCTCGTCTAACTACTTCTAAAGTGTTCCTGTCTCTACCACCGCTTCAGGTAGTGTGTTCTGGAAGCCAACCACACTCTGGGTGAATTACGTTTTTGCTCAAATCCCCTCTAAACCTCCTGCCCCTTAACTTAAGTCAATGCCCCATGGTTATTGACCCCTCCACTAAGGGAAAAATTCTTCCCACCTACCCTATCTATGCCCCTCATAATTTTTTGGAGCTTTCTGTTTCTCTCCCTTTTTGTATAAAGAAGTTATAGTCGCAATAAAGGAGTTACATACAGAGTGAAGTAACTTGGGACAGGCTAAAATCCCTCTCTGTTGAAAAGTTGAATAACATGGCTTGTCAAGAAAGTGAGAAGTAAGAGTGTTCCAGAAGGAGAAGGAGGAAAGGGAGTTAAGGTGGCTCAAATAACTAGAGGAAGACCCAGTACACCCAGTGAAGGCACAGCTAGTGAGGGAACTACCCCGAGCGAAGGACCATGTGCTGAACTCTTAAAGTTCTCCCAGTTCATTCCAAAGTTCAATGAGGAGGATGTGGCAGAATTTTTCATCACTTTTGAAAATCTTGCAAAACAGCTGAAATGATCGGCAGAGAGACGGACACAGTTTTTACAAAGGAAAGTAACAGGAAAAGCACACGTGGTTTATTCACGTTTACCAGATCAACATTTATCACATCATGAGATGACGATAAATGCTATCCTGGGTGCATATGCGACAGTACCAGAAGTGTAACATCAAATATTCCGACCCCTCAGAAAGCAGCCTCACTAAACTGACCTCGAGTTTGAAAGAGTTAAGCAGCTTAGGAATTTCGGAACATAGGAGCTGAAGTAAGCCATTCAGCCTTTCGAGCCAGTTCCACCATTCAATATGATCATGGCTGATCATCCATTTCAATGCCTTTTCCCCACACTATCCTCGTATCCCTTTATGTCATTGGCATTTAGAAAACTGTCAATCTTTGCTTTAAACAGACTCAATGACTGAGCTTCCACAGCTCTCTGGGGCAGAGAATTCCAAAGATTCATAACCCTCTGAGTAAAGAAATTCCTTCTCATCGCCGTCCTAAGTGGCTTCTTTTTTTTATTCATTCATGGGATGAGGGCGTCACTGGCCAGGCCAGCATTTCTTGCCCATCCCTAATTGCCCTTGAGAAGGTGGTGGTGAGCTACCTTCTTGAACCTCTGCAGTCCATGTGGGTTAGGTGCACCCACAGTGCTGTTTGGAAGGGAGTTCCAGGATTTTGAACCAGCGACAGTGATGGAACGGCGATATAGTTCCAAGTCAGGAAGATGTGTGACTTGGAGGGGCTGAACCCATCCAGGCAAGCGGAGAGTATTCCATCACACTCCTGACTGGTGCCTTGTAGACGGTGGACAGGCTTTGGGGAGTCAGGAGGTGAGTTACTCGCCGTAGGATTCCAAGCCTCTGACCTGCTATTGTAGCCACGGTATTTATATGGCCACTCCTGTTCAGTTTCTGGTCAATGATAGCCCCTAGGATGTTGATAGTGGGGATTCAGCGATGGGAATGCCGTTGAATGCCAAGGGGAGATGGTTAGATTATCTCTTGTTGGAGATGGTCATTGCCTGGCACTTGTGTGGCGTGAATGTTACTTGGCAGTTTTCAGTCCAAGCCTGGATATTGTCCTGGTCTTGCTGCATTTCTACACAGACTGCTTCAGTATCTGAGGAGTCACGAATGGTGCTGAACATTGTGCATTCATCAGCGAACATCCCCACTTCTGACATGATGATTGAAGGAAGGTCATTGATGAAGCAGTTGAAGATGGTGGGGCCTAGGACACTACCCTGAGGAACTCCTGCAGTGATGTCCTGAAGATCAGATGATTGACCTCCAACAACAACAACCATCGTCCTTTGTGCTAGGTATGACTCCAGCGAGTGGAGGGTTTTTTCCTGATTCCCATTGACCTCAGTTTTGTGGCTCCTTAATGCCATACTCAGTCAAATGCTGCCTTGATGTCAAGGTCAGTCACTCTCACCTCATCTCTTGAGTTCAACTCTTTAGTCCATGTTTGAACCAAGGCTGTAATGAGGTCAGGAGCTGAGTGGGCGTGGCGGAACACAAACTATGCGTCACTGAGCAGGTTATTGCTGAGCAAGTGCTGCTTGATGGCACTGTTGATGATACCTTCCATCACTTTACTGATTGATGAGAGCAGGCTAATGGGGCGGTAAATTGCCCGGTTTGACTTGGCCTGCTTTTTGTGTACAGGACATACCAGGGCAATTTTCCACATTGCAGTGTAGATGCCAGTGTTGTAGCTGTACTGGAACAGCTTGGCTAGGGGTGCGGCAAGTTCTGGAGCACAGGTCTTCTGTACTATTGCCCGAATATTGTCAGGGCCCATAGCTTTTGCAGTATCCAGTGCCTTCAGTCGTTTCTTGACATCACGTGAAGTGAATCGAATTGGCTGAAGTCTAGCATTTGTGATGCTGGGAACGACAGGAGGAGGCCGAGATGGATCATCAACTCGGCACGTCTGACTGAAGATTGTTGCAAATGCTTCAGCCTTATCTTTTGCACTGGTGTGCTGGGCTCCCCCATCATTGAGGATAGGGATATTTGTGGAGCCACCTCCTCCAGTCAGTTGTTTAATTGTCCACCACCATTCTCAGCTGGATGTGGCAGGACTAGAGATTTGATCTGATCCGTTGGTTATGGGATCGCTTAGCTCTGTCCATCGCATGCTGCTTACGCAGTTTGGCATGCAAGTAGTCCTGGGTTGTAGCTTCACCAGGTTGACAGCTCATTTTGAGGTATGCCTGGTGCTGCTCCCTTGTACATAAGGCCTTACCCCAAAGGGAAACCCTTCCCTATTAACCCCAAAGACCTGAGGTTAAAAGATAGAAGGGTGATTGGAGCCCGAACAGACATGAGCAAGAAGGAAAAGCTGGACACAGAGGGAGGCCTCCTCAGGCTAAATAGGACGGTACTGAGAGCAGGAGTAACGGCCGAAGATCTTTGTGTTTTACACTAATTATTGAGTTGAATAATGGAAATGACGGGGAAAACCTGTAGGATTAATCAGGGTCCATCGGATCAGTGCAGGGAAAGCTGACCGAATGAAAAGCACAGCAGATCAGGCTGTGCCTTTAACTGCGGCAGTCAGACCCAGTAAATCTACCACAGAGAGTGTGGGAAAACTTAACAAAATCCCTGAGAGTTACCAGGTATTTGTATCCCAAGGAAACGTGACCCTATCCCCCTCGACTGAGGCAAGCAAGCCCATAGTCATACTGAGGGATACAGGGGCCACCCAATCTCTGATGCTGGGAAAAGGCATGACCTTCCTCCGAGCGTGCAGTGAATGCTAGCGTGTTAGTGAATGGTATCGGAAGACAGTATATGTCCAAACCTTTATATCGGCTGCTCTTGGAGTATGACTCAGTTTCAGGACTGGTAACCATGTGGATTGTACCTAGTTTACCAGTGGATGGGTCGACCTGCTCCTGGGTAATGATCTGAAAGGGGAAAAGGTGGCAGCTTCCCTAGTAGTTCTAGGGAGACCAAAAGAGGTTTGGGAGACAGAGCAGTCACAGGAGAAGTTCACTGGCATTCTCCCTGATCATGTGGTGACTCGCCCCATGGCCAAACAATCTCCTGAACTGACACTGCAGACGGATGACCCTACTGTCTGGTTGCCGGAAACCTTCTTTGGGAAGTTAGAGGACACAAAGGGTTTTCTAAACAGATCCTCCTTAGTTGAGGTTCAACATCCCGACCCAGTGTTAAATAATAGCACAGACTGTCCAAACCAAAACTGAAGCAGAGGGAGTTGCAGGGTGCTACTATTTAAAGAATGAGGCGCTGACGAGGAAGGGGAGATCTCCTCACAGACCTGCGGATGAAGAGTGGACAGTGGTTCACCAGACAGTGCTGCCGAGGTACCTTAAATAAATATTAAGAATGGTCCACGAGCTTCCAATGACTGGACATGGCAGTGTATGGAAAATCGAAGCCCGCATAAGACAGCATTTTGACTGGGCACAACTCCACAAAGATGTGGTGGAGTTCTGTAAAACTGGTCACATGTGCCAGGTTGTGGGGAAGCCCTGGAAGCCAGGAAACCTGCACCCCTAATTCCCATAGCTGCTATTTGGGAACCCTTCAGCATAGTGCTGGTGGATCGCTTGGGACACCTGCTGAAAACAAGTGGAAAACAAGTGAAAACATGTATCTTCCCAGCATTATGGATGTTGTGACCCGATTCCCAGAGGCCATTCTCCCAAATAACTATCTCTGCCAAGGTAGTGGTGGAGGGGCTAACTCAGTTCTTTACCCAATATGGGCCGCTTGCTCAGATCCAGTCGGATCAGGGCACATATTCTCTGTCCAGTATTTTTGAATAGGTCATGGGTATTCTGGACATAACCCAGCTAAAGTCCTCAGCCTACCAGCCACAGTCACAAGGGGCTTTGTAGCGGTACCACCAGACCCTCAAGACAATGATCAGGCCATACTGCTATGAGTAACCCCATGACTGGGACAACGGGCTGGGATTTCACCTGTTGGTTACCGGGACTTATCTAATGAGTCCACTGGGTTTAGTCTCTTTGAATTAGTTTATGGACACGAGGTGAGAGGTCCTCTTAAACTAATCAAGGAGAGGTTTTTGAGACGCAGGGAAGTGTCTTCCATGTTAGACCACATTACCATGTTCTGGGAGCGGCTCAGGGGAGCCTGTGCAATGGCTCAGGAACACCTAAACACCTCCCAGGCAGCTATGAATAGATAAGCAGGCAAAAATGCCAAGGCTAGAACATTTCAGCCCAGAGACCATGTACTGTTACTACTCCCAATGCAGCGTGAACCCTGAAAGCCCGGTTCAGTGGTCCATATCGAGTGGCAAAATGAACAGTCAGGTAAATTATTTCATTGACACCCAGACCAAAGGCAAAAAAGGAAAGTCTGTGGAGGGGACAGACAAGTACAGATCTGTCAGACAGTCAGAATGGGAGGATTTAAAAGGACAGTGAGGATAGGTTAGAGGAGGTCCAGGAGGTTTCCCAACCAGAATCCCCTATTCTCCGATTAGCCAACTCTGAAATGTTTGATCAATTGGACCAAACGCTCTCCTCCTTAAATGCAGGTCAAAGAGGCACCCTAAAAAGGTTGCTAACAGCATTTACAGAAAGCTGCAAGGACAAGGACCCTTCCCAAAAGGCATGCCAATGGTAAGGGAGATGCCTCACCTAGTCGAATTGCCATAGGAGAGTGCAGTCAAAGCTGGACAGACATTTGCGAGCACTAATGTCACAGAGGACATAGTCCAGATTAGGAAAAATATTCTCCCCATAGTAAAGAGAAAAGGGAAGGGACAATACCCTAAAGTAAACAGCACTTGTGTACCTCACCAGAATGCTCAAAGTAAGGTCAGTGTGGATCTACCCACTGAAGCACCCAATGATCAGATCCCAAACACAAATCTAATCAAACCCAACAATTTCAAAGCAGAACTCAGCAAAAACAAAGGCCCAGAGGAAATCTCAGACATCTCACAGGGGCTAAAAAAACAATTTATTACACACTGTCAGTTTAGAGAGAAAGATTATCAAGGTGCAGGAACCTGAATGGTTTAAGCCTCATTGCAGGAGAGAAAAAATGAATGTAATTGTTGATGCAATGTCCAGGGTGAACCCGACATATCCCAGACAAAACTCCAGAAAATTAAATCAGCACAACTGTAACAGACAATGTCAGCTGCAGTAATTCTAAGGGTAATGTGTGAATTTGAGAAGTGATTATTGAGAATGAATGTGTGTTTCTTTCTTTTTCTTCCCACAATTCTGTAATGAAATGTTCCTATCATCACATTTCTTCCCATGTTCTGCAGTGGTGTCAAGATAACACAATATGTCAAATGAGGAATTTAATTCATCGATTAGAAATTTACACTGAACGTTTAGTGGAAAAAAATCCTACAGTTAACCTTGAAAAAACTGGCAGCCAAGTTGGCCACCGCAATTGGCATCTGAAACACCTTTTCACATTCCAAGGCCTCCAACATGTCTGATGTGCCTCGACCCAAATCATTGGCTGGCTCCAGTGAATGCATTCCCGAACATTACATTCATTAACACGGCATACAGGGCCCTCCTGACACGTTGACTTTGAAAGAGCAAACACCTCCAAGTGTAAATACTGGTTTCCTGAACCCTGGGGAGATAGAAGTTTCGAACCTTGAATCTCTTTATGAGGGTCAAGAGAATAAAGTGAGGCAGTCATGAGACCCTCTGTCCATCTCTGTGAAAGCTGGGAGCTTCCCCTGGACAAAGACAGACAAGTCAGTGATTCAAACTGTGCAGAAGCTGAAGGGCTGTGTCTCCATCTCCCTCTCTCCGTCTCTCTCTCCAGATAACATCACAAGTTAGAAAACCACATGCGACTGTGGGCCTTCCAAGCATACAGATTACTACAAACAGAGACATCAGGGAAAGGAGTAGATTAGAGTCCAGAATAAATATAAAAATAAAATACTCATTCTGTGAAGTTGGACGATTCGAAGGTCATCTGGCCGAAGTTGTATTCTTGAAGTCTTTGGCTGTTGGAAGTGTCCTTTGTGGCTGGCCCACATGGCTCAGGGATTTCTGGGAGGCAGATACACAGAAGGTCAATGAATCTGTGACCTTAACTGCCATTGACAGCTCCGTCCTCACCCTGGTCTGAGGCTCCAGGTTGTGATACAGGAAGTAACAGTGCTCTGTGACCACCTCCTTATTGAATCAGAGTCACCTCCTGGGTTAGGTGCAGGTAGGAAAAGTGCTCTTAGAAAACCCGGGGTGGGTAGGGCCCCCTCTCCTTTCTCTTTACAGAGTTTCCCCTCTCTGCAGCCTCTGCTCCATTTGTTGGTCATGTTAAAGACCCAGAGACACTGTACCGACAGTCCCCATACCTCGTTCAGAGTTGGGTCACCAAATCCTCTGTCCTCCCTGTATGGCTGCAGCAGCTCACAGCACATCCTCCAGAAAACCATCCACAGCACCTCCACTAACTTGACAATAGCAGAAGTAAGTCAAAAGCCCCTCACCTGCATGTTGGATGCTGGTCCTTTTAAATAACACTAGAGGGGGTTCCTCGTGCTGCTGAATGAATGTTCAGCTGAGAGTGACTACCACAGGCGGTCAGTGAACATGCACAGACCAAGTTTCAAAGAAGTACATCAAAGCTGCTGCTATGGTACATTGACATCACTTTCAAATCCACCCTCAAAGGAACAACACATACAAGGTACAATTGAACGAGAGCCCTGCGCAGTTTGGGACACTGTGCAGGCCACTGTAGAAGTGGCCGGCTGTGAAGACCACGCTGACAGCACAAAGATGATGCGACTGGGCTGGAGCCCCGCTCAGCATGGGATATTGTGCAGACCGCACCGGAAGTGGCCGGCTGTGCGATTCACATCTCTTTATGGATCCCAATTCTGTACCGTCAGCAGCAGTCATGATGCAGAGTCTAAAATCGTGGCTCGGGACACATACAGAGTGAAATAAATTGACTTTAAAAGGAGAACTGAAAAAAGATTGAAGTCAAAAGAGTTGCAGGAATATATGAAATGGACAGGGGAAAGTGAATAAATGGAGGGGTGGGCCATGGAGCGATTCAAACGCAAGAATGAGAATATTAAAATTAAGGTGTTGCCAGACTGGGAGCCAATGTAGATGAGTGAGCACAGCGGTGATGGGTGATCGGGATTTGGTGTGAGTTACGATACAGGCAGCAGAGTTCTAGATGGGCTGTGGTTTATGGAGGTTTATAACTGGGAGGGTGACCAAGATGGAATTGGAATAGTCAAGTGTGGATTTAACCGTGACACGGATGAGGGTTTATGCAGCAGATGGGCTGAGGCAGAAATGGAGATGGGTGATTTCACGGAGGTGGTAGTCGGCACACTTGGTTTTGGAGAGAATATGGAGATGAACTCAGCTCAGGCTTAAATGTAACACAGAAGTTGTAAACAGTCTGGTTCAAGCTCAGATATTGGGCAGGGTGGAGTATGTGCTTCCCAGATAGGGGATGGAGTTTGAGATGGAGACCAATGACACTGGCTTCAGTCTTCCCAAAATTTACATTACAGAACAGTATTTCAGTGAAACAGGGCTTACAGATCTCCTAGCCTGAAACAGAGACAGCAACAGTAGCAGAGAGAGTAAATGACAAGAACTGTAATACACTTGACAATGGTTTATAGAGCTAATAGCTGAAGATATTCACCAGGCATACAACAGCAGCAAGAAGTGCATAGTAAATTACAGGAGCAGTAATGCAGTTAAACATGGTTTAAAGAATTAATAGTTGGATAGAGACACTTACCAGGGACACCAATAATAGCCAGAATGGGATAGTAAATGTATTGAATAATCCTCAATGTGAAATAGATACGATCGTTTAATGAGTACCAATCATGATATGTAGAAAGATAGTAAATAACCGAGGATAAACTCCTGTCCATTGTTGTAACATTCCAATCTATTGTTCTCAGATTCTGACCCATTGTTGTAACATTCCAGTCTTTTGTTCTCAGATTCTGATCTATCCTCTCTCTATCTCTCTGGAGCAGCTGATCTCTGTAAGTGCTGGTGCTGATGCTCCCACTGACACTATGGAATAACACATTGAAAGAAGCCCCTTATTAATAGAAGATGGAAAACACAATTAGGGTCCATGGAGACTGACATTAATTACAGTCACGGAACAAACAGATTCAGTTAACCCTTTTCAATCCAACATTTTTTGTACCACAATAAATTTGAACATTTACCCAGTCTGGATGGAATGTATGAGGTTCGCTGAGGGAGGGAATGGTGGAACTAGCCGAGGCACTGGCCAGAATCTTCCAATCCCCCTTGGATATGGGCGTGATGACAGATTTCCACAGGCTTACACCTCTCTGGGTGAAGAAACTTCTCGTCATCTCAGTACTGAAAGTTTTACCCCGTATCCTTAGACTATGACCCCTGGCTCTGGACTCCCCCAACATCAGGAACATCCTTCCTGCATCTACCCTGACAAGTCATGTTAGAATGTTATAGGTTTCGATGAGATCCCTCCTCACTCTTCTGAATTCCAGTGAATATAGTCCTAACCGACTTAATCACTCCTCATACGTCAGTCCCGCCATCCCAGGAATCAGTCTGGTAAAACTCTACTGTACTCCCTCTATAGCACGAACATCCTTCCTCCGATAAGGAGACCAAAACTACACACAATATTACAAGTGCGGCCTCACCAACGCCCTGTATAATTGCAGCAAAACATCCCTGCTCCTGTACTCGAATCCTCTCGCTATAAAGGTCAACATAACATTCGCCTTTTTCTACCGAATGTTGCATCTGCATGCTTGCCTTCAGTGACTGGAGTACGAGAACACCCAGGTGTCGCTGCATATTCCCCTCTCTCAGTTAAATGGTCAGCCATTTAATTGTTTTCCATAATAAATGTCCCTGTTTCTGACTGTAACGGACCAACATTTGTCTTCACCAATCTTTTCCGCTTCACATACCTGTAGATTCATTTACAGTCAGTTTTTATGTTCCCTGCAAGCTTACTCTCGAGCTCCATTTTCCACTTGTCAATCAATCCCTTGGAGCTCCTTTGCTGAGTTTTAAAATGCTCCCAATCCTCAGGTCTGTCGTTTTTTTTCTGGGAAATTTATTTGCCTCTTCCTTGGATCTAATGCGATCTCTAATTTTCCTTGTAAGCCATGATTTGGCTGCCTTTTCCGTTTTACTTTTGCGCCAGACAGGAGTAAACAATTGTGGCAGTTCATCAATGTGCTCTTTGAATGTTTGCCATTGCCTTTCCACCGTCATCTCTTTAAGTTGTCAATGTATGGTCGACAACTCATGCCTCATACCTTCGTAGCTTACTTTATTAAGATTCACGACTCTAGTCTCAGAATCAATTAGGTCACTCTCCATTGCGATGAAGAATTCTATCATATTATGGTCGCTCATCCCCGAGGGATCTGGCACTACTAGATTGTCAATTATTCCTCTCTCATTACACAATGGCCAGTCTAGGATGGCCTGTTCTCCAGTTGGTTCCTCAAAGAATTGGCCCCGAAAACCATCCCGCATATTCCCCAGGAATTCCTCCACAGTGTATTCTGACCAATTTGATTTGCCCAATCTATATGCAGATTCAAGAAACCAATAATTACAGATGTTCCTTTATCGCATGCGTCTCTAATTTCCTGTTCAATGCCATTCCCAAATTCAGCACTACAGTTTGGGGGTCTATATACAACCCCCACTAACGTTTTCTTCCCCTGAGTGTTTTTCAGCTCTACCCATACAGATTCGATAACATCAGAGCTAATATCCTGCCTCACTATTGCGTTCATTTACTCTTTTATCAGCAAAGCAACTCCACGGGGGGTGGAGATAAGCCATTTTAGTGATGGTGTGAATATTTGGTGGGAAGCTCATCTCAAGACATCTCAGGGTTAACTATGTAACTAAGTCTGTGAACAGTTTGGCTTAGTCTCAAACATTTACAAAGGAGAGGGATGGAGTGTGTAACAAGGAAATGTTTGGAGCAGAGACAGAAAACAATGGCTTCAATCTTCTCAATATTTAATTTACATTGCAGATGTGTGAGGTAATACATTTTGAAAGGATGAATGAGGAGAGACAGTACAAGTTAAATGGTACAACTATAAAGGTGGCGAAATAACAGAGACACCTGGGGTGTTTGTGTACAAATCTTTGAAGGTGGCAGGAAAGGTTATCTTGACAGTACATAAATATATGGGATCCTAGGGTTTATAAATAGAGGCAAAAAGAACAAAAGCAAGGACATTATGTGAAACATATATAAAATACTAGTTCAGCTTCACCTGGAGTCTTGTGTCGAATACTGGGAACCACACTTTAGGAAGGACATGAAGCCTTCGGAGAGGGTACAGAACTGTTTTGCTAGAATTTGTCAGGGTATGAGGGATTACAGTTATGTTGCTGGGGTTGTTCTGCTTAGAGCAAAGATCTTTCAGAGGAGATTTGATTGAGGTGTTTAACATTCGGAAGGATTTAGATAAATTAAATAAAGAGAAACTATTTCCAATGTCCAAGAGACACAGATTTAAGGCGATTGGTAAAAGAAGCAGACATGAGAATTTTTGTTTCTGAGTGGTTTGGATTTGGAATGCAATGTCTGATAGACCGATGGATACAGATTCAATAGTAGATCCCAAATGGGAATTGGATAAATATCTGAAGGAGAAAAAAATGCAAGGATACAGTGAAAGAGCCAGGGAGTGGGACTAACTGGATTGCTCTTGGAAAGGGCCAGCACAGACTTGATGGGCCGAATGACCTCATTCTGTATGTGCTATTCTATGAATCTATGATGGTTCCCACCTGGACTTTCACAATATTCCTATTCTTTCACAAGGAGTTTGATAAAGTACCACATAAAAGCCATGTTACCGAATTAGAAACACATGGGATAAAAGGACCAATATCAGCCGTGGTTCAGTTTGTAGCTCTCTCCCCTTTCAGTCACAAGCTTCCAGGATCAAGTGTCACTGCAGGACTTGATCACAAGAATCAATGCTGACATTGCAGTGCAGTATTGAGGGTGTGTTGCACTGTCAGAGGTGCAGTCTAGCGAATGAAACTTTAAACCAAGTTGCAGTCTGTCCTCTCAGGTGGATGTCAAAGATCCCATCGCACTATGTAGAAGCAGGGCCGGGGAATTATTCCCGGTGTCCTGGTCAAAATGTTTCCTTCAATCAACATCACAAAAACAGATCTGATCATTATCACATTGCTGCTTGTGGGATCTTGCTGTGCAGAAATTGTCTGCCTGTTTCCTACATTACAAGAGTGACTTCGCTTTAAGAAGTATTCATTGGAAGTATACATTAAGAAGTATACATTAAGAAGTATTCACTTTGGAACATGCAGTGGTCATGAAAGGCGTTTCATAAATGGAAGTCTGTTCTTTTGTTTTCAATGTCAGCATGTGGGAAATTAGCTCAGTGACAGAAAGTAGAGAATAGTGGAGAATGATTGTTGCTCAGTCTGGAGGGAAGTAGTCAATGGGGTTCCCCAGGGTCACTGTTGCTGTATGTTAATGCAATGGGCTTGTGTACAGAGGTGATAATGTCAAATATTTCAGATGGCAGGAAAGGCAGAAATGTTAATAAACAATGAGAAGGATAGTAACACACTTCAGGAGGACAGAGACTGAATGGTGAAATTTGCAGGCGCATGGCAAATATTAGTTAACACAGTGAAGTGTGAAGTGAGACATTTGGGTAGGAAGTGTAAGGGAAGGCAACAGAAACAAATTGGCATTGTTTAAATGAGGAGACAGGAACAGAGAGTCTTGCTGTGTATTCAGACAGATCTTTGACGGTCGCACGAAAAGTTGACAAGTTTATGCCTGATATAACAGACATCAGGTAGAAAACACTATTGAGAAGCAGGCTGAATATTGAAGGTCCAGAGGGGAAGGGAAAAAGCAAAAAAGGGAAGCAAAGAGTGAGCATGAAAAGAGGCGATCATTGAAGGAAATCCCAAAGTTTTCTATAGGCATCGAAATAGTAAAAGGGTAGTAAAAGGAACAATGGGGCCGACTCAGGACCATAAAGGGGATTTGCATATGGAGGCAGTGGATATAGCTGAGGTACTAAATGAATAATTTCCACCTGTCTTTACCAAGGATGAAGATATGGAATCCTTTCCATTATTAGCTGAGGTATAGAATATACGAGCAGGGAGGTTATGCTAGAATTCTATAACTCATGGTTAGCACACAACTTGAGTACTGTGTGCAGTTCTGGTCAGCTCATTACAGAAGGGATGTAATTGCACTAGAGAGGGTACACAGGAGATTTACGAGGATGTTGCCAGGACTGGAAAAATGCAGCTATGAGGAAAGATTGGACAGGCTGGGGTTGTTCTTCTTGGAATAGAGAAGGCTGAGGGGAAATCTGATTGAAATGTACTAAACCGGGAGGGGCCTGGATAGAGTGGAGGTGAAGGGTCCATTCACCTAAGCAAAGAGGTCAGTGACGAGGGGGCATGGACTTAAAGTGATTGGTAGAAAGATTAAAAGGGAGCTGCGGATTTTATTTTTCACCCAGCGGGTGGTGGGAGTCTGGAACACACTTTCTGAAAGGGTAGTTGAGGCAGAAACCCAGAACTCATTCAAAAGGTGTCTGGATATGCACCTCAAGTGCTGTAATCTATCAAATGCTGGAAGGCAGGATTACAATGGATGGGTCGTTTTTTGGACAGCAGAGACACGATGGGCCAAATGGCCTCTCTCTGTGCCGTAAAATTTCTATGATTCTAAGATGCAACCCAGACAATGTTGAAAGAGGAGGTAAGTCAGACACTAGTGGGGTTTAAAATTGATAAAGAGGAAGTATTAGATAGGCTGTCTGGACTTAAATTGAATAAAGCATCAGGAACAGATGAGATGCATCCAAGGATACTGAGGGAAGTGAGGGTGGAAATCGCAGAGGCACTGGACATAATATTTCAGTCTTTCTTAGACTTGGGGGTGATGCCAGAGGACTGGAGAATTGCAAACGTTACACCCTTGTTCAAAAAAGGGTGTAAAGGTAAGGCCAGCAACTACAGGCCTGTCAGTTAAACTTCGGTGGTGGGAAAACTTCTAGAAAGAAATAATCTTGGACAAAGCTAATCGTCACATGGAAAAATGCGAGTTAATTAAACAAGCCAGCATGGATTTCTTGAGAGAACATCATGTTTAACTAATTTGCTGGAGATGTTTGAGTTGGTATCAGAGAGAGTTGGTGAGGGCAATTCTGTTGATGCGGTGTACATTGACTTTCATATAACGGTCTATTCAGTTTCAAATGAACCTGCCTCCACCATTCCCAAGCAGTGCATTCCAGACATTTAACTATTCCCTGCATGCAAAAACCTTTTGATACAATGCCACGCAACAGACCTGTGAGCAAACCTGCAGCACATGGAATAAAAGGGACGGTAGCAACATGGATACGAAATTAGTTGAGTGACAGGAAACAAAGAGTAGTGGTTAATGGATGCTTTACAGGCTGGAGGAAGGTTTGCATTGGATTCCCCCAGACATCAGTGTTGGGATCCTTGCTTTTCCTGATATATATTAAGGACCTAAACCTGGGTGTACAGGGCACAATTTCAACGTTTGCAGCTGACACGAAAGTTGGAAGCATTGTGAACTGTGAGGAGGATAGTGTAGAACTTCAAAAGGACACACACAAGTTGGTGGAATGGGCAGACAGGTGGCAGATGAAGTTCAGTACAGAGAAATGTGAAGTGATTCATGTTGATGGGAAGAACACGGGGAGACAATATACAATCAAGGGGACAATTCTATAGGGTATGCAGGAGCAGAGGGACCTGTGTGTATATGTGCAGAAGTCATTGAAGGCGGGAGGACAGGTTGAGAAAGTGTTTAATAAAGCATGCAGTATCCTGGGCTTTATTAATAGGGGCATAGAGTACAAGAGCAAGGAAGTTATGTTGAACTTATATAAGACACTATTTCAGCCTCAGCTGTGACATTGCGTCCAGTTCTGAGTGCCACACTTTAGGAAGGACGTGAGGGCATTGGAGAGAGTACAGAAAATATTCACTTGAATGATTCCCGGGATGAGGATTTTCAGTTATGAAGACAGGCTGGAGAAGTTAGGACTGTTTTCCTCGGAGAAGGCTGAGAGGTGCTTTCGTAGAGGGTTCAAAAATCATGAGGTGTCTGGACAGAGTGGATAGAGAGAAACAGTTCCCACTCGTGAAAGGATCGAGAACGAAAGGGCACAGATTTAAAGTCATGGGTAAAAGAAGCAAAGACGACCTGAGGAAAATATTTTTTCACACAGTGTGTGGTTAGAGTCTGGAATGCACTGCCTGAGAGTGTGGTGGAGGCAGGTTCAATTGAAGCTGAACAGACTGTTATATGAGAAGAAAGAATGTGCAGGGTTACAGGGAGAATGCAGGGAACGGCGTTAGGTGAATTGTTCATTCGGAGAGCCTGTGCAGACATGAAATGCTGAATCGGTTGGGGATGGAAAGAAAATGGACATGAGCTCAGCTCAGGTTTGAATATAAGCGGGCAGAACAGGCTCCTCCTCCCTCTATGCAGATCTTCCCCTTTCTGCAGCCTCTGCTCCATTTGTTGATCACGTTACAGATCAAGGGACATTGTAACTACAGTCAAGAACAAAGAACTAAGAAAAGGACAGCACAGGAACAGGCCATTCGGCCCTCCAAGCCTGCGCCGATCTTGATGCCTGCTTAAACTAACAACTTCTGCACTTACGGGGCCCATATCCCTCTATTCCCTTCCTATTCATGTATTTGTCAAGATGTCTCTTGATCGTCGCTATGCTATCTGCTTCCACCACCTCCCCCAGCAGCAAGTTCCAGGAACTCACCACCCTCTGTGTCAAAAACCTGCCTCGCACATCCCCTCTAAACTTTGCCCCTCTCACCTTAAACCTATGTCCCCTAGTAACTGACTCTTCCACACTGGGAAAAAGCTTCTGACTATCCACTCTGTCCATGCCCCTCATAACTTTGTAAACATCTATCATGTCGCCCCTCCACCTCCGTCGTTCCAGTGAAAACAATCCGAGTTTATCCAACCTCTCCTCATAGCTAATGCCCTCCAGACCAGGCAACATCCTGGTAAAGCTCCTCTGTACCTCTCCAAAGCCTCCACATCCTTCTGGTAGTGTGGCGACCAGAATTGCACACAATATTCCAAGTGTGGCCTAACTAAGGTTTTGTACAGCTGCAACATGACTTGGCAATTTTTATGCTCTGTGCCTCGACCGATGAAGGCAAGTGACCTGTGGACCTGTACGCCCAGATCCCTCTGCCTATGAATACTCCTCAGGGTTCTGCCATTTACTGTATACCTCCCACCTGCATTAGACCTTCCAAAATGCATTACCTCACATTTTTCCGGATTAAACTCCATCTGCCATTTCTCCACCCAAGTCTCCAACTGATCTATATCCTGCTGTATTCTCTGACAATCCTCATCATTATCCGCAACTCCACCAACCTTTGTGTCTTTCGCAAACTTATTAATCAGACCAGCTACATTTTCCTCCAAATCATTTATATATACTACAAACATCAATGGTCCCAGCAATGATCCCTGCGGAACAACTAGTCACATCCCTCCATTCAGAAAAACGCCCATCCACTGTTAGCCTCTGTCTTCGAAGACCAAGCAGGTTCTGTATCCATCTTGCTAGCTCACCTCTGATCCTGTTTGACTTCACCTTTCGTACCAGTCTGCCATGCGGGACCTTGTCAAAGGCTTTAGTAAAGTCCATATAGACAACATCCACTGCCCTTCCTTCATCAATCATCTTCGTCACTTCCTCAAAAAACTCAATCAAATTAGTAAGACACGACCTCCCCTTCACAAAACCATGCTGTCTCTCACTAATAAGTTCGTTTGTTTCCAAATGGGAGTAAATCCTGTCCCGAATAATCCTCTCTAATAGTTTCCCTACCACTGGCGTAAGGCTCACCAGCCTATAATTTCCTGGATTATCCTTGCACCCTTCTTAACAAAGGAGCAACATTGTCTATTCTCCAGTCCTCTAGGAACTCACCTGTAGCAAATGAGGATGCAAAGATTTCTGCCAAGGCCCCAGCAATTTCTTCACTTGCCTCCCTCAGTATTCTCGGGTGGATCCCATCAGGCCCTGGAGACTTTTCTACCTTAATGCTTTGCAAGACACGCAACACCTCCTCCTTATTGTTAACGAAATGACTGAGACTATCTGCACTCCCTTCCCTAGGCTCATCATCCACCAAGTCCTTCACTTTGGTGAATACTGATGCAAAGTACTCATTTAGCACCTCACCCATTTCCTCTGGCTCCACACATGGATTCCCATCTCTGTCCTTGAGTGGGTCAACCCTTTCCCTGGTTACGCTCTTGCTCTTTATATATGTATAAAAAGCCTTGGGATTTTCCTTAATCCTGTTTGCCAATGACTTTTCATGTCCCCTTTTAGCCCTCCTAACTCCTTGCTTAAGTTCCTTCCCACTGTCTTTATATTCCTCAAGGGCTTCGTCTGTTCCTCGCCTTCCAGCCCTTACAAATGCTTCCTTTTTCTTTTTGACTAGGCTCACAATATCCCGTGTTATCCAAGCTTCCCGAAACTTGCCAAACTTGTCTTTTTTCCAGAACATGCCGGTCCTGGATTCTAATCAGCTGACGTTTGAAAGACTCCCACATGTCAGATGTTGATTTACCCTCAAACAGCCGCCCCCAATCTAAATTCTTCAGTTCCTGCCTAATATTGTTATAATTAGCCTTCCCCCAATTTAGCACCTTCACCCGAGGACTACTCTTATCCTTATCCACAAGTACCTTAAAACTTATGGAATTATGGTCACTGTTCCCGAAATGCTCCCCCACTGCAACATCGACCACCTAGCCAGGCTCATTCCTCAATGCCAGGTCCAGAATGGCCCCATCCCCAGTTGGACTATCTGCATACTGTTTCAAGAAGCCCTCCTGGATGCTCCTCAGAAATTCTGCCCCATCCAAGCCGCACAAAGCGAATCCCAGTCAATATAGGGGAAGTTAAAATCACCCACCACGACGACCCTGTTACCTTCACATCTTTCCAACATCTGTCTACATATCTGCTCCTCTCCCTCCCGCTGGCTGTTGGGAGGCCTGTAGTAAACCCCAACATCGTGACTGCACCCTTCCTATTCCTGAGCTCCACCCATATTGCCTCGCTGCATTACCCCTCTGAGGTGTCCTGAGCAGTACAGCTGTGATATTCTCCTTAACCAGTAATGCAACTCCCCCACCCCTTTTACATCCCCCTCTATCCCACCTGAAGCTTCTAAAACCTGCATCATTTAGCTGCCAAGCCTGCCCTTCCCTCAACCAAGTATCTGTAATAGCAACAACATCATATTTCCAAGTTCTAATAAAAGTTCTAAATTCATCTGCCTTATCTGTTATACTTCTCGCATTGAAACAAATGCACTTCAGACCACCAGTCCCGCTGTGCTCAGACACATCTCCCTGCCTGCTCTTCCTCTTCGTCCTGCTGGCCTTATTTACTATGTCCTCCTCATTTATTTCTCTAGCTGTCCTACTGCTGTCCTTCCCACCCCCCTGCCACACTAGTTTAAACCCTCCCGAGTGATGCTCGCAAACCTTGCAGCCAGGATATTAGTGCCCTTCCAGTTTCTATGCAAACCGTCCTTCTTGTACAGGTCCCATCAGTCCCTGAGAGATCCCAATGGTCCAGATATCTGAAACCCTCCCTCCTACACCAGCTGCTCAGCCACGTGTTGCGCTGCACTATCTTCCTATTTCTCGCCTCACTGGCACGTTGCACAGGGAGGAATCCAGCGATTACAACCCTCGAGGTCTTGTTTTGTAACTTACTGCCTAACTTCCTAAACTCCCCCTGCAGGACCTCATCACTCTTCCTGCCTATGTCATTGCTACCGATGTGTACCACAACCTCTGGCTGTTCACCCTCCCCCTTCAGAATGCCCCCTGTCCGTTCAGAGATATCCTTGACCCTGAAACCAGGGAGGCAACATACCATCCTGAAGTCTCTTTCACATCCACAGAAGCGCCTATCTGTGCCCATGAGTATAGAGTCCCCTGTAACTATTGCTCTTCTGCGCTTTGTCCCTCCCTGCTGAACAACAGTGCCAGCCGTGGTGCCACTGCTCTGGCTGCTGCTGTTTTCCCCTGATAGGTCATACCTCGTGCAGAGTTGGGTCACCAAATCCTCTATCCTCCCTGAATGTCTGCAGCAGCTCACAACACAACCTCCAACAAACCATCCACAGCACCTCCACTAACTGTACAATAATAGAAGTAAGTCAAAAGCCCCTCACCTGTACGTTGGATGCCTGGTCCTTTTCAATAATACTAGAGGGGGTTCCTCATGTTGCTGAATGTATGTTCAGCTGAGAGTGACTAACACAGGCGGTCAGTGGACATGTACAGACCAAGTTTCAAAGAATTACATCAATGCTGCCGGTATGGTACATTGACATCACATTCAAAACCATCCTCAGAGCAACAACACATGCATGGTACGATTGAGCTGGAGCCCTGCCCAGCATGGGGCACTTTGCAGGCCGCACTAGAAGTGCCTGGCTGTGCAGTTCACATCTCTCTATGGATCCCAGCTTCTGTACCGTCAGCACCAGTAGTGCTGTAGAGTCTAAAGTAGTGGCTCAGGACAGATACAGTAGGAAAGGGATTCACTTCAGAAGGAGAAATCAGAAAAGATTGAAGTCAAAACATTTTCAGGAATATGAGAATGGGCAGGAGAATGGGACTAATTGGAGGGGTGAGGCCATGGAGGGATTCAAACACAAGAATGACTATATTAAAATTAAGGTGCTGCCAGACCGGGAGCCAATGTTGATCAGTGAGCACAGGGGTGATGGGTGATCGGGATTTGGTGTGAGTTAGGATACAGGCAGCAGCGTTCTGGATGGGCTTTGGTTTATGGAGGTTTATAACTGGGAGGGTGACCACGATAGAATTGGAATAGTCAAGTGTGGATTTAACAAAGGCACAGATGAGGGTTCATGCAGCAGATGGGCTGAGGCAGAGGTGATGACGGGTCATATAACAGAGGTGGTAGTAGGTATAGCTGGTGTTGAGGGAAATATGGCAATGAACTCAGCTCAAGTATAAATATAACGCAGATGTTCCAAACAGTGTTTCAGCCTCAGACATTGGGTAGGGAGGTGAATGCAGATAGTGGATGTAGAGTGGAGTTTGTGACAGAGACTGAAGACAGCGGCTTAATTCTTCCCAAATTTAATTCACAAAAACACCATATCAGTGAAATATGGTTTATGGATCTAATAGTTGGATACAGAGACTTACCAGGGCCACCAATAATAGCGAGGATGGGGTAGTAAACCGTTTGAATCATTTTCAGAGCATAATAGATCCGCAATTCTAATGTCATCCAAAAATACTCAGCAGTAACCAGGCCAAACCAATAGGAGATACTCCTGCTGTCCATTGTTGTAACATTCCAATCTATTGTTCCCAGATTCTGACCCATTGTTGGAACATTCCAATCTATTGTCCTCAGATTCTGACCCATTGTTGGAACATTCCAATCTATTGTTCTCAGATTCTGACCCATTGTTGTAACATTCCAATCTGTTGTTCTCAGATTCTGACCAAGTGTTGTTACATTCAAGTCATTTGTTCTCAGATTCTGATCTATCCTTTCTCTCTCTCTGGAGCCACTGATCTCTGTTGTGCCAGGGTTGATGTTCCCGCTGAAACTATGGGACAACACATGGGAGTCCCTTATTAATAGAAGATGGAAAACTTCCAGTGACACAATTAGGGTCCATGGAGACTGATATTATTTGCAGTCACTTAACAAACAGATTCAGTTAACCCTTTTCAATACAGCACTTTTTGTATCACAATAAAGTAGATCATTTACCCAGTCTGGATGGGATGCATGAGGGTTGCTGAGGGATGGAATGGTGGAAGTAGCAGAGGCACTGGCCAGCATATTCCAATCCCTCTTGGATATGGGAATGATGACGTAATTTCACTGGCTCACCACTCTCTGGGTGAAGAAATTTCTCCTCATTTCAGTCCTGAAAAGTTTACCCTGTATCCTTAGACTATGACCCCTGGTTCTGGACTCCCCCACCATCGGGAACATCCTTCCTGCAACTACCCTGTCAAGTCCTGTTAGAATTTTATAGGTTTCTATGAGAACCCTCTTCACTCTTCAGAACTCCAGCGAATATAATCCTATCTCTCCTCATACGTCAGTCCCGGGATTCCCAGGAATCAGTCTGATAAACCTTCATTGCACTCCCGCTATAGCAGGAACATTCTTTCTCGGAGAAGGAGACCAAAACTGTACACAATATCTACGTGCGGCCTCACCAAAGCCCTGTATAATTGCAGCAAGACATCCCTGCTCCTGTACTCCAATCCTGTCTCTATGAAGGCCAACATAACATTCGCCTTTTTCTACCGCCTGTTGCACCTGCATGCTTACCTTCAGTGACTGGTGTACGAGAACACCCAGGTCTCGTTGCATACTCCCCTCTCTCAGTTTATCGCCGTTCAGATAATAATCTGCCTTCCTGTTTTGCTAACAAAGTGGATAACCTCTCATTTATTCACATTGTCCTGCATCTACCATGCAATAGCCCACTCACTCAACATGTCCAAATCACCCTGAAGCCTCTCTGCATCCTCCTCACAACTCACCCTCCCACCCAGTTTTGTGTCTTCTGAAAATTTGGAGATATGACATTTAGTTCCCTCATCTAAATCATTAATATGGAGTGTGAATAGCTGGGGTACTATCGCCGATCCCTGTGGTACCCCACTAATCACTGCCTGCCATTTGGAGAAAGATCCGTTTATCACTACTCTTTTTTTCCATCTGCCAACCAATATTCTATCTATCGCAATACACTACCACTAATCCCATGCGCTTTAATTTTACTCACTAATCGCTTATGTGGGACTTTGTCGAAAGCCTTCTGAAAGTCCAAATAAACCACATTCTCTGGCTCCCCCTCATCCACTCTATTAGTTACATCCTCGAAGAATTCTAATAGATTTATCAAGCATGATTTCCCTTTCGTAAATCCATGCTGACTCTATCCGATTCTAACACTGTTCTCCAAGTGCTCTGCCATAAAAGCTTTGATAATGGACTCTAGAATTTTCCCCACTACCGACGTCAGGCTGACTTGTCTATAATGCCCTGCTTTATTTCGACCTCCCTTTTTAAACGGTGGGGTTACATTAGCTGCCCTCCAATCAGCTGGAACTGTTCCAAAGTCGGAAGAAGCTTGAATGATGACCACCAATGCATCCACGATTTCTAGGGTCACTTCCTTAAGTAATCTGGGATGTAGATTATCAGGCCCTGAGGATGTATCGACCTTCAATTCCATCAACCTCTCCAACACAATTTCTCTACTAATACTGATTTCCTTCGGTTCCTTCCTCTCACTAAACCCTTTGTTCCCCAACATTTCTGGTAAGATATTTGTGTCATCCTTTGCGAAGACAGAATCAAAGTATGCATTTAGTTTGTTAGCCATTTCTTTGTTTCCCATAATAATTTCCAATGTTTCTAACTGGAAGGACCTACATTTGTCTTAACCAATCCTTTCCTCTTCACATACCTACAGAAACCTTTGCAGTCAGGATGTATGTTCCCCACAAGCTTACTCATGTACTTTATTTTCCCCCTTATTAATCAATCCCTTGGTCCTCCTTTGCTGAATTCTAAACTGCCCAATCCTCAGGTCTGTTGCTTCTTTCTGGCGAATGTATATGCCTCTTCCGTGAATCTAATACTATCTCTAATTTTCCTTGTAAGCCATGGTTTGGCTACCTTTCCCATTTTACTTTTGCGCCAGACAGCAGTAAACAATTGTTGCAGTTCATCAATGCACTCTTTGAATATTGCCATTGCCTTTCCACCATCATCCCTTTAAGTAACGTTTCCCAATCCATCATAGCCAACTCGTGCCTCATACCTTCATACTATTCTTTATTAAGATTCTCGACCCTAGTCTCAGAATCAACTACGTCACTCTACATCTTCGAGTCATAATGCTGAGCTGTACTGATTCCACGTGCCTGCATTAATTCCATATCCGTCTATGCTTTGCTCATTCAAAAACCTGTCCAGATGACTCTTAAATGTGGCTACTGTTCCTGCCTCCACCACCTCCTCTGGCAGCTCATTCCAGCTACGCACTATTCTTTGTGTGTAAAATTTACCCTTTTAATCCCCTTTAAACCTCCTCCCTTTCATCTTAAATCTATGCCCTCTAGTTTTAGTCATCCCTACCATGGGAAACAGACTCTGGCTACCTGCTCTGTCTATGACTCTCATAATTTTATATACCTCCATCATGTCCCCTCTCTGCCGTCTTTGCTCCAGGGAAAACAGACCCAGCCAACCCAATCTCTCTTTATAACTCAAGCCCTCCAAACCAGGCAACATCCTTATAAATCTTTTCTGCACCCTCTCTAGCTTAATCACATCTTTCCTGTAGTGGTGCGACTAGAACTGCACACTGTACTCCAAATGCGGAATAACCAATGTTATGTGCAACTGTAACATGACGTCCCAACTCTTGTACTCCATGCCGCAGTTGATGAAGACAAGCATGCCATGCACCTTCTTCGCCACCCTGTCTACCTGTGTTGCCACAATCAGGGAACTATGCACTTGCACCCCAAGGTCTCTCTTCTCAACAACACTCCCCAGGCCCTGTCATTCAGTGTATATGTCCTGCCCTGGTTTAACTTCCCAAAATGCATCACTTCGCACTTGTCTGCATTAAATTCCATTTGCCAATCCCTTGCCCACTTTCCAAGTTTATCGATATCCTGTTGTAACCTTAGACAACCTTCTTCACTTTCTACTATTCCATCAATTTTTGTATTATCTGCAAACTTACCAATCATGCCCCCTGCATTCATATCCAAGTCATTAATATATATGACAAACAAGAGAGGGCCCAGAACCGATCCCTGCGGCACACCACTGTTCACCAGCCTCCAATCTGAAAAACAACCCCCCACTGCCATCCGATCACCAAGCCAAATTTGTATCCAATTGGCTAGCAGACCCTGGATCCCATGTGTTTGAACCTTCTGGACCAGCCGACCATGCGGGACCTTGTCAAAGGCCTTGCTAAGTTCCATGTAGGCAACGTCCATCGCCCTGCCCTCGTCAATCCTCTTGGTCACCTCCTCAAAAAACGCAATCAAATTCCTGAGACATGATTCCCATGCACAAAGCCATGCTGACTATCCCTAATCAGACGTTGCCTTTCCAAATGCATATAAACCCTGTCTGTCAGAATCCCTTCCAATAACTTTCCCATCACTGATGTAAGGCTCACCGGCCTGTTGTTCCCTGGCTTATCACTGCTGCCCTTATTAAATAAAGGCACAGCATTAGCTATCCTCCAGTCTTACAGTATCTCACCTGTGGCTAACGATAATGCAAAAATCTCTGCTCGGGCTTCAGGAATATCCTCCCTTTCTTCCCATAGCTTCCTAGGATACACCTGGTCAGGCCCTGGGGATTAATCTACCTTAATGAGCTTCAATATCCTACACCTCCTTCTTTGTAATGTTGATATGCTCCAGGATATCGCTGTTCCCTCCTGTGAACTCAGTAGCTTCCATGTTGTCTCCATGGTAAATAAAGACGAGAAGTATTCATTTAAGACCTCGCCCATTTACCGTGGCTGCACACGTAGATTACCAGACTGATCCTTAAGGGGACCGACTCTCACCCTAGCTACCCTTTTACTCTTAATATACTTATAGAATATTTTAGGATTCTCCATTATCTTATCTGCCAGGGAAATCTCATGGCCCCTTTTCTCCCTCCTAATTTCTTTCTTGAGTGTACTCCAACATCCACTGTACTCCTGGAGGGACTCGTTTGATCCCCGCTGCCTATACCTGACATATTCCTCCTTCTTTGTACTGACCAGACCCTCAACATCCCTCATCAACCAAGGTTCTCTAAACTTGCCAGTCTTGCCTTCCATCACACAGGAATATGCCGGCCAATAACTCTTCCTATCTCACTTTTAAAAGCCTCCCACTTGCCAGAAGTCCCTTTACCTGTCAACAGCCCCTTCCATTCAGCTTCTGAGAGTTCCTGTCTGATGCCATCGAAATCAACCTTCCTCCAATTTAGGACTTCAACCTGAGGACCAGTCCTATCCTCTTCCATAACTATCTTGAAGCGAATAGAGTTATGGTCACTGGTCCCGAAGTGCTTCCTCACTAACACATCATCCACCTGCCCATACTCATTTCCAAAGAGGAGGTCGAGTGTAGCCTTTTCTCTCGTAGGGCCATCCATATACTGTTTCATAAAGCTATCCTGGACACACTGAACAAATTATTGCCCATCTGATTCCTTAGCACTAAGGCAGTCCCAGTCAATATTAGGAAAATTAAATCACTTACTATTACAACCCGAAAATTCCGACACCTATCTGTGATTTCCCTGCATATATGCTCCTCCAATTCCCTCTGACTATTGGGGGGCCGATAGTATAATCCCATCAAAGAGATCACCCCTTGCTTATTTCTAAGCTCCACTCATATGGCCTCACTGGATGTTCCCCCCGGGATATCCTCTCTAACTACTGCCGTGATGTGCTGCCGAATCGATAGTGCAACTCCCCATCCTCTCTTCCCTCCAACTGAAGCATCGGTACCCCGTAACATTGAGCTGCCAGTCTTGCCTATCCCTCAACCACGTTTCTGTAATAGCTATAATATCACAAACCCATGTACTGATCCATGCTCTGAGTTCATCTGCCTTACCTGTAAGGCCTCTTGCATTAAAGTACTTGCAGTTTCGTTTACCAGACCTTCCACGCTCCCTGTCAGGCCACTGCCAGGCCCGCCTACTGGACTTGCTTGCATTAACCTCTACATTTACCTGAACTATCACATCGGAGAGACTACTACTTTGAGTCCCACCTCTCTGCAAGACTAGTTTAAACTCTCCCGAGTAGTACTAACAAACCTCCCCGCAAGGATATTGGTCCCCTTCCAGTTTAGATGCAATCTGACCCTCTTCAACAGGTCACCTCTGCAACAGAAGAGATCCCAATGATCCAAGTAGCTGAAGCCCTCCCGCCTACACCAGCTCTTCAGCCACACTTTCATTTGCCTAATCGTCCTATTCCTATCCTCACTAGCACGTGGCACAGGGAGTATTCCTGAGATTCTTCTTCTTCTTTGTCTTTGGCCTCCTTACCTCGAGAGACAATGGGTAAGCGCCTGGAGGTGGTCAGTGGTTTGTGCAGCAGCGCCTGGAGTGGCTATAAAGGCCAATTCTAGAGTGACAGGCTCTCCCACAGGTGCTGCAGAAAAATTTGTCTGTCGGGGCTGTTACATAGTTGGCTCTCCCCTTGCGCTTCTGCCTTTTTTCCTGCCAACTGTGAAGTCTCTTCGACTCGCCACACTTTAGCCCCTCCTTTATGGCTGCCCGCCAGCTCTGGCGATCGCTGGCAACTGACTCCCACGACTTGTGATCAATGTAACAGGACTTCATGTCGCATTTGCAGACGTCTTCAAAGCGGAGACATGGACGGCCGGTGGGTCTAATACCAGTGGCGAGCTCGCTGTACAAAGTGTCTTTGGGCATCCTGCCATCTTCCATGCGGCTCACGTGGCCAAACCATCTCAATTGTCGCTGACTCAGTAGTGTGTATAAGCTGGGGATGTTGGCCGCCTCGAGGACTTCTGTGTTGGAGATACTGTCCTGCCACCTGATGCCAACTATTCTCCGGAGGCAGCGAAGATGGAATGAATTGAGACGTCGCTCTTGGCTAACATAAGTTGTCCAGGCCTCGCTGCCATAGAGCAAGGTACTGAGGACACAGGCTTGATGCACTAGGACTTTTGTGTTCCGTGTCAGTGCGCCATTTTGCCACACTCTCTTGGCCAGTTTGGACATAGCAGTAGAAGCCTTTCCCGTGCGCTTGTTGATTTCTGCATCTGGAGACAGGTAACTGGTGATAGTTGAGCCTAGGTAGGTGAACTCTTAAACCACTTCCAGAGCGTGGCGGCCGATATTGATGGATGGAGGATTTCTGACATCCTTTCCCATGATGTTCATTTTCTTGATGCTGATGGTTAGGCCAAATCCTGAGATTAACCCTAGAGGTTCTACTTTTTAACCTTCTGCCTAACTCCCTATATTCACTTTGCAGGACCTGATCTCTCTTCCTGTCTACGTCGTTAGCACCAATATGGACCACGACCTCTGGCTGCTCACTCTCTCCTTTCAGAATTTCCTGCAGCCACTCCGAGACATCCTTGACCCTCGCAGCAGGGAGGCAACATACCATCCTGGTGCCTCTTTTGCGGCCACAGAAACGCCTACCTGCACTCCTTACGATAGAATTCCCGATCACGATAGCTCTTACACCCCTTTTCCTGCCCTGCTGTGAGGCAGAGCGCTCTGTGGTCCCATGGGCCTGGCTGTTGCTGCTTTCCCCTGGGAGGTCATCCCCCCAACAGTATCCAAAGCGGTCTATCTGATTGAGAGGTGGTGGCCACAGGGGACTCCTGCACTACCTGCCTGTGCCTACTACTCTGTCTGGTGGTCACCCATCCCTTTTCTGCCTGTGCAGCTATTATCTGCGGTGTGACCACCTCGCTAAACATGTTATCCACGACTTCCTCAGCATTATGGATGCTCCACAGTGAATTCTCCTGCAGCTCCATCTCCATAATGCGGGTCGCGAGTAGTTGCAGATGGATCCACTTCCTGCACACATGCTCACGAGGGACACTGGAAGCATCCCTGATTTTCCACAAAGGGCAGGAGGAGCAGATCACGGGGCTGAACTCTCCTGTCATGACCTACCCTTAGACTAATTAGTTACACCCTTAATTAAAAAAAAATACTAATTACATGAGGGGCCTTTTCTACCCACTTCAATCTAAGATTCTTAATAAACGACACTGAATTAAAAAAAGAAACACTTCAGTAGTACTCACCTTATCACCAGAGTTCTTTTCCCACAAAAATAAACTTTTCACTTTTTTAAAGATATCTACATGCACTAATAGCTGCTACTCACCCAACCAATCAGCTTGCAGCTCTCCTCTGACGTCACTGTTGGCTTTCTTCATGACAAATTCTATTATATTATGGTCGCTCAACCTCAAGGGATTTCACACAACTAGATTGTCAATTATTCCTCTCTCTTTACACAATACCCATTCTGGGATGGCCTGTTCTCTCGTTGGTTCCTCAACATATTGGTCCAGAAAATCATCCCGTATACACTCCAGTAATTCCTCCTCTCCGTTATTGTGACAAATTTGATTTGACCAATCTATATGCAGATTTAAGTCACCCATAATTACGGATGTTGCTTTATGGAATGCATTTCTAATTTCCGGTTTAAGACCATTCCCACATCACCACCACAGTTTGGGGGTCTATATATAACCCCCACTAACGTTTTTTGCCCCTTAGTGTTTCGCAGCTCTACCCATACAGACTCCACATCATCAGATCTCATATCCTTCCTCACTATTGTATTACTTTCCTCTTTAGCCAGAAATGGAACTCCACCGCGGGTGGAAATAAGCCATTTTACTGATGGTGTGAATATTTGGTCGGAAGCTCATCGCAAGGCATCTCAAGGTTAACTATGTAACCAAGTGTGTGAAAAGTTTGGCTTTTCGTCTCAAACATTTACAAAGGAGAGGGATGGAGTGTGTAGCTAGGAAATATTTGAAGCAGAGACAGAAAGCAATGGCTTCAATCTTCTCAATATTTAATTGGCATTGCAGATGTGTGAGGTAATACATTTTGAAAGGAGGAATGAGGAGAGACAAGACAAGTTAAATGGTATAACTATAAAGGTGGTGAAATAACAGAGACACCTGGAGTATTTGTACACAATTCTTTGTAGCCAAACCGTTAATAAATATATGGGATCCTGGGTTTTATAAATAGAGGCAAAAAGAGCAAAAGCAAGGACATTATGTGAAACATATATAAAATACTAGTTCAGCTGCACCTGAAGTCTTGTGTCGAATATTAGGAAACACACTTCAGGAAGGACATGAAGCCTTCGGAGAGGGTAAATAACTGTTTTACGAGAATTTGTGCAGGCATGAGGTATGACAGTTATGTAGCTGGGGTTGTTCTGCTTCGAGCAGAGAACTTTCAGAGGAGATTTGATTGAGCTGTTTAACATTCGGAAGGGTTTAGATAAATTAAATAAAGAGAAACTGTTTCCAATGTCCAAGGGGTCACGAACCAGAGACACAGATTTAAGGCGATTGGTAAAAGAAGCAGACATGAGTATTTTTGTTTCTGAGTGGTTTGGATTTGGAATGCACTGTCTGATAGGCTGATGGATACAGATTCAATAGTAGATCCCAAATTGTAATTGGATAAATATCTGAAGCCGAAAAAATGTTAGAATATAGTGAAAGAGTCAGGGAGTGGGAGTAACTGGATTGCTCGTTAAAAGGTCCAGCACTGACTTGATGGGCCGAATGACATCATTCAGGGCTGTGCTATTCTATGATTCTGTGATTGTTCCAGTCTGTACTTTCCCAATATTCTTATCCTTTCAGCAGCTGTTTGATAAATTACCACATAACAGCTGTGTTACCGAATTAGAAACACATGGGATTAAAGGCCAATGTCAGCCGTGGCTCAGTTTGTAGCTCTCTCTCCTTTCAATCACAAGCTTCTAGGATCAAGTGTCATTGAAGGACTTGATCACAAGTAACGAGCTGACACTGTAGTGACAGTACTGAGGGAGTGTTGCACTGTCAGAGGTGCCATCTTTAGAATGAAACGTTAAACCAAGGCCCCGTCCGCCCTCTCAGGTGAATGTTAAATATCCTGTCGCACTAAGTAGAATCAGAGTAGGGGAATTATTCCCGGTGCCCTGGTCAGTATTTATCCTTCATTCAACATGACAAGAACAGATCTGATCATCATCACATTGCTACTTGTGGGATCTTGTTGTGCAGAAATCAGCTGCCCTATTAGCTACATTGCAAGACTGACTGAACGTTCAAAAGTACTCATTGGTTGTCAATCATTTTGGGACAAACGGTGATCATGAAGGCGCTACAAAAATGGAAGCCTGTTCTTTTATTTTCAATCCCAACATGCGGGAAATTAGCTCTGTGACAGAAAGCAGAGAGGAGTGGAGAATGGTTATTGTTCAGTCTGGAGGGAAGTACACAGTGGGGTTTCCCCAGGGTCACTGTTGGGATCACTGTTGCTGTATGTTAATGCAATGGGCTTGTGTTTAGAGGGGATAATGTCAAAGTTTTCAGAGGGCAGGAAACTCAGAAATGTTAACAAACTGTGAGAAGGATAGTAACAGACTTCAGGAGGACAGAGACTGACTGGTGAAATGGGCAGGAACATGGCAGATGTAATTTAACACAGTGAAGTGTGAAGTGAGACATTTGGGTAGGAAGTATGTGGAGAAACAATATAAACTAAATGGTACCATCATAAAGGGGTGCAAGATAAGAGAGACCTGGGGTGTACACACACAGATCTTTGAATGTAACATGTAGTGTCCTTGGTGTTAGAGAGAGAGGCACAGAGTAATAAACTCAGGAGAAAATGCTGATTTTTATACATCATTGATTTGGTCCCAACTGGAGAATTGTGTCCAATTCTGATCACCACACTTTGGTAAGGATGTCAAGGACTTAGTGAAGATACAGAGGTGATTTACTAGAATGGTACCAGGGATCTGGGAATTTAGTTCCGTGGAGAGATTGGAAAAGCTGGCATTATTCTCGATAGAGCAGTGACGGGTAAGAGGTGATTTAACATAGAAATCAAAATCATGAAGGGTTTTGATAGGGTAATTAATGTGAAACTGTTTCCAGTGTCAGGAAGTTCAGTGTTAATAAGACACAGTTTGAATGTAATTGACAAAGAACCAGAGGTGAAATGAGTAGAATTTTCTTACACAGCGAGTTGTTGGGATCTGGAATTCACTGCCTGAAAACATGGTGGAAGCAGATTCAATAATATGTTTCAAAAGAGAATTTAAGAAATACTTGAATAGGAGGCCTGGAAAGAGGAGGGAAGAGTAACTAATTAGATAGTTCTTTCAAAGTGAAAGCACTGACACAATGGGCCGAATAGCCCCCTTCTGTCATAGGGATTGTGATTCGTGACGTGCCTGTGTCCGTTCCTGTTGAGGCAGGTGACATACAAAGCTCCTGCTGTCTCCTCATTTCGATGAATTCTACTTGCTGCCCAGGGTGACCCGCACTGCTGTCTGTCTGCACGTTTCACAGGGACCCAACTCTGTGTGAGACTGGCTCATGTTTCAGCCAGCATTCAGCTCTTAAATGCAGTCTGTCCCTCTTAAAGGGAAGCTGCACTGAATCACAGAAGGCTGCTGCTGCTGCTGCTGCTGACTGTGAATGTTGCAAGTCGAGACAAGGTAAATGTAATACACGGACAGGAGACACGGCTCTGCAGTTCACGGATATGGTGCTGGAGGCCTTAGTCATGGAGGGTGACAGGAGCAGAAAGGTCATGTTTCCGTGAGGTGGGGTGGAGTCCCTTAAGGAACGGCCTCCGAAGGGAATGGGAGCAGGCGGCCAGGGAGGTCAATGCAAGAAGTCTGGCCCCAAGGACCTGGCAGCAGAGACAGAAGAAGTTTGATGAGTTCACACGGGTGATCAATGTCAGTGAATTCATCTCCACATGGCATCTCCTACCCCCAACATCACCAACCTCTCACACTGCTCAATGTACCAAACCTCCATCACTCACCCATCAGCAGTCCCTAACACTCAGAACTCACACCTAACATTCACATACTCCACCTCACCCTCACATACCTTCCACTGATACCAGCCTCACACCCACCTCTCACTGCCTCCCCATTCACCAGCTATTCAACTATCACCCAAACACAGTGCCACACAATCACTGACATTCTTCCCTCTCTCTTATTGGACAGGGCGGCCCATAAACACAGGGAGCAGCAGTGTTCCGGCGAGGGACAGGCATACCTTCATCCCCTGAGCCTGAGGGAGGAGATGGTTCTCCATATCATGGAACCGGCTTTGACTGAGCCCGTGACATCCGGCATCACCGAGAGCATTCAGGATGATGCTATATTCCTGCCTTATGTCCCTTCTTAACTCCCACCTTCCCCTCATTCTTCTGTCTGGGATGAAGTACAAGCTGCAGATGGTGGGACCATGGACCTCCTGCTTTCCAACCCGCCCCCAATCCCTCTCCACAACCCTCCCCTGCTGATTTTATACTTTCCAATATCACCCAAAACAGCCAGTTTCCCAGTCACAGCAGCTCCAGGAGACAGAGAGCAGCAGTACAGAACTGATAGTGAAGCCCCATCACTTGGTCTGATATGCACAGGCACCATATCAAATACTTACACTGTGTGTACCTTAGAGGCTGGTATAGAGTCGGAATATGCACGTGGTGAGTCACCGAGCACGAGTAAGCTGCAGCCAGGCCAGGGGGAAAGGATAGTTCATGTGTCAGATCACCGGAGGGTGAAGTCACAAACGTGTTATAATTCACAGGACTCAGATGTGAACATTGCTGGAACAGCATGCAGGAGAATGCTGATGGACATGTACACTGAGATACTTTGTCCATTGACAGGCCTGTCAGACAGTCTGTTGTCACTGTCAAGGAACATGGAGGAGTCCGGCTCCAACATGGCACAGGGCATTTCACAGAGCTTGAAGCCCATTCTTTCCCCTGTGGAAGTGGTCACTAACTCCATGACAGCACTAGCGGACCCAGCCGTGATGCAGTGTCTGGTGACCATTGTCACAGCTTCCACTGCAGCACAGACAGCAGACACCCAACGTCTCAGTGCTTCAGTGGAAGCTCAGACTGAGGTCATGGGATCCATGCTTGCTGCCATGCAGGATCAGACTGCTGTCATCATGGCTGTGGATCTCAGTGTTCAAAGGGGTTTGCAGGATCTCACAGCAGTCCAGCAATCTGTGATCCAGTA
The DNA here is from genome assembly GCF_036365525.1 of Heterodontus francisci. Lineage (NCBI taxonomy): Eukaryota > Metazoa > Chordata > Chondrichthyes > Heterodontiformes > Heterodontidae > Heterodontus > Heterodontus francisci. Next base: position 1,067,636 of record NW_027140493.1, on the reverse strand, counting down.
GATTATTAGAATTGCTGAGGTGTCGCCCCGTGGGAATGACAGTGTCTCCGTGGAGCATGAACCTGCTGTCCTCTCTCAGGATGACAGTATTTGTTCTCCCTTCACTGTCACTCCTTCAGTGTCCTTGCTGTTACCATTCAGCCAGCCCAGGCTGCTGCCGCCTATGTCGAGGTGGTGCGATCTGAATCCGAGCCCTCAAGACCCAGAGCTTCCCGAGGACGTCCTGCAAGGTCATCTGCAGTCTCCCCAGTAAAGGTCAGCAGCCTTCCACCAGCCATGCTGCAGCCACTGGGGAAACACTGTGCAGGAGCACGAGGCAAGTCGAAGGAACCCACAAGACACGCACTAAGGGAATACACAAGGGTGAATAGTTCAGTTTTGTTTGTATAATTGGATGTGCTGTTTGATAAATATTTTAATGAAAAGGTTTTTGTTGTTGTTCTTTATTGCAGGATGGTGACCAAGGGGACACTGTGATGGGGCGTCTCAGATGGATTTAATGGTGGAGAATGGAGGATCCATGGTGGGAAAGGGAAGTTGTACTATGGGAACCGATATCTTAGTGGACACTCTCCAACAGCCTGTCCGGGTCGAAGGCATCCAGGCAATATCCTCCCTTCCTCCTCCTGAGGTGTCCTCCGTATTCCTGGTGCCAATGTCATGTAAAGATTGGGGTAATCATTGTCTCCGAGGAGCCACATATTTTTTCTCTACAGAGTCCTGACTGTCATGGGAATGTCTGCATGCTTCAGAATGAAGGTATGGTGGCTGCTGCCGGGATAGTGGACACTCACCAACATGATGTACTGGGCATCCTCACACACCAACTGTACATTAATGGAGTGAGAGTTCTTTCAGTTCCTGTACCTCTCCCCGTTGACATGGGGCCCCCGCAGAGACACCTACACCATCAGGAATGCCGTTATCCTGACAAAGCCACGGGATCTCTCATCCTACTTCTCCCTGCTAAGGGAGCAGACAGTATTATTCACCTCACCCGACATAGATGACCTCCATCACAGAGCAAATGTATCAATGGACAACACACAGTCCTCACAACTACAGGCCAGTTAGTCCAAAATCAGTGGTGGTAAAGGTTTTAGAACAATATCAGGGATAAAACAGCTGGCATTTTGAGAAGTTTGAGTTAATTTAGGATAGCCAGCATAGATTTACAAAAGGAAAGTCATGTTTGACAAATATAATTGAATTTTTAATGATGTAACAGAGAAGGTTGATGAAGGGAATGTGATGGATGTTGTCTATATTGGTTTGAAGAATGCGTTTGATAAAATACCACATAAATGGTTAATTGTCGATGTTGAGCCTTATGGAATGGGTGGGTCAGTGTCCAATAGAATAAAAAAGATGAATAATGTACAGAGAACAGTGTGTCATATTAAATGGCTGTTTTTCAGACTGCAAGATGTTAGACAGTGAGTGTTCCCCCAGGGTTGGTGCAAGGGCCACTGTTTTATTTTGCTGTGCATAAATAACTTGGATCTTGGAATACAGAGTAGAATTTCAAAATCTGTCTCTGATACCAAACTTGAAGCTGTGACAAACAGTGAGGATGTTCAGAACCACTTACGACAGGACAAAGATAGTGAGTAGAATGGGCAGACACGTGGCAGATAGAAATGTGAGACAAATGTGAGGTGATGCATTTTGACAGAAAGGATTGGAAGGCAATATGGTAACAGTTGTAAACAGTGTGCAGGAACAGAGAGAGCTGTGAGGGCATCGATCGTTAAAGGTGACAGGACATATTGAGAGATTGGTTAGTAAAACACATACAATCGTACTTTTCCAAAATAGAGGTATTGAATACAAAAGCAGAGAAGTTATGATGAACGTTTAGAAATCTCTGGTTAGGTCTCAGCTGGTCTATTGTGTCCAATTCTGGCCACACACTTCCAAAAGAGTGTGAAGGTCCTTGAAATGGTGCAGAGGAGATTTAACAGGATGGTTCCAGGGATGGAGGATTTTCGTTACAAGGTTAGGTTACAAGATTATGACAGGTTTAGATAATTTAGACAATGAAAAACTGTTTCCATTAACTGATGAAACAGGCGCAGGCTTGGAGGGCCGAAGGGCCTGTTGCTGTGCTGTAATTGTCTTTGTTCTTTGTACAGAGCCTCCCCTCTCTGCAGCCTCTGCTCCATTTGTTGGTCATGTTACAGACCCAGAGAGACTGTAACTACAGTCCCCATACCTCGTCCAGAGTTGGGTCACCAAATCCTCTGTCCTCCCTGAATGTCTGCAGCAGCTCACAACACAACCTCCAACAAACCATCAACAGCACATCCACTAACTTTACAATAGCAGAAGTAAGTCAAACGCCTCTCACCTGTAAGTTAGATGCCTGGTCTTTTTAACTAACACTGGAGGGGGTTCCTCGTGCTGCTGAATGTATGTTCAGCTGAGAGTGACTAACACATGCAGTCAGTGGACAGACACAGACCAAGTTTCAAAGACATACATCAAAGTTGCTGGAATGGCTGATTGATGTCACATTCAAATCGCTCCTCACACTACGAGCACATGCTTGGTGAACTGGGGCTAGAGCCCTGTGCAGCATTGAGCACTGGAAGTGACCAGCAGCTCAGCTCGTACCATTTTATGGATCCAAGCTTCCATGGCGTTGGGCCCAGTGATGCTGAAGAGCTGAAAGTCATTGCCAGCAGTAGATACAGAGAGGAAGACCAAACGACCGTATGAATTAGGAGCAAAAGTAGGCCATTCAGCCCGTCGAGCCTGCTCCACCATTTAATATGATCATGGTTGATCTGTTTCTGTCTCGAATTCCACACTCCCATTTACTGCCGATAACCTTTGATTCCCTTGCCCAACAAGTATCTACCTACCTCTGCCTTAAAAATATTCAATGCCACCACCTCCACCAGCTTCAGAGGCAGAGTGTTCCAAAGTCACACAACCCTCTGAGAGGAAAAATAAAACTCCTCATCTCTGCCCTAAAAGTGCGATCGCTAATTTTCAAACAGTGCCTTTTCAAACAGTTACTTTAAAAGAGAAATTGAAGAAAAGACTTCATGGCAAAAGATTGGCAGGAATATAGGAATCTGTAGGGGAATTGGAGGGGTGAGGCCATGGAGGATGTTCAAACACAAGAATAAGAATATTAAAATTAAGATGGTGCCAGACCAGGAGACAATGTAGATCAGTGAGCACAGGGGTGATGGTAGATCGGGATTTGGTGTGAGTTACAATACAGGCAGCAGATATCTGGATGGGCTGTGGTTTATGAAGATTTATAACTGGGAGGGTGACCAGGATAGATTTGGAAAATTGGAATAGTCAGGTGTGCATTTAACAAAGGCACAGATGAGGGTATATGCAGCAAATGGGATGAGGCAGTGGTGGAGACGGGTGATGTTACAGAGGTGGTATTAGGCAGGGTTGATGATGAAGAGAATATGGAGATGAACTCAGCTCAGGTTTATATAAAACACAGGGGTTGTAAACAGTCTGGTTCAGCCTCAGACATTGGCCAGGGAGGAGGAAGTGGTTCATGGATAGGGGACAGAATTGCTTATGGAGAACGATCACACTAGCTCCACTCTTCCCAAAATTAAAACTGCAAGAACATTATTTCCGTGAAACCAGGTTTCCAGATCTCATAGCGGGAAATAGAGACTTGCCAGGGACAGCAACAGCAGCACAGATGAGAGAGCAAATTATAAGAACTCTAATACACGTAGCAATGGTTTATAAAGCTAATATCTGGAGATGGAGATTTGACAGGAACAACAAAAGTAGCATGGAGAGCAGAATAAATGGCAAGAACGGTAATAGCAGTTAAACATGGTTTATGGAATTAATAGCTGGATCGAGAGACTTACCAGCAGGGACACCAATAATAGCCAGGATGGGATAGTAAATGTGTTGAATAATCGTCAGTGCGTAATAGATCCGACTGTTTAATTGCAGCCAATCATAATTTGCAGAGAGAAAGTCAAACTCCCAGATGGAACTCCTGCCCATTGTTGTAACATTCCAATCTATTGTTCTCAGATTCAGACCCATTGTTGTAACATTCCAATCTATTGTTCTCAGATTCTGACCCATTGTTGTAACATTCCAATCTATTGTTCTCAGATTCTGACCCATTGTTGTAACATTCCAATCTATTTTTCTCGGATTCTGACCCATTGTTGTAATATTCCAATCTATTGTTCTCAGATTCTGATCTATCCTCTCCCTCTCTCTGGAGCTGCTGATCCCTGTTAGTGTCGGGGATGATGCTTCTGCTGACACTATGGGATACCACACTGAAAGGAGTCCCTTATTAATAGAAGAGGGAAAACCTCCAGTGACACAATTAGGGCCCATGGTGACTGACGTTAATTACAGTCACTGAACAAACACGTTTAGTTAATCCCTTTCAATCAAACAGTTTTTGTACCACAATAAACTAAACATTTATCCAGTTTGGATGGGAATTATGAGGGTTCGTGAGAGAATGAATGGTGTAAATAGCAGAGGTACAGGACAGAATCTGTCAATTCTCTGTGTATATGAGAGTGATGACAGAGGACTGGAAGTCTGCAAATTTTACACCTTGTTTACAAAAAGGAGTTGCGGGAACCCATGTACTGTCAGTCATGTACTGTCACCACCACCTCTCTCCAAACCTCCACTGTTGTTAAATTATCAGACTGATTATCCGACACCCAGTACTGGATGAGCAGAAATTTCCTCCAATTAAATATTGGGAAGACTGAAGCCATTATTTTCTCTCCCCACTCCAACTCTGTTACCTTGCTATTTATTCCATCCCTCTCCCTGGTAACAGTCTGAGAGTCAGACAGTTTAATTGCAACCTTGGTGTCACATTTGGGATAAAATTAATGGGCACTTGGACAAATAGGTGTTAATTAAGGGAAAATTGTGTTTAACTAAATGGCTGGAGTTTTTTGAAAAGGTAAAAAGAAAGTTTGATGAGGGCAATGATGTTGATGTGGTTTAAATTGAATTCCAAAAGGCATTTGATAAAGTGCCACACAACAGACCTATGAGCAAAGTTATAGCTCATCAAATAAAACGAACAGTAGCAACATGAAACTAAGCTGGTTGAGTGACAGGAAACAGCGATAAGTGATTAATGGATGCTTTTCGGGCTGGAGTAAGGTTTGTAGTGGAATCGAAGCAAAATACTGCGGATGCTGGAAATCTGAAATATAAACAGAAAGTGCTGGAAATACTTAGCAGGTCTGGCAGCATCTGTGGAGAGAGGAGCAGAGTTAATGTTTCAAGTCGGTGACTTTTCATCAGAACTGGCAAAGTGGGGGTTTTGGGGGAAACACAAGTACAGAAATGTGACCATTAGAGCGGGGGTGGAGGATGGAGGGTGTTGAAATGATAAGTGAGCGGATGCTCGGTGTCACACTTTTGGACTGAGTGGAGGTGTTCCACAAAGCAGTCACCCAATCTGCGTTTAGCCTGCTGCGGTGTTACAGTGAACATCAACGCCAGCTCGAGGAACATCACCTCATTGTCCGATTAGGCACTCTGCAGCCTGACGGTCTGAACACTGAGTTCAACGATTATTTTGTTCTATCATTTTTTGCCATGTGCCAGCATTAAACTGATTTTTTTATGTTGGTGCTTTTAGCTCAGGCTGTTCATTATTCTGTCATTTAACACCCCCACTACACTAATGCTTTGTCTTTTGCCGCACAACTAGCACACTTTCTTTGCCTTTGCCCCATGACCTCCTGGTCAGTTAATCTCTCTGACCCTCTGTTCTATCAACAGCTCTTCTGTTCTCTTTTGCCCCACCCCTGCTTTATTTGCTTAAAACCTATTACATTTCTAACCTTTGCCAATTCTGATGAAAGGTCACAGAACTGAAACGTTAACTCTGCTTTTCTCTCCACAGATGCTGCCAGACCTGCTGGTTCTTTCCAGCACTTTTTGTTTTTATTTAAGGTTTGTAATGGAATTTCCCAGGGATCAGTGTTGGAACCCTTTCTCTTCCTGACAAATATTAATGACCTGGACCTCGGTGTACAGGACACAATTTCAAAGTTTGCAGATGATACAAAACTTGGAAGCATTGTGAACTGTGAGGAGTAAATTGTAGAAAATCAAACGGACATGGACAAGTTAGTGGAATGGACAGACAGGTGGCAGATGAAGTTCAATGTGGAGAAATGTGAAGTGATTCATTTTGGCAGGAAGAACATGGAAAGACAATGTATAATAAAGGGTACAATTCTAAAGGGGGTGAGGAGCAGAGGGACCTGGATGTATATGTGCATAGGTCATTAAAGGAGGCGGGACAAGTTGAGAGAGTAGTTAATGAAACATACAGTATCCTGGGCTTTGTTAACAGCAGCATGGAATACAAGAGCAAAGAGGTTATTTTGAACTTGTACGAGACACTAGTTCGGCCTCAGTTGCAGTATTACGTCTAGTTCTGGGCACCACACTTTAGGTAACGTGAAGACATTGGAGAGTGTGAAAAAACATTCGCAAGAATGGCTCCAGTGATGAAGAATATCAGTTCTGAAGATAGACTGGAGAAGTTGGAACATTTTCCTTAGAGAAGAGAAGGCTGAGAGGAGATTTGAAAAAAGGTATTCAAAATTATGATGCGTCTGGGCAGAGTGGATAGGGAAAACTGTTCCCATTCCTGAAAGGATCGACAACGAGAGGGAAAATAATTAAAGTAATTGGTAAAAGAAGCAGCAGTGACATGAGGAAAACGTTTTCACACAGTGAGTGTTTAAGGTCTGGAATGCACTGCCTGAGAGTGTGGTGGAGGCAGATTCAATCGAGGCATTCAGGAAGAAATTGGATAGTTATCTGAAAAGGAAGATTGTACAGAGTTACAGGGAGAAGGCAGGGGAGTGACACTAGATGAATTGTTCTTTTGGAGAGCCAGTACAGACACGATGGACTGAATGGCCACCTTCTGTGCTGTAACAATTCTGTGATTCCGTGGCATTCGACCACAAAATGAGCTACCAACCTTATATTCGTGCCATCACTATGACGACCTATTTCCACATCAATAACATTGCCCAACGTCACCCCTGTCTCAACTCATCTGCTGCTGAAGCTCTCATTCATGCATTCATTACCTGTAGACTAGACTGTTCCAACTCATTCTCCCACATTCTACTATCTGTAAACTCGAAGTCATCTAAAACTCTGCAGTCTGTGTCTCAACTTACAACAAGTCCCATTCCCCGATCACTGACCTACATCAGCTCACAGTCAAACAATGTCTTGATATTAAAATTCCCATTCATGTTTTCCAATCCGTCCATGGCCTCACCCCTCACGAATACTGTAATCTCCTCCTGCCCCATAACCCTCTGAGATATCTCTGCTCCTCTAATTCTGGCCTCTTGTGCATTCCTGATTTTAATTACTCTACCTTTTGTGGCCACACCTTCAGTTGCCTCGGCCCCAAACTCTGGAATATCCTCCCTTCACAGCTCCACCTCTCCACCTCGCTTTTATCCTTTAAGACACTTCTTTAAAACCTGCCTCTTTGACCAAGCGTTTGGACACCTAACCTAATATCTTCCTTTGTTGTTCAATGTCATACTTTGTTTCATAATGCTGCTGTGAAGTGCCTTGGGATAAGTTCTTGTTGAAGTTTTCCTGACAGGATTTGTCATTAGCATATCCGTGCTGCTTGAAATTTATTATGCCATGCTTTTCCAAGCAACAAACATTTATAGTGGACATGCACACTCCAAGATTCAAAGACATACATCAAAGCTGCTGGAACAGAAGTTTGACGTGACATTCCACAACTCCTCATGCTACTAGCACACACAATGTACACCCGGGCACAGCACGGGGCAGTGTGCAGACCACACCGGAAGTGGCTGGTAACTCATATCACATCCTTTTGTGGATCCTTGCTTCCAAAGTGTGCGCAACAGTGGTGCTGTAGAGCCATAAATCACCACCAGGGAGAGATAGAGAGGGAAGGAAATACACTTTAAAGGGGGACATGGAAACAGATTTGAAGGCGAAAGATTTTCTCGAATATGGGAATGTACAGGGGAATTGGACTAATTGGAGGGGTGAGGACATGGAGGGATTCTAACACAAGAATGAGATTTATTTAAATTAAGGTGCTGCCAGACTGGGAGCCAACATATATCAGTGAACACCAGGGTGATGGATAATCGGGATTTAGTGTGAGTGAGGAAACAGGTAGCAGAGTTCTAGATGGGCGGTAGTTTATGGAAGTTTATAACTGGGAGGATGACCAGGATAGAATTGGAATAGTCAAGTGTAGATTTAACAAAGGTACAGATGAGGGTTTATGCAGCAGATCGGCCGAGGCAGAGGTGGAGTAGGCAGGGTTTGTGATGGAGAGAATATGGAGATGAACTCAGCTCAGGTTTAAATAGAACACAGCAGTTGCAAACTGTCTGGTTCCGCCTCAGACATTGGGCAGGGAGGGGTATTTGGTTCTCAGATAGGGGACTGAATTTTTGATGGAGACCAATAACACTGGCTTCATTCTTCGAAAAAAACAAACTAAATTACTTGAACAGTATTTCAGTGAACCAGGGTTTACAGATCTTATATGTGAAAATAAAGACTTACCAGGGGCAGTAACAGCAGGAGAGATGAGGGTAAATTACAAGAACTATAATACCGTTAGCAATGGTTGTAGAGCTAATAGTTAGAGACAGATTCATCAGGAATAACAACAGCAAAAAAGAGGGACGCAGAAGAGGCCTGAATTAGAGGAGCACAGATATATTGAAGGGTTGTGGGGCTGGATATTACAGATACAGGACGGGAGTTGAGGTCCTGGAGGGAAAACAAGGTGGAGAATTTAAATAAAGACATTATTTGATCAGGAGTCAATGTCGGTCAGTGATATGTGAATGGCACTTGCTGCGAATTAGGACATGGGCAGCAGAGTTCTGGAGGATTTCAAGTTAACAGAGAGTAGCATGCGGGAGACCAGACAGGAGCGTGTTGGAATAGTCATTTCTAGGGGAAATGAAGGCATGAATGAGTATCAGCAGCAGATGGGCTGAGACGGGTGATGTTGCGTGCTGTTACTGAGGTGGAAACAGGCGGTCCTGGTGATAGAATGAATATTATGTTATAAGCTCATTTTGTGGTCAACTGTGACACCAAGGTTGAAAACAGACTTTCTGAACCTCAGACTGTTACCAGGGAGAGGGATGGAATCAACAGCAAGGGGACAGAGTTGGAGTGGGGAGTGATAACAATGGCTTCAGTTTTCCCAATATTTAATTGGAGGAAATTTCTGCTCATCCAATACTGGATGTCGGATAAGCAGTCTGATATTTTAACAACAGTGGAGGAGTGGAGAGACGTGGTGCTGAGGTAAACATGATGGAGTTCTTTGATAAAACAATGGAGAGGGTTGATGAGGCTAGTGTGATTGAAGTTATATATATGGACATTCAAAAGGTGTTTGATCAAGAGACATTCAATAGACAGCTTAGGAAAACTGAACCCTATGGATTAAAGGGACAGTGACAGCGTGGATATAACATTGGCTAAGGAACAGTAAACAGAGAGAAGTGGTGAAAGGTTGTTGTTCAGACTCGATGGGAGTATACAGTGGTGTTCCCCAGGGCTCGGTATTAGGACCACTGCTCTTTGTGCTCTTGGAAAACAAGGGGTGGGTAGGGCAGAGCCCCCTCCTTCTCCCTCCTTACAGAGATTCCCCTCTCTGCAGCCTCTGCTCCATTTGTTGGTCATGTGACAGACCCAGAGACACTGTAACTACAGTCCCCATACCTTGTCCAGAGTTGGGTCACCAAATCCTCTGTCCTCTCTGAATGTCTGCAGCAGATCACAACACAACCTCCAGAAAACGATTAACAGCACCTCCAATAACTTTACAATAGCAGAAGTAAGTCAAAAGCCCTCACCTGCAAGTTGGATGCCTGGTCTTTTTAAATAACACTAGAGCGGGTTCCTCGTGCTGCTGAATGTCTGTTCAGCTGAGAGTGACTAACACAGGCGGTCAGTGGACATGCAAAGACCAAGTTTCAAAGACGTCCATCAAAGCTGCCGGAATGGCTGATCGACATCATATTCAGACCCTCCTCACACTGCAGACACACACAAGTTACACCCACGCTTGCACCCCGGCCAGCCTGGGTTTCCTGTACAATGTGCTGAATGTGACCGGCAGTGCAGCTCACACCATTTTCTGGATCCAAACTTCCACAGCACCAGTAGAGCTGGAGAGATGAAATGTGTGATCAGAGAGAGAGACAGAGGGAAGGAACTCTCTTTAAAATGGAATTAGATAAAGATTTTAAGATGAACAAGTTTCAGGAATATTGGAAATGGGCAGGGGATTGGGATTATCAGAGGGCTGAGGCCGTGGAGGGATTTGATCATACGAGTGAGAATATTAAAATTGAGGTGTTACTGGACCAAGAGCCAATGTAGGTAAGTGAGCACAGGGATGTTGGGTGAACAGAATCTGGTGTAAATTAGAAGTTGGCAGCAGAGCTTTGCATGATCACAATGTTACAGAGAGTAGAATGTGGGAGAGCAGCCAGGAGTGTGTTAGAATAGTCAAGTCTCGAGGTGACAGTCAACCCTTCCTGCCACAATGGACAATTTCACCTTTTCCCACATTATACTCCATTTGCTAGATCTTTGACCACTCGCTTAACCTATCTGTATCCCTTTGTAGCGTCCTTATGTCCTCTTCAGAATTTATCTTCTTAACTATCTTGGAATCATTAGCAAATTTAGCAAGCATACCTTCGGTCCACTCATCAAAATCATTTATATACATTGTAAAAAGTTGAGTCCCCAGCACTGACCCCTCTGGCACACCACACGTTACATCTTGCCAGCCATAATAATGACCCATTTATGCCTACGCTGTTTCCTGTTAGTTCGCCAATCTTCCATCCATGCCAATATGTTACCCAATACACCATGAGCTTTTATTTTCCACAATGACGTTTGATGTGGAACGTTATCAGATGCCTTCTGGAAATCTAAGTACAGAACATCTCCCAGTTCCCCTTTACCAACAACACATGTTACTTATTCAAAGAACTCCAATAAATTGGTTAAACATGATTTCCCTTTCACAAAAACATGTTGACTCTGCCTGATCACCTTGAATGTTTCTACCTGCCCTACTATAACGTCTTTAATAATAGCTTCTAACATCTGATCCATTGCCAGAAAGCCATTCTCACCTGCTACAGGTCGTATGTCCACTATATTTATTCTGATGTTGTGCGGTATTTGAACTGTTTGTCCTCAATAGAGTCATCGAGATATACAGCACAGAAACATGACCTTCGGCCCACTGTGTCTGTGCCAGCCATCAAGCACCTAACTATTCCTATCCCAGTTTCCAGCACTTGGCCTGCAGCCTTGTTTGGTATGGCGTTTCAAGTGCTCATCTCAACACTTCTGAAATGTTGTGACTGTTCCTGCCTCTACCCTTCAGGCAGTGTGTTCCAGATTCCAACTACCCTCTGGGTGAAAATTCTTTTCCTCAAATCCCCTCTGAACCTCCTGCCCCTTACCTTAAATCTATGCCCCTGGTTATTGACCCCTCCGCTAAGGGAAAAAGATTATTCCTATTTAACCTATCAATGCCTCTCATAATTTTGCATTCCTCAATCATGACCCCTCTTATCCTTCTCTGCTCTAAGGGAAATAACACTGGACTTTTCTGTCGCTCTTCACAGATGAAATTGTCCAGCCCAGGCAACATCCTGGTGAATCTATTCTGCTCCGCCTCCAGTGCTATCACATCCTTCCTATTGTGCAGCAACCAGAACAATACACAGTACTCCAGTTGTGGCCTAACTGGATTTTTATACTGCTCCATCATAACCTCCCTGCTCTTATATTCTATGCCTCAGCTAATAAAGGTAGGTGTCCCAAATGCCTTCCTAACCACATTGCCTACCTGTGCTGCTGCCTTCAGTCATCTATGGACAAGTACACCAAGGTCCCTCTGACCTTCTGTACATACTAGCGTCCGACCATCCACTGTATGTTTCCTTGCCTTGTTAGTCCTCCCAAAATGCATCACCTCACACTTCTCAGGATTAAATTCCATTTGCCACTTCTCTGCCCATCTTACTAGCCCATCCAAACCGACATGTAATCGAAGGCTCTCCTCCTCACTATTTACAACACCAAAGATTTTCGTGTCAGCTGCGAACTTACTGGTCATACCTCCTATATTCACGTCCAAATCATTATTGTGCACTACAAACAGCAAGGGTCCCAGCACCGATACCTGCAGTACACCACTGGTCACAGGCTTCCACTCGCAAAAACAACCCTTGCCAATCACCCTCTGCCTCCTGCCGCTGAGCCAATTTTGGATCCAATTTACCAAATTGCCCTGGATCCCATGGGCGCTTACCTTCTTAACCAATCTCACATGTAGAACCCTATCAAATGTCTTACCGAAGTCAATGTAGAATACATCAACTACTTTACCCTCATCTACACATCTAGTCAATGCCTCGAAAAAATTCAATCAAGTTAGTTAGACACGATCTCCCCTTGACAAAGCCATACTGACAATCCCTGCCTCTCCACGTGGAGATTAATCCGGTCCCTCTGAATATTTTCCAATAGTTTCCCTGCAATAAACTGCTTGTGACCCTTCGACCTCCTTTTGCTTAATCTGTGACCCTTGATCAGATCTTACAGTGGTGTAGGAGAGGGAACAGAGTTCATTTCAAAGTCCTGACTCCCTTTTATATGATCCTGCACAAAGGACAGGGACTACTGGGCAGTATTGTGCTCAAAGGTTATCAGCATTAATTGATTATCCCTATATTTGTATATTATGGAACATTAAAACATACCCCTACTCTGGTGTCAAGTGTAACCTCAATATTCATGATTAAAATATCAGAGGAGTGGGTACCAGACACCTCTGATGACCCTGAGGTACAGGCGATTCTCGAGTCGGTGCTGAGTGGATCCACAACCCATAAAGATAACTGTGGAAACATGAGCAGACCTGAAGAAATTAACTGACCATTGCATGATCCATGAAGCAGTATTCTTACCGAGCTGAGATTATATCATATATTCCAGACACTATCATGTCATTGTTATACCAGGGTGTAATTCACAAAGACACATTCACTACTAACTAAATGCCCCATTTGGCCAGTTAGAAAACGGGATGGTACCTGGAGACTGACTGTTGACCTCCACAAACTCAACACAGTCACCCCTGTGTGAACCCGGTTGTCTGATAGACACCCACCCTACTCTCCCGGATTCCCAGCGGCAGGACTGTCTTCAGCACCATGGATATCTCTAATGGTTATTGGAGTATCCCAGTACAACTAGAGAAACAATTTAAATTCACATTCACTTCTGAGGTCCAAAGATACCCCTGGATATGTCTGTTACAAGGGATTCCACAACAACAGCACTATTTCACACAAACATATGGCCGTGGAATTTATGAGCTTTTCACAGTCTTCCTGCTTGCTGAAATAAATTGATGATCGCCTCCTCATTCCCACAGACCGTGTCCACACATTTAAACCTTTTACTGGAACTTCTGCAGCTACTTTGGGAGCTAGTCTAAAAGACCATCCACGTAAGGCCCAGCTGGTGCAAGATCGTGTCACGTTTGTAGGTGTCCAGATTGGATCATTCAGCATCAGCCCAGACCAACATCAGGTCGAGGCCATCCAGCGTCTACCCCTGTCCACCTCAAAGACTGCCCTGTGTCCTATCCTCAGGCTGGTGGGGTATAAGTGGACCCACATCCAGTGTCTACCAGGTCCACCCCAAATACTGCCCTGTGTCCTATCCTCAGACTGGTGGTGTTTCAGTGGACCCTCATCCAGTGTCTACCCCTGTCCACCACAAAGACTGCCCTGTGTCCTATCCTCAAGCTGGTGGTATTTCAGCGGACCCTCATACAGTGTCTACCCCTGTCCACCTCAAAGACTGCCCTGTGTCCTATCCTCAAGCTGGTTGTATTTCAGTGGACCCTCATACAGTGTCTACCCCTGTCCACCTCAAATACTGCACTGTGCCCTAGCCTCAGGCTGGTGTGGTATCAGCAGACCCTCATACAGTGTCTACCCCTGTCCTCTTCAAAGACTGCTCTGTGTCCCATCCTCAGACTGGTGGGTTATCAGCGGACCCTCATCCAGTGTCTACCCCTGTCCACATCAAAGACTGCCCTGCGTCCTATCCTCAGACTGGTGGGATATCAGCAGACCCTCATACAGTGTCTACCGCTGTCCACCTCAAAGACTACCCTGTGTCCTATCCTCAGGCTGGTGGGGTATCAGCGGACCCTCATCCCTCGATTTGCAGAGACTGTGACTCCTCTTTATGAACTACCTAATGGTGATGATGACCAGTTTTAACCCAGTAGGACTGAAGAGAGCACAGAAGCAGCAACACAACTGAAGAAAGCTGTCGCCTCGGTAACGTGTCTGATCTCACCGAACCCTGACAAGACTTTCCACATGGAGGTAGGGGACACTGTGAAAAGCCTGGCTGCTGTCCTATGTAGAGAAAACCAGGAGAAACTACTCCCCATTGTGAATGATCCAGAATGGTGAGTGGGACTGAACTGATTTACTCTGTTTGTGAAAGACATTTGTTAACCACGTTCTGGGACATCAAACATTTCACTTACATCACGGGGTTCAACAGGCTGATACTTTCCAGTCCATTATAAATTTTCCAAGTGTAGGAAAGCAATAGTAATAGTAATCCCCTGTCAGAGAGTCATAGTCATTTCGAGTCCATGCCAGCTTTGTAGATAAATCCAGTCAGTCTCATTCCCCATCTCTGTCTCCATATACCTGCAAGTCGATTTCCCTCAAGTGTTCATCCAATATCCTTTTGAAATCATTCACCATCTCCGCTTCCACCACCCTCGTAGGCAGTGATTTCCAGGCCATTCCCACTCGCTCTGTAAAAAAGTTGTTCCTCACATCCCCCCTGTATCTCTTGCCACAACCTTAACTCTAGTCCTTGTACCATTAACTAACGGGAAGATCTTTTCCTGTCTACCTTATCCAAACATGACATCATCTTGTATACCTCTATCAAATCTCCCCTCAATCTCCTTTACTCCAAGAAAAACAATCCCAGCTTTTCCAAACTAACTTTGTCGCTAAAATCCTCCATCTCTGGAACCATTCTGGTAAATCTCCTCTACACCCTGTCAAGGACCCTCACATCCTTCCTAAACTATGGTGAATGGAACTGAATGCAGTACTCCAGTTGGGGCCTAACCAGAGCTTTATAAAGGTTCGGCATAACTTGCCTTCTTCTGTACTCACCACCTCTATTTATTTTAGGATAGTCAGTATGGATTTGTTAAGGGAAGATATTGTTTCACCAACTTGATCGAATGTTTTGAAGAAGCAACAAGGAAGATAAATGAGGGTAGTGCAGTTGATGTGGTCTACTTGGATGTTAGCAAGGCTTTTGACAAGGTCCTACATAGTAGACTGGTTCATAAAATAAAATCCCACGGGATCCAGGGAAATGCAGCAAGGTGGATACAAGATTGGCTCAGTGGCAGGAAAGAAAGGGTAATTGTTGATGGCTGTTTTAGAGACTGGAAGGCTGTTTCCAGTGGCGTTCCACAGGGCTCAGTACCGGGTCCCCTGCTTTTTGTGGTGCAAGTTAACGATTTGGACGTAAATGTAGGGGGTATGATCAAGATGTTTGCAGACGACACGAAGATTGGCCGTATGGTAGATAGCGAGGAGGATAGCTGTAGACTGCAGAAATATATTGATGGCCTGGTCAGATGGGCAGAAACGTGGCAAATGGAATTCAACTTGGAGAAATATGAGGTAATGCATTTGTGGAGGTCAAACAAGGAATACAGGAATAATGTCAAAATACTGAGATGTGTAGGGAAAGTGAGGGACCTTGGATTGAATGTCCACACATCCCTGAAAGTCGCAGCAGAGATCGATAAGGTGGTTAGGAAGGCATATGGAATCCTTTCCTTTATTAGCCAAGGTACAGAATACAAGAACAGGGAGGTTATGCTGGAACTGTATAACTCATTGATTAGGCCACAACTTGAGTGCTGTGTACAGCTCTGGTCTCCTCAGTACAGAAAGGATGTAATTGTACTAGAGAGGGAACAGAGGAGATTTACGAGGATGTTGCCAGGAATAGAAAAATGCATCTATGAAGAAAGATTGGATAGACAGGGGTTGTTCTCCTTGGAACAGAGAAGGCTGAGGGGTGATCTGATTGAAATGTACAAAATTATAACGGGCCTGGATAGAGAGGAGGTGAAGACTCTATTCACCATAGCATCGAAGAGGGGGAATAGAGTTAAAGTGATTGGTAGAAAGATCAGGTGGGAGATGAGAGTGGTGGCGGTCTGGAATTCACTGCCTGAAAGGACAGTTGAGGCAGAAACCCTCAACTCATTCAAAAATAGTCTGGATATGCACCTTAAGTGCTGTAATCTGCAGCTCTACGCACCAAATGCTGGAAGGTGGGATTAGAATAGGTGGATCATTTTCTGGCTGGCGCAGACAAGGTGGGCCAAGTGGCCGATTTCTGTGCCTTAACTTTATATGATTCTACTAGAATACAAGAATGCTTCCAGGGATTGGGGTGTTTTAGTTACAAGGTTAGTTTGGAGAAGGTGGAGTTGCTCTCCCTGGAGTAAAGGAGATTGAGAGAGATTTGAAAGAAGTTTAGAAGATTATGATAGGCTTAGGTAAGATAGACAGGGAAAAAACTGTTCCCATTAACTGATGAAAGACGGAATAGGGGACACAGATGGAAGGTTTTGGGTAAGAGATGCAGGGGGAATATGAGGAAGAACTTTTTTACACAGTGGATGGTAATGAGCTGGAACTCACTGCCCATGAGGGTGATGGAAGCCGAGACAATCAATGATTTCAAAAGGAAATTGGATGGGCACATGAAGGAAATGAACTTGCAGGGATACGAGGATTGAGTGGGGGAATGCGACCAACTGGAGTGTTACACAGAGAGACACATGGAGAGTCCGACTGGTCTCCTCCTGTGTCATAAATGACTCTCTGACACTCTGTGACTATGTTGGATATGCCGCCCACTCCTGCCTTGGGAAAGATCCGGATGCAGTGAAGATCAATGAAACTGTGACTTTAACAGCCACCGATAGCTCCGTCCTCACCCTGGTGTGAGGCTCCAGGTCGTGCTACAGGAGGTGTCACAGCTCTGTGACCACTTCCTTATTGAATCAGAGTCACCTCACACACTGCTCCTGGATTAGGTGTCGGTAGGAAAAATGCTCTAGGGAAAACCGGGTTGGAAGGACAGAGCCCCCTCCTCCTCCCTCTTTACAGAGACTCCCTTCTCTGCAGCCTCTGCTCCATTTGTTGGTCATATTTCAGACCCAGAGACACTGTAACTACAGTCCCCATGCCTCGTCCAGAGTTGATTCACCAAATCATCTGCCCTCCCTGAATGTCTGCAGCAGCTTAAAACACATCCTCCAGAAAACTATCCACAGCACCTCCACTAACTTTACAATGGCAAAAGTAAGTCAAAAGGCCCTCACCTGTAAGTTGGATGCCTGATCAATTGAAATAACTTTGGGGGGTGTCAGTGGGGGAGGGTGGGGTGGGAGTTCCTCATGCTGCTGAATCTATGCTCTGCTGAGAGTGACTTACACAGGTGGTCAGTGGACATGCACAGACCAAGTTTCAAAATCGTGCATCAGTGCTGCAAAAATGGCTGATTGACATCAGTACAAGCCCCTCCACGCATGAACAACACATACATGGCACCCAGGCTAGATCCCTGCCCAACATGGAACACTGTGCTGACCACACTAAAAGTGACCAGCTGTCAGTTCACATCATTTTATGGATCTAGGTTTCTGTAATGATGGCACCGGTGGGACTGCAGAATGAAAACCACAGCTGGCGGAGATAGAGAGGGAAAGCAACTCACTTTAAAAATGGAATTGGTAGCAGACTCAAAGGCATAAGATTTACAAGACTATGGGGAATGGTCAGGGGAATGGGATTAATTGGACATGTGAGGACACGGAGGTATTCATACACAAGGCTGAGAATATTAAAATTAAGGTGCTGCCAGACCGAGAGGCACTGTTGATCAGTGAGCACATGGGTGATGTGTGATCGATATTTGTTGTGAGATAGATATAGGCAGCAGAGTTCTTGATGGGCTGTGGTTTATGGAGATTTATAACTGGAGGCGGCCAGGAAATAATTTGAAGAGTCAAGTGTGGATTTAACAAAGATACGATGAGGGTTTACGCAGCTGGTAGGCTGAGGCAGATATTACAGAGGTGTTATTCGTGTCAAGAAACACAATATGCCAATGAGGAATTTTAATTCATCAGTTGGAAACTTACATTAAAGTTTGAATGGAAAAAATCCAGCAAAAAACTGGGAGCCAAGATGGCCACTGCAATTTGTATCTGAAGCACCTTTTCATTTTCCAACATCTCCAACAGGAGACACATGTCGGATGAGCCTGGACCCAAAATAATGGCTTGCTCTTGAGACTGAATTTGCTAAGATTGCATTCATTAGCATGGAATTCAAGGACATCCTGACACACTGATTTTTGAAAGCGTAAACTACTCCAAGTAAAATAATGGCATCCTGACCCCTGGGGTGATGGAAATTCCTCACCTTGAATGTCATTGGAAGGCTCCAGAAAATATATTGAGGCAGCCATGAGATCGTCTGACCATTTCTGTGAAAGCTGGGAGTTTCCCCTGGACAAAGACAGACAAGCCAGTGAGTCAAAATGGAAGAAGCAGAAGGTTGGTTTCCTTCCCCCCTCCCCTAGCACCAGCGCACCCGCGCCCCCCTTCCAACCAACCCCAAGCCCCATTCTCTTTCTGTCTCTCTCCAGATGACATCACAAGTTTGAAAACTATTTGCGAGTGTGGACCCTCCAAACCTGCAGATTGCTACAGACTGAGGCACCAGGGGAAAAAGGCCAACTACCAGTCTGCCTTCAAGAAAATCCTGAGCCATGTGGATCAGCCACAATGGGCACCTCGACCAGCCAAATACTTCAAGAGTACAACTTCAGCCGGAAGATCAGGGAATTATCAAACCTCACAGACTGCATATTATGTTTTGATTTATTCTGGACTCTAAATCCAGCCACGATTTTACTTCTCATTCTGTAATATATTTGTGTACGTGAGATTCTTGTGTCAGTGGCAGCATAATTGTACAACTTACATTTTTATTATTTTATTTTGATCGGGTTTAGATGTTAAGTGTATTAAACTCACCTCTTTCATGTTTAAACGCAAGAAAACCTTTCCAATTGGTTCCTTGACTATGACACCAAAGGTAAAAAGTAAAACATCACAAAAATGGTAAATACATTCACGGTTAAAAAAGACCAAACACTATTGTGGTCAATTAAGAGGAAGGACTGTGACCCCTCCTCACCTGGCTGTAACAATATGAAGGGTTGGAGATGGAGTTAATATGGGGGTGAACTGAGCTCAGCATTAAAGATACCAGAGGCTGTAAACTTCCTGGTTCAGCCTCAGTGAGGGGATTGCAGATCGTGGAGAGGGAATAGAGTTTGTGACAGAAAGTGAAGACAATGGATTCATTCTTCTCACGATTTAAATGACAAGAACACTAATTCTGTGAAATATGGTTTATGAATCTATTAGTTGGATACAGAGACTTACCGGGGACACCAATAATAGCGAGGCTGGGATAGAAAATTGTTTGAATCATCTTCAGTGCATAATAGATCCGCCGAACTAATGTTAGCTAAGTATAATCTTCAGTAACTAAACCAAACCAAAAGGAGAAACTCCTGCTGTCCATTGCTGTAACATTCCAATCTAATGTTCTCAGATTCTGACCCATTGTTGTAACATTCCAATCTACTGCTCACAGATTCTGATCTATCGTCTCCCTGTCTCTGGAGCCACTGATCCCTGTCAGTGCCCGGTTTGATGCTCCAGCTGACACTGTGGGTAAGACATTAAATGAAGATTCCTATTAATAGAAGAGGGGAACCCTCCAGTGACACAATTAGTGTCCAAAGAGACTGACATTAATTACAGTCACTGAACAAACAGGTTGAGTTAACCCCTTTCAATCCAGTACTTTTGTATCACAATAAAGTGGAACATTTAGCTGGTCTGGATGGGATGTGTGAGGGTTGCTGAAGGAAGGAATGGTGGAAATAGCAAAGGCACTGGCCTGAAGTATTGTAAATGTTACATCCTCTTTTGAAAAGGAGAGATTAGATAAACGAGTGCTCGTCCTGACATATAGATAAATATATAAATGACATAGACTTAGAGTAAAACAAAAACATAATTTCAACTCTTGCAGATGACATGTAAATCATAAATGCTGTCATTAGTGTGGTAGACAGTAGCAGTATTAAGGAGGACATGGACAGTCTGGTGGTGACATGAGAATACACAAGGTGACTGAAATTTAACACATAGAATTGGGGAAGTGGTTATTTTGGCAGGGATAATAAGGGGAGTGAATAGAAACTGAACTGCACCATTTAATAGATGGTACAGGAGCACAGAGACTGGGTGTGCATGTACAGACACCTTCGATGGTGGCTGGACAAGTGGTGAAGGATTTAAAAAGGCATAGGAGATCGTTAGCTTTAGAACTAGAAGCAAAGAATTAAAAAATAACAACACAAGAACATTCTGCGAAGACTAGATAAATGACTGTTAAAGCCTCAGCTGGAATATTGTGTCCCATTCTGGACACCACACTTTATGAAGGATTGCAAGGCCTTGGAGATGGTGCTAGATGATATACTAGAATGGTAACAGGGATGAGGAACTTCAGTTATGTGGAGAGAAGCTGGGATTGCTCTCCTTAGAGCACAGAAGATAAAAGGGAGATTTAATCGAGGGGCTCAAAATGATGATGTGTGTTTCTCGAATAAATAAGGAGAATCTGGTTTCAAATGATGAAGGGTCAGTAACCAGTTTAATGTTGATTAACAAACAAACAGAGGAGAGATGAGGAGATTTTCTTTTCTTCACACAGCGAGTGTTTATGATTTGGAATTCACTTCCTGAAAGGGTTGTGGAAGCAGATTTAACAGAAACTTTCAGTCTGGAATTGGATCAATACTAACAGGGTGATTTACTGGACAGGGAGAAAAGAACAGGGGAGAGGAATCATTGGAAATCTCCTTCAAAGAGCTGGAACTGGTACGATTTGTGAAATAGTCTCCTCCTGTGCTGTGTGATTCTCTGACTGTCTGATAACAGAAACCATTGAGTATGTATTCCATGCGTACAATTGATAATCCAGCATCTTTTAAGATAGAGATTATTTGTTACTTGTTTTCTGATGAAGACAACAACAGAAAGACAAAAACAAAGGGTTGGTGAGATAAATTGTGTTGACAATTTGTTTATCGGATTATGACGTCTCTTTCTGATCACAGACCTCGCCTTGTTTCAATCAGTCAATTACAAACTCATTGATTTTATTCCTATTTCATTTCCTGTCTATTTGCTCTCAGGATATGGGTGATACTGACAAGGCCAGCATTACTTCCCCATCACTGGTTACCATGAGAAAATGGTGGGCCTTCATCCTGAACAACAGTAGTCCGTGTGGTGAAGGTGATCCCTCAAACAAACTAACATTTAGTATTTTGAGGAGGCAGATTCATTTTTGAGTAGTTCGGAATGAGTTGGGTCAGAAAGCAAGGATGAGAATTTTAAAATCGAGGCTTTACTGGATCAGGAACCAACGTAAGTCAGTGAGCACAGGAGTGATGGTTGAACGGGACTTGGTGTAAAGGCCTGTTACCCGACCCAAACCCGATGGGACCCGATGACATGTGTCGGGCCACTCTTCCGAACTCGACCTTTGGGCTTGGGTCGGGTCGGGTCGGGTCGGTCTCGGGGGGAAAATGGAGGGACCTGGGCCGGGTCGGGCTCGGATCCCACGTGCTTCCGTCGGATTCAGGTCGGGTTTTTGTTTGTGACCTGAGCAGGCCTTTTACTTGGTGCGAGTTTGTAAAGGAGTTTTATTTGTGCTGAAGTTTATGGCAGGGGCAGCACAGCTTAGATACAGAATAAAGCTGCCTCTGAACTGTTAAGTTAAACACTCCAGGATAGGTACAGGACGGGGTTAGATACAGAGAAAAGCTTCCTCGACACTGTCCCAATCAAACACTTCCAGAACAGGTACAGCACGGGGTTGGCTGTTTTCTGATTGGGAAGCCTGAGTGTTGAGTGCCTCAACGAGGTGCAGCTGAGAGTGCTGGTGGCAGTTGGAGGTTGCAGAGGTGGAGAGAGGAGCTAAAAACAAGCAGAGGAAAACTCCAACAACAATCACCTATAAAAGAGAAGAAAGAGACATTCTTTTTTTGTTGGAAACAAGGCTTTGGCTGGAGGTGGGTGCTGAACACCAGTAATTTACTTTGGACTGTTGGGGGAGGAACAAGTGGCTGGAACAACAAGGGGTGGGGCTGCCAATTCAACAGGAGTCTGTGCTGCTGCAAAAGCACACAGGAAAGCTCCCTCCCCACCCCAATTGCCAAGCCTGGGTCAGCTGAAGCTGCCCAGCTAAACAGACAGATAGATAGTGCCTGGGCAGCTTCAGCGGACCCAGGTGAAGAAGACTCCCCCAACCAGAAGACCGGAAGACCAACTTCAAAGACTGTTTTAAGTGTACTGTGAGCACCACCTCCAGAAAGCAAGTCATCCCTTCCAGCCTGCCTTTGCCTCTCCTCTATTACCTCTGCTTCTCCACTAACCTGTTGTTTGTTTGTTTGTCTTTTCAATTTTTTCTGTGAATCTCTGATATTTAGTGTGCAAGCCCACAATTTGGTGTGGGTTTAGCTCTTAGACCCATGGCAAGCCCTTCATCACCGGTGGCGGGGCCCTCTACTACCTATGCATCTGCAGCTTCTGTGGTTGCCCACGTGGCCCCGTCACCCTTTAAATTGCTAACATCCAGCCATGGGGTGAAGAGCTATCCCCACCCCAACATGTCTATTGAGGCCTGCGTAAAGGTAATGGCCGAGGTTGTCGGCCCCTCGGCCATTGTTGCGGCCTCAAAGATGTATGGGAAGGCTGTGTTCTTTTTGAGGACCGAGCGGGCGGTGTCCCTGGCCCTGGGTAAGGGGCACGCTGTGGGAGGGACCTTCCTGCCAGTGGACCCTCTGGGGGCCACTGCACATCGGATAATGTTGTCCAACGTCCCACCCTTCATTCCCAGTGAGCTCCTCCACCCCCACCTGCACCATCTGGGGGAGGCGAGGTCAGGGATCACCCCAGTCCGGCTTGGTCTTCGGGAGCACAGCCTCCAACATGGCTACTCCTTCCGCCGCCAGTTATTTATGCAGCTGGCGCGGGAGGAGGACACGGAGGGCCAATTTTATGTGGAGTTCCAGGGGACGGCCTACCGCGTCTTCTGGACCTCGGATGGGGCGCGGTGCCACGTCTGCAAGGTGGTGGGGCATGTTCGGAAGAACTGCCCCAACCTCCCGGCCGCCAGCTCCACCTCGGCGGCCCAGAGTGGTTCCACAGCACATCCTCCCACTCCCCGCACACATCCAATAGACACTGCTCAGTCGGTTCCGGAGGCTGTGGTTTTCACAGTCTCTGGTGGGGAGTGGAGTGTCCGTCCGAGCGGAAGGAAGACGCGGGGAAAAAAGAAACATCATGAGGCGCGTCCCCTGGACACTTTGACTCAACCCGAGCCTGAGCTCAGCCCAAAGCCCATTCCAATGGAATCCACCTGTCCCAGGGCTGGGCTCAGGCCGAGGGTGACAAGAAAGGGAAAAAAGGGTGTGGAGGCGGAGGCCTCTGATGACATGGAGGTCTCTGAGTCTCCACGCCCAAGTGCGAAAAAGAGGAGAAGGCACCCCTCCACAGAAATAACACAGGGCCCTGAGGTGCAGGGCCCATCTGTTGGAGGGGAGCTGCCTCCTGTTTCTGGTCCTCAGGTACCCCCTACCGCCACCACCAAGGATACAAAGTCCGGGCACGTGCTCCCTATTTCTCAGGATGAAGGGGAGGGGATGGCCCCGGTACATGAGGCCCCTCCTGAAGGAGTACGTGGGGCCCTGCTTGTGGTGGGGGAGACTAGGGAAGCCGCCCATTCTGCCACTGCTACTGGGTCGGATGTCCTGAATGAAGGGGAGGGCGAGGCCCCAGAGGGTCGGGCCTCCCAGCCGGAGTCCACCACCAACCAGGAGACACCCGACCCAGTTATAACTGAGAATGCTGCCCCATCTGCTGGGCCTGTGGGTGCTGGCAGAGCGGGAAATGGCCTCCTCTCGCCGCCTCCAGTCTCGGCTCCGGCTGGTTTCCCGGAGTCCGGAACTTCCGTCTCCCCTGGACCACTCATTGGCCTGGGGATGGAGGTGGAGGGGGGTCCTGAACCGCTGGTGCCTACAGGCTCCAGTTTTACAGTTTTACAGAACCCAGAGAGGACTCCTCCACCATCGATCCTGGGGGTGGGATCGTGACGGAGGCGGCACCAGCTGGCGCGGCCGCGACGTCCGCCCCACAGTGTGTGGTGGATGTGTCGGCCGCTGGCGGTGACGACACGGAGGAGGATGGGGATTCGGTGCGGGGCACGGAGGATGATCTTGATTCCATCGCCAGTGAGGTGGTGGAGTCCCTCGTGCCTCCCACCGAATCTCCTCTCATCCCCACGGCGGAACTCCGGGATTTCCTCGCGGCTTGCAGAGGTTGCCGCAATAAAGTTCAGCTGGCCCTCGACCGTTGGTCGAATCTGGCGCTGATCATCCAGTCCGTCCGTGCCGCCCTTAAGATAGCGGGCAAGCGCGCGGACGTGAAACTGGTTGAGAGGCGCCGTTTTAATGTGTTCCTCAATGGGTTGCTGGGGGAGTGGAGGGCCAGGTGCACTTCCACTCCCTCCTCACAGTGAGGTGTTGGTGACGGGTTTTAAGTACCTTTGACATGAAGATAACCATAGCCAGCCTCAAAATCAACGGCAGCAGAGGGGCTCACCGCAGATTTCACAATCTCTCAGTCCTGAGGGAAGGGAGATACGCGGTGAGCTTTCTGCAGGAAACCCACACTGTTCCGGGAGACGAAGCCACCTGGCTCCTGGAGTGGCAGGGTGGGATCTACATGAGTCACCTCACCCTTATTTCTAGTGGGGTGGCTATCTTGTTGGCCCCGACTTTTCAGCCGGAGATCTTGGGGGTCAAAGAGCTAGCGCCGGGCCGCTTGCTCCACCTCGCCGTTCGCCTGGGTAGAGTGCCGCTCCACTTTGTGAACGTATACGCGCCCATACCCGGCGCTTTGCAAGCGCGCTTCTTTGAAGAAGTGTCCGCTCTCTTGAGCTCCATCGATAGCGGCGAGAGCATCATCCTCGGGGGGGATTTTAACTGCACCCTCGAGGTGGGGGATCGCTCCGGTCCCCAGCGCGGCCAAGCGTCGGTGGAGGAGTTGAGGGGACTGATCAGCTCCCTTAACTTGGTGGACGTCTGGCGGAATCTCCATCCCGACTCCAGCGCCTTCACGTGGAGGTCTGAAGGAGGGGGGTCGCGGATCGACCGCCTCTACATTTCGCAGGCGTACGTCTCCCTCCGCACCGCACGCCGGCGGGGTCCGCGTACTGACACTTTAACAACCGGCTGCTGGAGGACGTGCGATTTCGGGACTCGTTCTGTCGATTCTGGGCCGACTGGAGAAGGAAGCAGGGGGGCTTAACCTCCTAGAGGCTTTGGCGGGATGTGGGCAAGACTCACATCCGCGTCTTCTGTCAGGAGTACGCGAAGATTTCGACTAAAAGGCGGGAAGCCGAGATCGGGCGCCTTGAGAGGGAGGTGCTCGACTTGGAATCCCGCCTCGGTCATGCCGTCGTGGACCCGGCCCTGTGGCAGGCGTACAAAGAGAAGAAGGGCGCGCTGAGGGACCTGCAGCTCATAGGGTCCCGAGGCGCGTACGTGAGGTCGCGGATCCAGATCCTGGAAGATTTGGACCGCGCCTCACCCTTCTTCTACTCGCTGGAACAATGGCGGGGGGTCCGTAAGCAGCTCGTCGAGCTGCTGGCCGACGACGGATCCTCCATCACGGATCCGGAAAGAATGGGCCTCCTGGTCCGGAATTATTACAGTGCGTTGTTCTCTCCGGATCCGTCCAGCGAGGATGCGCGCAGAGTTTTGTGGTAGGACCTGCCGCAGGTCAGCCCGGAGGGCGCTGAAGGATTGGAGGCTCCGCTCACGTTGGCGGAGCTGACTGGCGCCCTCCACCAGCTCTCGAGGGGCAAATCCCCAGGGCTGGATGGGTTGACCGTGGATTTCCTCAGGGCGTTCTGGGACGTCCTGGGGGACGATAACGCGCGGGTCCTGGGGGAAAGCCTGGCGACCGGGGAGATGCCCCTCTCGTGGCGCAGGGTAGTCATCGTCCTGCTGCCAAAGAGGGGCGATCTCCGCATACTTAAACACTGGCGTCCGGTCTCCCTCCTCAGCACGGATTATAAGATCTTTGCCCGGGATATGTCTGCCCGCCTGCACTCCGTGCTGGCCCACATGATCCACCCCGACCAGTCCTACACGGTCCCGGGCCGGTCCATCCAGGACAACATCCACCTGGTCCGGGACCTGATCCATCTTTCCCGGAGGACTGGTCAGTCGGTCGCCTTTCTCTCCCTCGATCAGGAGAAGGCGTTCGACAGGGTGGATCACGATTACCTTTTCGGGACTCTGCGCGCTTTCGGACTCGGGCCGCATTTTGTGGTCCGGGTCCGACTTTTATACACCGCCACAGAGTGTCTAGTCAAAGTTATCGGGTCCTTGACGGCGCCCCTTCGATTTGGGAGAGGAGTGCGTCAGGGGTGCCCCATGTCCGGCCAATTGTATACCATCTGCGTGGAGCCCTTCCTGTGCCTGCTTCGCAGGAGGTTGACGGGATTGGCTCTGCGCGAGCCGGCCATGCGGGTCGTCCTCTCGGCTTACGCTGACGACGTGCTCCTCGCAATCACAGATCCCGTTGACTTGCGGAGGATGCGCGACTGCCAGCAGACCTTTTCTGCCGCGTCCTCCGCGAGGATCAATTGGGAGAAATGTTCCGGACTCCTGGTTGGTCAGTGGCGGGTGGACTCCCTGCCGGAGTAGATGACACCTTTTGCGTGGAGCACCACCCACCTCCTCTATCTGGAAATCCACCTTAGCCCCGCTGAGGAAGCCTGGCCGGCAAACTGGCAGGAGTTGGAGGCGAAAGTCACCGCTCGGCTGGTGCGCTGGACAGGACTGCTCCGAGTGCTTTCTTACAGGGGCCGAGCGTTGGTCATAAACCAACTGGTGGCCTCCATGCTGTGGTACCGGTTGGTCACTTTGGCCCCGCCCCCAGTATTTGCCACCAAGATCCAGAAGAAACTCATCGATTTCTTCTGGGGCAAGAGGAAACACTGGGTCTCTGCCGCTGTCCTGAGTCTCCCGATCGAGGAGGGCGGTCAGTCACTGTTGTGTTTTCCGCACCCAGGCTGCGACTCTCCACCTTCGGACCCTGCAGAGATACCTGTACGTCGAGCGTCCTCCCAGATGGTGTGCGCTGGCGACGTATTTTTTCCGCCAGTGTCACTGCCTTCGAGATGACATGCAGCTCCCGGTGGAGCCGCGCCTCTCTGAAGGAGTTGCCTGTCTTTTACCGGGATCTTTTCCGAGTCTGGAACATGGTCGCCTCCAGTCAGGGCGCTCGCTCTCCGGCGGAGGTGAGCGCCTCGGCTGTCAGGGCGGCCGACTCCGGGGAAGGTCCGGCGGGCGGAGGAGTAGCCGAAACCCCCGTGACGCCCCTCACTGCGGGTGGCGAGGGGGCTCGGGAGTGCGGAGCGATCACGGCCGAGCTGACCCTCGCTCGACCGGAACTGCTCATCGGTCCCAGGCCCCGAAACCCTCCTCGGGAGCCGGTCCCACACAACCCGAGCCGCCTCTCGGAAATGCCCTCCGTGCCATTCCAATCAGCGCGGAGGGGTTTCCTGTCCGGGCTGCTCCTGCACACTCTCCACTTCCTCGCCCTCGTCAGCCGGCTGGACACGCCCTGGCGGTCCGCGTTGCCATCTGGCGGCGAGGGGAAACCCCGATGGAGGTCTCTCTATGCGGGAGTCTTCCCCCTTTACATCGGGGACCTGGGGTGGAGGGTGCTACACAGAGCAGTCCCGTGCAATCGGCTTTTAAGTAGGTTCACGGACTCCCAGGCCACCTCTACTTTCTGCGGCCTGGACGAGTCCGTGTTCCACATTTATACGGAGTGTGCGAGGTTGCAGCCCCTATTTGAGTATCTGAAGGGGCTGCTCCTCAAATTCTGGCTGCACTTCAGTCCCACGCTCCTGATCTTTGGGCACCCGGTGCGGAGGGGCTTGGGCCGGGAGGAGGATCTCCTCGTCGGTCTGCTCCTGGGCCTGGCCAAGGTGGCAATTCACAGGTCCAGGTTGCGGGCCGTCGGGGGGCCCGTCCTCCCCGATTGCCTGCCCCTCTTCCGCGGTTAGATTCGCGCCTGGGTGTCTCTGGAAAAGGAGCATGCGGTGTCCGCTGGTACGCTTGAGGCCTTCCGCGACCGGTGGGCACCGCAGGGACTGGAGTGCATCGTCGACGCCGAGAATGGCATTTTAATTTGAGTTTTTTGTTTATTTATCTGTTTTTAATAAAGTTGTTTTAAAAGTATAAGTGTGCATATAAAGGGGGCCTGAGGAATAAAGGCCCCCTCGACATATAAAAAATATATAATGGGGGCCTGAGGAATAAAGGCCCCCTCGACATATAATATATAGAAGGGGGTGGGGGGACGGGGTTAGATATAGAGTAAATCTCCCTCTACACTGTCCGCATCAAACACTTGCAGTGCAGGGATGGCACGTGTTTACAAAAGAGCAAATGTCAATCTATCTATGCTATCTATGTTACAAGGATAGTTTGGAGAAGCTGTAGTTGTTCTCCCTGGAGTAAAGGGGATTGAGAGAGATTTGATAGAGGTGTACAAGATTATGATAGGCTTATATAAGATAGACATGGAAAAACTGTTCCCATTCACTGATGAAACACGGACTAGGGGATACAGATGGGAGATTTTGGGTAAGAGATGCAGGCGGAATATGAGGAAGAACTTTTTTACACAGTGGATGGTAATGAGCTGGAACTCACTGCCCAGGAGGGTGGTGGAAGCCGAGAAAATCGATGATTTCAAAAGGAAACTGGATGGGCACCTGAAGGAAATGAACTTGCAGGGATACAGGGATTGAGAGGGGGAGTGGGAATGACTGGATTGTTCCAAACAGAGCTGGCATGGAGGGGTAGAATGGCTTCCTTTTATGTCGGAAATGACTTTATGACTACATGGATTTCTACGTCTCTATGTTGGATACGGCACCTGCTCCCACCTGCAAAGTTCCAGATACATAGAAGTTCAATGAAACTGTGACCTTATCAGCCACTGAAAGCTCCGTCCTCACCCTGGTGTCAGGCTCCAGGTCGTGTTACAGGCGGTGACACAGCTCTGTGATCATCACCTTATTGAATCAGAGTCACCTCACACACTGCTCCTGGGTTAAGTGTAGGTAGGAAAAGTGCTCTTGGAAAACACGGGGTGGGTAGGACAGAGACCCCTCCCCCTCCCTCTTTGCAGAGCTTCCTCTCTCTGCAGCCTCTGCTCCATTTGTTGGTCATGTGACAGACCCAGAAACACTTTAACTACAGTCCCCATACCTCGTCCAGAGTTGGGACACAAAATCCTCTATCCTCCCTGAATGTCTGCAGCAGCTCACAACACAACCTCCAGAAAACCATCCACAGAACCTCCACTAACTGTACAATAGCAGAAGTATGTCAAAAAACCCTCACCTTTAAGTTGGATGCCTGGTCCTTTTAAATAACACCAGAGGGGGTCCTTCGTGCTGCTGAATGTATGTTCAGCTGAGAGTGACTGACACAGGCAGTCAGTGGACATGCAAAGACAATGTTTCAAAGACGTACATCAAAGCTGTCGGAATGGCAGATTGACGTCAACTCAAACCCTTCCTCACACTGACAGCACATGCACAGTATAGCCAGGCTAGTTCCCTGCCCAACATGGGGCACTGTGCAGGCCACACTGGAAGTGGCCGGCAGTTCAGTTCACATCATTTTACAGATCCAGGTTTCCATACCGTTGGCACCAGTGCCGTCATGGAGTGAAAATCACAGCAGGGGAAGATATAGGTGAAAACAGCTCACTTCTAAAAGGGAATAGGAAAAATACTTGAAGGCATTAGATTTACAAGAATATGTGACATGGAAGGGAAATGGAACTAATTGGAGGGGTGAGTCCATGGAGGGATTCAAACACAAGAATGAGAATATTAAAATTAAGGTGCTGCCAGACCAGGAGCCAATGTCGATCAGTGAGCACAGGGATGATGGGTGATCGGGATTTGGTGTGAGTTAGGATACAGGCAGCAGAGATCAGGATGGGCTGTGGTTTATGTAGGTTGATAACTGAGAGGGTGACCAGGATAGAATTGGAATAGTTAAGTGTGGATTTAACAACGGCACAGATGAGGGATTATTTGCAGATGGGCAGAGGTGGTGATGGGTGACATTACAGAGGTTTTGGTAGGTAGGGTTGGTGATAGGCGGAATATGGCAATGAACTCAGCTCAGGTAGAAATATAGAGGTTCCAACCGTCTGTTTCAGCCTCAGGCATTGGGTAGGGAGGGGAATGCGGAAAGTGGATGCAGAGTGGAATGTGAGATAGAGTCTGAAGACTGTGGCTTACGTCTTCCCAAGATTTACATGACAAGAACACTAAATCAGTGAAATATGATTTATAGATCTAATAGTTGAATACAGAGACTTACCAGGGACACCAAGAATAGCGAGGATGGAATAGTAAATCGTTTGAATCATCTTCAGAGCATAACAAATCGAATGCTATCCAAAAATAATCCGCAGTAACGAGGCTAAACCAATAGGAGAAACTCCTGCTGTCCATTGTTTTTAACATTCCAATCTACTGTCCTCAGATTCTGACCCATTATTGTAACATTCCAATCTATTGTTCGCAGATTCAGATCTCTCCTCTCTCGCTCTCTGGAGCCACTGATCTCTGTTAGTGCTGGGGTTGATGCTCCCACTGACACTATGAGCCAGCACATTGAAAGGAGTCCCTTCTTAATGGAAAAGGAAAACCCTCCAGTGACACAATTAGGGTCCTTAAGGACTGACGTTAATTACAGTCAATGACCAAACAGGTTCAGTTAACAACTTTCAATCCAACACTTTTTCGACCACAATAGTTTCGAAGATTTACCCAGTCTAGATGGGATATATGAGGTTTGTTGAGGGAAGGAATGTGGGAATAGCAGAGGCACTGGCCAGAAGCTTTCCATCCTCCTTGGATCTGGGAGTGCTGACAGAGGACTGGAGGTTTGTAAATGTTAAAACCTGCTTACAAAAGGAGACATTAGCTAAACCCTGTAACTACTGACCAGTCAGTCTAAAGTCGGTGGTTGGAAATTTCTAGAGGCCGTGACCCAGTACAAAAATATATCATTCTAGGAAAAACATGTGATATTAAATGACAAACAGTACAGATAGGTTAATGGAAAATCAAGTCTGATAATCTTGATCAAGTTAGTTGATGACATAACTGTAAGTGTTGATGAGGATAGTGTGTTTCCTGTTAAGTGTCTGGACGATCAAAAGGCCCGTGATCAAATGACATTTCATAGACTTGTTATGAAAAATGTAACATGCGGATTAATGTGACAGTGATAGTGTGGATATGATACTGACTCAGGGACAGAAAGCAGAGAGAAGTGGTGAACAGACATTGTTCACAGTGGGGAAGGGGGAGAATACACTGCTGTTTCTCAGGGGTCAGTATTAAAACCAGTGCTCTTCCTGACATATATATAAATATACAAGTGACATAAACTTATATGTAAAACAACATAATTTGAACCCTTGCAGATGACATGACACTTATAAATAAGGGAGGCAAAGGGACAGACCACAGAATTACCCAATCTCACTGATTTTGTTTATTTTTAATTTATTCTGGACTCTAATCCAAATTGAAATTTAGTTCTCACTATATAATTTATTTCTTTGTGATTTGCTTTTCTGTGTGTGTGTGTGTGTGTGTGTGTGTGTGTGTGTGTGTGTGCATGAATGTGTGTATGTTTATTATTTTACTTAGATTCAGTTGAGATTGTTAAGTATAATAAACTCACCTCTTGATTCTTCTTCTTTTGCCTCCTTATCTCGAGAGACTGGAGGTGGTCAGTGGTGTGTGGAGCAGCCAATTCCAGAGTGACAGGCTCTTCCACAGGTGCTGCAGGAAAATTTGATTGTCGGGGCTGTTATACAGTTGGCTTTTCCCTTGCACCTCTGTATTTATTCCTGCCAACTGCTAAGTTTCTTCGACTCGCCACACTGTAGCCCCGTCTTTATGGCTGTCCGCCAGCTCTGGCGAACGCTGGCAACTGACTCCCACGACTTATGATCAATATCACAGGATTTCATATCGCGTTTGCAGACGTCTTTAAAGCGGAGACATGGACGGCCGATGGGTCTGATACCAGTGGCGAGCTCGCTGTACAATGTGTCTTTGGGGATCCTGCCATCTGCCATGCGGCTCACATGGCTAAGTCATCTCAAGCGCCGCTGACTCAGTAGTGTGTATAAGCTGGGGATGTCGGCCGAAACGAGGACTTCTGTGTTGGAGATATGGACCTGCCACCTGCTGCCAAGTATTCTCCGGAGGCAGTGAAGGTGGAATGAATTGAGACGTCGCTCTTGGCTGACATACGTTCTCCAGGCCTCGCTGCCATCGAGCAAGGTACAGAGGACGCAGGCTTGATACACTCGGACTTTTGTGTTCCGTGTCAGTGCGCCATTTTCCCACAATCTCTTGGCCAGTCTGGACATAGCAGTGCAAGCCTTTCCCATGCGCTTGTTGATTTCTGCATCTAGAGACAGGTTACTGGTGATAGTTGAGCTTGGTAGGTGAACTCTTGAACCACTTCCAGAGCGTGGTCGCCAATATTGATGGATGGAGCATTTCTGACGTCCTGTCCCATGATGTTCGTTTTCTTGAGGCTGATGGTTCGGCCAAATTCATTGCAGGCAGCCGCAAACCTGTCGATGAGACTCTGCAGGCACTCTTCAGTGTGAGATGTTAAAGCAGCATCGTCAGCAAAGAGGAGTTCCCTGATGAGGACTTTCTGTACTTTGGACTTCGCTCTTCGACAGGCAAGGTTGAACAACCTGCCCCTGATCTTGTGTGGAGGAAAATTCCTTCTTCCGAGGACTTGAACGCATGTTAAAGCAGCAGGGAGAAGAACATCCCAAAAAGTGTGGGTGCGAGAACACAGCCCTGTTTCACGCCATTCAGGATAGAAAAGGGCTCTGATGAGGAGCCACCATGTTGAACTGTGCCTTTCATATTGTCATGGAATGAGGTGATGATGCTTAGTAGCTTTGGTGGGCATCCAATCTTTTCTAGTAGTCTGAAGAGACCACGTCTGCTGACGAGGTCAAAGGCTTTGGTGAGATCAATGAAAGCAATGTGGAGGGGCATCTGTTGTTCGCGGCATTTCTACTGTATCTGACGAAGGGAGAACAGCATGTCAACGGTCGATCTCTCTGCACGAAAGCCACACTGTGCCTCAGGGTAGACGCGCTCGGCCAGCTTCTGGAACCTCTTGATTAAACTCAAGAAAACCTGTCTGATTGGTTCTTTCACGATCACAAGAAAGGTGAAAGGTAAAATGCTCACTGAGATGGTCAGCATGTCCACTGCTAAAAAGGGACCGCTGCAGTGAAATAAAAGATAAGACAAGAGGAAAGCCTGGGACCCCTCCTCACCTGACTGTAACGGAAATCTGGTTGTTCTAGTGATCACAACGCAACAACAAATGAGAAATTGGAAGTGTCATGGATGCACAGAGTTTTACAGCACAGAAACAGTCCCTTCGCCCCATGCTGTCTGTGCCGGCCATCAAGCCTGTCCATTCTAATCCCCTTTTACAGCACTTGGCCCGTAACCTTGTTTGCTATGGCATTTCAAATGCTCATCTAAGTACTTCTTAAATGTTGTGAGGATTCTTGCCTCTACGATCTTTTCAGGTAGTGTGTTCCAGATTCCAGCCACCCTCTGAGTGAATTTTTTTTTTCCTCAAATCTCCTCTAAACCACTTGCCCCTTATCTTAAATCAATGGCCCCCGGTTATTGACACCTCTGCTAAGGGAAAACTTTCTTCTTCTCTACCCTATCTATGTGCCTCATAATTTTTCCTGCCTTCTGTCTCCCTCCATGTTTGAATAAAGGAGTTACATTGGCATAACAGAGTTACAAAGAGAGTGAAGTAACTCGGTACAGGTTAAAATCGCTCTCTGTTGAAAAGTTGAGTAATGTAGCTACATAGTTAGGGATTACTCTCCGTCCAAAAGCTAGGAAACCCGAAATTTTAAGACCTGTGGCCAATCATTTTTCACTTGAAGCTGAAGACTCAGAAAGAGTTAGAATCACTAACAGATAGAATAATGTTAGCTAAGGTAAAGCTAGAAAAGAGAACTAGAATTAGAAATCCAGAGAGAACGAGAAAGAGCAGAGTGAGTGTCAAGTAAGAGTGTCACAGAAGGAGAAGGAGGAAAGGGAGTTAAGGCGGCTCAATCAACTAGAGGAAGACCCAGTACACCTAGTGAAGGCACAGCTAGTGAGGGAGCTGCCCATAGCTCAGGACCATGTGCTGAGCTCTTACAGTTATCCCAGTTCATTCTAAAGTTCAATGAGGAGGATGTGGCAGAATTTTTCATCACTTTTGAAAAATTTGCAAAGCAGCTGAAATGGCGGCAGAGAACTGGATACTGTTTTTATAAAGCAAAGTAACAGGAAAAGCCCATGAGGTTTATTCACTGTTACCCGATGAAAGTTCATCAGATTATGAAATGAATAAAAGTGTTATCCAGGGTGTATATGAGATAGTATCAGAAGCGTACTAACAAAAATTCGGAACACTCCGAAAGTAGCCTGAGCGAACTTGCCTCCAGTTTAAAAGAGTTAAGCAGCTTCGGAACATAGGAGCAAGAGTAGGCCATTCAGCCCATCTAGTCTGCCCCGCCATTCAAAACGATCACGGGTTATCATCTATTTCAATTCCTTTTTACCACACTATACCCATATCCCTTTATGTCATTTGTATTTAGAAATCTGTCAATATCTGCTTCAAACATACTGAATGACTGAGCTTCCACAGCCCTCTGGGGTAGAGAATTCCAAAGATTCACATTTTCAATTCAAAATTCTGGAGAATCCAGGCCCAGTTTTCCCAATCTCTTCATCGGACAGTCCTGCCATCCCAGGAACAAGTCTAGTGAATCTTCGTTGCACTCCCCCTATGGCAATAATATACTTCCTAAAGTAAGGGGAGCAAAGCTGCACACAGTACTCCAGGTGTGGTCTCACAAGGTTGCTTACAATTGAAGCAAGACTTCACCACTCCTGTACTCAAATTCTCTTGTGATAAAGGCTAACATACCATTAGCCTTCGTAAGTGCTTGCTGTCCCTGCATGTCAGCTTTCAGTGATTTATTGACAAGGACACCCAGATCCCTTTGTACATCTACACTTTCTAATGTCTTACCATTCAAGAAATACCCTGCACATCTATTCCACCTTCCAAAGTGGATAACCTCATATTTTCCACATTATATTCCATCTGCCACGTTCTTGCCCTCCCACGAAGTCTGTCCAAATGCCCTTGAAGCCACTTTGCACCTTCCTCACAGCACATACATTCCCACATCTTTTTGTATCATCTGCAAACCTGGGAATATTACTCTGGTCCCCACATCTAAATCAATGATACATATTGTGAACAGATGGGGCCCAAGTACTTACCCAAATGTTTCCTTTTTACTTACCCCACTGGTCACAGCCTGCCAATGTGAGAATAACCCATTTATTCCTACTCTCTGTTTTATGCTTGTTAACCAATCTTTAAGCCATGCCAGTATATTACGTCCGATCCCATGTGCTTTAATTTTACTAACCAACCTCCTGTGGGGGACTTTATCAAAAATCCATCTGAAAATTCAAATATACTACATCCACCGACTCCACTTTATAAATTCTGTTACTAATATCCTCAAAAAACTACAACAGGTTCATCAAACATGATTTCCCATTCATAAATCCATGTTGACTATGTCCAATCAGATCATCTTTATCCAATTATCCATTTATCACATCCTTTATGAGAGATTCTACCATTTTCCCTACTATTGATGTCAGGCTAACAGGTCTGTAATTCCCCGTTTTCTCTCTCCCTCCCTTCTAAAATCGTGGGGTGACATTTGCAACCTTCCAACATGCTGGAACCGTTCCAGAAGGTGATCACCCATGCACCCATTGTCTCCATAGCTACCTCTGCCAACACTCTGGAATTTAGAATATCAGGTCCTGAGGATTTATCAACCTTCAACCCCATTTATTTCTCCAACAAAACTTCTTACTAATATTAATTTGCTTCACTTTCTCATTCCCCCTAATCCCTTGGATCTCTAATTCTGGGAGATTTCTTGTATCTTTCTCAGTGAAGACAGACACAAAGTGATCATTTAGCTTCTCTGCGATTTCTCGATTCCCCATTATAAATTCCCCTGACTCTGCCTGTAACGGACACATACATGTCTTACCCAAATGTTTCCTTTTTACGTACCTATAGAAGATTTTACAGTCCGCTTTTATGTTTGCCTCTGACTAGTAGATACGTAAAATCGGGATACAGCCCTCATCTGTAAACCTCAGAGTGGTGATCCTTCTCGAGGAGTTGAAAAACTCGCTCCCGCTCCCATTAAAACCCACACAGAGGAAAAAAAGGTTCGAAGAGCCAGGAAGGTTGCAATTCTGGATGAAGATTTTTTTCCATGTACACAAGGCCTTAACCCCAAAGGGAATGCATTCCCTAGTCACCCCAAAGACCCGGGATAAAAGGTGGGAGGGTGATAAGAGCCTGAACAGCCACGGGCAAGGAGGAAAATCTGGACACCCAGGGGTCCACGCTCAGGCCAAATAGGACGGTACTGAGAGCAGGAGTAAGGGCCGTTGATCTGTGTGTTTCCACTGCAGTAAGGCAGGTCACCATCGAGTTGAATGCTGGAAGTGATAGGGAAATCCTGTAGGATTAGTCAGGGTCCATCAGATCAGTGCAGGAAAACGGGCCCTGATGGAAAGCACAGCATGTCAGGCTGTGCCTTTAACTGCAACAGTCCGACACAGTAACAATACCACAGAGAGTGGGGGAAAACTTAACAACATCCTTGAGCGTTACTAGGATTTTGAATCCCAGGGAAAAGTGACCCTATACCCCTTCAGTGAGGTAAGCAAGCCCTAGTCATACTCAGGGATAAAGGGGCCAACCAATCCCTTCTGATGGGAATAGGCATGACATTTCTCCGAGAGTGCAGTTAATGCTCGAGTGTTAGAGAATGGTATTGGAAGACAGTATATGTCCATACCTTTATATTGGGTGCACTTGGAGTGCGACCTATTTTCAGGACCAGCAGCCATGGGGACCTGCTCCTGGATATTGATCTGGCAGGGAAAAGGTGGCAGCTTCCGCAAAGGTTCTGGAGAGACCACAAGAGATCAGGGACACAGAGCAGTTACAGGGGATGGTCCCCGGCATTCTCCCTGATTTTGTGTTGACTCGGCCTTTGGCTAAACAATCCCCATCAGAGGTGGCTGAACTGACACTGGAGATGGATGACCCTCCTGTCTGGTTGTCTGAAACCTTCGTTGGGAAGGTAGAGAACACAAAGGATGTGTTAAGCAGATCTTCCTTAGTTGAGGTTCAACAACTCGACCCAAATTAAAATATAGCACAGACTGTCCAAACCAAAACTGAAGCAGAGGGAGTTGCAGAGTGCCACTATTTAAAGAATGAGGTGCTGGTGAGGAAGTGGAGACCTCCTCACAGACCTGCGGGTGAAGATTGGACAGTGCTTCACCAGATAGTGGTGCCGCTGAGGTCCCTTAAATAAATATCAATGGCCCACGAACTTCCAATGACTGGACATGTTCATGTATGAAAATTTAAAGCCCACATAAGGCAGCATTTTGACTGCCACAACTGCACAAAGGTGTGGTGGAGATCTGGAAAACTGGTCACACCTGCCATGTTGTGGGGAGGCTCCAACCTGCAATAAAACCTTCACCCCCAATTCCCATACCAGATTTTGTGGAACCATTCAGCAGAATGCTGGTGGATTATGTGGGACACCTGCTGAAGAAAAAACGGGACTGCCAGTATCTTCTCACCATTATGAATGTGGTGACCCGATTCCCAGAAGCCATTCCCCCGAAGAACTATCTCTGCCAAGGTAGTTGTGGAGGGGCTAACCCGTTATGGGCTGCCTGCTGAGATTGAGATGGATCAGCGCACACATTTTACGTCCAGTATTTTTGAAAAGGTCATGGGTATTCTAGACATAACCCAGCTAAAGTCTACCACCCACAGTCACAAGGAGCTTTGGAGCAGTACCACCAGACCCTAAAGACAATGATCAGGCCATACTGCTATGAGTAACTCCATGACTGGGACAAAGGGATGCCATTTCACCTGTTGGTTACCAGGATCTTATCCAGTGAGTCCACTGACTTTAGTCTCTTTGAATTAGTTTATGGACACGAGGTGAGAGGTCCTCTTAAACTAATCAAGGAGAAGTTTTGGGACACAGGGTTGAGTCGTCCATGTTAGACTACATCTCCATGCTCTGGGAGTGGCTCACGACAGCCTGTGCAATTGCTCAAGAATACCTAAAGATCTCCCAGGCAGTTATGAAAAGGTAAGCAGGCAAAAATGCCAAGGCCAAAACATTTCAGGACAGAGACCATGTATTGTTACTATTCCCAATGCAGGGTGAACCCCTGAAATCCCGGTTCAGTGGTCCATATCGAGTGGCAAAATGAATAGTCAGGTAAATTATTTAATTGACACCCAGACGAAAGGAAAAAAGCAAAGGCTGTGGAGGGAACAGACAAGTACAGATCTGGCAGACTGTCAGGAGAGAAGGATTGAAAAGGACAGTGAGGACAGGTTCGAGGTGGGCCAAGAGGATTCCCAACTGGAATCCCCTACTCTCCGATTTGCCAACCCTGAAATGTTAGATAAATTAGACCCCACACTCTCCTTCTTAAATGCAGGTCAATGAGGGAACCTAAAAAGTCAGCTAACAGCATTTACAGAAATATGCAATGACAAAGGAAAGTTCCCAAAAAGGCAAGCCAATAGTGAGGGATATGTTTCACCAAGTCGAGGTGCCGGAGGAGAGTGCAGTGAAGGATGGACAGCCAGCTGCGAGCCATAAAATCCCAGAGGACATGGGGCTGGTTAGAAAAATGATGCTCCCCATAGTAGAGGGAAAAGGGAAGGGAAAGTACCCTAAAGTAAACAGCACTTGTGTACCTCAGCAGAAAGCTAAAAGTGAGGTCAGTGTGGATCTACCCACTGAAGAACACAATGATCAGGTCCCAAACACAAAGCTAATCAAACCCAACAATTGCAAAGCCAAACTCAGCAAGAACAAAGGCCCAGAGGAAATCCCAGACACCTCACAGGGTCTAAAAAGACAGTTTATTACACACTGTCCGTTTATGGAGAAAGATTATCAAGGTGAAGGAACCTGAATGGTTAAAGATTCATTGCAGGAGAGAAAACAAAATGTAATCGCTGATGCAATGTCCAGGGTCGATTCCGAAACTTAACCATCCCAGACAAAACATCAAAACATTAAATCAGTCCAACTGTCACAGACAATGGCAGCTGCAGTAATTCTAAGATTAATATGTCAGTTTGGGAAGTGATTATTGAGAATGAATGTGTGCTTTCTTCTTTTTATTCCCACAATTCTACAATGAAATGTTCTTGTTATCACATTTTTTCCCCGTGTGCTGAGGCGATGTCAAGATAACA
Organism: Heterodontus francisci; assembly: GCF_036365525.1. Lineage (NCBI taxonomy): Eukaryota > Metazoa > Chordata > Chondrichthyes > Heterodontiformes > Heterodontidae > Heterodontus > Heterodontus francisci. Next base: position 1,027,688 of record NW_027140493.1, on the reverse strand, counting down.
CAATATGCCAAATTATGAAATGTAATTCATCGTTTGGAAACTTACAGTAAACGTTTAATAGAAAAAAAATCTTGCAGCTATCCTTCGAAAAAACTGGCAGCCAAGATGGCCACCGCAATTGGCATCTGAAACACCTTTTCACATTCTAAATGCTGCAACAGGAGATACATGTCTGATGAGCCTGGACCCAAATCATTGGCTTGCTCCAGTGATTGAATTACCTAAGATTACATTCATTAACATGGCATACAATGTCATCCTGACACATTGACTTTGAAAGAGCAAACTCCTCCAAGAGTAAATACTGGTATCCTGAGCCCTGGACAGATAGAAGTTCCTAACATTGAATCTCATTGTAAGGGTTCAGCGAATGCACTGAGGCAGTCAGGACACTGTCTATCTCTGTGAAAGCTGAGAGTTTCCCCTGGACAAAAACAGACAAGTCAGTGATTCAAAATGTGCTGAAGCAGAAGGGCTGTGTTCCCCCCATATCCCTCCCTCTCTCTCTGTCTCTCTCTCCAGTTAACATCACAAATTTGAAAACCACATGCGACTGTGGGCCCTCCAAGCCTACAGATTGCTACAGACAGAGTAACCAGGGGAAGAAAGCCTGCTACAAGTCTGTCTCAAAGAAATCCCTGAGCCATGTGGGCCATGTGACAAACTGCACTTTGACCAGAAAAAGATTTCAAGGTTACAACTTCAGCAGGAAGACCACGGAATGGTCAAACCTCACAGAATGAGTTTTGTTTTAAAAATATTTCTTCTGGACTCCAATCCAACCACAAATTTACTTCTCACTCTGTAACCTACTTCTGTGTGATTCTCGTGTGAGTGAGTGCATAAATGTGTTCTATTTATTTTAATGATTTTATTTAGATCGGGTTTGTATTGTAAAATATAATAAACTCACCTCTTTCATGTTTAAACTCAAGAGAACCAGTCTAATCGGTCCCTCCACCATCACACCAAAGGTAAAATGTAAAACACTCACTCAGACGTTCAGCATATTCACTGTTTATAAAGGACAAACGCTGTTGTGGTCAAATAAAGCCGAGCGACTTTGACCCCTCCTCACCTGGCCATAACAATAGGCAGGGTTGGGGATGGAGGGAATATGGGGATGAACTCAGCTCAGCATTAAATAGATACCAGAGGTTGTAAACTTCCTGGTTCAGCCTCAGACAGCGGCCAGTGAGGGGATGCAGATCATGGACCGGGAATGGAGTTTGTGACAGAAACTGAAGATAATGGTTTCAGTCTTCTCACGATTTAAATGACAAGAACACTAAATCAGTGAAATATGGTTTATGAATCTAATAGTTGGATACAGAGACTTACCAGGGACACCAATAATAGTAAATAAATTGAATCATCTTCAGAGCATAATAGAGCCGGTATTCTAATGGTATCCAATAATAATCGGCAGTAACCAGGCCAAACCAATAGGATAAACTCCTGTCCATTGTTGTAACATTCCAATCTATTGTTCTCAGACTCTGACACATTGTTGTAAGATTCCAATCTATTGTTCAGATTCTGATCTATCCTCTCCCTCTCACTGCAGCCGCTGATCTCTGTTAGTGCCGGGGTTGATGCTCCCGCTGACACTATAGGATAACACATTGAAAGGAGTCCTTCTTAATCGAAGAGGGAAACCCTCCAGTGACACCATTAAGGTCCATGGAGACGGACATTAATTACAGTCACTGAACAAACAGGTTCAGTTAACACCTTTCAATCCAACACATTTTGTGCCGCAGTAAAATAGAACATTTATCCATTCTGGATGGGATGTATGATAGTTACTGAGGGAAGGAATGGTGGAAATAACAGAGGCACTGGACAGAATCTTTCAATCCTCCTTGGACATGGGATTGATGCCAGAGGACTGCAGGGTTGTCAATGTTACACTGTTTAAAAAAGTAGAGGTTGGATAAACCCTGTAACTATCAGTCTAACGTTGGTGGTTGGAAAATTCTAGAGGTCATAACCCAGCACAAAAATATATCTTGCTTGCAAAAACATGGGATAATCAATGACAAATAGCATGGATAGGTTAATGGAAACTCATTTCTGATAATCTCGATCGAGTTCGTTCAGGACGTAACTGTAAGTGTTAATGAGGGTAGCATATTTCATGTAATATACTCATAGAAAGTTTAAGACAGAGAAAGAGGCCACTTGGCCCATTGTGTCTGTGCCGGCCGATAAATGATCCACCTATTTTAATCCCACCTTCCAGCATTTGGTCCATAGCCCTGAAGATTATGGCACTTGAGGTGAACATCCAGACTCCTTTTGAATGAGTGCAGGGATTCTGCCTCAACGATCCTTACAGGCAGTAAGTTCTAGACCCTCACTAAAAACAGGGGACCCAGGACTGCACCCTGTGGAATGCCAAAGGAAGCAGTCCTCCAGTCACTAAAATACCCCTCAACAATTACAGTTTCATAAAAACAAGAAATGCTGGAAATAATCTGCAGGTCTGGCAGCATCTGTGGAGAGAGAAGCAGAGTTAGCGTTACAGGTCAGTGACCCTTCTTCACTGAACTGAAACATTATCTCTGCTTCTCCCTCCACATATGCTGCCAGACCTGCTGAGTATTTCCAGCATTTCTTGTTTTTACTTCAGATTTCCAGCATCCACAGCATTTTGCTTTTATTATAACTAACCCTTTGTTTCCTGTCACTGAGCCAATTCTGTATTTTTGGATGAACAAGTTTCTCCTCAGTTCCCCGATAGTCCTTCTACCAAGCACTTTAAGCCACTGCCCCCTATTCACTGATCCCTTTGCTAAGGTGAATAGACGCTTCACCTCCACTCGATCCAGGCCCCACGAAATTATGTCCATTTCAATCAGATCTCCCTTCAGCCTTCTCTGTTCCAAGTAGAACAACTCCAGCCAATCTAATCTTTCTTCATAGCTGCAATTTTCCAGTCCTGGCAACATCCTCGTAAATCTCCTCTGTACCCTCTCTAGTGAAATGACATCCTTTGTGTACTGAGGTGACCAGAACTGCACACAATAACCAATGATTTATATAGTTCCAGCATAACCTTCCTGCTCTTGTATTCTGTACCTCAGCTAATAAAGGAAAGGAGTCCATATGCCTTCTTAACCACCTTATCGACCTGACCTGCTACCTCCAGGGATCAGTGGACATTGACTCCAAGGTCCCTCACTTCCTCTACACTTCTCAGTATTTTCCTATTAATCGTCTATCCCTTTGCCTTGTTTGACCTCCTCAATTGCATCACCTTAGACTTATCCAGGTTGAATTCCATTTGTCACTTTTCTGCCATCAATATCTTCCTGCAGCCTACAGCTATCCTCCTTGCTGTCGACAGCACGACCAATCTGTGTACCATCTGCACAAATCTTGATCATGCCCCCTACATTTACGTTCACATCGTTAATATATACTACAAAAAAGCAGGAAGTCCAGTACTGAGTCCTGTGGAACGTCACTGGAAACAGGCCTCAAGTCAGTAAATCACCCGTCAGCAATCACCCTTTGTTTCCTATCACTGAATATATTTTGCATCCAGCTTGTTGAATTTCCCTGGATTCCATGGGATTTTATTTTTTTAACTAGTACGCCACATGGGACCTTGACAAACGCCTTGTCAAAATCCATGTAGACCATATCAACTGCACTACCCTCATCTATCATCCTTGCTACTTCTTCGAAAAATTCAGTCAACTTGGTCAAACAATATCTTCCCTTATCAAATCCATGCTCAATATCCGTGATTAACCTGTGCCTTTCTAAGTGACACTTTATCCTGTCTTTCAGAATAGATTCCAATAATGTGCCCACTACTGAGTTTAGACTGACTGGCCTGCAATTATTCGATCTATCCCTTGCTCCCTTTTTAAAGAGGTACAATTTTAACAGTTCACCAATCCTCTGGCACTACACCTGTATCCAGTGCGGACTGGAAAATGATGGTCAGACCCTCTGCCATTTCCTCTCTCACCTCTTTTAACAGCCTAGGAAATATTTCAACTGGCCCTGGTGATGGATCAACTTTCAAGGATGCTAATCCCATTAATGCTTCCTCTCTCCCTATGTATAATCACATCCAATAATACACACTCCTCCTTCTTAACCACAATATCTGCATCGTCCCCCCCCCCCTTTTGTTAAGACAGATCCAAAGTATTCATGAAGAACCATACCAACATGTTCCGCCCCTACTCGTGTATATCCATTTATGTATGTAGACTTTCAAAAGGCCTGTAAACAAATAACATTTCATAGACTTGTTATCAGAAATGGAAGACATTGATTAATGTGACAGTGATGGTGTGGATATGACAGTGACTCAGGGACAGAAAGCAGAGAGAAGTGGTGAAAAGTCATTGTTCAGACTGGAGGTGGAGGGGAGTATACAGTACTGTTTCTCAGGGCTTAATTCACTCTGCGTGATATCAAGATATGACAAAACGCACTGGATACTGCAATGGCTATGAGCCCTGACAATATTCCGGCAATAGTACTGAAGACCTGTGCTCCAGAACTTGCCGCACCCCTAGCCAAGCAGTTCCAGTAGAGCTACAACACTGGCATCAACCCGGCAATGTGGAAAGTTGCCCAGGTATGTCCTGTAGACAAAAAGCAGGACAAGTCCAACCCGGCCAATTACCGCCCCATCAGTCTACTCTCAATCATCAGTAAAGTGATGTAAGGTGGCATCAGCAGAGCTACCAAACAGCACTTGCTTAGCAATAACCTGCTCAGTGACGCTCAGTTTAGGTTCTGCTCGAGCCACTCAGCTCCTGATCTCATTACCTCATTATCTCAAACCCTCAGCTGGCTGGTGTCATACCTAGTGCAAAAGGAAGATGGTTGTGGTTGTTGGAGGTCAATCATCTGAGCTCCAGGACATCACTGCAGGAGTTCCTCAGGGTAGTGTCCTAGGCCCAACCATTTTCCGCTGCTTCATCAATGACCGACCTTCAATAATAAGGTCAGAAGTGGGGATGTTCACTGATGATTGCACAATGTTCAGCACCATTCGTGACTCCTCAGATACTGAAGCAGTCCGTGCAGAAATGCAGCAAGACCTGAACAATATCCAGCCTTTGGCTGATAAGTGGCAAGTAACATTCGTGCCACACAAGTGCCAGGCAATGAGCATCTCCAACAAGAGAGAATCTAACCATCTCCCCTTGATATTCAATGGCATACCATCGCTGAATCCCCCACTATCAACATTCTGGGGGCTACCATTGAACAGAAACTGAACTGGAGTAGCCATATAAATACCGTGGCTACAAGAGCAGGTCAGAGGCGAGGAATCCTGAGGCGAGTAACTCACCTCCTGACTCCCCAAAGCCTGTCCACCATCTACAAGGCACAAGTCAGGAGTGTGATGTCAGGAGTACTCTCCACTTGACTGGATGGGTGCAGCACCAACAACACTCAAGAAGCTCGACACCATTCAGGAAAAAGCAGCCCGCTTGATTGCCACCCCATCTACAAACATTCACTCCCTCCACCACCGACGCACAGTGGCTGCAGCATGTACCATCTACAAGATGCACTGCAGCAATGCACAAAGGCCCCTTCGACAGCACCTTCCAAACCCACGACCTCTACCAACTAGAAGGACAAGGGCAGAAAATACATAAGAAAATCACCACCTTCAATTTACCGTTCAAGTCACACACCATCCTGACTTGGAATTATATCGCCGTTCCTTCACTGTCGCTGTGGGTCTACGTACTCCAAATGGACTGCAGCGCTTGAAGAAGGCAGCTCACCACCACCTTCTCAAGGGCAACAAGGGCAATAAATGCTGGCCAAGCCAGTGCCGCCCAAATCCCATGAATGAATATAAAAAAGAGCCAGGGTGTGGGACTAACTGGTAGATCTTCAAAAGGGCCAGCACTGACATGTTGGACCAAATGGCCTTCTTCAGTGCAATGCTATTTTATGTTTCTATGATTGTTCTTGCCTCTACTTTCCTAATATTCCTATCCTTTAAACAGGCGTTTGATAAAGTACCACATAACAGCCGTGTTACCAAATTAGAAACACATAGGATTAAAGGACCAATGATAGCAGTGGCTCAGTTTGTAGCTCTTCCCCTTTCAGTCACAAGCTTCTAGGATCAAGTGTCATTTGATCGCAAGAAACAAGTAACAGGACTTGATCACAAGATTCAAGGCTGACACTGCAGTGACATTACTGTGGGAGTATTGCACTGTCAGATGTGCCGTCTATCGAATGAAACATTAAACCAACATTTGCCCTCTCAGGTGGATGTTAAAGATCTGATCATTATCACATTGCTGCTTGTGGGAGCTTGCTGTGCGGAAATCTTCTGCCATCTTTCCTACATTACAATAGTGACTAGGGTTTAATAAGTACACATTGATTGTAAATCGCTTTGGGACATGCAGTGGTCATGAAGGCGCTACATAAATGGAAGTTTTTTTTAAAATTTGCAATGACAGCATGCAGGAAATTAGCTAAGTGTCAGAAAGCAGAGAGTAGTGGAGAATGATTGTTGTTCAGTCTGGAGAGAAGTTCATTGGGGTTTACCCAGGGTCACTGTTGGGATCACAGTTGCTGTATGTTAATGCAATGGGCTTGTGTACAGAGAGGATAATGTCAAAGTTTTCAGATGGCAGGAAACTCAGAAATGTTAATAAACAGTGAGAAGGAGAGTAACAGACTTCAGGAAGACAGGGACTGACTGGTAAAATGGGCAGGAACATGGCAGATGTAATTTAACACAGTGAAGTGTGAAGTGAGACATTTGGGTAGGAAGTATGTGGAGAAACAACATCAACTAAATGGTACCGTTATAAAGTGGGTGCAGGATTGGAGAGACCTGGGCTGTGCACACACAGATCTTTGAAGGTAACATGTAGTGTCCTTGGTGTGTGAGAGAGAGGCACAGAGTAAAAAAAAAACTCAGGAGGAAATGCTGATCTTTATACATCATTGGTTAGATCCCAGCTGGAGAATTGTGTCCAATTCTAATCACCACACTTTGGTAAGGATGTCAAGGACTTAGTGAAGATACTGAGGTGATTTTCTGGAATGGTACCAGGGATCTGGGTACCAGTTACGTGGAGAGATTGGAAAAGCTGGGGTTGCAATGAAGGGTAAGAGGAGATTTAATATCGAATTCAAAATCATGAAGGGTTTTGATGGGATAATTAATGTGAAACGGTTTCCAGTGTCAGAAAGTTCAGTATTAAGAAGACACAGATTGAAAAAGAACCAGAGGTGAAATGAGTAGAATTTTCTTCCACAGCGAGTTGTTGGGATCTGGCATTCACTGTCTGAAAAGATGGTGGAAGCAGATTCAATAATATATTTCAAAACGAAATTTAACAAATACTTGAAAAGGAGAAAAAACGCAGGAGTCTGGGTAAAGAGGAGGGGAGAGGAACTAATTAGATAGTTTTAGTTTAGTTTAGAGATACAGCACTCAAACAGGCCCTTTGGCCCACCGTGTCTGTGCCGACCATCAACCACCCATTTATACTAATCCTACACTAATTCCATATCCCTACCACATCCCCACCTATCCCTATATTTCCCTACCACCTACCTATACTAGTGGCAATTTATAATGGTCAATTAACCTATCAACCTGCAAGTCTTTGGCATGTGGGTGGAAATCGGAGCACCCAGAGGAAACCTACGCAGACACAGGGAGAATTTGCAAACTCCACGCAGGCAGTAACCCGGGTGGCTGGAGCTGTGCGGCTGCGGTGCTAACCACTGCACCACTGTCCTGCCCCTGCGCCACTGTGCCGATTAATACCAGCTGGAGTGGTACTGAGTCCCACTTACACAGCAGGAAAGAGACAATTCGATCTAGGCCTCTATTAATAATAATTAGATAGCTCTTTCAAAGAGACAGTACTGACACAATGGGCCGACAGACCTCCTTCTGTGCTGCATCAATCTCTGATTCTATGAGCAATAAACAGAGAGTGAAGAGAGAGAGAGAGAGAGAGGGGGAAAGTGTGAATGACGGAAAGGGAAATAGCAAGAACGAGAAAATCGGGTTTGCATGGCTTTGTCGGCAGAGGGATCATGATCCGCACGTGTCCGCTCCTGTTGAGGCAGGTGACACATGAAGCTCCTGCTATGTCCTCATTTCCATGAAAAATTCGTGTCGCCCATGGTGACCCGCGCTGCTGTTTGCCTGCACATTTAACAGGAGCCTAACTGTGTGAGACTGGCTCGTCTTTCAGCCAGCATTAAGCTCTTAAAGACAGTCTGTCCCTCTTGAAGGGAAGCTGCACTGAATCACAGGAGGCTGCTGCTGCTGACTGTGAATGCTGCAATTGGAGACAAGGTAAATGGAATACTAGGACAGAGAGAGGGCTCTGCGGCTCACGAATGCGGTGCTGGAGGCCTTAGTCATGGAGAGTAACAGGCGAAGAGAGCCCATGTTTCTGGAGGGTGGTGTGGAGACCCTCAAGAAACACCCTCCGAAGGGAATGGGAGCAAATGGCCACGGAGGTGAATGCAAGAAGTATGGCACCGACGGCCTGGCAGCAGAGCCAGAAGACGTTTAATGAGCTCACACGGGTGTTAAATGTCAGTGACTTCATCACCACATGGCATCTCTTACCCTCAACACCACCAACCTCTCACACTGCTCAATATAACACACCCCTATCACTCACCCATCAGCAGTCCCTAACACTCAGGACTCACACCTAACATGCACATACTCCACCTTACCCTCACATCCTTCCACTGATACCAGCCTCACACTCATCTCTCACTGCCTCCACATATCTCCAGCTATTCAGCTATGGTAGGCACAGCACCCAAACACAGTGCAACACAGTCACTGACATTCTGCCCTCTCTCTTACAGGACAAGGTGGCCCATACTCACAGGGAGCAGCAGTGAACTGGCGGGGACCAGGCCTACCTTAATCCCCTGAGCCTGAGGGAGGAGATGGTTCTCCACATCATGGGACCGGCTGTGACAGAGCCCGTAGCATCCGGCATCACTGAGAGCATTCAGGAGGATGCCATGTTCCTGCCTTATGTCCCTTCTTTACTCCCACCTCCCCCTCATCCTGCTGTCTGGGATGATGTACAAGCTGCAGATGGCGGGACCATGGACCTCCTGCTTTCCATCCCACCCCCAATCCCTTGACCGAACCCTCCCTTTCTGATTTTATACTTTCCGATAATAACCCAAAACTGCCAGTTTCCCAGTCACAGCAGATACAGGAGACAGACAGAGAGAAGCAGCACAGCACTGATGGTGAAGCCCCATCACTTGGTCTGATACTCATAGTCACCAGATCAAATACTTGTATTGTGTCAATCTTAGAGGCTGGTATAAAGACACAATCTGCACGTAGTGAGTCACCGAGCACGAGTGAGCTGCAGCCAGGCCAGGGGGAAAGGATAGTTCCTGTGTCAGCTCACCAGAGGGCGAGGTCACAAACGAGTTATAATACACAGGACTCTGATGTGAACATTGCTGGAACAGCATACAGGAGAATGCTGATGGACATGTACACTGAGATACTTGGTCCATTGACAGGCCTGTCAGACAGTCTGTTGTCACTGTCAAGGAACACGGAGGAGTCCAGCTCCAACATGGCACAGGGCATTTCACAGAGCTTGAAGCCCATTCTTTCCCCTGTGGAAGTGGTCACTAACTCCATGACAGCACTAGTGGACCCAGCCGTGGTACAGTGTCTGATACCATTGTCTCAGCTTCCACTGCAGCACAGACGGCAGACACCCAAAGTCTCGGTGCTGCAGTGGAAGCTCAGATTGAGGACATGAGTTCCATATTTGCTGCCAGGCAGGATCAGACAGCTGTTATCATGGCTGTGGATCTCATTGTTCAAAGGGGTTTGCAGGCTCTCACAGCATTCCAGCAAACTGTGATCCAGTAGATTACCAGGATTGCTGAGGTGTCGCCCCTTGGCAGTGACAGTGTCTCTGTGGAGCATGAACTTGCTGTCCTCTCTCAGGATGACAGTATTTGTCCTCCATTCACTGCCACTCCACCAGTGTCCTTGCTGTTCCCCATCAGCCAGTCCAGGCTGCTGCTGCCCATGTCGAGGTAGTGCAATCCGACTACGAACCCGCAAAGCCCTGTGCTGCTCGAGGACGTCCTGCAAGGCCATCTGCAGTCTCCCCAGTGAAAGTCAGCAGCCTTCCACCAGCCATGCTGCAGTCACTGGGGAAACACTGTGTAGGAGCACTAGACAAGTCGAAAGAAGCCACAAGACAGGCACTAAGGGAATACACAAGGGTGAATAGTTCAGTTTTGTTTGTATAATTGGATGTGTTGTTGGATAAGGATGTTAATGAAAAGGTTTTTGTTGGTGTTTTTCATTGCAGGATGGTGACCAAGGGGACACTGTGATGGGGCGTCTCAGATGGGTGCAATGGGGGAGAATGGGGGATCCATGGTGGGAAAGGGAAGTTGTCCTATGGAACCGGAATCTTAGCAGGGACTCTCCGACAGCCTGTCCGGGTCGATGGCATCCAGGAAATATCCTCCCGGTCTCCTCCTCCTCCTCCTCCTGAGGTGTCCTCTGGAATGCTGTTGCCAATGCCTGTGTCCTCATGATGGTGATGATATGAAGGGTGCAGCAGAACACCATGAACTTGGACACCTGCTCCAGTGTGTACTGGAGGACACACCCCGAGCTGTTCAGACATCAGAAGCATTGCTTCATCACACCGATGATCTGTTCCACCATGTTCCTGGTGACTCCATTGCTCACGTTATACACATGTTAATTGTGTGAGGTTGGTTGGCGGTGGGAGGTGGTTTGGGGATGGAGAAACATGAGCTGTGTCTAGAGAATGGAATCTTTCATCTCCGAGGAGCCACATTCCGGTTCTGCATGGCGGTCAAAGTGATTGAACCGGCTGACTGCATTAGAATGAATGTATTGTGGCTGCTACCAGGATAGTGGACATTCGCCAACATGATGTACTGGGCATGCTCACACACCAAGTGTACATTCATGGAGTGAGAGTTTTTCCAGTTCCTGTACCTCTCCCCCTTGACAACGGTGGCCCCGCAGATACACCCACACCATCAGGAATCCCTCTATCCTGACAAATCCACGGGATCTCTCATCCTTCTTCCCCCTGCTGAGGGAGAAAATGATAACATCGATGGTCACCGTCACCTCCCAGAATTATCAATGGACAACACACAGACGAGTAACTACTGGTCAGTTAGTTTAACATCAGTGGCGAGTAAGGTTTTCGAAACAATAATCAGTGAAAAAGGACAACACACACGTGGGGAGGTTTGAGTTAATTACGGATTGTCAGCACGGATTTCGAAAAGACAGATTATGCTTGATGAACTAATTGAATTGATTTCGATGATCAGAGACGGTTGATGAAGGGAATGTGGTGGATGTTGTCTCCCTGTATTTTATTAAAGTATGCGATGAAGAACCACACAAAAGCTTGGTTAACAAAATTGAAGCTCATGGAATGGCATCCAATTGGATCAAAAATTGTCCAAAGGACAGCAAAAAGAGTCTTGTGTTAAATGGCTGTTTTTCAGACGGAAGGATGGTAGACAGTGATGTTCCCCAAGGGTCAGTGCTAGGAACGCTGATTTTTGTTCCTTGCTATATATAAATGACATGCACCTTGGAATGCAAAGTAGAATTTCAAAATTTTCCGATGATACCAATCTTGTAGGTGTGATAAACAGGGAGTATGATACAAACCATCCGCAACAGAACATAGATAGGCTGGCAGAATGGACAGAGAAGTGGCAGGTAGAATTTATTACAGAGCAGTGTGCGGTGATATCTTTCGTCAGAAGGATTAGGAAGGCAATGTAGACTCAATGACACATTACTAAAGATTGTGCAGGAACAGAGGGACCTGGGCCTCCATATGCATTGATCTTTGAAGGTGGCAGGACATATTAGGAGAGTGTTTAGTAAATCATATCAGATCTTGGGCTTCATAATTACAGACAAAGATACAAAGGCAGGGAAGTTATGCTAAAACGTTACAAAGCTGTGGTTAGGCCTCAACTAGAGAACTGTGTCCAGTTCTGGTCACCACACGTTAGGAAGGATCTGAAGGTCCTTGAGAGGATGCAGAGGAGATTTACCAAAATGGTTTCAGGGATGGGGGGTTTAGGGACAAGGTTAGTTTGGAGAAGATGGAGTTATTCTCCCTGGAGTAAAGGAGATTTAGAGAGCTTTGGTAGAGGTGTACAAGATTATGATAAGTTTAGATAAGACAGACAAGGAAAAACTGTTCCCATTAACTGATGAAACACAGACTAGGGGACACAGATGGAAGGTTTGGGTAAGAGATGCAGGGGGAATATGAGGAGGAACTTTTTTAGACAGTGGATGGTAATAAGCTGGAACTCACTGCCCATGAGGGTGGTGGACGCTGAGGCAATTAATGATTTCAAAAGGAAACTGGATGGACACCAGAAGGAAATGAACTTGCAGGGATACGGGGACTGAGCGGGGGATTGGGACTGACTGGATTGTTCCTGGGAGAGCTGGCATGGAGGGGCCGAATGACCACCTTCAGTGCCGCAAATGACTCCATCACTCTCTGTGACTCTATGTTGGATATGTCTCCTGCTCCTGTCCGGAAAGATCTTGATACACAGAAGTTCAATGAAACTGTGACTTTAACGGCCACTGACAGCTCCTTCCTCACACTGCTGTGAGGCTCCAGGTCGTGTTACAGGAGGTGACACTGCTATGTGACCACATCCTTATTGAATCGGAGCCACCTCACGCACTGCTCCTGGGTTAGGTGTAGGTAGAAAAAGTGCTCTTGGAAAACCCGGGGTGGGTAGGGCAAAGCCCCCTCCTCCTCCCTCTATACAGAGCCTCCCCTCTCTGCAGCCTCTGCTCCATTTGTTGGTCATGTCATAGACCCAAAGACACTGTAAATATAGTTCCCATTCCTTGTCCAGATTTGGGTCACCAAATCTTCTGTCCTCCCTGAATGTCTGCAGCAGCTCACAACACAACCTCCAGAAAATCATCGACAGCATCACCACTAACTTTACAATAGCAGAAGTAAGTCAAAAGCCCGTCACCTGTAAGCTGGATGCCTTGTCCTTTTACATAACATTAGAGGGGATTCATTGTGATGCTAAATGTATGTTCAGCTGACATTGACTAACACAGGTGGTCAGTGGACATGCACAGACCGACTTTCAAAGAAGGACATCAAAGCTGCTGGTATGGTACATTGACATAACTTTCAAATCTACCCCCAAAGGAACAACACATACAAGGTACAATTGAGCTAGAGCCGTGCCCAGCATGTGATATTGTGCAGGCCACAGTAGAAGTGGCCGGCTGTGAAGACCACGCTGACAGCACATAGATGATACGACTGGGCTGGAGCCCTGCTCAGCATGGGATATTGTGCAGACCGCACTGGAAGTGGCCAGCTGTGCGATTCACATCTCTTTATGGATCCCAATTCTGTACCGTCAGCAGCAGTCTTGCTGCAGAGTCTAAAATCGTGGCTCGGGACAGATGCAGAGGAAAATAAATACACTTTACAAGGAGAAATGAAAAAAGATTGAAGTCGAAAGATTTGCAGGAATATGTGAAATGGACTGGGGAATGTGAATAAATGGAGGTGTGAGGCCATGGAGAGATTCAAACACAAGAAAGAGAATATTAAAAATAAGGTGCTGCCAGTCCGGGAGCCAATGTAGATCAGTGAGCACAGGGGTGATGGGTGATCGGGATTTGGTGTGAGTTAGGATACAGGCAGCAGAGTTCTGGATGGGCTGTGGCTTATGGAGGTTTATAACTGGGAGGGTGACCAAGATGGAATTGGAATAGTCAGCTGTGTATCTAACAGTGATGCAGATAAGGGTTTACGCAGTAGATGGGCTGAGGCAGAGGTTGAGAGGGGTGATATCACAGAGGTGGTATTAGGCAGGGTTGTTGATGAAAAGAATATGAAGATGAACTTAGCTCAGGTTGAAATATAACACAGAAGTTGTAAACTGTCTGGTTGTGCCTCGGATATTGGACAGGGTGGAGTATGTGCTTCCCAGATAGGGGATGGTGTTTGTGATGGAGACCAATGACACTGGCTTCAGTCTTTCCAAAACTTACATTGCAGAACAGTATTTCAGTGAAACAGGGTTTACAGATCTCCTGGCCTGAAATAGAGACAGCAACAGCAGCAACGATGAGAGAGTATATGACAAGAACAGTCATACAGCTGACAATGGTTTATAGAGCTCATGGCTGAAGATATACACCAGGAATACAACGGAAGCAAGAAGGGCAGAGTAAATTACAGGAGCTGTAATGCAGTTAAACATGGTTTAAAGAATTAATAGCTCGATAGAGAGACTTACCAGGGACACCAATAATAGCCAGGATGGGATAGTAAATGGATTGAATAATCTCCAGTGCGCGGTCGATACGAGAGTTTAATGACATCCGATCATAATATGTAGAAAGAGAGTAAAGATCCGAGGATAAACTCCTGGCCATTGTTGTAACATTCCAATCTATTGTTCTCAGACTCTGACCCATTGTTGTAACATTCCAGTCTTTTGTTCTCAGATTCTAACCTATCCTCTCTCTATCTCTCTGGAGCAGCTGATCTCTGTAAGTGCCGGGGCTGATGTTCCCACTGACGCTATGGAATAACACATTGAAAGATGCCCCTTATTAATAGGAGATGGAAAACGTCAAGTGACACAATTAGGGTCCATGGAGACTGACATTAATTACAGTCACGGAACAAACAGATTCAGTTAACCCTTTTCAATCCAACACTTTTGTACCACAATAAAGTTGTACATTTATCCAGTCTGGATGGGATGTATGAGGGTTGCTGAGGGAAGGAATGGGGGAAATAGCAGAGGCGCTGGCCAGAACCTTCCAATCTCCCTTGGATATGGGCGTGATGACAGGTTTCCACAGGCTCACCACTCTCTGGGTGAAGACACGTCTCATCATCTCAGTCCTGAAAGTTTTACCCATATCCTGTGGTTCAGGAGTACCCCACCATCGGGAACATCCTTCCTGCATCTACCCTGTCAAGCCATGTTAGAATTTTATAGGTTACGATGAGATCCCTCCTCACTCTTCTGAATTCCAGTGAATATAATCCTAACCGACCCAATCTTTCCTCATACGGCATTCCTACCAGCCCAGGAATCAGACTGGTAAAACTCTACTGCACTCCCTCTTCCTCAGATGAGGAGACCAAAGCTGCACACAACATTCCAAGTGCGGCCTCACCAAAGCCCTGTACATTGCAGTAAAACATCCCTGCTCCTGTACTCGAATCCTGTCTCTATAAAGGTCAACATAACATTCGCCTTTTTCTACCGCCTGTTGCACCTGCCTGCTTACCTTCAGTGACTGGTGTACGAGAACACCCAGGTCTCGTTGCATATTCCCCTCTCTCAGTTTATAGCCGTTCAGATAATAATCTGCCTTCCTGTTTTTGCTAGTAAAGTGGATAACTTCACATTTATCCACATTATACTGCATCTGCCATGCATTTGCCCACTCACTCAACTTGTCCAAATCACCCTGAAGCCTCTCTGCATCCTCCTCACAACTTACCCACACACCCAATTTTGTATCATCTGCAAATTTGGAGATATTACATTTAGTTTCCTCATCTAAATCATTAACATATATATTGTGAATAGCTGGGGTCCTAGCATCGATCCCTGCGGTACCCCACTAATCAGTGCCTGCCATTCACAAAAAGATCCGTATGTTCCAATGCTTTGTTTCCTGTCTGCCAACCAATTTTCTATCCATCGCAATACACTACCCCCAGTCTCGTGCACTTTAATTTTACACGCTAAACCCTTCCGTCGAACTTTGTCGAGAGCCTTCTGAAAGTGCAAATAAACCACACCCACTGGCTCCCTCTCATCAACTCTACTAGTTACATCCTGGAAGAATGCTCGTAGATTTATCAAGCATGATTTCCCTTTCATAAATCCATGCTGACTCTGTCCGATTCGACCACTATTCTCCAAGTGCTCTGCTGCAAAATATTTGATAATGGACTCCAGGATTTTCCCCACGACCGATGTCAGGCTGACTGGTCTACAATTTCTTGCTTTCTCTCTACCTCCCTTTTTTTAATAGTGGGATAACATTAGCTACCTTCCAATCTGTAGGAACTGTTCCAGAGTCCATAGAATCTTGGAAGATGACCACCAATCCATCCACTATTTCTCGGGCCACTTCCTTATGTACTCTGGGATGTAGATTACCAGGCCCTGGGGATTTATCGGCCTTCAATGCCATCAACTTCCCCAACACCATTTCTCTACTAATACTGATTTCTTTCAGTTCCTCTCTCTCACTAAACACTGTATTCACCAACATTTCTGGTATGATATTTGTGTCCTCCTTTGTGAAGACAGAAATAAAGGATGCATTTAGTTGGTCAGCCGTTTCTTTGTTTCCCATAATAAATTTCCCTGTTTCTGACTGTAACGGACCTGTATTTGCCTTCGCCAATCTTTTCCGCTTCACATACCTATAGATTCGTTTGCAGTCAGTTTTTATGTTCCCCGCAAGCTTACTCTCATACTCCATTTTCCCCTTCTTAATCAATCCCTTGCTGCTCCTTTGCTGAATTTTAAACTGCTCCCAATCCTCAGGTCTGTTGTTTTTTCCTGGCGAATTTATATGCCTCATCCGTGGATCTAACGCTGTCTCGAACTTTCCTTGTAAGCCATGGTTTGGCTACCTTTTCCGTTTTACTTTTGCGCCAGACAGGAGTAAACAATTGTTGCAGTTCATCCATGTGCTCTTTAAATGTTTGCCATTGTCTATCCAGGGTCATCTCTTTAATTAACGTTTCCCAATGTATCATCGACAACTTATGCCTCATACCTTCGTAGCTTACTTTATTAAGGTTCACGACCTTAGTCTCAGAATCAACTAGGTCTCTCTCCATCGTGATGAAGAATTCTATCATATTATGGTCGCTCATCCCCAAGGGATCTCGCACAACTAGATTGTCAATTATTCCTATCTCATTACACAATAACCAGTCTAGGATGTCCTGTTCTTCAGTTGGTTCCTGAAAGAATTGGTCCTGAAAACCATCCCGTATATTCTCCAGGAATTCCTCCACAATGTATTGTGACCAATTTAATTTGCCCAATCTATATGCAGATTCAAGAAACCCAAAATTACAGATGTTCCTTTATCGCATGCGTCTCTAATTTCCTGTTCAATGCCATTCCCAAATTCAGCAGTACAGTCTGGGGGTCTATATACAACCTCCACTAACGTTTTCTACCCCTTAGTGTTTCTCAGCTCGACCCATACATATTCGGCATCGTCAGAGCTAATATCCTGCCTCACTATTGCATTAATTTCCTCATTAACCAGCAATGCAACTCCACCAAGGGTGGAAATAGGCCGTTTTACTGATGGTGTGAAAATTTGGTCGGAAGCTCATCTCAAGGGATCTCAAGGTTAGCTATGTAAACAAGTTTGTGAACAGTTTAAGTTAGTCTCAAATATTTACAAAGGAGAGGAATGAAGTGTGTAACTAGGAAATGTTTGGAGCTGAGATAGAAAACAATGGCTTCAATCTTCTCAATATTTAATTGACATTGCAGATGTGTGAGGTAATACATTTTGAAAGGATGAATGAGGAGAGACAATACACGTTAAATGGTACAACTATAAAGGTGGCGAAATAACAGAGACACCTGGGGTGTTTATACACAAATCTTTGAAGGTGGCAGGAAAGGTTAACTGGACAGTTAATAAATATATGGGATCCTAGGGTTTATAAATAGAGGCAAAAAGAACAAAAGCAAGGACATTATGTGAAACATATATAAAATACTATTTCAGCTGCACCTGGGGTCTTGTGTCGAATACTGGGAACCACACTTTCGGAAGGACATGACGCCTTCGGAGAGGGTACAGAACTGTTTTCCTAGTATTTGTCCAGGCATGAGGGATTACAGTTATGTAGCTGGGGTTGTTCTGCTTAGAGCAGAGAACTTTCAGAGGAGATTTGTTTGAGGTGTTTAACATTAGGAAGGATTTAGATAAATTAAATAAAGAGAAACTATTTCCAATGTCCAAGAGACACAGATTTAAGGCGATTGGTAAAAGAAGCAGATATGAGAATTTTTGTTTCTGAGTGGTTTGGATTTGGAATGCACTGTCTGATAGGCTGATGGATACAGATTCAATAGTAGATCCCAAAAGGGAATTGGATAAATATCTGAAGGAGAAAACATGCAAGGATACAGTGAAAAAGCCAGGGAGTGGGACTGACTGGATTTCTCTTTGAAAGGGGCAGCACAGACATATTTCTCCTGCCTGTACTTTCACAATATCCCTATCCTTTCCACAGGCGTTTGAGAAAGTACCACATAACAACCGTGTTACCGAATTAGAAACACATGGGATTAAAGGGTTAATGTCAGCCGTGGCTCAGTTTGTAGCTCTCTCCCCTTTCAGTCACAGGCTTCCAGGATCAAGTGTCACTGCAGGACTTGATCACAAGAATCAATGCTGACATTGCAGTGCAGCACTGAGAGAGTGTTGCACAGCCAGAGGTGCAGTCTATCGAATGAAACTTTAAACCAAGTTGCTGTCTGCCCTCTCAGGTGGATGTTAAAGATCCCATTGCACTATGTAGAAGCAGAGCAGGGGAATTATTCCCGGTGTCCTTGTCAATATTTATCCTTCAATCAACATCAAAAAAACAGATCTGATCATCATCACATTGCTGCTTGTGGGAGCTTGCTGTGCAGAAATTGTCTGCCTGTTTCCTACATTACAAGAATGACTTCGCTTTCAGAAGTATTCATTGGTTGTACATCACTTTGGGACATGCAGTGGTCATGAAAGGCGTTTCATAAATGGAAGTCTGTTCTTTTATTTTCAATGTCAGCATGCGGGAAATTAGCGCAGTGACAGAAAGTAGAGAGTAGTGGAGAATGGTTATTCTTCAGTCTGGAGGGAAGTAGTCAATGGGGTTCCCCAGGGTCACTGTTGGGATCACTATTGTTGTATGTTAATGCAATGGGCTTGTGTACAGTGGGGATAATGTCAAAGTTCTCGGATGGCAGGAAAGTCAGAAATGTTAATAAGCAGTGAGAAGGATGGTAGCAGACTTCAGGAGGACAGAGACTGACTGGTGAAATGGGCAGGAACATGGCAGATGTAATTTAACACAGTGAAGTGTGAAGCGAGACATTTGAGTAAGAAGTGTAAGGGAAGGCAACAGAAACAAATGGGTATTGTTTAAATGAGGAGACAGGAACAGAGAGACTTGGTGTGTATTTAGACAGATCTTTGAAGGTCGCACGAAAGGTTGACAAGTTTATGTCTGATATAACGGACATCAGGTAGAAAATACTGTTGAGAAGCAGGCTGAATACAGAAGGTCCAGAGGGGAAGTGAAAAAGCAAATAAGAGAAGCAAAGAGAGAGCATGAAATTAGGCGAGCATTGAAGGAAGTCACAAAGTTTTCTATCGGCATCTAAATAGTAAAAGGGTAGTAAAAGGAACAATGGGGCTGACTCAGGACCATAAAGGGGATTTGCACATGGAGGCAGAGGATATCGCTGAGGTACTAAATGAATAATTTCCATCTGTCTTTACCAAGGAAGAAGGTATGGAATCCTTTCCTTTATTCGCCGAGGTATAGAATATACGGCCAGGGAGGTTATGCTAGAATTCTGTAACTCATTGGCTAGCACACAACTTGAGTACTGTGTGCAGCTCTGCTCACCTCATTACAGAAAAGATGTAATTGCACCCGAGAGTGTGCAGAGGAGATTTATGAGGATGTGGCGAGGACTGGAAAAATGCAGCTATGAGGAAAGATTGGACAGGCTGGTACTGTTCTCCTTGAAATAGAGAAGGCTGAGGGTAAATCTGATTGAAATGTACAAAACTGGGAGGGGCCTGGGTAGAGTGGAGCTGAAGGGTCCATTCACCTTAGCAAAGAGGTCAGTGATGAGTGGGCATGGACTTAAAGTGATTGGTAGAAAGATTAAAAGGGAGCTGCGGATTTTATTTTTCACCCAGCGGGTGGTGGGAGTCTGGAACTCACTGTCCGAAAGGGTAGTTGAGGCAGAAACCAACAACTCATTCAAAAGGTGTCTGGATATGCACCTCAAGTGCTGTAATCTATCAAATGCTGGAATATAGGATGAGAATGGATGGATCGTTTTTTGGACAGCATAGACACGATGGGCCAAGTGGCCTCTCTCTGTGCCATAAACTGTCTATGATTCCAAGATGCAACCCAGGCAATGTTGAAAGAGGAGGTAAGTCAGACACTAGTGGGGTTTAAAATTGATAAAGAGGAAGTATTAGATAGGCTCTCTGGACTTAAATTGAATAAAGCACCAGGAAAAGATGAGATGCATCCAAGGATACTGAGGGAAGTGAGGGTGGAAATCGCAGAGGCACTGGACATAATTTTTCAGTCTTTCTTAGACTTGGGGGTGATGCAAGAGGACTTGAGAATTGTAAACGTTACAGCCTTGTTCAAAAAGGGTGTAAAGATAAGGCCAGCAACTACAGGCCTGTCAGTTTAAATTCGGTGGTGGGAAAACTTCCAGAAAGAAATAATCTTGGACAAAGCTAATAGTCACATGGCCAAATGCGAGTTAATTAAACAAGCCAGCATGGATTTCTTGAGAGAACATCATGTTTAACTAATTTACTGGAGATCTTTGAGGTGGTAACAGAGATAGTTGGTGAGGGCAATTCTGTTGATGTGGTGTACATTGATTTTCATATAACGGTCTATTCAGTTTCAAATGAAACTGCCTCCACCATTCTCAAGCAGTGCATTCCAGACATTTAACTATTCCCTGCATGCAAAAACCTTTTGATACAATGCCACACAACAGACCTGTGAGCAAACTTGTAGCTCATGGAATAAAAGGGACGGTAGCAACATGGATACAAAATTAGCTCAGTGACAGGAAACAAACATTAATGATTAATGGATGTTTTACAGGCTGGAGGAAGGTTTGTTGTGGAGTTCCCCAGACATCCTTGCTTTTCCTGATATATATTAAGGTCCTAAACCTGGGTATGCAGGCACAATTTCAAAGTTTGCAGCTGATACGAAAGTTGGAAGCATTGTGAACTGTGAGGAGGATAGTGTAGAACTTCAAAAGTACACACACAAGTTGGTGGAATGGGCAGGCAGGTGGCAGATGAAGTTCAATACAGAGAAATGTGAAGTGATTCATGTTGGTAGGAAGAACATGGGGTGACAATATACAATTCTATCGGGTGTGCAGGAGCAGAGGGACCTGTGTGTATATGTGCAGAAGTTATTGAAGGCGGCAGGACAGGTTGAGAAAGTGTTTAATAAAGCATGCAGTATCCTGGGCTTTATTAATAGGGGCATAGAGTACAAGAGCAAGGAAGTTATGTTGAACTTATGTAAGACACAATTTCAGCCTCAGCTGTGGTATTGCGTCCAGTTCTGGGTGCCACACTTGAGGAAAGACGTGAGGGCATTGGAGAGAGTACTGAAAATATTCACGTGAATGATTCACGGGATGAGGAATTTCAGTTACGAAGATAGGCTGGAGAAGTTAGGAATGTTTTCCTCGGAGAAGGCGAAGAGGTGCTTTGTTGGAGGTTTCAAAAATCATGAGGCGTCTGGACAGAGCAGATAGAGAGAAACAGTTCCCACTTGTGAAAGGAACCAGAAAGAGAGGGCACAGATTTAAAGTCATGGGTAAAAGAAGCAAGGATGACCTGAGGAAAATATTTTTTCACACAGTGAGTGGTTAGAGTCTGGAATGCACTGCCTGAGAGTGTGGTGGAGGCAGGTTCAATTGAAGTTGAATAGACTGTTATCTGAGAAGGAAGAATGTGCAGGGTTGCAGGGAGAATGCAGGGAACGGCATTCGGTGAATTGCTCATTCGGAGAGCGTGTGCAGACACGAAAGGCTGAATTGGTCCTTCTGTGCTGTAATAATTCTCTGATGTTTTTATTACAGGATGCTGACCAAGGGGACACTGTGATGGGGCGTCTCAGATGGGTGTGATGGTGGAGAATGGGGAATTCATGGCTGGAAAGGGAAGTTGTCCTATGGGAAATGGAATCTTAGCAGGGACTCTCCGACGGCCTGTCCGGGTCGAAGGCATCAAGGAAATATCTTCCCTCCCACCTCCTCCTGAGGTGGCCTCTGGATTCCTGGGGCCAATGCCTGTGTCCTCATGATGGTGATGATATGAAGGGTGCAGCAGAACACCATGAACTCAGGCACCTGCTCCAGTGTGTACTGGAGGGCACTCCCCGAGCGGTTCAGACATCGGAAGCATTGCTTCATCACACCGATGGTCTGTTGCACCATGTTCCTGGTGACTCCATTGCTCACATTATACACATGCTAATTGCGTAACTAACGGTTGATGGTGGGGGGTTGATTGAGGGTGTAGAAGCATGGGCTGTGTCTAGAGGGGATTCATTTGTCTCCAAGGAGCTACATTCTGGTTCTTCATGGAGCCCCGATGTTTTGGGACCGGCTGACTGCTTCAGAATGAAGGGATGGTGGCTGCTGCCAGGATGGTGGACATTCACCAACATGACGTACTGGCCATGCTCACACACCAACTGCACATTGATGGAGTGAGAGTTCTTTCAGTCCCTGTACCTCAACCCATGGGTTGACATGGGGGCCTCGCAGAACGACCTACACCATCAGGAATCCCGCTATCCTGACAAAGCTACGGGATCTCTCATCCTGCTTCTACCTGCTGAGGGAGATATTGATGACATAGATGGTCACCCTCACCTCCCAGAATTATCAATGGACAACACACAGGCCTAGTAACTACTGGCCAGTTAGTTTAACAACAGTTGTGAGGAATGTTTTAGAAGCAATAATCAGGGGAAAAGGACAACACACACTTGGAGAGGTTGAGTTAATTAAGGATTGTCAGCACGGATTTCTAAAAGGCACATCATGCTTGATGAAGTAATTTAATTTATTTAGAAAATCAGAGAAGGTTGATGAAGGGAATGTGGTGGATGTTGTCTACGTGGATTTTATGTAATTATTTGACGAAGAAACACACAGAAGCTTGGCTAACAAAATTGAACCTCATGGAATAGCATCAAATTGGATCAAAAATTGTCCATAGGACATAAAAAAGAGAAATATGTTAAATGGTTCTTTTTCAGACTGGAGGATGGAAGACAGTGATGTTCCCCAAGGGTCAGTGCTTAGGACCATTGTTTGTTTTTTTGCTATATATGAGTTACATGGATCAAGGAATACAGAGTAGAAATTCAAAATTTTGTGATGATACCAATCTTGGAGGTGTGGTAAACAGTGTGGATGTTGCAAACCACCTGAAGCAGGATATAGATAGGCTAGCAGAATGGACAGAGAAGTGGCAGGTGGAATTTCATTCAACGGAGTGTGAGGTGATGTATTTTGTCAGAAGGAATAGGAAGGTAATATTGACTTAATGACACAGTTCTAAAGATTGTGCGGGGACAGAGCTACCTGGGGCTGCAGATGCATTGATCTGTGAAGGTGGCAGGACATATTAGGAGAGTGTTTAGCGAAGCATATCAGATTAGAATTAGAATTAGAATTAGAACATTACAGCGCAGTACAGGCCCTTCGGCCCTCGATGTTGCTCTGATCATCTGACCTACACTATTCCATTTTCATTCATATGTCTATCCAATGACCACTTAAATGCCCTTAAAGTTGGCGAGTCTACTACTGTTGCAGGCAGGGCGTTCCACGCCCCTACTACTCTCTGCGTAAAGAAACTACCTCTGACATCTGTCCTATATCTTTCACCCCTCAACTTAAAGCTATGTCCCCTCGTGTTTGCCATCATCATCCGAGGAAAAAGACTCTCACTGTCCACCCAATCTAAGCCTCTGATTATCTTATATGTCTCTATTAAGTCACCTCTCCTCCTCCTTCTCTCTAACGAAAACAACCCCAAGTCCCTCAGCCTTTCCTCGTAAGACCTTCCTTCCATACCAGGCAACATCCAAGTAAATCTCCTCTGCACCCTTTCCAAAGCTTCCACATCCTTCCTATAATGCGGTGACCAGAACTGCACGCAATACTCAAGGTGCGGCCTCACCAGAGTTTTGTACAGCTGCAGCATGACCTCGTGGCTCCGAAACTCGATCCCCCTACTAATAAAAGCTAACACACCATATGCCTTCTTAACAGCCCTATTAACCTGGGTAGCAACTTTCAGGGATTTATGTACCTGGACACCAAGATCTCTCTGCTCATCTACACTACCAAGAATCTTCCCATTAGCCCAGTACTCTGCATTCCTGTTCCTCCTTCCAAAGTGAATCACCTCACAGTTCTCCGCATTAAACTCCATTTGCCGTCTCTCAGCCCAGCTCTGCAGCCTATCTATGTCCCTCTGTACCCTACAACACCCTTCGACACTCTGCACAACTCCACCGACCTTCGTGTCATCTGCAAATTTACTAACCCACCCTTCTACACCCTCTTCCAGGTCATTGATAAAAATGACAAACAGCAGTGGCCCCAAAACAGAACCTTGCGGTACACCACCAGTAACTAAACTCCAGGATGAACATTTGCCATCAACCACCACCCTCTGTCTTCATTCAGCTAGCCAATTTCTGATCCAAAGCTCTAAATCACCTTCAACCCCATACTTCCGGATTTTCTGCAACTGCAGACGGTGGGGAACCTTATCAAACGCCTTACTGAAATCCATATACACCACATCCACGGCTTTACCCTCATCCACCTGTTTGGTCACCTTCTCGAAAAACTCAATAAGGTTTGTGAGGCACGACCTGCCATTCACAAAACCGTGCTGACTATCGCAAATGAACTTATTCTTTTCAAGATGATTACAAATCCTATCTCTTTTAGCCCTTTCCAACATTTTACCCACAACCGAAGTAAGGCTCACAGGTCTATAATTACCAGGGCTGTCTCTACTCCCCTTCTTGAACAAGGGGACAACATTTGCTATCCTCCAGTCCTCCGGCACTACTCCTGTAGACAATGACGACACAAAGATCAACAACAACGGCTCTGCAATCTCCTCCCTGGCTTCCCAGAGAATCCTGGGATAAATCCCATTTGGCCCAGGGGACTTATCTATTTTCACTCTTTCCAAAATTGCTAACACCTCCTCCTTGTGAATCTCAATCCCATCGAGCCTAGTAGGCTGTATCTCAGTAATCTCCTCGGCAACATTTTCTTTCTCTACTGTAAATACTGACGAAAAATATTCATTTAACGCTTCCCCTATCTCCTCTGATTCCGCACACAACTTCCCACTACTATCCTTGATTGGCCCTGTTCTAACTCTTATCATTCTTTTATTCCTGATATACCTATCGAAAGCCTTAGGGTTTTCTTTGATCCTATCCGCCAATGACTTCTCGTGTCCTCTCCTTGCTCTTCTTAGCCCTCCCTTTAGATCCTTCCTGGCTAGCTTGGAACTCTCAAGCGCCCTAACTGAGCCTTCACGTCTCATCCTAACATAAGCCGCCCTCTTCCTCTTGACAAGCGCCTCAACTTCTTGAGTAAACCACGGCTCCCTCGCTCGACAACTTCCTCCCTGCCTGACAGGTACATACTTATCAAGGACACGCATGAGCTGCTCCTTTAATAAGCTCCACATTTCGTTTGTGCCCATCCCCTGCAGTTTCCTTCCTCATCCTACACATCCTAAATCTTGCCTAATCGCGACATAATTTCCTATCCCCCAGCTATAATTCTTGCCCTGCGGTATATACCTGTCCCTGCCCATCGCTAAGGTAAACCTAACCGAATTGTGATCACTATCGCCAAAGTGCTCACCTGCATCTAAATCGAACACCTGGCCGGGTTCATTACCCAGTACCAAATCCAATGTGGCATCGCCCCTGGTTGGCCTTTCCGCATACTGTGTCAGAAAACCCTCCTGCACACACTGGACAAAAACAGACCCATCTAAAGTACTCGAACTATAGTATTTCCAGTCGATATTTGGAAAGTTAAAGTCCCCCATAACAACTACCCTGTTACTCTCGCTCCTGTCGAGAATCATCTTCGGTATCCTTTCCTCTACATCTCTGGAACTATTCGGAGGTCTATAGAAAACTCCCAACAGGGTGACCTCTCCTCTCCTGTTTCTAACCTCGGCCCAGACTACCTCAGTAGACGAGTCCTCAAACGTCCTTTCTGCCGCTGTAATACGTTCCTTGATTTACAATGCCACACCCACCCCCCCTCTTTTACCCTCTTCTCTGTTCTTACTGAAACATCTAAATCCCGGAACCTGCAACATCCATTCCTGCCCCTGCTCTACCCATGTCTCTGAAATGGCCACAATATCAGGATCCCAGGTACCAACCCATGCTGCAAGCTCACCCACCTTATTCCGGATGCTCCTGGCGTTGAAGTAGACACACTTTAAACCAAGTTCTTGCTTGCCAGTGCCCTCTTGCGTCCTTGTAACCTTATCCCCTACCTCACTACTCTCAACAGCCTGTACACTGGAACTACAATTTAGGTTCCCATTCCCCTGCTGATCTTGGACTTCATCATTCGAGACAATGAATTCAAAAGGATACTGGATGGACACACGAAGGAGATGATCTTGTAGGGATACGGGGACTGACTGGGTGAGTGGGACTGACTGGATTGTTCCACAGGGAGCGGGCACCGAGGGGCCGAATGGCCATCTTCTGTGCCATAAATGTATCTACCACTCTCTATGACTCTACGTTTGAGATGTCTCCTGCTCCTGCGTGGTGATATTCAGATACATAGAAGTTCAATGAAACTGTGACCTTAACAGCCACTGACAACTCCGTCCTCACCCTAGTGTGAGAAAGAACAAAAGAAAACAGAACATTACAGCACAGGAACAGGCCCTTCGGCCCTCCAAGCCTGCGCCGATCCAGATCCTCTATCTGAACATTCGCCTATTTTCAAAGGGTCTGTATCTCTTTGCTTCCTGCCCATTCATGAATCTGTCTAGATACATCTTAAAAGACGCTATCGTGCCCGCGTCTGCCACCTCCGCTGGCAAGGCGTTCCAGGCACCCACCACCCTCTGCGTAAAGAACGTTCCACGCATATCCCCCCTAAACTTTTCCCCTCACACTTTGAACTCGTGTCCCCCAGCAATTGAATCCCCCACTCTGGGAAAAAGCTTCTTGATATCCACCCTGTCTATACCTCTCATGATTTTGTACACCTCAATCAGGTCCTCCCTCAACCTCCGTCTTTCTAATGAAAATAATCCTAATCTGCTCAACCTCTCTTCATAGCTAGCGCCCTCCATACCAGGCAACATCCTGGTCAACTTCCTCTACACCCTCTCCAAAGCATCTACATCCTTTTGGTAATGTGGCGACCAGAACTGCACGCAGTGAGGCTCCAGGTCGTGTTGCAGGAGGTGACACAGCTCTGTGACCACCTCCTAATTGAATCACAGTTACCTCACACACTGCTCCTGGGTTAGGTGTGCATAGGAAAATTGCTCTTGGAAAACCCAGGGAGAGTAGGGCAGAGCCTTTTCCTCCTCTCACTTTACAGAGTTTGCCCTCTCTGCAGCCTCTGCTCCATTTCTTGGTCGTGTTGCAGACCCAGGGCCACTGTAACTACAGTCAAGAACAAATACCAAAGAACAGGACAGCACAGGAACAGACCATTCGGTCCTCCAAGCCTGCGCCGATCTTGATGCCTGCCGAAACTAACACCTTCTGCACTTCCGGGGCCCATATCCCTCTATTCCCTTCCTATTTATGCATTTGTCAAGATGTCTCTTAAACGTCGCTATCGTATCTGCTTCCAACACCTCCCCTGGCAGCAAGTTCCAGGCACTCACCACCCTCAGTGGAAAAAACCTGCCTCGCAGATTCCCTCTAAACTTTGCCCCTCGCACCTTAAACCTATGTCGCCTAGTAACTGACTCTTCCACCCCAGGAAAAAGCTTCTGACTATCCACTCTGTCGATGCCGCTCATAACTTTGTAAACCTCTATCATGTCGCCCCTCCACCTCCATCGTTCCAGTGAAAACAATCCGAGTTTTTCCAACCTCTCCTCATAACTAATGCCCTCCAGACCAGGCAACATCCTGGTAAACCTCCTCTGTACCCTCTCCAAAGCCTCCACATCCTTCTGGTAGTGTGGCGGCCAGAATTGCACTCAAAATTCCAAGTGTGGCCCAACTAAGGTTCTGTACAGCTGCAACATGACATGCCAATTTTTATACTCTGTGCCTCGTCCGATGAAGGCAAGCATGCTGTATGCCTTCTTGAATACCTTATCCACCTGCGTTGCCACTTTCAGTGACCCGTGGACCTGTGCGCCCAGATCTCTCTGCCTGTCAATACTCCGAAGGGTTCTGCCATTTACGGTATACCTCCCACCTGCATTAGACCTTCCAAAATGCATTACCTCACATTTGTCCGGATTAAACTCCATCTGCCATTTCTCCACCCAAGTCTCCAACCGATCTATATCCTGCTGTATCTTCTGACAATCCTCATTATTATCTGCAACTCCGCCAACCTTTGCATCGTCCGCAAACTTACTAATCAGACCAGCAACATTTTCCTCCCAATTATTTGCACATACTACAAACAGCAAACGTCCCAGCACTGATCCCTGCGGAACACCACTAGTCACATCCCTCCATTCAGAAAAGCACCCATCCACTGATACCCTCTTTCTTCTTTGACCGAGCCACTTCTGTATCCATCTTGCCAGCTCACCTCTGATCCCTTGTGACTTCACCTTTTGTCTGCCATGCGGGACCTTGTCAGAGGCTTTACTAAAGTCCATATAGATAACATCCAATGCCCTTCCTTCATCAATCATCTTCGTCACTTCCTCAAAAAACTGAATCAAATTAGTAAGACACGACCTCCCCTTCACAAAACCATGCTGTCTCTCGCTAATAAGTTCGTTTGTTTCCAAATGGGAGTAAATCCTGTCCCGAAGAATCCTCTCTAATAATTTCCCTACCACTGACGTAAGGCTCACAGGCCTATAATTTCCTGGATTATCCTTGCCACCCTTCTTAAACAAAGGAACAACATTGGCTTTTCTCCAGTCCTCTGGGACCTCACCTGTAGCCAATGAGGATGCAAAGATTTCTGTCAAGGCCCCAGCAATTTCTTCCCTTGCCTCCCTCAGCATTCTAGGGTAGATCCCGTCAGGCCCTGGAGACTTATCTATCATATCGCTTTGCAAGACACCCAACACCTCCTCCTTTTTGATAATGAGATGACTGAGACTATCTGCATACCCTTCCCTCGGCTCATCATCCACCAAGTCCTTCTCTTTGGTGAATACTGATGCAAAGTATTCATTTAGCACCTCGCCCATTTCCTCTGGCTCCACGCATAGATTCCCATCTCTGTCCTTGAATGGGCCAACCCTTTCCCTGGGTACCCTCTTGCTCTTTATATATGTATAAAAAGCCTTGGGATTTTCCTTAAACCTGTTTGCCAATGGCTTCTCATCACCCCTTTTAGCCTTCCTGACTCCTTGCTTAAGTTCCTTCCTACTGTCTTTATATTCCTCAAGTCTGTTCCTAGCCATCCAGCCCTTACAAATGCTTCCTTTTTCTTTTTGGCGAGGCTCACAATATCCTGTGTTATCCAAGCTTCCCGAAACGTGCCAAACATGTCTTTCTTCCTCACAGGAACATGCTGGTCCTGGATTCTAATCAGCTGACGTTTGAAAGACTCCCACATGTCAGATGTTGATTTACCCTCAAAAATCCGACCCAATCTAAATTCTTCAGATCCTGCCTAATTTTGTTATAATTAGCCTTCCCCCAATTTTGCACCTTCACCTGAGGACTTCTCTTATCCTTATCCACAAGTACCTTAAAACTTATGGAATTATGGTCACTATTCCGGGAATGCTCCCCCACTGAAACTTCGACCACCTGGCCGAGCTCATTCCCCAATCACAGGTCCAGTACGGCCCCAGCCCTAGTTGGACTATATACATACTGTTTCAAGAAGCCCTCCTGGATGTTCCTCACAAATTCTGCCCCATCCAAGCACCTAGCATTAAGCGAGTCCCAGTCAATATTGGGGAAGTTAAAATCACCCACCACTGCAACCCTGTTACCTTTACATCTTTCCTAAATCTGTCTACATATCTGCTCCTCTACCTCCCGCTGGCTGTTGGGAGGCCTGTAGTAAACCTCCAACATCGTGACTGCACCCTTCCTATTCCTGAGCTCTACCCATATTGACTCGCTGCACGACCCCTCTGATTTGTCCTCCCGCAGTACAGCTGTGTTATTCTCCTTAACCAGTACTGCAACTCCGTCACACCTTTTACATCCCCCTCTATCCCGCCTGAAGCTTCCAAAGCCTGGAACATTTAGCTGCCAATCCTGCCCTTCCCTCCACCAAGTCTCTGCAATTGCAACAACATCATATTTCCAAGTACTAATCCAAGCGCTAAGTTCATCTGCCTTACCTGTTAGACTTATCACATTGAAACAAATGCACTTCAGAACACCAGTCCCGCTGTGCTCAGAAACATTTTCCTGCTTGCTTTCCCTCTAAGTCCTACTGGCCTTCTTTACTATGTCCTCCTCATTTATTTCACTAGCTGTCCTACTGCTCTGGTTCCCACCCCCCTGCCACACTAGTTTAAACCCTCCCGAGTGACGCCAGCAAACCTTGCAGCCAGGATATTAGTGCCCCTCCAGTTTATATGCAACCCGTCCTTCTTGTACAGGTCCCATCTGTCCCTGAAGAGAGCCCAATGGTTCAGATATCTGAAACCCTCCCTTCTGCACCAGCTGCTCAGCCACGTGTTTAGCTGCACTATCCTCCTACTTCTAGCCTCACTGGCACGTGGCACAGGGAGTAATCCAGAGATTACAACCCTCGAGGTCCTGTTTCTTAACTTTCCACCTAACTCCCTAAACTCCCCCTGCAGGACCTCATCACTCTTCCTGCCTGTGTCATTGGTACCGATGTGTACCACAACCTCTGGCTGTTCACCTTCTCCCCTTCAGAATGCCCCATGTCCGTTCAGAGACATCCTTGACCCTGGCACCAGGGAGGCAACATACATACCTGGAGTCTCTTTCACATCCACAGAAGTGCCTATCTGTGCCCCTGACTATAGAGTCCCCTATAACAATTGCTCTTCTGTGCTTTGTCCCTCCCTGCTGAGCAACAGTGCTATCCGTGGTGCCACTGCTCTGGCTGCTGCTGTTTCCCCCTGATAGACCATACCTCGTCCAGAGTTGGGTCACCAAATTCTCTGCCCTCCCTGAATGTCTGCTGCAGCTCACAACACAACCTCCAACAAACCATCCACAGCACCTCCACTAACTTTACAATAACAGAAGTAAGTCAAAAGCCCCTCACCTGTAAGTTGGATGCCTGGTCCTTTTAAATAATACGAGAGGGGGTTCCTCATGCTGCTGAATATATGTTCAGCTGAGAGTGACTAACACATGCGATCAGTGGAAATGTACAGACCAAGTTTCAAAGACGTACATCAAAGCTGCCGGTATGGTATATTGACATCACATTCAAAACCATCCTCAGAGCAACAACACATACATGGCATGATTGAGCTAGAGCCCTGCCCAGCATGGGCCACTCTGCAGGCCGCACGACAGGTGCCTGGCTGTGCAGTTCACATCTCTCTATGGATCCCAGCTTCTGTACCAGCACCAGCAGTGCTGTAGAGTCTAAAATAGTGGCTCGGGACAGATACAGTGGGAAAGGAATTCACTTCAGAAGGAGAAATGAGAAAATATTGAAGTCAAAACATTTTCAGGAATATGAGAATGGGCAGGAGAATGGGACTAATTGGAGGGGTGAGGCCATGGAGGGATTCAAACACAAGAATGACTATATTAAAATTAAGGTGCTGCCAGACCGGGAGCCAATGTAGATCAGTGAGTACAGGGGTGATGGGTGATCGGGATTTGGTGTGAGTTAGGATACAGGCAGCAGAGATCTGGATGGTCTGTGGTTTATGGAGGTTCATAACTGGGAGGGTGACCAGGATAGAATTGGAATAGTCAAGTGTGGATTTAACAAAGAAACAGGTGAGGGTTTATGCAGCAGATTGGCTGAGACATAGGTGGAGGTGGGGGATATTACAGAGGTGGTCATGGACAGGGTTGGTACGGGAGAGAATATGGAGATGGACTCAGCTCAGGTTCAAACCGAACACACCGATTGCAGACAGCCTGGTTCAGTCTCAGATATTGGACAGGGTGGTGCATTTGTTTCACAGATGGGGGATGGAGTTTGTGATGGAGACCAATGACACTGGCTTCAGTCTTCCCAAAATTTACATAACAGAACAGTATTTCAGTGAAACGGGATTTACAATGCCCTTCCGGGAAATAGAGACAGCAACAGCAGTAAAGATGAGAGAGCAAATGTCAAGAAATCCAATAAAGTTGGCAATGGTTTATAGAGCTAATAGCTGGACATATTCACCAGGAATACAACGGCAGCAAAAAATGCAGAGTAAATTACAGGAGCAATAATGCTGTTAAACTTGGTTTATAGAATTAATATCTAGATAGAGAGACTTACCAGGGACACCAATAATAGCCAGGATGGGATAGTAAATGTATTGAATAATCTTCAGTGCGAGATGGAAACGAGTGTTTAATGAGAACCAATCATAATATGTAGAAAGGTAGTAAAGATCCGAGGATAAACTCCTGTCCATTGTTGTAACATTCCAATCTATTGTTCTCAGATTCTGACCCATTGTTGTAACATTCCAATCTATTATTCTCAGATTCTGACCCATTGTTGTAACATTCCAATCTGTTGTTCTCAGATTCTGATCTATCCTTTCTCTCTCTCTGGAGCCGCTGATCTCTGTTGTGCCGGGGTTGATGTTCCAGCTGAAACTATGGGACAACACATGGGAGCCCCTTATTAATAGAAGATAGAAAACTTCCAGTGACACAATTAGGGTCCATGGAGACTGATATTATTTGCAGTCACTGAACAAACAGATTCAGTTAACCCTTTTCAATACAGCACTTTTTGTACCACAATAAAGTAGATAATTTACCCAGTCTGGATGGGATGCATGTGGGTTGCTGAGGGATGGAATGGTGGAAGTAGCAGAGGCACTGGCCAGCATATTCCAATCCCTCTTGGACATGGGAGTGATAACGTAATTTTACTGGCTCACCACTCTCTGGGTGAAGAAATTTCTCCTCATTTCAGTCCTGAAAAGTTTACCCCGTATCCTTAGACTATGACCCCTGGTTCTGGACTCCCCCACCATCGGGAGCATCCTTCCTGCAACTACCCTGTCAAGTCCTGTTAGAATTTTACAGGTTTCTATGTGATCCCTCTTCACTCTCCCGAACTCCAGCGAATATAATCCTAACTCTCCTCAAACGTCAGTCCCGCCATCCCAGGAATCAGTCTGATAAACCTTCGTTGCACTTTCTCTATAGCAGGAACATCCTTTCTCGGAGAAGGAGACCAAAACTGCACACAATATTCCAAGTGCAGCCTCACCAAGGCCCTGTGTAATTGCAGCAAGACATCCCTGCTCCTGTACTCGAATCCTGTCTCGATGAAGGCCAACGTAACATTCGCCTTTTTCTACGGCCTGTTGTACCTGCATGCTTACCTTCAGTGACTGGTGTACGAGAACACCCAGGTCTCCTTGCATATTCCCCTCTCTCAGTTTATCGCCGTTCAGATAATAATCTGCCTTCCTGTTTTTGCTACCAATGTGGGTAACCTCACATTTATTCACATTATACTGCATCTGCCATGCAATAGCCCACTCACTCAACCTGTCCAAATCACCCTGAAGCCACTCTGCATCCTCCTCACAACTCACCCTCCCACCCAGTTTTATGTCTTCTGAAAATTTGGAGATATTACATTTAGTTCTCTCATCTAAATCATTAATATAGAGTGTGAATAGCTGGGGTCCTAGCGCCGATCCCTGGGGTACCCCACTAATCACTGCCTGCCATTTGGAGATAGATCCGTTTATCACTACTCTTTTTTTCCATCTGCCAACCAATTTTCTATCTATCGCAATACACTACCACTAATCCCATGCGCTTTAATTTTACACACTATTCTCTTATGTGGGACTTTGTCGAAAGCCTTCTGAAAGTCCAAATAAACCTCATTCTCTGACTCCCCCTCATCCACTCTATTAGTTACATCCTCGAAGAATTCTAATAGATTTATCAAGCATGATTTCCCTTTCGTAAATCCATGCTGACTCTATCCGATTCTAACACTGTTCTCCAAGTGCTCTGCTATCAAAACTTTGATAATGGACTCTTGAATCTTCCCCACTACCGACGTCAGGCTGACTTGTCTACAATTCCCTGCTTTATTTCTACCTCCCTTTTTAAATGGTGGGGTTACATTAGCTGCCCTCCAATCAGCTGGGACTGTTCCAAAGTCTATAGAATCTTGAAAGATGACCACCAATGCATCCACTATTTCTAGGGTCACTTCTTTAAGTAATCTGGGATGTAGATTATCAGGCCCTGAGGATTTATCGGCCTTCAATCCCATCAACTTCCCCAACACAATTTCTCTACTAATACTGATTTCCTTCGGTTCCTTCCTCTCACTAAACCCTTTGTTCCCCAATATTTCTGGTAAGATATTTGTGCCATCCTTTGTGAAGACAGAATCAAATTATGCATTTAGTTGGTT
Source organism: Heterodontus francisci (assembly GCF_036365525.1). Taxonomy (NCBI): domain Eukaryota; kingdom Metazoa; phylum Chordata; class Chondrichthyes; order Heterodontiformes; family Heterodontidae; genus Heterodontus; species Heterodontus francisci. Next base: position 992,993 of record NW_027140493.1, on the reverse strand, counting down.
AGCCATTTCTTTGTTTCCCATAATAAATTCCCATGTTTCTAACTGTAAGGACCTACATTTGCCTTAACCAATCCTTTCCTCTTCACATACCTACAGAAACCTTGACAGTCAGGTTGTATGTTCCCCGCAAGCTTACCCATGTACTTTATTTTCCCCTTATTAATCAATCCCTTGGTCCTCCTTTGCTGAATTCTAAACTGCTCCCTATCCTCAGGCCTGTTGTTCCTTTCTGTCGAATGTATCTGCCTCTTCCGTGGATCTAATACTATCTCTAATTTTCCTTGTAAGCCATGGTTTGGCTACCTTTCCCATTTTACTTTTGCGCCAGGCAGCAGTGAACAATTGTTGCAGTTCATCAATGCACTCTTTGAATATTGCCATTGCCTTTCCACCATCATCCCTTTAAGTAACGTTTCCCAATCAATCATAGCCAACTCGTGCCTCATACCTTCATACTTTCCTTTATTAAGATTTACGACCCTAGTCTCAGAATCAACTACGTCACTCTCCATCTCAGAGTCATAGATTCGTGCAGCATAGAAACAGGCCCTTCGGCCCACTGCGTCCATGCCGACCATAATGCGGATCTATACTGATTCCACGTGCCTGCATTAATTCCATATCCGTCTATGCTTTGCTCATTCAAATACCTGTCCAGATGACTCTTAAATGTCGCTGCTGGTCCTGCCTCCACCACCTCCTCTGGCAGCTCATTCCAGATACTCAATATTCTTTGTGTGAAAAATTTACCCTTTTAATCCCCTTTAAACCTACTCCCTTTCATCTTAAATCTATGCCCTCCAGTTTTAGTCACCCCTACCATGGGAAACAGACTCTGGCTACCTGCTCTGTCTATGCCTCTCATAATTTTATATACCTCCATCATGTCCCATCTCAGCCGTCTTTGCTCCAGGGAAAACAGACCCAGCCTACCCAATCTCTCATTATAACTCAAGCCCTCCAAAGCAGGCAACATCCTTATGAATCTTTTCTGCACCCTCTCTAGCTTAATCACATCTTTCCTGTAGTGTTGCGACCAGAACTGCACACTGGACTCCAAATGCGGAATAACCAATGTTATGTACAACTGTAACATGACGTCCCAACTCTTGTACTCCATGCCGCAGTTGATGAAGACAGGCATGCCATACACCTTCTTCACCACCCTGTCTACCTGTGTTGCCACATTCAGGGAACTATGCACTTGCACCCCAAGTTCTCTCTGCTCAACAACACTCCCCAGGCCCTGTCATTCACTGTATATGTCCTGCCCTGGTTTAATTTCCCAAAATGCATTACTTCGCACTTGTCTGCATTAAATTCCATTTGCCAATCCCTTGCCCACTTTCCAAGTTTATCTATATCCTGTTGTAACCTCAGACAAACTTCCTTACTTTCTACTATTCCATCATTTTTTTGTATCATCGGCAAACTTACCAATCATGCCCCCGACATTCACATCCAAGTCATTAATATATATGACAAACAAGAGAGGACCCAGAACCAATCCCTGTGGCACACCACTGGTCACCAGCCTCTAATCTGAAAAACAACCCCCCACTACCATCCGATCACCAAGCCAAATTTGTATCCAATTGGCTAGCACACCCTGGATCCCATGTGTATGAATCTTCTGGACCACTCGACCATGCGGGACCTTGTCAAAGGCCTTGTTAAAGTCCATGTAGAAAACGTCCATCGCACTGCCCTCGACAATCCTTTTGGTCACCTCCTCAAAAAACGCAATCAAATTCCTGAGACATGATTCCCATGCACAAAGCCATGCTGACTATCCCTAATCAGACGTTGCCTTTCCAAATGCATATAAACCCTGTCTGTCAGAATCCCTTCCAATAACTTTCCCATCACTGATGGAAGGCTCACCGGCCTGTAGTTCCTTGGCTTGTCACTGCTGCCCTTATTAAATAAAGGCACAACATTAGCTATCCTCCGGTCTTCCTGTACCTCTCCCATGGCTAACGATAATGTAGAAATCTCTGCTTGGGCTCCAGGAATATCCTTCCTTTCTTCCCATAGCATCCTAGGATACACCTGGTCAGGCCCTGGGGATTTATCTACCTTAATGCGCTTCAAAACCTCCAACACCACCTCCTTTGCAATGTTCATATGCTCCAGGATATCGCTGTTCCCTCCCTTGAACTCAGTAGCTTCCATGTCATCTCCATGGTAAATAAAGACGAGAAGTATTCATTGAAGACCTCGCCCATTTCCCGTGGCTGCACAAGTAGATTATCACACTGATCCTTAAGTGGACCGACTCTCATCCTAGCTACCCTTTTACTCTTAATATACTTATAGAATATTTTAGGATTCTCCATTATCTTATCTGCCAGGGAAATCTCATGGCCCCTTTTCTCCCTCCTAATTTTTTCTTGAGTGTACTCCTAAAACCACTATACTCCTGGAGGGACTCGTTTGATCCCCAGCTGCCTATACCTGACATATGCCTCCTTCTTTGTCCTGACCAGACCCTCAACATCCCTCATCAAACAAGGTTCCCTAAACTTGCCAGCCTTGCCCTTCCATCTAACAGGAATATGCCGGCCCATAACTCTTCCTATCTCACTTTTAAAAGCCTCCCACATGCCAGACGTCCCTTTACCTGTAAACAGCCTCTCCCATTCAACTTTTGAGAGTTCCTGTCTGATGCCATCAAAATTAACCTTCCTCCAATTTAGGACTTCAACCTGAGGACCAATCCTATCCTCTTCCATAACTATCTTGCAGCTAATAGAGTTATGGTCACTGGTCCCAAAGTGCTCCCCCACTGACACATCAACCACCTGCCCATCCTCATTTCCAAAGAGGAGGTCGAGTGTAGCCTTTTCTCTCGTAGGGCCATCCACATAATGTTTCATAAAACTATCCTGGACACACTGAACACATTCTTGCCCATCTGATCCCTTAGCACGAAGGCAGTCCCAGTCAATATTAGGGAAGTTAAAATCACTGACTATTACAACCCTATAATTCCTACACCTATCTGTGATTTCCCTGCATATATGCTCCGCCAATTCCCTCTGACGATTGGGGGGCCTATAGTATAATCCCATCAAAGAGATCTCCCCTTGCTTATTTCTAAGCTCCACTCATATGGCCTCACTGGACGTTCCCCCCGTTATATCCTCTCTAACTACTGCCGTGATGTGCTCCCTAATCAATAGTGCAACTCCCCATCCTCTCTTCCCTCCAACTGAAGCATCGGTACCCCGTAACATTGAGCTGCCAGTCTTGCCTATCCCTCAACCACGTTTCTGTAATAGCTATAATATCACAATCCCATGTACTGATCCATGCTCTGAGTTCATCTGCCTTACCTGTAAGTCCTCTTGCATTAAAGTACTTGCAGTTTAGTCGACCAGACCTTCCACGCTCCCTGTCAGGCCACTGCCAGGCCCGCCTACTGGACTTGCTTGTATTAACCTCTACATTTACCTCAACTATCTCATCGGAGAGACTACTACTTTGAGTCCCACCTCTCTGCAAGACTAGTTTAAACCCTCCCGAGTCGTACTAACAAACCTCCCCGCAAGGATATTGGTCCCCTTCCAGTTTAGATGCAATCCGACCCTCTTCAACAGGTCACCTCTGCACCAGAAGAGATCCCAATGATCCAAGTAGCTGAAGCCATCCCGCCGACACCAGCTCTTCAGCCACACCTCCATTTTCCTAATCCTCCTATTCCTATCCTCACTAGCACGTGGCACAGGGAGTAATCCTGAGATTCTTCTTCTTCTTTGTCTTTGGCCTCCTTACCTCGAGAGACAATGGGTAAGCACCTGTAGGTGGTCAGTGGTTTGTGCAGCAGCGCCTGGAGTGGCTATAAAGGCCAATTCTAGAGTGACAGGCTCTCCCCCAGGTGCTGCAGAAAAATTTGTCTGTCGGGGCTGTTACATAGTTGGCTCTCCCCTTGCGCTTCTGTCTTTTTTCCTGCCAACTGTGAAGTCTCTTCGACTCGCCACACTTTAGCCCCTCCTTTATGGCTGCCCGCCAGCTCTGGCGATCGCTGGCAACTGACTCCCACTACTTGTGATCAATGTCACAGGACTTCATGGCGCATGTGCAGACGTCTTTAAAGCGGAGACATGGACGGCCGGTGGGTCTGATACCAGTGGCGAGCTCGCTGTACAAAGTGTCTTTGGGGATCCTGCCATCTTCCATGCGGCTCACGTGGCCAAGCCATCTCAAGCGCCGTTTACTCAGTAGTGTGTATAAGCTGGGGATGTTGGCCGCCTCGAGGACTTCTGTTTTGGTGATACGGTCCTGCCACCTGATGCCAAGTATTCTCTGGAGGCAGCGAAGATGGACTGAATTGAGACGTCGCTCTTGGCTGACGTACGTTGTCCAGGCCTCGCTGCCATAGAGCATGGTACTGAGGACACAGGCTTGATACACTAGGACTTTTGTTTTCCGTGTCAGTGCGCCATTTTGCCACACTCTCTTGGCCAGTTTGGACATAGCAGTGGAAGCCTTTCCCGAGCGCTTGTTGATTTCTGCATCTAGAGACAGGTAATTGGTGATAGTTGAGCCTGGGTAGGTGAACTCTTGAACCACTTCCAGAGCGTGGTGGCCGATATTGATGGATGGAGCATTTCTGACGTCCTGTCCCATGATGTTCATTTTCTTGAGGCTGATGGTTAGGCCAAATCCTGAGATTGACCCGAGAGGTTCTACTTTTTAACCTTCTGCCTAACTCCCTATATTCACTGTGCAGGACCTTAGCTCTCTTCCTGTCTGTGTCGTTAGCACCAATATGGACCACGACCTCTGGCTGCTCACTCTCCCCTTTCAGAATTTCCTGCAGCCACTCCGAGACATCCTTGACCCGAGCAGCAGGGAGGCAACATACAATCCTGGTGTCTCTTTTGCGGCCACAGAAACGCCTACCTGCACCCCTCTACGATAGAATCCCCTATCATGATAGCTCTTCCACCCCTTTTCCTGCCCTGCAGTGCAGCAGAGCCCTCTGTGGTCCCATGGGCCTGGCTGTTGCTGCTTTCCCCTGGGAGGTCATCCCCCCCAACAGTATCCAAAGCGGTCTATCTGTTTGGGAGGTGGTGGCCACAGGGGACTCCTGCACTACCTGCCTGTGCCTACTACTCTGTCTGGTGGTCACCCATCCCTTTTCTGCCTGTGCAGCTAATATCTGCGGTGTGACCACCTCGCTAAACCTGTTATCCACGACTTGCTCAGCATTATGGATGCTCCACAGTGATTTCACCTGCAGCTCCATCTCCATAATGCGGGTCACCAGTAGTTGCAGATGGCCCCACTTCCTGCACACATGCCCACGAGGGACACTGTAAGCATCCCTGATTTCCCACAAAGGGCAGGAGGAGCAGATCACGGGGCTGACCTCTCCTGTCATGACCTACCCTTAGATTAATTAGTTACACGTTTAATTAAAAAAAAAAAACTAATTACATGAGGGGCCTTTTTCTAGCAACTTCAATCTAAGATTCTTAATAAACGACACTGAATTAAAAAAAGAAACACTTCAGTAGTACTGACCTTATCACCAGAGTTCTTTTCCCACAAAAATAAACTTTTCACTTTTTTAAAGATATCTACATGCACGAATAGCTGCTACTGACCCAACCAATCAGCTTGAAGCTCTCCTCTGACGTCACTGTTGGCTTTCTTCATGACAAATTCTATTATATTGTGGTCGCTCATCCTCAAGGGACTTCACACAACTTGATTGCCAATTATTCCTCTCTCTTTAGACAATACCCAGTCTGGGATGGCCTGTTCTCCAGTTTGTTCCTCAACATATTGGTCCAGAAAACCATCCCGTATACACTCCAGTAATTCCTCCTCTACGTTATTGTGACAAATTTGATTTGACCAATCTATATGCAGATTTAAGTCACCCATAATTACAGATGTTGCTTCATCGCATGCATCTCTAATTTCTTGTTTCAGACCATTTCCACATCACCACCACAGTTTGGGGGTCTATATATAACCCCCAATAACGTTTTTTCCCCCTTAGTGTTTCTCAGCTCTACCCATACAGACTCCACATCATCAGATCTCATATCCTTCCTCACTATTGTATTACTTTCCTTTTTAACCAGAAATGCAACTCCACTGCGGGTGGAAATAAGCCATTTTACTGATGGTGTGAATATTTGGTCGGAAGCTCATCGCAAGGCATCTCAAGGTTAACTATGTAACCAAATGTGTGAAAAGTTTGGCTTCGTCTCAAACATTTACAAAGGAGAGGGATGGAGTGTGTAGCTAGGAAATATTTGAAGCAGAGACAGAAAGCAATGGCTTCAATCTTCTCAATATTTAATTGGCATTGCAGATGTGTGAGGTAATACATTTTGAAAGGAGGAATGAGGAGAGACAATACAAGTTAAATGGTATAACTATAAAGGTAGTGAAATAACAGAGACACCTGGAGTATTTGTACACAAATCTTTGTAGCCAAACCGTTAATAAATATATGGGATCCTCGGTTTTATAAATAGAGGCAAAAAGAGCAAAAGCAAGAACATCATGTGAAACATATAGAAAATACTAGTTCAGCTGCACCTGAAGTCTTGTGTCGAATGCCAGGAAACACACTTTAGGAAGGACATGAAGCCTTCGGAGAGGGTAAAGAACTGTTCTACGAGAATTTGTGCAGGCATGAGGGATTACAATTATGTAGCTGGGGTTGTTCTGCTTCGAGCAGAGAACTTTCAGAGGAGATTTGACTGAGCTGTTTAACATTTGGAAGTGTTTAGATAAATTAAATAAAGAGAAACTGTTTCCAATGTCCAAGGGGTCACTAACCAGAGACACAGATTTAAGGTGATTGGTAAAAGAAGCAGACATGAAGATTTTTGTTTCTGAGTGCTTTGGATTTGGAATGCACTGTCTGACAGGCTGATCGATACAGATTCAATAGTAGATCCCAAATTGTAATTGGATAAATATCTGAAGCCGAAAAAATGTTCGGATATAGTGAAAGAGTCAGGGAGTGGGAGTAACTGGATTGCTCTTTGAAAGGTCCAGCACTGACTTGATGGGCCGAATGACATCATTCAGGGCTGTGCTATTCTATGATTCTATGATTGTTCCTGCCTGTACTTTCCCAATATTCCTATCCTTTCAGCAGCTGTTTCATAAAGTACCACATAACAGCTGTGTTACCAAATTAGAAACACATGGGATTAAAGGCCAATGTCAGCCGTGGCTCAGTTTGTAGCTCTCTCTCCTTTCAATCACAAGCTTCTAGGATCAAGTGTCATTGAAGGACTTGATCACAAGAAACGAGCTGACACTGTAGTGACAGTACTGAGGGAGTGTTGCACTGTCAGAGGTGCCAACTTTAGAATGAAACGTTAAACCAAGGGCCCGTCCGCCCTCTCAGGTGAATGTTAAATATCCTGCCGCACTAAGTAGAATCAGAGTAGGGGAATTATTCCCGGTGTCCTGGTCAGTATTTATCCTTCATTCAACATGACAAGAACAGATCTGATCATCATCACATTGCTACTTGTGGGATCTTCTTGTGCAGAAATCAGCTGCCCTGTTAGCTACATTGCAAGACTGACCAAACGTTCAAAAGTACTCATTGGTTGTCAATCATTTTGGGACAAATGGTGATCATGAAGGCGCTACAAAAATGGAAGCCTGTTCTTTTATTTTCAATCCCAACATGCGGGAAATTAGATATGTGACAGAAAGCTGAGAGTAGTGGAGAATGGTTATTGTTCAGTCTGGAGGAAAGTACACAGTGGGGTTCCCCCAGGGTCACTGTTGGAATCACTGTTGCTGAATGTTAATGCAATGGGCTTGTGTACAGAGGGGATAATGTCAAAGTTTTAAGAGGGCAGGAAACTCAGAAATGTTAACAAGCTGTGAGAAGGATAGTAACAGACTTCAGGAGGACAGAGACTGACTGGTGAAATGGGCAGGAACATGGCAGATGTAATTTAACACAGCGAAGTATGAAGTGAGATATTTGGGTAGGAAGTATGCGGAGAAACAATATAAACTAAATGGTACCATTATAAAGGGGTGCAAGATTAGAGAGACCTGGGGTGTACACACACAGATCTTTGAATGTAACATGTAGTGTCCTTGGTGTTAGAGAGAGAGGCACAGAGTAATAAACTCAGGAGGAAATGCTGATTTTTATACATCATTGATTTGGTCCCAACTGGAGAATTGTGTCCAATTCTGATCACCACACTTTGGTAAGGATGTCAAGGACTTAGTGAAGATACAGAGGTGATTTACTAGAATGGTACCAGGGATCTGGGAATTTAGTTCCGTGGAGAGATTGGAAAATTTGGCATTATTCTCGATAGAGCAGTGACGGGTAAGAGGTGATTTAATATCGAATTCAAAATCATGAAGGGTTTTGATCGGGTAATTAATGTGAAACTTTTTCCAGTGTCAGGAAGTTCAGTGTTAATAAGACACAGATTGAAGGTAATTGACAAAGAACCAGAGGTGAAATGAGGAGAATTTTCTTACACAGCAAGTTGTTGGGATCTGGAATTCACTGCCTGAAAACATGGTGGAAGCAGATTCAATAATATGTTTCAAAAGAGAATTTAACAAATACTTGAATAGGAGGCTGGGGAAAGAGGAGGGGTGAGTAACTAATTAGATAGTTATTTCAAAGAGACTGCACTGACACAATGGGCCGAATAGCCCCCTTCTGTCATAGGGATTGTGATTCGTGACGTGCCTGTGTCCGTTCCTGTTGAGGCAGGTGACATACAAAGCTCCTGCTGTCTCCTCATTTCCATGAATTCTACTTGCTGCCCAGGGTGACCCGCACTGCTGTCTGTCTGCACGCTTAACAGGGACCCAACTCTGTGTGAGACTGGCTCATGTTTCAGCCAGCATTCAGCTCTTAAATGCAGTCTGTCCCTCTTAAAGGGAAGCTGCACTGAATCACAGAAGGCTGCTGCTGCTGCTGCTGACTGTGAATGTTGCAATTCGAGACAAGGTAAATGTAATAAACGGACAGGAGACACGGCTCTGCAGTTCACGGATATGGTGCTGGAGGCCTTAGTCATGGAGGGTGACAGGAGCAGAAAGGTCATGTTTCCGTGAGGTGGGGTGGAGTCCCTTAAGGAACGGCCTCCGAAGGGAATGGGAGCAGGCAGACAGGGAGGTCAATGCAAGAAGTCTGGCCCCAAGGACCTGGCAGCAGAGCCAGAAGAAGTTTGATGAGTTCACACGGGTGATCAATGTCAGTGAATCCATCTCCACGTGGCATCTCCTACCCCCAACATCACCAACCTCTCACACTGCTCAATAAACCACACCCCCATCACTCACCCATCAGCAGTCCCTAACACTCAGAACTCACACCTAACATTCACATACTCCACCTCACCCTCACATACCTTCCACTGATACCAGCCACACACCCACCTCTCACTGCCTCCCCATTCACCAGCTATTCAACTATCACCCAAACACAGTGCCAAACAATCACCGACATTCTGCCCTCTCTCTTATAGGACAGGGAGGCCCATAAACACAGGGAGCAGCAGTGTTCCGGCGAGGGCCAGGCATACCTTCATCCCCTGAGCCTGAGGGAGGAGATGGTTCTCCATATAATAGGACCGGCTTTGACTGAGCCCGTGGCATCCGGCATCACCGAGAGCATTCAGGATGATGCTATATTCCTGCCTTATGTCCCTTCTCAACTCCCACCTTCCCCTCATCCTGCTGTCAGGGATGATGTACAAGCTACAGATGGTGGGACCATGGACCTCCTGCTTTCCATCCCGCCCCCAATCCCTCTCCACAACCCTCCCCTTCTGATTTTATACTTTCCAATATAACCCAAAACAGCCAGTTTCCCAGTCACAGCAGCTCCAGGAGACAGTGAGCAGCAGTACAGAACTGATAGTGAAGCCCCATCACTTGGTCTCATATGCACAGTCACCAGATCAAATACTTACACTGTGTGTACCTTAGAGGCTGGTATAGAGTCGGAATATGCACGTGGTGAGTCACCGAGCACGAGTAAGCTGCAGCCAGGCCAGGGGGAAAGGATAGTCCATGTGTCAGATCACTGGAGGGTGAGGTCACAAACGTGTTATAATACACAGGACTCAGATGTGAACATTGCTGGAACAGCATGCAGGAGAATGCTGATGGACATGTACACTGAGATACTTTGTCCATTGACAGGTCTGTCAGACAGTCTGTTGTCACTGTCAAGGAACATGGAGGAGTCCGGCTCCCACATGGCACAGGACATTGCACAGAGCTTGAAGCCCATTCTTTCCCCTGTGGAAGTGGTCACTAACTCCATGACAGCACTAGCGGACCCAGCCGTGATACAGTGTCTGGTGACCATTGTCTCAGCTTCCACTGCAGCACAGACGGCAGACACCCAACGTCTCAGTGCTGCAGTGGAAGCTCAGACTGAGGTCATGGGATCCATTCTTGCTGCCATGCAGGATCAGACTGCTGCCATCATGGCTGTGGATCTCAGTGTTCAAAGGGGTTTGGAGGATCTCACAGCAGTCCAGCAATCTGTGATCCAGTAGATTACTAGGATTGCTGAGGTGTCGCCCCGTGGGAATGACAGTGTCTCCGTGGAGCATGAACCTGCTGTCCTCTCTCAGGATGACAGTATTTGTTCTCCCTTCACTGTCACTCCTTCAATGTCCTTGCTGTTACCATTCAGCCAGCCCAGGCTGCTGCCGCCTATGTCGAGGTGGTGCAGTCTGAATCCGAGCCCTCAAGGCCCAGAATGCTCGAGGACGTCCTGCAAGGTCATCTGCAGTCTCCCCAGTAAAGGTCAGCAGCCTTCCACCAGCAATGCTGCAGCCACTGGGGAAACACTGTGTAGGAGCACTAGGCAAGTCGAGGCAACCCACAAGACACGCACTAAGGGAATACACAAGGGTGAATAGTTCAGTTTTGTTTGGATGATTGGATGTGTTGTTTGACAAATATTTTAATGAAATGGTTTTTGTTGTTGTTCTTTATTGCAGGATGGTGACCAAGGGGACACTGTGATGGGGCGCCTCAGGTGGATTTAATGGTGGAGAATGGAGGATCCATGGTGGGAAAGGGAAGTTGGACTATGTGAACCGGTATTTTAGTGGACACTCTCCAACAGCTTGTCTGGGTCGAAGGCATCCAGGCAATATCCTCCCTTCCTCCTCCTGAGGTGTCCTCCGTATTCCTGGTGCCAATGTCATGTAAAGATTGGGGTAATCATTGTCTCCGAGGAGCCACATATTTTTTCTCTACAGAGTCCTGACAGTCATGGGAATGTCTGAATGCTTCAGAATGAAGGTATGGTGGCTGCTGCCAGGATAGTGGACACTCACCAACATGATGTACTGGGCATCCTCACACACCAACTGTACATTAATGGAGTGAGAGTTCTTTCAGTTCCTGTACCTCTCCCCGTTGACATGGGGCCCCCGCAGAGACACCTACACCATCAGGAATGCCGTTATCCTGACAAAGCCACGGGATCTCTCATCCTACTTCTCCCTGCTGAGGGAGCAGACAGTATTATTCACCTCACCCGACATAGATGGCCTCCATCACAGAGCAGATATATCAATGGACAACACACAGTCCTCATAACTACAGGCCAGTTAGCCCAAAATCAGTGGTGGTAAAGGTTTTAGAACAATATCAGGGATAAAACAGCAGGCATTTTGAGAAGTTTGAGTTAATTTAGGATAGCCAGCATAGATTTACAAAACGAAAGTCATGTTTGACAAATATAATTGAATTTTTAATGATGTAACAGAGAAGGTTGATGAAGGGAATGTGATGGATGTTGTCTATATTGGTTTGAAGAATGCGTTTGATAAAATACCACATAAAAGGTTAATTGTCAACTTTGAGCCTTATGGAATGTGCGGGTCAGTGTCCAATAGAATAAAAAAGATGGATAATGTACAGAGAACAGTGTGTCATATTAAATGGCTGTTTTTCAGACTGGAAGATGTTAGACAGTGGGTGTTCCCCCAGGGTTGGTGCAAGGGCCACTGTTTTATTTTGCTGTGCATAAATAACTTGGATCTTGGAATACAGAGTAGAATTTCAAAATATGTCTCCATACCAAACTTGAAGCTGTGACAAACAAAGTGAGGATGTTCAGAACCACTTACGACAGGACAAAGATAGTGAGTAGAATGGGCAGAAACGTGGCAGATAGAAATGTGAGACAAGTGTGAGGTGATGCATTTTGACAGAAAGGATTGGAAGGCAATATGGTAACAGTTGTAAACAGTGTGCAGGAACAGAGAGACCTGTGAGGGCATCGATCGTTAAAGGTGACTGGAGATATTGAGAGATTGGTTAGAAAAAAAAAATCGTACTTTTCAAAAATAGAGGTATTGAATACAAAAGCAGAGCGGTTATGATGAACGTTTAGAAATCTCTGGTTAGGTCCCAGCTGGACTATTGTGTCCAATTCTGGCCAACACACTTCCAAAAGATTGTGAAGGTCCTTGAAATGGTGCAGAGGAGATTTAACAGGATGGTTCCAGGGATGGAGGATTTTAGTTACAAGGTTTGGTTACAACATTATGACAGGTTTAGATAATTTAGACAATGAAAAACTGTTTCCATTAACTGATGAAACAGGCGCAGGTTTGGAGGGCCGAAGGGCCTGTTCCTGTGCTGTAATTGTCTTTGTCCTTTGTACAGAGCCTCCCCTCTCTGCAGCCTCTGCTCCATTTGTTGGTCATGTTACAGACCCAGAGACACTGTAACTACAGTCCCCATAACTCGTCCAGAGTTCGGTCACCAAATCCTGTGTCCTCCCTGAATGTCTGCAGCAGATCAAAACACAACCTCCAACAAACCATCAACAGCACATCCACTAACTTTACAATAGCAGAAGTAAGTCAAAAGCCTCTCACCTGTAAGTTAGATGCCTGGTCTTTTTAACTAACACTAGAGGGGGTTCCTCGTGCTGCTGAATATATGTTCAGCTGAGAGTGACTAACACATGCGGTCAGTGGACATACACAGACCAAGTTTCAAAGACATACATCAAAGTTGCTGGAATGGCTGATTGATGTCACATTCAAATCCCTCCTCACACTACGAGCACCTGCTTGGTGAACTGGGGCAAGAGCCCTGTGCAGCATTGAGCACTGGAAGTGACCATCAGCTCAGCTCGTACCATTTTAAGAATCCAAGCTTCCATGGCGTTGGGCCCAGTGATGCTGACGAGCTGAAAATCATTGCCAGGAGTAGATATAGAGAGGAAGACCATATGGCCGTATGAATTAGGAGCAGAAGTAGGCCATTCAGCCCGTCGAGCCTGCTCCACCATTTAATATGATCATGGTTGATCTGTTTCTGTCTCGAATTCCACACTCCCATTTACTCCCGATAACCTTTGATTCCCTTGCCCAACAAGTATCTACCTACCTCTGCCTTAAAAATATTCAATGCCACCGCCTCCACCACCTTCAGAGGAAGAGTGTTCCAAAGTCACACAACCCACTGAGAGGAAAAAAAAAATCTCCTCATCTCTGCCCGAAAAGTGCGATCCCTAACTTTCAAACAGTGCCTTTTCAAACAGTTACTTTAAAAGAGAAATTGAAGAAAAGACTTCATGGCAAAAGATTGGCAGGAATATAGGAATTATGTAGGGGAATTGGAGGGGTGAGGCCATGGAGCATGTTCAAACACAAGAAAGAGAATATTAAAATTAAGATGCTGCCGGACCAGGAGACAATGTAGATCAGTGAGCAAAGGGGTGATGGCTGATCAGGATTTGGTGTGAGTTCGAATGCAGGCAGCAGAGTTCTGGATGGGCTGTGGTTTATGAAGATTTTTAACTGGGAGGGTGACCAGGATAGAATTGGAAAATTGGAATAGTCGAGTGTGCATTTAAGAAAGGCACAGATGAGGCTTTATGCAGCAAATGGGCTGAGGCAGTGGAGGAGACGGGTGATGTTACATAGGTGGTATTAGGCATGGTTGGTGATGGAGATGAACTCAGCTCTGGTTTATATAGAACACAGAGGTTGTAAACAGTCTGGTTCAGCCTCAGACATTGGCCAGGGAGGAGGAAGTGGTTCATGGAGAGGGGACAGAATTGCTTATGGAGACCGATCACACTAGCTCCACTCTTCCCAAAATTAAAACTGCAAGAACATTATTTCCGTGAAACAAGCTTTCCAGATCTCAGAGCGGGAAATTGAGACTGACCAGGGACAGCAACAGCAGTACAGATGAGAGAGTAAATTACAAGAACTCTAATACACGTAGCAATGGTTTATAAAGCTAATATCTGGGGATGAAGATTTGCCAAGAATAACAAAAGTAGAAAGGAGGGCAGAGTAAATGACAAGAACGGTAATGCAGTTAAACATGGTTTATGGAACTAATAGCTGGATAGAGAGACTTACCAGGGACACCAATAATAGCCAGGATGGGATAGAAAATGTATTGAATAATCGTCAGTGCGTAATAGATCCGACTGTTTAATGGCAGCCAATCATAATTTGCAGAGAGAAAGTCAAACTCCCAGATGGAACTCCTGCCAATTTTTGTAACATTCCAATCTATTGTTCTCAGATTCTCACCCATTGTTGTAACATTCCAATCTATTGTTCTCAGATTCTGACCCATTGTTGTAACATTCCAATCTATTGTTCTCAGATTCTGATCTATCCTTTCCCTCTCTCTGGAGCTGCTGATCCCTGTTTGTGTCGGGGATGATGCTCCTGCTGACACACTGGGATACCACATTGAAAGGAGTCCCTTATTAATCGAAGAGGGAAACCCTCCAGTGGCACAATTAGGGCCCATGGTGACTGACATTAATTACAGTCACTGAACAAACACGTTTAGTTAATCCCTTTCAATCAAACACTTTTTGTACCACAATAAACTAAACATTTATCCAGTTTGGATGGGAATTATGAGGGTTCGTGAGAGAATGAATGGTGAAAATAGCAGAGGCACCGGACAGAATCTGCCAATTCTCTTTGTATATGAGAGTGATGACAGAGGACTGGAGGGCTGTAAATTTTACAAAAAGGAGATGCGGGAACCCATGTACTGTCAGTCATGTACTGTCATGTACTGTCACCACCACCTCTCTCCAAACCTCCACTGTTGTTAAATTATCAGACTGATTATCCGACATCCAGTACTGGTTGAGCAGAAATTTTCGCCAATTAAATATTGGGAAGACTGAAGCCATTATTTTCACTCCCCACTCCAACTCTGTTACCTTGCTATTTATTCCATCCCTCTCCCTGGTAACAGTCTGAGAGTCAGACAGTTTAATTGCAACCTTGGTGTCACATTTGGGATAAAATTAGTGGGCACTTGGACAAATGGGTGTTAATTAAGGGAAAATTGTGTTTAACTAAATGGCTGGAGTTTTTTGAAAAGGTAAAAAGAAAGTTTGATGAGGGAAATGATGTTGATGTGGTATAAATTGAATTCCAAAAGGCATTTGATAAAGTGCCACACAACAGACCTATGAGCAAAGTAATAGCTCATCAAATAAAACCAACAGTAGCAACATGAAACTAAGCTGGTTGAGTGACAGGAAACAGCGATAAGTGATTAATGGATGCTTTTCGGGCTGGAGTAAGGTTTGTAGTGGAATCGAAGCAAAATACTGCGGATGCTGGAAATCTGAAATATAAACAGAAAGTGCTGGAAATACTTAGCAGGTCTGGCAGCATCTGTGGAGAGAGAAGCAGAGTTAATGTTTCAAGTCGGTGACCTTTCATCAGAACTGGCAAAGTGGGGGTTTTGGGGGAAACACAAGTACAGAAATGTGACCATTAGAGCGGGGGTGGGGGATGGAGGGTGTTGAAATGATAAGCGAGCGGATGCTCAGTGTCACACTTTTGGACTGAGTGGAGGTGTTCCACAAAGCGGTCACCCAATCTGCGTTTAGCCTGCTGCGGTGTTCCAGTGAACATCAACGCCAGCTTGAGGAACATCACCTCATTGTCCGATTAGGCACTCTACAGCCTGCCGGTCTGAACACTGAGTTCAACGATCAATTTGTTTTACCATTTTTTGCCATGTGCCAGCATTAAACTGATTTTTTTATGTTGGTGCTTTTAGAGAGGGCTGTTCATTATTCTGTCATTTAACACCCTCACTACACTAATGCTTTGTCTTTCACCGCACAACTAGCACACTTTCTTTGCCTTTGCCCCACGACCTCCTGGTCAGTTAATCTCTCTGACCCTCTGTTCTATCAACAGCTCTTCTGTTCTCTTTTGCACCACCCCTGCTTTATTTGCTTAAAACCTATTACATTTCTAACCTTTGCCAATTCTGATGAAAGGTCACAGAACTGAAACGTCAACTCTGCTTTTCTCTCCACAGATGCTGCCAGACCTGCTGCGTCTTTCCAGCACTTTTTGTTTTTATTTAAGGTTTGTAATGGAATTTCCCAGGGATCAGTGTTGTGACCCTTTCTCTTCCTGACAAATATTAATGACCTGGACCTCGGTGTACAGGGCACAATTTCAAAGTTTGCTGATGATACAAAACTTGGAAGCATTGTGAACTGTGAGGAGTAAATTGTAGAAAATCAAACGGACATGGACAAGTTAGTGGAATGGACAGAGAGGTGGCAGATGAAGTTCAATGTGGAGAAATGTGAAGTGACTCATTTTGGTAGGAAGAACATGGAAAGACAATGTATAATAAAGGGTACATTTCCAAAGGGGGTGAAGAGCAGAGGGACCCGGATGTATATGTGCATAGGTCATGAAAGGGGGCGGGACAAGATGAGAGAGTAGTTCATGAAACATACAGTATCCTGGGCTTTGTTAACAGCAGCATGGAATACAAGAGCAAAGAGGTTATGTTGAACTTGGACGAGACACTAGTTTGGCCTCAGTTGCAGTATTACGTCTCGTTCTGGGCACCACACTTTAGGTAACGTGAAGACATTGGAGAGTGTGAAAAAACATTCACAAGAATGGTTCCAGGGATGAAGAATATCAGTTCTGAAGATAGACTGGAGAAGTTGGAACATTTTCCTTAGAGAAGAGAAGGCTGAGAGGAGATTTGAAAAATGGTATTCAAAATTATGATGCGTCTGGGCAGAGTGGATAGGGAAAACTGTTCCCATTCCTGAAAGGATCGACAACGAGAGGGCAACGAATTAAAGTAATTGGTAAAAGAAGCAGCAGTGACATGAGGAAAACGTTTTCACACAGTGAGTGGTTAAGGTCTGGAATGCACTACCTGAGAGTGTGGTGGAGGCAGATTCAATCGAGGCATTCAGGAAGAAATTGGATAGTTAACTGAAAAGGAAGATTGTACAGAGTTACAGGGAGAAGGCAGGGGAGTGACACTAGACGAATTGTTCTTTTGGAGAGCCAGTACAGACACGATGGACTGAATGGCCACCTTCTGTGCTTTAACAATTCTGTGATTCCGTGGCATTCGACCACAAAATGAGCTTCCAACCTTATATTCGTGCCATCACTATGACGACCTATTTCCACCTCAATAACATTGCCCAACTTAACCCCTGTCTCAACTCATCTGCTGCTGAAGCTCTCATTCATGCTTTCATTACCTGTAGACTAGACTATTCCAACTCATTCTCCCACATTCTACTATCTGTCAACTTGAAGTAATCTAAAACTCTGCAGTCTGTGTCTTAACTTACAACAAGTCCCATTCCCCGATCACTGACCTACATCAGCTCACAGTCAAACATTGTCTTGATATTAAAATTCTCAGCCTTGTTTCAAATCCGTCCATGGCCTCACCCCACACGATAACTGTAATCTCCTCCTGCCCCACAAACCTCTGAGATATCTCTGCTCCTCTAATTCTGGCCTCTTGTGCATCCCTGATTTTAATTACTCTACCATTTGTGTCCACACCTTCAGTTGCCTCGGCCCCAAACTCTGGAATATCCTCCCTTCACAGCTCCACCTCTCCACCTCGCTTTTATCCTTTAAGACACTTCTTTAAAAGCTCCATCTTTGACCAAGCGTTTGGACACCTAACCTAATATCTTCCTTTGTGGTTCTGTGTCATACTTTGTTTCATAATGCTGCTGTGAAGTGCCTTGGGATAAGTTCTTGTTGAAGTTTTCCTGACAGGATTTGTCATTAGCATATCCGTGCTTCTTGAAATTTATTATGCTATGCTTTTCCAAGCAACAAACATTTATGGTGGACATGCACAGTCCAAGTTTCAAGACATACTTCAAGGCTGCTGGAACAGAAGTTTGACGTGACATTCCACAACTCCTCATGCGACGAGCACACACAATGTACACCCGGGCACAGCACAGGGCAGTGTGCAGACCACACCTGAAGTGGGTGGTAACTCATATCACATCCTTTTGTGGATCCTTGCTTCCAAAGTGTGGGCAACAGTGGTGCTGTAGAGCCATAAATCACCACCAGGGAGAAATAGACAGGGAAGGAAATTCACTTTAAAGGGGGACATGGAAACAGATTTGAAGGCGAAAGATTTTCTAGAATATGGGAATGTACAGGGGAATTGGACTAATTGGAGGGGTGAGGCCATGGAGGGATTCTAACGCAAGAATGAGAATATTTAAATTAAGGTGCCGCCAGACTGGCAGCCTATATATATCAGGGAACACCGGGGTGATGGATAATCGGGATTTACTGTGAGTGAGGAAACAGGTAGCAGAGTTCCAGATGGGCGGTAGTTTATGGAGGTTTATAACTGGGAGGATGACCAGGATAGAATTGGAATTAGTCAAGTGTAGATTTAACAAAGGTACAGATGAGGGTTTATGCAGCAGATGGGCCGAGGCAGAGGTGGAGTCGGCAGGGTTTGTGATGGAGAGAATATGGAGATGAACTCAGCTCAGGTTTAAATAGAACACAGCAGTTGCAAACTGTCTGGTTCCGCCTCAGACATTGGGCAGGGAGGGGTATGTGGTTCACAGATAGGGGACTGAATTTCTGATGGAGACCAATAACACTGGCTTCATTCTTCGAAAAAAAACCTAAATTACTTGAACAGTATTTCAGTGAACCAGGGTTTACAGATCTTAACTGTGGAAATAAAGACTTACCAGGGGCAGTAACAGCAGGAGAGATGAGGGTAAATTACAAGAACTATAATACCGTTAGCAATGGTTGTAGAGCTAATAGCTGGAGACAGGGATTCATCAGGAATAACAACAGCAATAAGGAGGGACGCAGAAGAGGCCTGAATGAGAGGAACACAGATATATTGAAGGGTTGTGGGGCTGGATATTACAGATACAGGACGGGAGTTGAGGTCCTGGAGGGAAAACAAGGTGGAGAATTTAAATAAAGACATTATTTGATCAGGAGTCAATGTCGGTCAGTGATATGTGAATGGCACTTGCTGCGAATTAGGACATGGGCAGCAGAGTTCTGGAGGACTTCAAATTAACAGAGCGCAGCATGCGGGAGAGCAGACAGGAGCGTGTTGGAATAGTCATTTCTAGGGGAAATGAAGGCATGAATGAGTTTCAGCAGCAGATGGGCTGAGACAGGGGTGATGTTGCGTGCTGTTACTGAGGTGGAAACAGGCGGTCGTAGTGATAGAATGAATATTATGTTATCAGCTCATTTTGTGGTCAACTGTGACACCAAGGTTGCAAACAGACTTTCTGAACCTCTGACTGTTACCAGGGAGAGGGATGGAATCAATAGCAAGGGGACAGAGTTGGAGTGGGGAGTGAAAACAATGGCTTCAGTCTTCCCAATATTTAATTGGAGGAAATTTCTGCTCATCCAGTACTGGATGTCGGATAAGCAATCTGATAATTTAACAACAGTGGAGGAGTGGAGAGAGGAGGTGCTGAGGTAAACTTGATGGAGTTCTTTGATAAAACAATGGAGAGGGTTGATGAGGGTGGTGTGATTGAAGTTATATATATGGACATTCAAAAGGTGTTTGATAAAGTGACTTTCAATAAACAACTTAGGAAAACTGTACCCTATGGATTAAAGGGACAGTGACAGTGTGGATATAACATTGACTAAGGAACAGGAAACAGAGAGAAGTGGTGAAAGGTTGTTGTTCAGACACGATGGGAGGATACAGTGGTGTTTTCCAGGGCTCGGAATTAGGACCACTGCTCTTTGTGCTCTTGGAAATCAAGGGGTGGGTAGGGCAGAGCCCCCGCCTTCTCCTTCTTTACAGAGATTCCCCTCTCTGCAGCCTCTGCTCCATGTGTTGGTCATGTGACAGACCCAGAGACACTGTAACTACAGTCCCCATACCTTGTCCAGAGTTGGGTCACCAAATCCTCTGTCCTCTCTGAATGTCTGCAGCAGCTCACAACACAACCTCCAGAAAACGATTAACAGCACCTCCAATAACTTGACAATAGCAGAGGTAAGTCAAAAGCCCCTTACCTGTAAGTTGGATGCCTGGTATTTTTAAATAACACCAGAGGGGGTTCCTCGTGCTGCTGAATGTCTGTTCAGCTGAGAGTGACTAACACAGGCGGTCAGTGGACATGCAAAGACCAAGGTTCAAAGACGTCCATCAAAGCTGATGGAATGGCTGATTGACACCATATTCAGACCCTCCTCACACTACAGACACACACACGTTACACCCACGCTAGCACCCCGGCCAGCCTGGGTTTCCTGTACAATGTGCTGGATGTGACCAGCAGTGCAGCTCACACCATTTTCTGGATCCAAACTTCCACAGCACCAGTAGAGCTGGAGAGATGAAATGTGTGATCAGAGAGAGAGACAGAGGGAAGGAACTCACTTTAAAATGGAATTAGATAAAGATTTTAAGATTAACACGTTTCAGGAATATTGGAAATGGGCAGGGGATTGGGATAATCAGAGGGCTGAGGCCGTGGAGGGATTTGATCACACGAGTGAGAATATTAAAATTGTGGTGTTACTGGACCAAGAGCCAATGTAGGTAAGTGAGCACAGGGATGTTGGGTGAACAGAATCTGGTGTAAATTAGAAGTTGGCAGCAGAGCTTTGCATGATCACAATGTTACAGAGAGTAGAATGTGGGAGAGCAGCCAGCAGTGTGTTAGAATAGTCAAGTCTCGAGGTGACAGTCAAACCTTCCTGCCACAATGGACAATTTCACCTTTTCCCACATTATACTCCATTTGCTAGATATTTGACCACTCACTTAACCTATCTATATCCCTTTGTAGCGTCCTTATGTCCTCTTCAGAATTTATCTTCTTAACTATCTTGGAATCATTAGCAAATTTAGCAAGCATACCTTCGGTCCACTCATCAAAATCATTTATATAAATTGTAAAAAGTTGAGTCCCCAGCACTGACCCCTCTGGCACACCACACGTTACATCTTGCCAGCCATAATAATGACCCATTTATGCCTACGCTGTTTCCTGTTAGTTCGCCAATCTTCCATCCATGCCAATATGTTACCCAATACACCATGAGCCTTTATTTTCCACAATGACGTTTGATGTGGAACGTTATCAGATGCCTTCTGGAAATCTAAGTACAGAAAATCTCCCAGTTCCCCTTTACCAACAACACATGTTACTTATTCAAAGAACTCCAATAAATTGGTTAAACATGATTTCCCTTTCACAAAAACATGTTGACTCTGCCTGATCACCTTGAATGTTTCTACCTGCCCTACTATAACGTCTTTAATAATAGCTTCTAACATCTGATCCATAGCCAGAAAGCCATTCTCACCTGCCACAGGTCGTATGTCCACTATATCTATTCTGATGTTGTGCGGTATTTGAACTGTTAGTCCTCAATAGAGTCATCGAGATATTCAGCACAGAAACATGACCTTCGGCCCACTGTGTCTGTGCCAGCCATCAAGCACCTAACTATTCCTATCTCAGTTTCCAGCACTTGGCCTGCAGCCTTGTTTGGTATGGCGTTTCAAGTGCTCATCTCAATACTTCTGAAATGTTGTGACTGTTCCTGCCTCTACCATCCCTTCAGGCAGTGTGTTCCAGATTCCAACCACCCTCTGGGTGAAAATTCTTTTCCTCAAATCCCCTCTAAACCTTCTGCCCCTTACCTTAAATCTATGCCCCTGGTTATTGACCCCTCCGCTAAGGGAAAAAGATTATTCCTATCTAACCTATCAATGCCCCTCATAATTTTGCATTCCTCAATCATGACCCCTCTCATCCTTCTCTGCTCTAAGGGAGATAACACTGGACTTTTCTGTCGCTCTTCACAGCTGAAATTGTCCAGCCCAGGCAACATCCTGGTGAATCTATTCTGCTCCGCCTCCAGTGCTATCACATCCTTCCTACAGTGCAGCAACCAGAACGATACACAGTACTCCAGTTGTGGCCTAACTGGATTTTTATACTGCTCCATCATAACTTCCCTGACTCTTATATTCTATGCCTCAGCTAATAAAGGCAAGTGTCCCAAATGCCTTCCTAACCACATTGCCTACCTGTGCTGCTGCTTTCAGTCATCTATGGACAAGTACACCAAGGTCCCTCTGACCTTCTGTACATACTAGCGTCCTACCATCCACTGTATGTTTCCTTGCCTTGTTAGTCCTCCCAAAATGCATCACCTCACACTTCTCAGGATTAAATTCCATTTGCCACTTCTCTGCCCATCTTACTAGCCCATCTAAACCGACATGTAATCGAAGGCTCTCCTCCTCACTATTAACAACACCAAAGATTTTCGTGTCAGCTGCGAACTTACTGGTGATACCTCCTATATTCACGTCCAAATCATTATTGTGCACTACAAACAGCAAGGGTCCCAGCACCGATCCCTGCAGTACACCACTGGTCACAGGCTTCCACTCGCAAAAACAACCCTTGACAATCACCCTCTGCCTCCTGCCGCTGAGCCAATTTTGGATCCAATTTACCAAATTGCCCTGGATCCCATGGGCTCTTATCTTCTTAACCAATCTCACATGTATAACCCTATCAAATGTCTTACCGAAGTCAATGTCGAATACATCAACTAATTTACCCTCATCTACACATCTAGTCAATGCCTCGAAAAAATTCAATCAAGTTAGTTAGACACGATCTCCCCCTGACAAAGCCATACTGACAATCCCTGATTAAACCCTGCCTCTCCACGTGGAGATTAATCCGGTCCCTCTGAACATTTTCCAATAGTTTCCCTGCAATAAACTGCTTGTGACCCTTCGACCTCCTTTTGGTTAATCTGTGACCCATGATCAGATCTTACAGTGGTGTAGGAGAGGGAACAGAGTTCATTTCAAAGTCCTGACTCCCTTTTATATGATCCTGCACAATGGACAGGGACTACTGGGCAGTAATGTGCTCAAAGGTTATCAGCAGTAATTGATTATCCCTATATTTGTATATTATGGAACATTAAAACATACCCTACTCTGGTGTCCATTGCACCCTCAATATTCCAGATTAAAATATCAGAGGAGTGTGAATCAGACACCTCTGATGACCCTGAGCTGCAGGCGATTCTCGAGTCGGTGCTGAGTGCATTCACAACTCATAAAGATGACTGTGGAAACATGAGCAGACCTGAAGAAATTAACTGACCATTGCATGCTCCATGAAGCAGTATTCTTACCAAGCTGAGATTATATCATATATTCCAGACGCTATCAGGTCATTGTTCAGCCAGGGTTTAATTCACAAAGACACATTCACTACTAACTAACTGCCCCATTTGGCCAGTTGGAAAACGGGATGGTAGCTGGAGACTGACTGTTGACCATCACAAACTCAACACAGTCACCCCTGTGTGAACCCGGTTGTCTGATAGACACCCACCCTACTCTCCCGGATTCCCAGCGGCAGGACTGTCTTCAGCACCATGGATATCTCTAATGGTTATTGGAGTATCCCAGTAAAACTAGAGAAACAATTTAAATTCACATTCACTTCTGAGGTCCAAAGATACCCCTGGATATGTCTGTTACAAGGGATTCCACAATAACCGCACTATTTTACACAAACATATGGCCGGGGAATTTATGAGCTTTTCACAGTCTTCCTGCTTGCTGAAATAAATTGATGATCGCCTCCTCATTCCCACAGACCGTGTCCACACATTTAACCTTTTACTGGAACTTCTGCAGCTACTTTGGGAGCTAGTCTAAAAGACCATCCACGGAAGGCCCAGCTGGTGCAAGATCGTGTCACGTTTGTAGGTGTCCAGATTGGATTATTCAGCATCAGCCCAGACCAACATCAGGTCGAGGCCATCCAGCGTCTACCCCTGTCCACCTCAAAGACTGCCCTGTGTCCTAACCTCAGACTGGTGGTGTTTCAGTGGACCTTCATACAGTGTCTACCCCTGTCCACCACAAAGACTGCCCTGTTCCTATCCTCAGACTGGTGGTGTTTCAGTGGACCCTCATACAGTGTCTACCCCTGTCCACCACAAAGACTGCCCTGTGTCCTATCCTCAGACTGGTTGTGTTTCAGTGTACCCTCATACAGTGTCTACCCCTGTCCACCACAAAGACTGCCCTGTGTCCTATCCTCAGACTGGTGGTGTTTCAGTGGACCCTCATACAGTGTCTACCCCTGTCCACCACAAAGACTGCCCTGTGTCCTATCCTCAGACTGGTGGTATTTTAGCCGACCCTCATCCAGTGTCCACCCCTGTCCACCACAAAGACTGCCCTGTGTCCTATCCTCAAGCTGGTGGTATTTCAGCCGACCCTCATCCAGTGTCCACCCCTGTCCTCCACAAAGACTGCCCTGTGTCCTATCCTCAAGCTGGTGGTATTTCAGCCGACCCTCATCCAGTGTCTACCCTGTTCTCTTCAAAGACTGCACTGTGCCCAATCCTCAGGCTGGTGGGGTATCAGTGGACCCTCATCCAGTGTCTACCCTGTCCACCTCAAAGACTGCACTGTGCCCTATCCTCATGCTGGTGGTGTTTCAGCGGACGCTCATACAGTGTCTACCCCTGTCCTCTTCAAAGACTGCCCTGTGTCCTATCCTCAAGCTGCTGGTGTTTCAGCGGACCCTCATACAGTGTCTACCCCTGTCCTCTTCAAAGACTGCACTGTGCCCTATCCTCAGGCTGGTGGGGTATCAGTGGACCCTCATCCAGTGTCTACCGCTGTCCACCTCAAAGACTGCCCTGTGTCCTATCCTTAAGCTGGTGGTGTTTCAGCGGACACGCATCTATTTTGTATCCCTTTCCCCCTCAAAGACTGAACTGTCCCCTATCCTCAAGCTGGTGGGGTATCAGCAGACCCCATCCAGTGTCTACCCCTGTCCACCTCAAAGACTGCCCTGTGTCCTATCCTCAAGCTGGTGGGGTATCAGTGGACCCTCATCCAGTGTCTACCCCTGACAACCTCAAAGACTGCTCTGTGTCCTATCCTCAGACTGGTGGGGTATCAGCAGACCCTCATCCAGTGCCCACCCCTGTCCACCTCAAAGACTGCCCTGTGTCCTATCCACAGGCTGGTGGGGTATCAGCAGACCCTCATCCAGTGCCCACCCCTGTCCACCTCAAAGACTGCCCTGTGTCCTATCCTCAAGCTGGTGGGGTATCAGTGGACCCTCATCCAGTGTCTACCCCTGACAACCTCAAAGACTGCTCTGTGTCCTATCCTCAGACTGGTGGGGTATCAGCAGACCCTCATCCAGTGCCCACCCCTGTCCACCTCAAAGACTGCCCTGTGTCCTATCCACAGGCTGGTGGGGTATCAGCAGACCCCATCCAGTGTCTACCGCTGTCCACCTGAAAGACTGCTCTGTGTCATATCCTCAGGCTGGTGGGGTATCAGCGGACCCTCATCCCTCGATTTGCAGAGACTGTGACTCCTCTTTATGAACTACCTAATGGTGATGATGACCAGTTTTAACCCAGTAGGACTGAAGAGAGCACAGAAGCAGCAACACAACTGAAGAAAGCTGTCGCCTCGGTAAAGTGTCTGATCTCACCTAACCCTGACAAGACTTTCCACATGGAGGTAGGGGACACTGTGAAAAGCCTGGCTGCTGTCCTATGTAGAGAAAACCAGGAGAAACTACTCCCCATTGTGAATGATCCAGAATGGTGAGTGGGACTGAACTGATTTACTCTGTTTGTGAAGGACATTTGTTAACCACGTTCTGGGACATCAAACATTTCACTTACATCACGGGGTTCAACAGGGTGATACTGTCCAGTCCATTATAAATTTTCCAAGTGTAGGAAAGCAATAGTAATAGTAATCCCCTGTCAGAGAGTCGTAGTCATTTCGAGTCCATGACAGTTTTGTAGATAAATCCAGTCAGTCTCTTAACTTTATATGATTCTACTAGAATACAAGAATGCTTCCAGGGATTGCTGTGTTTTAGTTACAAGGTTAGTTTGGAGAAGATGGAGTTGCTCTCCCTGGAGTAAAGGAGATTGAGAGAGATTTGAAAGAAGTGTACAAGATTATGATAGGCTTAGGTAAGATAGACAGGGAAAAAACTGTTCCCATTAACTGATGAAAGACGGAATAGGGGACACAGATGGAAGGTTTTGGGTAAGAGATGCAGGGGGAATATGAGGAAGAACTTTTTTACACAGTGGATGGTAATGAGCTGGAACTCACTGCCCATGAGGGTGATGGAAGCCAAGACAATCAATGATTTCAAAAGGAAATTGGATGGGCACCTGAAGGAAATGAACTTGCAGGGATCCGAGGATTGAATGGGGGAATGGGACCGAATGGATTGTTACACAGAGAGACACATGGAGAGTCCGACTGGTCTCCTCCTGTGTCATAAATGACTCTCTGACTCACTGTGACTATGTTGGATATGCCGCCCACTCCTGCCTGGGGAAAGATCCGGATGCAGTGAAGATCAATGAAACTGTGACTTTAACAGCAACCGATAGCTCCGTCCTCACCCTGGTGTGAGGCTCCAGGTCGTGTTACAGGAGGTGACACAGCTCTGTGACCACTTCCTTATTGAATCAGAGTCACCTCACACACTGCTCCTGGATTAGGTGTCGGTAGAAAAAATGCTGTAGGGAAAACCGGGTTGGAAGGACAGAGCCCCCTCCTCCTCCCTCTTTACAGAGACTCCCTTCTCTGCAGCCTCTGCTCCATTTGTTGGTCATATTTCAGACCCAGAGACACTGTAACTACAGTCCCCATGCTTCGTCCAGAGTTGGTTCACCAAATCATCTGCCCTCCCTGAATGTCTGCAGCAGCTCACAACACATCCTCCAGAAAACTATCCACAGCACCTCCACTAACTTTACAATGGCAAAAGTAAGTCAAAAGGCCCTCACCTGTAAGTTGGATGCCTGATCAATTGAAATAACTTTGGGGGGTGTCAGTGGGGGAGGGTGGGGTGGGGGTTCCTCATGCTGCTGAATCTATGCTCTGCTGAGAGTGACTTACACAGGTGGTCAGTGGACATGCACAGACCAAGTTTCAAAATCGTGCATCAGTGCTGCAAAAATGGCTGATTGACATCAGTACTAGCCCCTCCTCGCACTAACAACACATACATGGCACCCAGGCAAGATCCCTGCCCAACATGGGACACTGTGCTGACCACACTAAAAGTGACCAGCTGTCAGTTCACATCATTTTATGGATCTAGGTTTCTGTAATGATGGCACCGGTGGGACTGCAGAATGAAAACCACAGCTGGCGGAGATAGAGAGGGAAAGCAACTCACTTTAAAAATGGAATTGGTAGCAGACTCAAAGGCATAAGATTTACAAGACTATGGGGAATGGTCAGGGGAATGGGATTAATTGGACAGGTGAGGACACGGAGGGATTCATACACAAGGCTGAGAATATTATAATTAAGGTGCTGCCAGACCGAGAGGCACTGTTGATCAGTGAGCACATGGGTGATGTGTGATCGATATTTGTTGTGAGATAGATATAGGCAGCAGAGTTCTGGATGGGCTGTGGTTTATGGAGATTTATAACTGGAGGGCGGCCAGGAAATAATTTGAAGAGTCAAGTGTGGATTTAACAAAGATACGATGAGGGTTTACGCAGCTGGTAGGCTGAGGCAGATATTACAGAGGTGTTATTCGTGTCAAGGAAACACAATATGCCAATGAGGAATTTTAATTCATCAGTTGGAAACTTACATTAAAGTTTGAATGGAAAAAATCCAGCAAAAAACTGGGAGCCAAGATGGCCACTGCAATTTGTATCTGAAGCACATTTTCACTTTCTAACCTCTCCAACAGGAGACACATGTCTGATGAGCCTGGACCCAAAATAATGGCTTGCTCTTGAGACTGAATTTGCTAAGATTGCGTTCATTAGCATGGAATTCAAGGACATCCTGACACACTGACTTTTGAAAGCGTAAACTACTCCAAGTGCAAATAATGGCATCCTGACCCCTGGGGAGATGGAAATTCCTCACCTTGAATCTCATTAGAAGGCTCCAGAAAATATATTGAGGCAGCCATGAGATCGTCTGACCATTTCTGTGAAAGCTGGGAGTTTCCCCTGGACAAACACAGACAAGCCAGTGATTCAAAATGGAAGAAGCAGAAGGTTGGTTTCCTTCCCCCCTCCCCTAGCACCACCGCACCCGCGCCCCCCTTCCAACCAACCCCAAGCCCCATTCTCTTTCTGTCTCTCTCCAGATGACATCACAAGTTTGAAAACTATTTGCGAGTGTGGACCCTCCAAACCTGCAGATTGCTACAGACTGAGGCACCAGGGGAAAAAGGCCACCTACCAGTCTGCCTTCAAGAAAATCCTGAGCCATGTGGATCAGCCACAATGGGCACCTCGACCAGCCAAATACTTCAAGAGTACAACTTCAGCCGGAAGATCAGGGAATTATCAAACCTCACAGACTGCATATTATGTTTTGATTTATTCTGGACTCTAATCCAGCCACGATTTTACTTCTCATTCTGTAATATATTTGTGTACGTGAGATTCTTGTGTCAGTGGCAGCATAATTGTATAACTTACATTTTTACTATTTTATTATGATCGGTTTTAGATGTTAAGTGTATTAAACTCACCTCTTTCATGTTTAAACGCAAGAAAACCTTTCCAATTGGTTCCTTGACTATGACACCAAAGGTAAAAAGTAAAACATCACAAAAATGGTAAATACATTCACGGTTAAAAAAGACCAAACACTATTGCGGTCAATTAAGAGGAAGGACTGTGACCCCTCCTCACCTGGCTGTAACAATATGAAGGGTTGGAGATGGAGTTAATATGGGGGTGAACTGAGCTCAGCATTAAAGATACCAGAGGCTGTAAACTTCCTGGTTCAGCCTCAGTGAGGGGATTGCAGATCGTGGAGAGGGAATAAAGTTTGTGACAGAAAGTGAAGACAATGGATTCAGTCTTCTCACGATTTAAATGACAAGAACACTAATTCAGTGAAATATGGTTTGTGAATCTATTAGTTGGATACAGAGACTTACCGGGGACACCAATAATAGCGAGGCTGGGATAGTAAATTGTTTGAATCATCTTCAGTGCATAATAGATCCGCCGAACTAATGTTAGCCAAGTATAATCTGCAGTAACTAAACCAAACCAAAAGGAGAAACTCCTGCTGTCCATTGCTGTAACATTCCAATCTATTGTTCTCAGATTCTGACCCATTGTTGTAACATTCCAATCTAATGTTCTCAGATTCTGATCCATTGTTGTAACGTTCCAATCAATTGCTCACAGATTCTGATCTATCGTCTCCCTCTCTCTGGAGCCACTGATCTCTGTAAGTGCCGGGTTTGATGCTCCAGCTGACACTATGGGTAAGACATTATATGAAGACCCTTATTAATAGAAGAGGGGAACCCTCCAGTGACACAATTAGTGTCCAAAGAGACTGACATTAATTACAGTCACTGAACAAACAATTTGAGTTAACCCCTTTCAATCCAGTACTTTTGTACCACAATAAAGTGGAACATTTAGCTGGTCTGGATGGGATGTGTGAGGGTTGCTGAAGGAACGAATGGTGGAAATAGCAAAGGCACTGGCCAGAAGTGTTGTAAATGTTACATCCTCTTTTGAAAAGGAGAGATTAGATAAACGAGTGCTCGTCCTGACATATAGATAAATATATAAATGACATAGACTTAGAGTAAAACAAAAACATAATTTCAACTCTTGCAGATGACATGTAAATCATAAATGCTGTCATTAGTGTGGTAGACAGTAGCAGTATTAAGGAGGACATGGACAGTCTGGTGGTGACATGAGAATACACAAGGTGACTGAAATCTAACACATAGAATTGGGGAAGTGGTTATTTTGGCAGGGATAATAAGGGGAGTGAATAGAAACTGAACTGCACCATTTAATAGATGGTACAGGAGCACAGAGACTGGGTGTGTATGTACAGACATCTTCGATGGTGGCTGGACAAGTGGTGAAGGATTTAAAAAGGCATAGGGGGTCGTTAGCTTTAGAACTATAAGCAAAGAATTAAAAAATAACAACACAAGAACATTCTGCGAAGACTAGATAAATGACTGTTTAAGCCTCAGCTGGAATATTGTGTCCCATTCTGGACACCACACTTTATGAAGGATTCCAAGGCCTTGGATATGGTGCCTAGGTGATATACTAGAATGGTAACAGGGATGAGGGACTTCAGTTATGTGGAGAGAAGCTGGGATTGTTTTCCTTAGAGCAGAGAAGATAAAAGGGAAATTTAATCCAGGGGCTCAAAAATGATGATGTGTGTTTCTCGAATAAATAAGGAGAATCTGGTTTCACTGGATGAAGGGTCAGTAACCAGTTTAATGTTGATTAACAAACAAACAGAGGAGAGATGAGGAGATTTTCTTTTCTTCACACAGCGAGTGTTTATGATTTGGAATTCCCTTCCTGAAAGGGTTGTGGAAGCCGATTTAACAGAAACTTTCAGTCGGGAATTGGATCAATACTAACAGGGTGATTTACTGGACTGGGAGAAAAGAACAGGGGAGAGGAATCATTGGAAATCTCCTTCAAAGAGCTGGAACTGGTACGATTTGTTAAATAGTCTCCTCCTGTGCTGTGTGATTCTCTGACTGTCTGATAACAGAAACCATTGAGTACGTATCTCACGTGTACAATTAACATTCAGCAGTTTTTAATCCCGAGATTAATCGTTACTTGTTTTCTGATGAAGACAACAACAGAAAGACAAACACAAGGAGCTGGTGAGGTAAATTGTGTTGACAATTTGTTTATTGGGTTTTGACGTCTCACTCTGATCACAGACCTCGCCTGGTTTCAATCAGTCAATGACAAACTCATTGATTTTATTGCTATTTTATTTCTTGTCTATTTGTTCTCAGGATATGGGTGATACTGACAATGCGTGCATTACTTCCCCATCCCTGGTTACCATGAAAAAATGGTGGGCCTTCATCCTGAACCACTGCAGTCTGTGTTGTGAAGTTTTTCCCTCAAACAAACTAACATCTAGATTTTGAGGAGGCAGTTCCATTTCTGAGTATTTCGGAATGGGTTCGGTCAGAAAGCTAGGATGAGAATTTTAAAATCGAGGCATTATTGAACCAGGAACCAACCTAAGTCAGTGAGCACAGGAGTGATGGATGAACGGGACTTGGTGTAAAGGCCTGTTACCCGACCCGAACCCGATGGGACCCGATGACATGTGTCGGGCCACTCTTCTGAACTCGACCTTTGGGCTTGGATCTGCTCCCATGTCGTTCTGTCGGGTTCGGGCCGAGTTTTTGTTTGTGACTTGAGCAGGCCTTTATCTTGGTGCGAATTTGGATGGAAATTTTATTTGTGCTGAATTTTATGGCAGGGGCAGCACGGCTTAGATACAGAATAAAGGTGCCTCGAAACTGTTAAGTTAAACACTCCCACGACATGCACAGCATGGGGTTAGATACAGAGTGAATCTCCCTCTCCACTGTCCCCATCAAACACTCCCTGGACAGGTACAGCATGGAGTTAGATGCAGAGTAAAGCTCCTTCTACACTGTCCCCATCAAACACTCACAGGACAGGGACAGCATGGGGTTAGATACAGATTAAAGCTCCCTCTCCACTGTCCCCATCAAACACTCCCTGGACAGGTACAGCATGGAGTTAGATGCAGAGTAAAGCTAACTCTCTCCACTGTCCCCATCAAACACTCCCAGGACAGGTACAGCATGGAGATCGATGCAGGGTAAAGTTCCTTCTACACTGCCCCCATCAAACACTCCCAGGACAGGTACAGCATGGAGTTAGATGCAGAGGAAAGCTCCTTCTTCACTGCCCCCATCAAACTCATCAGGACAGGTACAGCACGGAGGTTAGATTAAAAAAAAAACAGGGTTAGAGAAAAAAACGGGGTAAAAAAGAAAAAAATGGCGTTAGATACAGACTAAATCTTCCTCTACACTGTTCCCATCAAACTCTCCCAGGACAGGTACAGCACGGAGGTTAGATTAAAAAAAACAGGGTTAGAGAAAAAAACGGGGTAAAAAAGAAAAAAATGGCGTTAGATACAGACTAAATCTTTCTCTACACTGTTCCCATCAAACACTCCCAGGACAGGTACAGCACTGGGATTGGCTGCTCTCTGATTTGGGAAGCCTGAGTGTTGAGAGCCTCAACGAGGTGCAGCTGACAGTGCTGGTGGCAGTTGGAGGTTGCAGAGGTGGAGAGAGGAGCTGCACTGAGCAAGGGAGAGCAGCTACCAACAAGCAGAGGAAAACTCCAACAACAGTCTCCATTAAAGAGAAGAAAGGGACATTTTGTGGAAACAAGGCTTTGTCTGGAGGTGGGTGCTGAACACCAGTCATTTACTTTGGACTGTTGGGGGAGGAACAAGTGGCTGGAACCACAAGGGGTGGGGGTGCCAATTCAACAGGAATCTGTGCAGCTGCAAAAGCACACAGGAAAGCTCCCTCCCCACCCCAATTGCCAAGCCTGGGTCAGCTGAAGCTGCCCAGCTAAACAGACGGAAGGGGATAGATAGTGCCTGGGCAGCTTCAGCTGACCCAGGTGAAGACGACTCCCCCAACCAGAAGACCGGAAGACCAACTTCAAAGACTGTTTTAAGTGTACTGTGAGCACCACCTCCAGAAAGCAAGTCATCCCTTCCAGCCTGCCCTTGCCTCTCCTCTATTACCTCAGCCTCTCCACTAATCTGTTGTTTGTTTGTTTGTCTTTACTACACATTCAATATTTTCAGTTAAATCGCTGATATTTGGTGTGCAAGTCCACAATTTGGGGTGGGTTTAGCTCTTGGACCCATGGCAAGCCCTTCATCACCGGTGGCGGGGCCCTCTACTACCTACGCAGCTGCAGCTTCTGTGGCTGCCCACGTGGCCCCGTCACCCTTTAAATTATTGACATGCAGCCATGGGGTGAAGAGCTATCCCCACCCCAACATGTCTATTGAGGCCTGCGTTAAGGCAATGGCCGTGGTTGTCGGCCCCTCGGCCATTGTTGCGGCCTCAAAGATGTATGGGAAGGCTGTGTTCTTTTTGAAGACCGAGCAGGCGGTGTCCCTGGCCCTGAGTAAAGGGCTCACTGTGGGGGGGACCTTCCTGCCAGTGGACCCTCTGGGGGCCACTGCGCATCGGATAATGTTGTCCAACGTCCCACCCTTCATTCCCAGTGAGCTCCTCCTCCCCCACCTGCACCATCTGGAGGAGGTGAGGTCGGGGATCACCCCAGTCCGGCTTGGTCTTCGGGAGCACAGCCTCCAACATGTCTACTCCTTCCGCCGCCAGTTATTTATGCAGCTGGCGCGGGAGGAGGACACGGAGGGCCAATTTAATGTGGAGTTCCAAGGGACGGCCTACCGCGTCTTTTGGACCTCGGACGGGGCGCGGTGCCACGTCTGCAAGGGGGTGGGGCATGTTCGGAAGAACTGCCCCAACCTCCCGGCCGCCAGCTCCACCTCGGCGGCCCAGAGTGGTTCCACAGCACCTCCTCCCACTCCCCCCGCACATCCAACAGACACCGCTCAGTCGGTTCCGGAGGCTGTGGTTTTCACAGCCTCTGGCGGGGAGGGGAGCGTCCGTCCGAGCGGAAGGAAGACGCGGGGAAAAAAGAAACATCGTGAGGCGCGTCCCCTGGACACTTTGACTCAACCCGAGCCTGAGCTCAGCCCATAGCCCATTCCCATGGAATCCACCTGTCCCAGGGCTGGGCTCAGGCCCAGGGTGACTAAAAAAGGAAAAAAGGGTGCGGAGGCGGAGGCCTCTGATGACATGGAGGTCTCTGAGTCTCCGCGCCCAAGTGCGAAAAAGAGGAGAAGGCACCCCTCCACAGAAATAACACAGGGCCCTGAGGTGCAGGGCCCATCTGTTGGAGGGGAGCTGCCTCCTGTTTCTGGTCCTCAGGTGCCCCCTACCGCCACCACCAAGGCTGCAAAGTCCGGGCAGGTGCTCCCTATTCCTCAGGATGGAGGGGAGGGGATGGCCCCGGTCCGTGAGGCCCCTCCTGAAGGAGTAAGTGGGGCCCTGCTTGTGGTGGGGGAGCCTGGGGAAACCGCCCATTCCGCCACTGCTACTGGGTCGGGTGTCCTGAATGAAGGGGAGGGCGAGGCCCCAGAGGGTCGGGCCTCCCAGCCGGAGTCCACCACCAACCAGGAGACACCCGACCCAGTTATAACTGAGAATGCTGCCCCATCTGCTGGGCCTGTGGGTGCTGGCGGAGCGGGAGATGGCCTCCTCTCGCCGCCTCCAGTCTCGGCTCCGGCTGGTTTCCCGGAGTCTGGAACTTCTGTCTCCCCTGGACCAGTCATTGGCATGGGGATGGAGGTGGAGGGGGGTCCTGAACCGCTGGTGCCTACAGGCTCCAGTTTCACAATAGAACCCAGAGAGGACTCCTCTGCCATCGATCCTGGGGGTGGGATCGTGACGGAGGCGGGACCAGCTGGCGCGGCCGGGACGTCCGCCCCACAGTGTGTGGTGGATGTGTCGGCCGCTGGCGGTGACGACCCGGAGGAGGATGGGGATTCGGTGCGGGGCACAGAGGATGATCTTGATTCCATCGCCAGTGAGGTGGTGGAGTCCCTCGTGCCTCCCACTGAATCTCCTCTCATCCCCACGGCGGAACTCCGGGATTTCCTCACGGCTTGCAGAGGTTGCCGCAATAAAGTTCAGCTGGCCCTCGACCGTTGGTCGAATCTGGCGCTGATCATCCAGTCCGTCCGTGCCGCCCTTAAGATAGCGGGCAAGCGCGCGGACGTGAAACTGGTTGAGAGGCGCCGTTTTAATGTGTTCCTCAATGGGTTGCTGGGGGAGTGGAGGGCCAGGTGCACTTCCACTCCCTCCTCACAGTGAGGTGTTGGTGACGGGTTTTAAGTACCTTTGACATGAAGATAACCATAGCCAGCCTCAACATCAACGGCAGCAGGGGGTCTCACCGCAGATTTCACAATCTCTCAGTCCTCAGGGAAGGGAGATACGCGGTGAGCTTTCTGCAGGAAACCCACACCGTTCCGGGAGACGAAGCCACCTGGCTCCTGGAGTGGCAGGGTGGAGTCTACATGAGTCACCTCACCCCTTCTAGTGGGGTGGCTATCTTGTTGGCCCCGACTTTTCAGCCGGAGATCTTGGGGGTCAAGGAGCTAGTGCCGGGCCGCTTGCTCCACCTCGCCGTTCGCCTGGGTAGCGTGCCGCTCCACTTTGTGAACGTGTACGCGCCCAGGCCCGGCGCTTTGCAAGCGCGCTTCTTTGAAGAAGTGTCCGCTCTCTTGAGCTCCATCGATAGCGGCGAGTGCATCATCCTCGGGGGGGATTTTAACTGCACCCTCGAGGTGGGGGATCGCTCCGGTCCCCAGCGCGGCCAAGCGTCGGTGGAGAAGTTGAGGGGACTGATCAGCTCCCTTAACTTGGTGGACGTCTGGCGGAATCTCCATCCCGACTCCAGCGCCTTCACGTGGAGGTCTGGAGGAGGGGGGTCGCGAATCGACCGCCTCTACATTTCACACGCCTACGTCTCCCGTGTCTCGGCGGCCTCCATGCGGCTGGTGCCGGGCTCGGACCACCGCCTGGTGTGGGCGGAGTTCACTCCGCTCCGCACGCGGGCGGGGTCTGCGTACTGGCACTTTAACAACCGGCTGCTGGAGGACGTGCGATTTCGGGACTCGTTCTGTCGATTCTGGGCCGACTGGAGAAGGAAGCAGGGGGGCTTCCCCTCCTTGAGGCTATGGTGGGATGTGGGCAAGACTCACATCCGCGTCTTCTGTCAGGAGTACGCGAAGGGGTCGACCAAGAGGCGGGAAGCTGAGGTCGGGCGCCTTGAGAGGGAGGTGCTCGACTTGGAATCCCGCCTCGGTCATGCCGTCGCGGACCCGGCCCTGTGGCAGGCGTACAAAGAGAAGAAGGTCGCGCTGAGGAACCTGCAGCTCATAGGGTCCCGAGGCGCGTACGTGAGGTCGCGGATCCAGATCCTGGAAGATTTGGACCGCGCCTCACCCTTCTTCTACTCGCTGGAAAAATGGCGGGGGGTCCGTAAGCAGCTCGTCGAGCTGCTGGCCGACGACGGATCCTCCATCACGGATCCGGAGGGAATGGGCCTCCTGGTCCGGACGTATTACAGTGCGTTGTTCTCTCCGGATCCGTCCAGCGAGGATGCGCGCAGAGTTTTGTGGGAGGACCTGCTGCAGGAGGGCGCTGAAGGATTGGAGGCTCCGCTCACGTTGGCGGAGCTGACTGGCGCCCTCCACCAGCTCTCGAGGGGCAAATCCCCAGGGCTGGATGGGTTGACCGTGGAGTTCCTCAGGGCGTTCTGGGACGTCCTGGGGGACGATTACGCGCGGGTCCTGGGGGAAAGCCTGGCGACCGGGGAAATGCCCCTCTCGTGGCGCAGGGCGGTCATCGTCCTGCTGCCGAAGAGGGGCGATCTCCGCCTTGCTTAAAAACTGGCGTCCGGTCTCCCTCCTCAGCACGGATTATAATATCTTTGCCCGGGCTATGTCTACCCGCCTGGGCTCCGTGCTGGCCCACATGATCCACCCCGACCAGTCCTACACGGTCCCAGGCCGGTCCATCCAGGACAACATCCACCTGGTCCGGGACCTGATCCATCTTTCCCAGAGGACTGGTCAGTCGGTCGCCTTTCTCTCCCTCGATCAGGAGAAGGCGTTCAACAGGGTGGATCACGATTACCTTTTCGGGACTCTGCGCGCTTTCGGACTCGGGCCGCATTTCGTGGCCCGGGTCCGACTTTTATACGCCGCCGCAGAGTGTCTAGTCAAAGTTAACGGGTCCTTGACGGCGCCCCTTCGATTTGGGAGAGGAGTGCGTCAGGGGTGCCCCATGTCCGGCCAATTGTATACCATCTGCGTGGAGCCCTTCCTGTGCCTGCTTCGCAGGAGGTTGACGGGATTGGCTCTGCGCGAGCCGGCCATGCGGGTCGTCCTCTCGGCTTACGCCGACGACGTGCTCCTCGCAATCACAGATCCCGTTGACTTGCGGAGGATGCGCGACTGCCAGCAGACCTTTTCTGCCGCGTCCTCCGCGAGGATCAATTGGGAGAAATGTTCCGGACTCCTGGTTGGTCAGTGGCGGGTGGACTCCCTGCCGGAGGAGATGACACCTTTTGCGTGGAGCACCACGCACCTCCTCTATCTGGGAGTCCACCTTAGCCCCGCTGAGGAAGCCTGGCCGGCAAACTGGCAGGAGTTGGAGGCGAAAGTCACCGCTCGGCTGGGGCGCTGGACAGGACTGCTCCGAGTGCTTTCCTACAGGGGCCGAGCGTTGGTCATAAACCAACTGGTGGCCTCCATGCTGTGGTACCGGTTGGTCACTTTGGCCCCGCCCCCTGTATTTGCCACCAAGATCCAGAAGAAACTCGTCGATTTCTTCTGGGGCAAGAGGAAACACTGGGTCTCTGCCGCGGTCCTGAGTCTCCCGATCGAGGAGGGCGGTCAGTCGCTGGTGTGCGTCCGCACCCCGGCTGCGACTCTCCGCCTTCGGACCCTGCAGAGATACCTGTACGTCGAGCGTCCTCCCAGATGGTGTGCGCTGGCGACGTATTTTTTCCGCCAGTGTCACTGCCTTCAAGACGACACGCAGCTCCCGGTGGAGTCCGTTAGCCGCGCCTCTCTGAGGGAGTTGCCTGTCTTTTACCGGGATCTTTTCCGAGTCTGGAACATGGTCGCCTCCAGTCAGGGCGCTCCCCCGCCGGCGGAGGAGAGCGCCTCGGCTGTCCGGGCGGCCGACTCCGGGGACGGTCCGGCGGGCGGAGGAGTAGCCGAAACCCCCGGGACGCCCCTCACTGCGGGTGGCGAGGGGGCTCGGGAGTGCGGAGCGATCCCGGCCGAGCTGACCCCCGCTGGGCCGGAACTGCTCATCGGACCCAGGCCCCGAAACCCTCCTCGGGAGCCGGTCCCGCACAACCCGAGCCGCCTCTCGGGAATGCCCTCCGTGCCATTCCAATCGGCGCGGAGGGGTTTCCTGTACGGGCTGCTCCTGCACACTTTCCACTTCCTCGCCCTCGTCAGCCGGCCGGACACGCCCTGGCGGTCCGCGTTGCCAACTGGCGGCGAGGGGAAACCCCGATGGAGGTCTCTCTACGCGGGAGTCTTCCCCCTTTACATCGGGGACCTGGGGTGGAGGGTGCTGCACAGAGCAGTCCCGTGCAATAGGCTTTTAAGTAGGTTCACGGACTCCCAGGCCAGCTGTACTTTCTGCGGCCTGGACGAGTCCGTGTTCCACATTTATACGGAGTGTGCGAGGTTGCAGCCCCTATTTGAGTATCTGAAGGGGCTGCTCCTCAAATTCTGGCTGCACTTCAGTCCCACGCTCCTGATCTTTGGGCACCCGGTGCGGAGGGGCTTGGGCCGGGAGGAGGATCTCCTCGTCGGTCTGCTCCTGGGCCTGGCCAAGGTGGCAATTCACAGGTCCAGGTTGCGGGCCGTCGGGGGGTCCGTCCTCCCCGATTGCCTGCCCCTCTTCCGCGGTTACGTTCGCGCCCGGGTGTCCCTGGAAAAGGAGCATGCGGTGTCAGTCGGTACGCTTGAGGCCTTCCGCGACCGGTGGGCACCGCAGGGACTGGAGTGCATCGTCGACGCCGAGAATGGCATTTTAATTTGAGTTTTTTGTTTATTTATCTGTTTTAATAAAGTTATTTTAAAACTGTAAATATGTACATAAAGGGGGCCTGAGGGATAAAGGCCCCCTCGATGTGAAAAATATAAAAGGGGCCTGGGGTATAAAGGTCACCTTGTGGAAAAAAAAACAAAAAAAAAAAAAAAAAAAAAAAAAAACGGGGTTGACTGTAAAAAAAAAAAAAAACGGGGGTTAGATACCGAGTAAAGCTCCCTCGACAAAAAAAAAAAAAAAAAAAAAAAAAAAAAAAAAAAAAAAAAAAAAACTGGGATTGGCTGCTCTCTGATTTGGGAAGCCTGAGTGTTGAGAGCCTCAACGAGGTGCAGCTGAGAGTGCTGGTGGCAGTTGGAGGTTGCAGAGGTGGAGAGAGGAGCTGCACTGAGCAAGGGAGAGCAGCTACCAACAAGCAGAGGAAAACTCCAACAACAGTCTCCATTAAAGAGAAGAAAGGGACATTTTGTGGAAACAAGGCTTTGTCTGGAGGTGGGTGCTGAACACCAGTAATTTACTTTGGACTGTTGGGGGAGGAACAAGTGGCTGGAACAACAAGGGGTGGGGCTGCCAATTCAACAGGAATCTGTGCTGCTGCAAAAGCACACAGGAAAGCTCCCTCCCCACCCCAATTGCCAAGCCTGGGTCAGCTGAAGCTGCCCAGCTAAACAGACGGAAGGGGATAGATAGTGCCTGGGCAGCTTCAGCTGACCCAGGTGAAGACGACTCCCCCAACCAGAAGACCAACTTCAAAGACTGTTTTAAGTGTACTGTGAGCACCACCTCCAGAAAGCAAGTCATCCCTTCCAGCCTGTCTTTACCTCTCCTCTCTTACCTCAGCCTCTCCACTAACCTGTTGTTTGTTTGTTTGTCTTTTCAAATTTTTCTGTGAATCTGTAATTTAGTGTGCAAGTCCACAATTTGGGGTGGGTTTAGCTCTTGGACCCATGGCAAGCCCTTCATCACCGGTGGCGGGGCCCTCTACTACCTACGCAGCTGCAGCTTCTGTGGCTGCCCACGTGGCCCCGTCACCCTTTAAATTATTGACATGCAGCCATGGGGTGAAGAGCTATCCCCACCCCAACATGTCTATTGAGGCCTGCGTTAAGGCAATGGCCGTGGTTGTCGGCCCCTCGGCC
Source organism: Heterodontus francisci (assembly GCF_036365525.1). NCBI lineage: Eukaryota > Metazoa > Chordata > Chondrichthyes > Heterodontiformes > Heterodontidae > Heterodontus > Heterodontus francisci. Next base: position 952,934 of record NW_027140493.1, on the reverse strand, counting down.
ATTGTTGCGGCCTCAAAGATGTATGGGAAGGCTGTGTTCTTTTTGAAGACCGAGCGGGCGGTGTCCCTGGCCCTGAGTAAAGGGCTCACTGTGGGGGGGACCTTCCTGCCAGTGGACCCTCTGGGGGCCACTGCGCATCGGATAATGTTGTCCAACGTCCCACCCTTCATTCCCAGTGAGCTTCTCCTCCCCCACCTGCACCATCTGGGGGAGGTGAGGTCGGGGATCACCCCAGTCCGGCTTGGTCTTCGGGAGCACAGCCTCCAACATGTCTACTCCTTCCGCCGCCAGTTATTTATGCAGCTGGCGCGGGAGGAGGACACGGAGGGCCAATTTAATGTGGAGTTCCAGGGGACGGCCTACCGCGTCTTTTGGACCTCGGACGGGGCGCGGTGCCACGTCTGCAAGGGGGTGGGGCATGTTCGGAAGAACTGCCCCAACCTCCCGGCCGCCAGCTCCACCTCGGCGGCCCAGAGTGGTTCCACAGCACCTCCTCCCACTCCCCCCGCACATCCAACAGACACCGCTCAGTCGGTTCCGGAGGCTGTGGTTTTCACAGCCTCTGGCGGGGAGGGGAGCGTCCGTCCGAGCGGAAGGAAGACGCGGGGAAAAAAGAAACATCGTGAGGCGCGTCCCCTGGACACTTTGACTCAACCCGAGCCTGAGCTCAGCCCAAAGCCCATTCCCATGGAATCCACCTGTCCCAGGGCTGGGCTCAGGCCCAGGGTGACTAAAAAAGGAAAAAAGGGTGCGGAGGCGGAGGCCTCTGATGACATGGAGGTCTCTGAGTCTCCGCGCCCAAGTGCGAAAAAGAGGAGAAGGCACCCCTCCACAGAAATAACACAGGGCCCTGAGGTGCAGGGCCCATCTGTTGGAGGGGAGCTGCCTCCTGTTTCTGGTCCTCAGGTGCCCCCTACCGCCACCACCAAGGCTGCAAAGTCCGGGCAGGTGCTCCCTATTCCTCAGGATGGAGGGGAGGGGATGGCCCCGGTACGTGAGGCCCCTCCTGAAGGAGTAAGTGGGGCCCTGCTTGTGGTGGGGGAGCCTGGGGAAACCGCCCATTCCGCCACTGCGACTGGGTCGGGTGTCCTGAATGAAGGGGAGGGCGAGGCCCCAGAGGGTCGGGCCTCCCAGCCGGAGTACACCACCAACCAGGAGACACCCGACCCAGTTATAACTGAGAATGCTGCCCCATCTGCTGGGCCTGTGGGTGCTGGCGGAGCGGGAGATGGCCTCCTCTCGCCGCCTCCAGTCTCGGCTCCGGCTGGTTTCCCGGAGTCCGGAACTTCTGTCTCCCCTGGACCAGTCATTGGCCTGGGGATGGAGGTGGAGGGGGGTCCTGAACCGCTGGTGCCTACAGGCTCCAGTTTCACAATAGAACCCAGAGAGGACTCCTCCGCCATCGATCCTGGGGGTGGGATCGTGACGGAGGCGGGACCAGCTGGCGCGGCCGGGACGTCCGCCCCACAGTGTGTGGTGGATGTGTTGGCCGCTGGCGGTGACGACCCGGAGGAGGATGGGGATTCGGTGCGGGGCACGGAGGATGATCTTGATTCCATCGCCAGTGAGGTGGTGGAGTCCCTCGTGCCTCCCACCGAATCTCCTCTCATCCCCACGGCGGAACTCCGGGATTTCCTCGCGGCTTGCAGGGGTTGCCGCAATAAAGTTCAGCTGGCCCTCGACCGTTGGTCGAATCTGGCGCTGATCATCCAGTCCGTCCGTGCCGCCCTTAAGATAGCGGGCAAGCGCGCGGACGTGAAACTGGTTGAGAGGCGCCGTTTTAATGTGTTCCTCAATGGGTTGCTGGGGGAGTGGAGGGCCAGGTGCACTTCCACTCCCTCCTCACAGTGAGCTGTTGGTGACGGGTTTTAAGTACCTTTGACATGAAGATAACCATAGCCAGCCTCAACATCAACGGCAGCAGAGGGGCTCACGCAGATTTCACAATCTCTCAGTCCTTAGGGAAGGGAGATACGCGGTGAGCTTTCTGCAGGAAACCCACACCGTTCCGGGAGATGAAGCCACCTGGCTCCTGGAGTGGCAGGGTGGGGTCTACATGAGTCACCTCACCCCTATTTCTAGTGGGGTGGCTATCTTGTTGGCCCCGACTTTTCAGCCGGAGATCTTGGGGGTCAAGGAGCTAGTGCCGGGCCGCTTGCTCCACCTCGCCGTTCGCCTGGGTAGCGTGCCGCTCCACTTTGTGAACGTGTACGCGCCCAGGCCCGGCGCTTTGCAAGCGCGCTTCTTTGAAGAAGTGTCCGCTCTCTTGAGCTCCATCGATAGCGGCGAGTGCATCATCCTCGGGGGGGATTTTAACTGCACCCTCGAGGTGGGGGATCGCTCCGGTCCCCAGCGCGGCCAAGCGTCGGTGGAGAAGTTGAGGGGACTGATCAGCTCCCTGAACTTGGTGGACGTCTGGCGGAATCTCCATCCCGACTCCAGCGCCTTCACATGGAGGTCTGGAGGAGGGGGGTCGCGAATCGACCGCCTCTACATTTCGCAGGCGTACGTCTCCCGCGTTTCGGCGGCCTCCATGCGGCTGGTGCCGTGCTCGGACCACCGCCTGGTGTGGGCGGAGTTCACTCCGCTCCGCACGCGGGCGGGGTCCGCGTACTGGCACTTTAACAACCGGCTGCTGGAGGACGTGCGATTTCGGGACTCGTTCTGTCGATTCTGGGCCGACTGGAGAAGGAAGCACGGGGGCTTCCCCTCCTTGAGGCTATGGTGGGATGTGGGCAAGACTCACATCCGCGTCTTCTGTCAGGAGTACGCGAAGGGGTCGACCAAGAGGCGGGAAGCCGAGATCGGGCGCCTTGAGAGGGAGGTGCTCGACTTGGAATCCCGCCTCGGTCATGCCGTCGCGGACCCGGCCCTGTGGCAGGCGTACAAAGAGAAGAAGGGCGCGCTGAGGAACCTGCAGCTCATAGGGTCCCGAGGCGCGTACGTGAGGTCGCGGATCCAGATCCTGGAAGATTTGGACCGCGCCTCACCCTTCTTCTACTCGCTGGAAAAATGGCGGGGGGTCCGTAAGCAGCTCGTCGAGCTGCTGGCCGACGACGGATCCTCCATCACGGATCCGGAGGGAATGGGCCTCCTGGTCCAGACGTATTACAGTGCGTTGTTCTCTCCGGATCCGTCCAGCGAGGATGCGCGCAGAGTTTTGTGGGAGGACCTGCCGCAGGTCAGCCCGGAGGGCGCCGAAGGATTGGAGGCTCCGCTCACGTTGGCGGAGCTGACTGGCGCCCTCCACCAGCTCTCGAGGGGCAAATCCCCAGGGCTGGATGGGTTGACCGTGGAGTTCCTCAGGGCGTTCTGGGACGTCCTGGGGGACGATTACGCGCGGGTCCTGGGGGAAAGCCTGGCGACCGGGGAGATGCCCCTCTCGTGGCGCAGGGCGGTCATCGTCCTGCTGCCGAAGAGGGGCGATCTCCGCCTGCTTAAAAACTGGCGTCCGGTCTCCCTCCTCAGCACGGATTATAAGATCTTTGCCCGGGCTATGTCTACCCGCCTGGGCTCCGTGCTGGCCCACATGATCCACCCCGACCAGTCCTACACGGTCCCGGGCCGGTCCATCCAGGACAACATCCACCTGGTCCGGGACCTGATCCATCTTTCCCAGAGGACTGGTCAGTCGGTCGCCTTTCTCTCCCTCGATCAGGAGAAGGCGTTCGACAGGGTGGATCACGATTACCTTTTCGGGACTCTGCGCGCTTTCGGACTCGGGCCGCATTTCGTGGCCCGGGTCCGACTTTTATACGCCGCCGCAGAGTGTCTAGTCAAAGTTAACGGGTCCTTGACGGCGCCCCTTCGATTTGGGAGAGGAGTGCGTCAGGGGTGCCCCATGTCCGGCCAATTGTATACCATCTGCGTGGAGCCCTTCCTGTGCCTGCTTCGCCGGAGGTTGACGGGATTGGCTCTGCGCGAGCCGGCCATGCGGGTCGTCCTCTCGGCTTACGCCGACGACGTGCTCCTCGCAATCACAGATCCCGTTGACTTGCGGAGGATGCGCGACTGCCAGCAGACCTTTTCTGCCGCGTCCTCCGCGAGGATCAATTGGGAGAAATGTTCCGGACTCCTGGTTGGTCAGTGGCGGGTGGACTCCCTGCCGGAGGAGATGACACCTTTTGCGTGGAGCACCACGCACCTCCTCTATCTGGGAGTCCACCTTAGCCCCGCTGAGGAAGCCTGGCCGGCAAACTGGCAGGAGTTGGAGGCGAAAGTCACCGCTCGGCTGGGGCGCTGGACAGGACTGCTCCGAGTGCTTTCCTACAGGGGCCGAGCGTTGGTCATAAACCAACTGGTGGCCTCCATGCTGTGGTACCGGTTGGTCACTTTGGCCCCGCCCCCTGTATTTGCCACCAAGATCCAGAAGAAACTCGTCGATTTCTTCTGGGGCAAGAGGAAACACTGGGTCTCTGCCGCGGTCCTGAGTCTCCCGATCGAGGAGGGCGGTCAGTCGCTGGTGTGCGTCCGCACCCAGGCTGCGACTCTCCGCCTTCGGACCCTGCAGAGATACCTGTACGTCGAGCGTCCTCCCAGATGGTGTGCGCTGGCGACGTATTTTTTCCGCCAGTGTCACTGCCTTCAAGACGACACGCAGCTCCCGGTGGAGTCCGTTAGCCGCGCCTCTCTGAGGGAGTTGCCTGTCTTTTACCGGGATCTTTTCCGAGTCTGGAACATGGTCGCCTCCAGTCAGGGCGCTCCCCCGCCGGCGGAGGAGAGCGCCTCGGCTGTCCGGGCGGCCGACTCCGGGGACGGTCCGGCGGGCGGAGGAGTAGCCGAAACCCCCGGGACGCCCCTCACTGCGGGTGGCGAGGGGGCTCGGGAGTGCGGAGCGATCCCGGCCGAGCTGACCCCCGCTGGGCCGGAACTGCTCATCGGACCCAGGCCCCGAAACCCTCCTCGGGAGCCGGTCCCGCACAACCCGAGCCGCCTCTCGGGAATGCCCTCCGTGCCATTCCAATCGGCGCGGAGGGGTTTCCTGTACGGGCTGCTCCTGCACACTTTCCACTTCCTCGCCCTCGTCAGCCGGCCGGACACGCCCTGGCGGTCCGCGTTGCCAACTGGCGGCGAGGGGAAACCCCGATGGAGGTCTCTCTACGCGGGAGTCTTCCCCCTTTACATCGGGGACCTGGGGTGGAGGGTGCTGCACAGAGCAGTCCCGTGCAATAGGCTTTTAAGTAGGTTCACGGACTCCCAGGCCAGCTGTACTTTCTGCGGCCTGGACGAGTCCGTGTTCCACATTTATACGGAGTGTGCGAGGTTGCAGCCCCTATTTGAGTATCTGAAGGGGCTGCTCCTCAAATTCTGGCTGCACTTCAGTCCCACGCTCCTGATCTTTGGGCACCCGGTGCGGAGGGGCTTGGGCCGGGAGGAGGATCTCCTCGTCGGTCTGCTCCTGGGCCTGGCCAAGGTGTCAATTCACAGGTCCAGGTTGCGGGCCGTCGGGGGGTCCGTCCTCCCCGATTGCCTGCCCCTCTTCCGCGGTTACGTTCGCGCCCGGGTGTCCCTGGAAAAGGAGCATGCGGTGTCAGTCGGTACGCTTGAGGCCTTCCGCGACCGGTGGGCACCGCAGGAACTGGAGTGCATCGTCGACGCCGAGAATGGCATTTTAATTTGAGTTTTTTGTTTATTTATCTGTTTTAATAAAGTTATTTTAAAACTGTAAATATGTACATAAAGGGGGCCTGAGGGATAAAGGCCCCCTCGATGTGAAAAATATAAAAGGGGCCTGGGGTATAAAGGTCACCTTGTGGAAAAAAAAAAAAATAAAAAAAAAAAAAAAAAACGGGGGTTAGATACAGAGTAAAGTTCTAAAAAAAAAAAAAAAAAAAAAAAAAAAATGGAGATCGATGCAGGGTAAAGTTCCTTCTACACTGCCCCCATCAAACACTCCCAGGACAGGTACAGCATGGAGTTAGATGCAGAGGAAAGCTCCTTCTTCACTGCCCCCATCAAACTCATCAGGACAGGTACAGCACGGAGGTTAGATTAAAAAAAAAACAGGGTTAGAGAAAAAAACGGGGTAAAAAAGAAAAAAATGGCGTTAGATACAGACTAAATCTTCCTCTACACTGTTCCCATCAAACTCTCCCAGGACAGGTACAGCACGGAGGTTAGATTAAAAAAAACAGGGTTAGAGAAAAAAACGGGGTAAAAAAGAAAAAAATGGCGTTAGATACAGACTAAATCTTTCTCTACACTGTTCCCATCAAACACTCCCAGGACAGGTACAGCACTGGGATTGGCTGCTCTCTGATTTGGGAAGCCTGAGTGTTGAGAGCCTCAACGAGGTGCAGCTGACAGTGCTGGTGGCAGTTGGAGGTTGCAGAGGTGGAGAGAGGAGCTGCACTGAGCAAGGGAGAGCAGCTACCAACAAGCAGAGGAAAACTCCAACAACAGTCTCCATTAAAGAGAAGAAAGGGACATTTTGTGGAAACAAGGCTTTGTCTGGAGGTGGGTGCTGAACACCAGTCATTTACTTTGGACTGTTGGGGGAGGAACAAGTGGCTGGAACCACAAGGGGTGGGGGTGCCAATTCAACAGGAATCTGTGCAGCTGCAAAAGCACACAGGAAAGCTCCCTCCCCACCCCAATTGCCAAGCCTGGGTCAGCTGAAGCTGCCCAGCTAAACAGACGGAAGGGGATAGATAGTGCCTGGGCAGCTTCAGCTGACCCAGGTGAAGACGACTCCCCCAACCAGAAGACCGGAAGACCAACTTCAAAGACTGTTTTAAGTGTACTGTGAGCACCACCTCCAGAAAGCAAGTCATCCCTTCCAGCCTGCCCTTGCCTCTCCTCTATTACCTCAGCCTCTCCACTAATCTGTTGTTTGTTTGTTTGTCTTTACTACACATTCAATATTTTCAGTTAAATCGCTGATATTTGGTGTGCAAGTCCACAATTTGGGGTGGGTTTAGCTCTTGGACCCATGGCAAGCCCTTCATCACCGGTGGCGGGGCCCTCTACTACCTACGCAGCTGCAGCTTCTGTGGCTGCCCACGTGGCCCCGTCACCCTTTAAATTATTGACATGCAGCCATGGGGTGAAGAGCTATCCCCACCCCAACATGTCTATTGAGGCCTGCGTTAAGGCAATGGCCGTGGTTGTCGGCCCCTCGGCCATTGTTGCGGCCTCAAAGATGTATGGGAAGGCTGTGTTCTTTTTGAAGACCGAGCAGGCGGTGTCCCTGGCCCTGAGTAAAGGGCTCACTGTGGGGGGGACCTTCCTGCCAGTGGACCCTCTGGGGGCCACTGCGCATCGGATAATGTTGTCCAACGTCCCACCCTTCATTCCCAGTGAGCTCCTCCTCCCCCACCTGCACCATCTGGAGGAGGTGAGGTCGGGGATCACCCCAGTCCGGCTTGGTCTTCGGGAGCACAGCCTCCAACATGTCTACTCCTTCCGCCGCCAGTTATTTATGCAGCTGGCGCGGGAGGAGGACACGGAGGGCCAATTTAATGTGGAGTTCCAAGGGACGGCCTACCGCGTCTTTTGGACCTCGGACGGGGCGCGGTGCCACGTCTGCAAGGGGGTGGGGCATGTTCGGAAGAACTGCCCCAACCTCCCGGCCGCCAGCTCCACCTCGGCGGCCCAGAGTGGTTCCACAGCACCTCCTCCCACTCCCCCCGCACATCCAACAGACACCGCTCAGTCGGTTCCGGAGGCTGTGGTTTTCACAGCCTCTGGCGGGGAGGGGAGCGTCCGTCCGAGCGGAAGGAAGACGCGGGGAAAAAAGAAACATCGTGAGGCGCGTCCCCTGGACACTTTGACTCAACCCGAGCCTGAGCTCAGCCCATAGCCCATTCCCATGGAATCCACCTGTCCCAGGGCTGGGCTCAGGCCCAGGGTGACTAAAAAAGGAAAAAAGGGTGCGGAGGCGGAGGCCTCTGATGACATGGAGGTCTCTGAGTCTCCGCGCCCAAGTGCGAAAAAGAGGAGAAGGCACCCCTCCACAGAAATAACACAGGGCCCTGAGGTGCAGGGCCCATCTGTTGGAGGGGAGCTGCCTCCTGTTTCTGGTCCTCAGGTGCCCCCTACCGCCACCACCAAGGCTGCAAAGTCCGGGCAGGTGCTCCCTATTTCTCAGGATGGAGGGGAGGGGATGGCCCCGGTCCGTGAGGCCCCTCCTGAAGGAGTAAGTGGGGCCCTGCTTGTGGTGGGGGAGCCTGGGGAAACCGCCCATTCCGCCACTGCTACTGGGTCGGGTGTCCTGAATGAAGGGGAGGGCGAGGCCCCAGAGGGTCGGGCCTCCCAGCCGGAGTCCACCACCAACCAGGAGACACCCGACCCAGTTATAACTGAGAATGCTGCCCCATCTGCTGGGCCTGTGGGTGCTGGCGGAGCGGGAGATGGCCTCCTCTCGCCGCCTCCAGTCTCGGCTCCGGCTGGTTTCCCGGAGTCCGGAACTTCTGTCTCCCCTGGACCAGTCATTGGCATGGGGATGGAGGTGGAGGGGGGTCCTGAACCGCTGGTGCCTACAGGCTCCAGTTTCACAATAGAACCCAGAGAGGACTCCTCTGCCATCGATCCTGGGGGTGGGATCGTGACGGAGGCGGGACCAGCTGGCGCGGCCGGGACGTCCGCCCCACAGTGTGTGGTGGATGTGTCGGCCGCTGGCGGTGACGACCCGGAGGAGGATGGGGATTCGGTGCGGGGCACAGAGGATGATCTTGATTCCATCGCCAGTGAGGTGGTGGAGTCCCTCGTGCCTCCCACTGAATCTCCTCTCATCCCCACGGCGGAACTCCGGGATTTCCTCACGGCTTGCAGAGGTTGCCGCAATAAAGTTCAGCTGGCCCTCGACCGTTGGTCGAATCTGGCGCTGATCATCCAGTCCGTCCGTGCCGCCCTTAAGATAGCGGGCAAGCGCGCGGACGTGAAACTGGTTGAGAGGCGCCGTTTTAATGTGTTCCTCAATGGGTTGCTGGGGGAGTGGAGGGCCAGGTGCACTTCCACTCCCTCCTCACAGTGAGGTGTTGGTGACGGGTTTTAAGTACCTTTGACATGAAGATAACCATAGCCAGCCTCAACATCAACGGCAGCAGGGGGTCTCACCGCAGATTTCACAATCTCTCAGTCCTCAGGGAAGGGAGATACGCGGTGAGCTTTCTGCAGGAAACCCACACCGTTCCGGGAGACGAAGCCACCTGGCTCCTGGAGTGGCAGGGTGGAGTCTACATGAGTCACCTCACCCCTTCTAGTGGGGTGGCTATCTTGTTGGCCCCGACTTTTCAGCCGGAGATCTTGGGGGTCAAGGAGCTAGTGCCGGGCCGCTTGCTCCACCTCGCCGTTCGCCTGGGTAGCGTGCCGCTCCACTTTGTGAACGTGTACGCGCCCAGGCCCGGCGCTTTGCAAGCGCGCTTCTTTGAAGAAGTGTCCGCTCTCTTGAGCTCCATCGATAGCGGCGAGTGCATCATCCTCGGGGGGGATTTTAACTGCACCCTCGAGGTGGGGGATCGCTCCGGTCCCCAGCGCGGCCAAGCGTCGGTGGAGAAGTTGAGGGGACTGATCAGCTCCCTTAACTTGGTGGACGTCTGGCGGAATCTCCATCCCGACTCCAGCGCCTTCACGTGGAGGTCTGGAGGAGGGGGGTCGCGAATCGACCGCCTCTACATTTCACACGCCTACGTCTCCCGTGTCTCGGCGGCCTCCATGCGGCTGGTGCCGGGCTCGGACCACCGCCTGGTGTGGGCGGAGTTCACTCCGCTCCGCACGCGGGCGGGGTCTGCGTACTGGCACTTTAACAACCGGCTGCTGGAGGACGTGCGATTTCGGGACTCGTTCTGTCGATTCTGGGCCGACTGGAGAAGGAAGCAGGGGGGCTTCCCCTCCTTGAGGCTATGGTGGGATGTGGGCAAGACTCACATCCGCGTCTTCTGTCAGGAGTACGCGAAGGGGTCGACCAAGAGGCGGGAAGCTGAGGTCGGGCGCCTTGAGAGGGAGGTGCTCGACTTGGAATCCCGCCTCGGTCATGCCGTCGCGGACCCGGCCCTGTGGCAGGCGTACAAAGAGAAGAAGGTCGCGCTGAGGAACCTGCAGCTCATAGGGTCCCGAGGCGCGTACGTGAGGTCGCGGATCCAGATCCTGGAAGATTTGGACCGCGCCTCACCCTTCTTCTACTCGCTGGAAAAATGGCGGGGGGTCCGTAAGCAGCTCGTCGAGCTGCTGGCCGACGACGGATCCTCCATCACGGATCCGGAGGGAATGGGCCTCCTGGTCCGGACGTATTACAGTGCGTTGTTCTCTCCGGATCCGTCCAGCGAGGATGCGCGCAGAGTTTTGTGGGAGGACCTGCTGCAGGAGGGCGCTGAAGGATTGGAGGCTCCGCTCACGTTGGCGGAGCTGACTGGCGCCCTCCACCAGCTCTCGAGGGGCAAATCCCCAGGGCTGGATGGGTTGACCGTGGAGTTCCTCAGGGCGTTCTGGGACGTCCTGGGGGACGATTACGCGCGGGTCCTGGGGGAAAGCCTGGCGACCGGGGAAATGCCCCTCTCGTGGCGCAGGGCGGTCATCGTCCTGCTGCCGAAGAGGGGCGATCTCCGCCTTGCTTAAAAACTGGCGTCCGGTCTCCCTCCTCAGCACGGATTATAATATCTTTGCCCGGGCTATGTCTACCCGCCTGGGCTCCGTGCTGGCCCACATGATCCACCCCGACCAGTCCTACACGGTCCCAGGCCGGTCCATCCAGGACAACATCCACCTGGTCCGGGACCTGATCCATCTTTCCCAGAGGACTGGTCAGTCGGTCGCCTTTCTCTCCCTCGATCAGGAGAAGGCGTTCAACAGGGTGGATCACGATTACCTTTTCGGGACTCTGCGCGCTTTCGGACTCGGGCCGCATTTCGTGGCCCGGGTCCGACTTTTATACGCCGCCGCAGAGTGTCTAGTCAAAGTTAACGGGTCCTTGACGGCGCCCCTTCGATTTGGGAGAGGAGTGCGTCAGGGGTGCCCCATGTCCGGCCAATTGTATACCATCTGCGTGGAGCCCTTCCTGTGCCTGCTTCGCAGGAGGTTGACGGGATTGGCTCTGCGCGAGCCGGCCATGCGGGTCGTCCTCTCGGCTTACGCCGACGACGTGCTCCTCGCAATCACAGATCCCGTTGACTTGCGGAGGATGCGCGACTGCCAGCAGACCTTTTCTGCCGCGTCCTCCGCGAGGATCAATTGGGAGAAATGTTCCGGACTCCTGGTTGGTCAGTGGCGGGTGGACTCCCTGCCGGAGGAGATGACACCTTTTGCGTGGAGCACCACGCACCTCCTCTATCTGGGAGTCCACCTTAGCCCCGCTGAGGAAGCCTGGCCGGCAAACTGGCAGGAGTTGGAGGCGAAAGTCACCGCTCGGCTGGGGCGCTGGACAGGACTGCTCCGAGTGCTTTCCTACAGGGGCCGAGCGTTGGTCATAAACCAACTGGTGGCCTCCATGCTGTGGTACCGGTTGGTCACTTTGGCCCCGCCCCCTGTATTTGCCACCAAGATCCAGAAGAAACTCGTCGATTTCTTCTGGGGCAAGAGGAAACACTGGGTCTCTGCCGCGGTCCTGAGTCTCCCGATCGAGGAGGGCGGTCAGTCGCTGGTGTGCGTCCGCACCCAGGCTGCGACTCTCCGCCTTCGGACCCTGCAGAGATACCTGTACGTCGAGCGTCCTCCCAGATGGTGTGCGCTGGCGACGTATTTTTTCCGCCAGTGTCACTGCCTTCAAGACGACACGCAGCTCCCGGTGGAGTCCGTTAGCCGCGCCTCTCTGAGGGAGTTGCCTGTCTTTTACCGGGATCTTTTCCGAGTCTGGAACATGGTCGCCTCCAGTCAGGGCGCTCCCCCGCCGGCGGAGGAGAGCGCCTCGGCTGTCCGGGCGAACGACTCCGGGGACGGTCCGGCGGGCGGATTAGTAGCCGGAACCCCCGGGACGCCCCTCACTGCGGGTGGCAAGGGGGCTCGGGAGTGCGGAGCGGTCCCGGCCGAGCTGACCCCCGCACGGCCGGAACTGCTCATCGGACCCAGGCCCCGAAACCCTCCTCGGGAGCCGGTCCCGCACAACCCGAGCCGCCTCTCGGAAATGCCCTCCGTGCCATTCCAATCGGCGCGGAGGGGTTTCCTGTACGGGCTGCTCCTGCACACTCTCCAATTCCTCGCCCTCGTCAGCCGGCCGGACACGCCCTGGCGGTCCGCGTTGCCATCTGGCGGCGAGGGGAAACCCCGATGGAGGTCTCTCTACGCGGGAGTCTTCCCCCTTTACATCGGGGACCTGGGGTGGGGGGTGCTGCACAGAGCAGTCCCGTGCAATAGGCTTTTAAGTAGGTTCACGGACTCCCAGGCCACCTGTACTTTCTGCGGCCTGGACGAGTCCGTGTTCCACATTTATATGGAGTGTGCGAGGTTGCAGCCCCTATTTGAGTATCTGAAGGGCTGCTCCTCAAATTCTGGCTGCACTTCAGTCCCACGCTCCTGATCTTTGGGCACCCGGTGCGGAGGGGCTTGGGCCCTTGAGGAGGATCTCCTCGTCGGTCTGCTCCTGGGCCTGGCCAAGGTGGCAATTCACAGGTCCAGGTTGCGGGCCGTCGGGGGTTCCGTCCTCCCCGATTGCCTGCCCCTCTTCCGCGGTTACGTTCGCGCCCGGGTGTCCCTGGAAAAGGAGCATGTGGTGTCCGCCGGTACGCTTGAGGCCTTCCGCGACCGGTGGGCACCGCAGGGACTGGAGTGCATCGTCGACGCCGAGAATGGCATTTTAATTTGAGTTTTTTTGTTTATTTATCTGTTTTAATAAAGTTATTTTAAAACTGTAAATATGTACATAAAGGGGCCTGAGGGATAAAGGCCCCCTCGATGTGAAAAATATAAAAGGGGCCTGGGGTATAAAGGTCACCTTGTGGAAAAAAAAAACGGGGTTAGAAACAGAGTAAAGCTCCCAAAAAAAAAAAAAAAAAAAAACAGAAGACCGGAAGACCAACTTCAAAGACTGTTTTAAGTGTACTGTGAGCACCACCTCCAGAAAGCAAGTCATCCCTTCCAGCCTGCCTTTGCCTCTCCTCTATTACCTCAGCCTCTCCACTAATCTGTTGTTTGTTTGTTTGTCTTTACTACACATTCAATATTTTCAGTTAAATCGCTGATATTTGGTGTGCAAGTCCACAATTTGGGGTGGGTTTAGCTCTTGGACCCATGGCAAGCCCTTCATCACCGGTGGCGGGGCCCTCTACTACCTACGCAGCTGCAGCTTCTGTGGCTGCCCACGTGGCCCCGTCACCCTTTAAATTATTGACATGCAGCCATGGGGTGAAGAGCTATCCCCACCCCAACATGTCTATTGAGGCCTGCGTTAAGGCAATGGCCGTGGTTGTCGGCCCCTCGGCCATTGTTGCGGCCACAAAGATGTATGGGAAGGCTGTGTTCTTTTTGAAGAACGAGCGGGCGGTGTCCCTGGCCCTGAGTAAAGGGCTCACTGTGGGGGGGACCTTCCTGCCAGTGGACCCTCTGGGGGCCACTGCGCATCGGATAATGTTGTCCAACGTCCCACCCTTCATTCCCAGTGAGCTCCTCCTCCCCCACCTGCACCATCTGGGGGAGGTGAGGTCGGGGATCACCCCAGTCCGGCTTGGTCTTCGGGAGCACAGCCTCCAACATGTCTACTCCTTCCGCCGCCAGTTATTTATGCAGCTGGCGCGGGAGGAGGACACGGAGGGCCAATTTAATGTGGAGTTCCAGGGGACGGCCTACCGCGTCTTTTGGACCTCGGACGGGGCGCGGTGCCACGTCTGCAAGGGGGTGGGGCATGTTCGGAAGAACTGCCCCAACCTCCCGGCCGCCAGCTCCACCTCGGCGGCCCAGAGTGGTTCCACAGCACCTCCTCCCACTCCCCCCGCACATCCAACAGACACCGCTCAGTCGGTTCCGGAGGCTGTGGTTTTCACAGCCTCTGGCGGGGAGGGGAGCGTCCGTCCGAGCGGAAGGAAGACGCGGGGAAAAAAGAAACATCGTGAGGCGCGTCCCCTGGACACTTTGACTCAACCCGAGCCTGAGCTCAGCCCAAAGCCCATTCCCATGGAATCCACCTGTCCCAGGGCTGGGCTCAGGCCCAGGGTGACTACAAAAGGAAAAAAGGGTGCGGAGGCGGAGGCCTCTGATGACATGGAGGTCTCTGAGTCTCCGCGCCCAAGTGCGAAAGAGAGGAGAAGGCACCCCTCCACAGAAATAACACAGGGCCCTGAGGTGCAGGGCCCATCTGTTGGAGGGGAGCTGCCTCCTGTTTCTGGTCCTCAGGTGCCCCCTACCGCCACCACCAAGGCTGCAAAGTCCGGGCAGGTGCTCCCTATTCCTCAGGATGGAGGGGAGGGGATGGCCCCGGTACGTGAGGCCCCTCCTGAAGGAGTAAGTGGGGCCCTGCTTGTGGTGGGGGAGCCTGGGGAAACCGCCCATTCCGCCACTGCTACTGGGTCGGGTGTCCTGAATGAAGGGGAGGGCGAGGCCCCAGAGGGTCGGGCCTCCCAGCCGGAGTCCACCACCAACCAGGAGACACCCGACCCAGTTATAACTGAGAATGCTGCCCCATCTGCTGGGCCTGTGGGTGCTGGCGGAGCGGGAGATGGCCTCCTCTCGCCGCCTCCAGTCTCGGCTCCGGCTGGTTTCCCGGAGTCCGGAACTTCTGTCTCCCCTGGACCAGTCATTGGCCTGGGGATGGAGGTGGAGGGGGGTCCTGAACCGCTGGTGCCTACAGGCTCCAGTTTCACAATAGAACCCAGAGAGGACTCCTCCGCCATCGATCCTGGGGGTGGGATCGTGACGGAGGCGGGACCAGCTGGCGCGGCCGGGACGTCCGCCCCACAGGTGTGGTGGATGTGTCGGCCGCTGGCGGTGACGACCCGGAGGAGGATGGGGATTCGGTGCGGGGCACGGAGGATGATCTTGATTCCATCGCCAGTGAGGTGGTGGAGTCCCTCGTGCCTCCCACCGAATCTCCTCTCATCCCCACGGCGGAACTCCGGGATTTCCTCGCGGCTTGCAGAGGTTGCCGCAATAAAGTTCAGCTGGCCCTCGACCGTTGGTCGAATCTGGCGCTGATCATCCAGTCCGTCCGTGCCGCCCTTAAGATAGCGGGCAAGCGCGCGGACGTGAAACTGGTTGAGAGGCGCCGTTTTAATGTGTTCCTCAATGGGTTGCTGGGGGAGTGGAGGGCCAGGTGCACTTCCACTCCCTCCTCACAGTGAGCTGTTGGTGACGGGTTTTACGTACCTTTGACATGAAGATAACCATAGCCAGCCTCAACATCAACGGCAGCAGAGGGGCTCACCGCAGATTTCACAATCTCTCAGTCCTTAGGGAAGGGAGATACACGGTGAGCTTTCTGCAGGAAACCCACACCGTTCCGGGAGACATAACATAGAACATAGAACATAGAACATACAGCACAGAACAGGCCCTTCGGCCCACAATGTTGTGCCGATCCTTTGTCCTCTGTCAAGGACAATTTAATCTATACCCCATCATTCTCCTTTATCCATATACCTATCCAAAAGCCTTTTGAAAGTCCCTAAAGTTTCTGACTCAACAACTTCCCCGGGCAAGGCATTCCATGCCTCGACCACTCTCTGGGTAAAGAACCTTCCCCTGACATCCCCCTTATATCTCCCACCCTTCACCTTAAATTTATGACCCCTTGTAACGCTTTGCTCCACCCGGGGAAAAAGTTTCTGACTGTCTACCCTATCTATTCCCCTGATCATCTTATAAACCTCTATCATGTCACCCCTCATCCTTCTCCGTTCTAATGAGAAGAGGCCTAGAATGTTCAGCCTTTCCTCGTAAGACTTATTCTCCATTCCAGGCAACATCCTGGTAAATCTCCTCTGCACCCTCTCCAAGGCTTCCACATCCTTCCTAAAATGAGGCGACCAGAACTGCACACAGTACTCCAAATGAGGCCTTACCAAGGTCCTGTACAGCTGCATCATCACCTCACGGCTCTTAAATTCAATCCCTCTGCTAATGAACGCTAACACCCCATATGCCTTCTTCACAGCCCTATCCACTTGAGTTGCAACTTTCAATGATCTATGCACATAGACCCCAAGGTCTCTCTGCTCCTCCACATGCCCAAGAACCCTACCGTTAACCCAGTATTTTGCATTCATGTTTGTCCTTCCAAAATGGACGACCTCACACTTTTCAGGGTTAAACTCCATCTGCCACTTTTCAGCCCAGCACTGCAACCTATCCAAGTCCCTTTGCAGACGACAATAGCCCTCCTCGGTATCCACAACTCCACCAACCTTTGTATCATCTGCAAATTTACTGACCCACCCTTCGACTTCCTCATCCAAGTCGTTAATAAAAATCACAAACAGGAGAGGACCCAGAACTGATCCCTGCGGCACGCCACTGGTAACTGGGCTCCAGGCTGAGTATTTACCATCTAAGACCACTCTCTGCCTTCTATCAGTTAGCCAATTCTTAATCCAACTGGCCACATTCCCCACTATCCCATGCCTCCTGACTTTCTCCATAAGTCTACCATGGGGGACCTTATCAAATGCCTTACTAAAATCCATGTACACCACATCCACTGGTTTACCCTCATCCACTTGCTTGGTCACCTGCTCAAAGAATTCAATCAGGCTTGTGAGGCAAGACCTACCCCTCACAAAACCGTGCTGACTGTCCCGAATCAAGCAGTGTCTTTCCAGATGCTCAGAAATCCTATCCCTCAGCACCTTTTCCATCAACTTG
Organism: Heterodontus francisci; assembly: GCF_036365525.1. Lineage (NCBI taxonomy): Eukaryota > Metazoa > Chordata > Chondrichthyes > Heterodontiformes > Heterodontidae > Heterodontus > Heterodontus francisci. The sequence goes on along the minus strand of NW_027140493.1, from coordinate 936,215 downwards.
CCTACCACCGAAGTAAGACTAACTGGCCTGTAATTCCCAGGGTTGTTCCTATTCCCTTTCTTGAACAGGGGCACAACATTTGCCACCCTCCAATCACCTGGTACCACCCCCGTCAGCAGAGAAGATGAAAAGATCATTGCCAGCGGCTCTGCAATTTCATCCCTTGCTTCCCATAACATCCTTGGATATACCCCGTCAGGCCCGGGAGACTTGTCTATCTTCAAGTTATTCAAAAACCCCAACACATCTTCCCTCCTAACGAGCACTTCCTCGAGCTTACCAGTCTGCTTCCCACCGTCCTCTTCAGTAATACACCCCTTCTCATTCGTAAATACCGAAGAGAAGTACTCATTCAAAACCTCACTTATCTCTTCCGGCTCAACACACAGTCTCCCGCTATTGTCCTTGACCGGACCTACGGTCCCCCTAGTCATCCTCATATTTCTGGCATACGCGTAAAAGGCCTTGGGGTTTTCTTTTATCCTACCCGCCAAGCATTTTTCATGCCCTCTCTTAGCTCTCCTAATCCCTTTCTTCAGATCCTTCCTGGCCATCTTGTATCCCTCCAGAGCTATGCCTGTGCCCTTTTTCCTCAACTTTATATACGCATCCTTCTTCTTCCTAACAAGACTCTCAACCTCTCTTGTCAACCACGGTTCCCTCACATGACCATCCCTTCCCTGTCTGACAGGGACATGCTTATCAATGGCCCCTACTATCTGCTCCTTGAAAAAGTTCCACATTTCGACCGTGCCCTTCCCTGCCAGCATATGCTCCCAACTTATGCTCCTCAGTTCCTGCCTGACGAAGCCACCTGGCTCCTGGAGTGGCAGGGTGGGGTCTACATGAGTCACCTCACCCCTATTTCTAGTGGGGTGGCTATCTTGTTGGCCCCGACTTTTCAGTCGGAGATCTTGGGGGTCAAGGAGCTAGTGCCGGGCCGCTTGCTCCACCTCCCCGTTCGCCTGGGTAGCGTGCCGCTCCACTTTGTGAATGTGTACGCGCCCAGGCCCGGCGCGTTGCAAGCGCGCTTCTTTGAAGAAGTGTCCGCTCTCTTGAGCTCCATCGATAGCGGCGAGTGCATCATCCTCGGGGGGGATTTTAACTGCACCCTCGAGGTGGGGGATCGCTCCGGTCCCCAGCGCGGCCAAGCGTCGGTGGAGAAGTTGAGGGGACTGATCAGCTCCCTTAACTTGGTGGACGTCTGGCGGAATCTCCATCCCGACTCCAGCGCCTTCACGTGGAGGTCTGGAGGAGGGGGGTCGCGAATCGACCGCCTCTACATTTCGCAGGCGTACGTCTCCCGTGTCTCGGCGGCCTCCATGCGGCTGGTGCCGGGCTCGGACCACCGCCTGGTGTGGGCGGAGTTCACTCCGCTCCGCACGCGGGCGGGGTCTGCGTACTGGCACTTTAACAACCGGCTGCTGGAGGACGTGCGATTTCGGGACTCGTTCTGTCGATTCTGGGCCGACTGGAGAAGGAAGCAGGGGGGCTTCCCCTCCTTGAGGCTATGGTGGGATGTGGGCAAGACTCACATCCGCGTCTTCTGTCAGGAGTACGCGAAGGGGTCGACCAAGAGGCGGGAAGCCGAGGTCGGGCGCCTTGAGAGGGAGGTGCTCGACTTGGAGTCCCGCCTCGGTCATGCCGTCGCGGACCCGGCCCTGTGGCATTCGTACAAAGAGAAGAAGGGCGCGCTGAGGAACCTGCAGCTCATAGGGTCCCGAGGCGCGTACGTGAGGTCGCGGATCCAGATCCTGGAAGATTTGGACCGCGCCTCACCCTTCTTCTACTCGCTGGAAAAATGGCGGGTGGTCCGTAAGCAGCTCGTCGACCTGCTGGCCGACGACGGATCCTCCATCACGGATCCGGAGGGAATGGGCCTCCTGGTCCGGACGTATTACAGTGCGTTGTTCTCTCCGGATCCGTCCAGCGAGGATGCGCGCAGAGTTTTGTGGGAGGACCTGCTGCAGGTCAGCCCGGAGGGCGCCGAAGGATTGGAGGCTCCGCTCACGTTGGCAGAGCTGACTGGCGCCCTCCAGCAGCTCTCGAGGGGCAAATCCCCAGGGCTGGATGGGTTGACCGTGGAGTTCCTCAGGGCGTTCTGGGACGTCCTGGGGGACGATTACGCGCGGGTCCTGGGGGAAAGCCTGGCGACCGGGGAGATGCCCCTCTCGTGGCGCAGGGCGGTCATCGTCCTGCTGCCGAAGAGGTGCGATCTCCGCCTGCTTAAAAACTGGCGTCCGGTCTCCCTCCTCAGCACGGATTATAATATCTTTGCCCGGGCTATGTCTACCCGCCTGGGCTCCGTGCTGGCCCACATGATCCCCCCCGACCAGTCCTACACGGTCCCGGGCCGGTCCATCCAGGACAACATCCACCTGGTCCGGGACCTGATCCATCTTTCCCAGAGGACTGGTCAGTCGGTCGCCTTTCTCTCCCTCGATCAGGAGAAGGCGTTCGACAGGGTGGATCACGATTACCTTTTCGGGACTCTGCGCGCTTTCGGACTCGGGCCGCATTTCGTGGCCCGGGTCCGACTTTTATACGCCGCCGCAGAGTGTCTAGTCAAAGTTCACGGGTCCTTGACGGCGCCCCTTCGATTTGGGAGAGGAGTGCTTCAGGGGTGCCCCATGTCCATCCAATTGTATACCATCTGCGAGGAGCCCTTCCTGTGCCTGCTTCGCAGGAGGTTGACGGGATTGGCTCTGCGCGAGCCGGCCATGCGGGTCGTCCTCTCGGCTTACGCCGACGACGTGCTCCTCGCAATCACAGATCCCGTTGACTTGCGGAGGATGCGCGACTGCCAGCAGACCTTTTCTGCCGCGTCCTCCTCGAGGATCAATTGGGAGAAATGTTCCGGACTCCTGGTTGGTCAGTGGCGGGTGGACTCTCTGCCGGAGGAGATGACACCTTTTGCGTGGAGCACCACGCACCTCCTCTATCTGGGAGTCCACCTTAGCCCCGCTGAGGAAGCCTGGCCGGCAAACTGGCAGGAGTTGGAGGCGAAAGTCACCGCTCGGCTGGGGCGCTGGACAGGACTGCTCCGAGTGCTTTCCTACAGGGGCCGAGCGTTGGTCATAAACCAACTGGTGGCCTCGATGCTGTGGTACTGGTTGGTCACTTTGGCCCCGCCCCCTGTATTTGCCACCAAGATCCAGAAGAAACTCGTCGATTTCTTCTGGGGCAAGAGGAAACACTGGGTCTCTGCCGCGGTCCTGAGTCTCCCGATCGAGGAGGGCGGTCAGTCGCTGGTGTGCGTCCGCACCCAGGCTGCGACTCTCCGCCTTCAGACCCTGCAGAGATACCTGTACGTCGAGCGTCCTCCCAGATGGTGTGCGCTGGCGACGTATTTTTTCCACCAGTGTCACTGCCTTCAAGACGACACGCAGCTCCCGGTGGAGTCCGTTAGCCGCGCCTCTCTGAGGGAGTTGCCTGTCTTTTACCGGGATCTATTCCGAGTATGGAACATGGTCGCCTCCAGTCAGGGCGCTCCCCCGCCGGCGGAGGAGAGCGCCTCGGCTGTCCGGGCGGCCGACTCCGGGGATGGTCCGGCGGGCGGAGGAGTAGCCGAAACCCCCGGGACGCCCCTCACTGCGGGTGGCGAGGGGGCTCGAGAGTGCGGAGCGATCCCGGCCGAGCTGACCCCCGGTCGGCCGGAACTGCTCATCAGACCCAGGCCCCGAAACCCTCCTCGGGAGCCGGTCCCGCACAACCCGAGCCGCCTCTCGGAAATGCCCTCCGTGCCATTCCAATCGGCGCGGAGGGGTTTCCTGTACGGGCTGCTCCTGCACACTCTCCACTTCCTCGCCCTCGTCAGCCGGCCGGACACGCCCTGGCGGTCCGCGTTGCCAACTGGCGGCGAGGGGAAACCCCGATGGAGGTCTCTCTACGCGGGAGTCTTCCCCCTTTACATCGGGGACCTGGGGTGGGGGGTGCTGCACAGAGCAGTCCCGTGCAATTGGCTTTTAAGTAGTTTCACGGACTCCCAGGCCAGCTGTACTTTCTGCGGCCTGGACGAGTCCGTGTTCCACATTTATATAGACTGTGCGAGGTTGCAGCCCCTATTTGAGTATCTGAAGGGGCTGCTCCTCAAATTCTGGCTGCACTTCAGTCCCACGCTCCTGATCTTTGGGCACCCGGTGCGGAGGGGCTTGGGCCGGGAGGAGGATCTCCTCGTCGGTCTGCTCCTGGGCCTGGCCAAGGTGGCAATTCACAGGTCCAGGTTGCGGGCCGTCGGGGGGTCCGTCCTCCCCGATTGCCTGCCCCTCTTCCGCGGTTACATTCGCGCCCGGGTGTCCCTGGAAAAGGAGTATGCGGTGTCCGCTGGTCCGCTTGAGGCCTTCCGCGACCGGTGGGCACCGCAGGGACTGGAGTGCATCATCGACGCCGAGAATGGCATTTTAATTTGAGTTTTTTTTGTTTATTTATCTGGTTTTAATAAAGTTATTTTAAAAATATAAGTGTGTATATAAAGGGGGCCTGAGGAATAAAGGCCCCCTCGACATAAAATATATAAAAGGGGCCTGGGGTATAAAGGCCACCTTATAAAAGAAAAAAAAATGGGGTTAGATACAGAGTAAAGCTCCCTCCACGCTGTTCCCATCAAACACTCCCAGGGCAGGTACAGTACGGGGGTCAGATACAGAGTAAAGCTCCATCTACACTGTATCCATCAAACACTCCCAGGACAGGTACAGCATGGGGTTAGATACAGAGTAAAGCACCCTCGACACTGTCCCCATCAAACACTCCCAGGACAGGTACAGCACGTATTTCAAATTTGTACAACAACTCAACAGGGCAGTGGTGAGACCACACCTGGATAAAAAAAAAACGGGGATTGGCTCCTCTGTGATTGGGTATACTGAGTGCCTCAACGAGGTGCAGCTGACAGTGCTGTAGTCAGTTGCTGGAGAGGGAGAGCTGAGGAGGGAACTGCAAAAAAAAAAAAAACGGAGTTAGATACAGAGTAAATCTCCCTCTACACTGTCCCGATCAAACACTCCCAGGTCAGGTACAGCACTGGGATTGACTGGCCAATTTGGGAAGCACTTCCTGCCTGCAATCAGGAGAAGCAGCTGCGCCAGTGTTGCTGCAACTGGAACTGGAGTGGAGTAACTGGAGAGGAGACAGCAGAGTGGAGTAACTGCAAATAAATGACTGTCGAGTGGAGACAGCTGCATTTACTGTGGAACTGCTGTACTTTTTCAAGACTAAGAAGACCTGCAGGTCATTTTGGAGAGGTGGGTGTTTGAGCATCAGAGAACTGTTTGTTGTTTGGACTGTTGGGGGAGGGAAGAGGCACCAGAAGATCCAGGGGTGGGGATGCCGAATTCTATAGGGAGCCCCTGAATTTGCTCTTGTGTTTATTTGGCATTCTGCACAAAAGGGGCTCCCTCCCCACCCCCAACTATGTGGCTCAGCACGGCTGGAGCTGCCTGGCTGAAGAAAGTCTTCATAGTCTTTACAGAACAGTGGAGAGAACCGGGTGGTTCTAACCGACCCGGGTGAAGAACCCTCCCTTAACTGGAAGACAGGACTCTGAACTCTGAAGTAAGGTGCCCCAACTACCGAACACAGCAACACCCTCGCAGCTCATTTCTCCCTTCCAACACTCGGCTGTCTATCCTCTCCTCTCCTTGTCCTTTTTCTTTGCAGCCCTGTTCTCCTCTATCCCCACCCCTCCCATTATATTTCTTTACTTTAAAACCTGTTAGTTTATTTCTTAAGTGTGGGCGTGGCTCTGCGACCCCATGGCAAATACCTCTTCACCGGTGGCGGAGCCTTCTCGCACGGTTCCTGCTGTGGCTACTGCAGCTGTTGCCCCGTCACCGTTTGCACTAATAACATCAAAGCATGGGGTCAAGATTTACGTCCATCCAAACATGACGAAAGAGGCATGCTTAAAGGCAATGGCAGTGGTTGTCGGCCCTTCGGTCATTGTTGCAGCCTCTAAAATGTACGGGAAGGTGTTGTGTTTCCTGAAGACCGAGCGGGCAGTGTCCCTGGCTCTGAGCAAGGGGCTCACCGTGGGCGGGACCTTTCTGCCTGTGGACTCCCTGGAGGCCACTGTACAACGAATCACTTTGTGAAATGTCCCGCCCTTCATTTATGGTTAGCTCCTCCTTCCCCACCTGCACCATCTGGGGGAGGTAAAGACGGGGCTCACCCCAGTCCTGTTCGGTCTTCGGGAGAACAGCCTGCAGCATGTTGACGCCTGCCACCGCCAGCTATTCATGCAGTTGGCGCGGGAGGAAGTCACAGAGGGCCATTTCAAGAAAGAGTTCCAGGGGATGGTCTACGGTGTTCTGGACCTTGGACGTGTCACGGTGCTATGTCTGGAAGGGAGTGGGGCATGTGCACAAGAACTGCCCCAAACTCCCGGCTGCCAACTCTACCTCGGCCGCCCAGGATGGCGCCACTGCACCTCCTCCCACCCCCCCTGCACCTCCTCCAAATACCATTCAGTCAGTGCCGGAGGCTGTGGTTTTCATGGCATCCAGCTGGGAGGGGAGTGCCCGTCCAAGTGGAAGGAAGGCGTGGAGGAAAAATAAATATCGAGAGACACGTCTCCTGGACACCGTGACACAACCCGAGCCTGAGCTCAGCCCAAGGCCTGCTCCCAGGGAATCCAACTGCCCCAGGGCTGGTCTCAGGCCCAGGGTGACGAGTGAAAAGGTGGATGCACAGGCAGAGGCCCCTGATGACATGGTGGTCACTGAGCATCCACGCCCCTCCGAAAATACGGAGGTGACATCCCTCCTCTGAAGAAGGCCTTAACCAAGGGGTCCATTTGCTGGCATGTTTCCTCAGGCTCCGCCTGCTACCAGCATGATCAGGGCCTCGAGCCCTGGGCAGGAACCCTCCACTCCTCGGAAAGGAGGTGGGGGAGATGCCCCTGTGATCTTGTCAACACATGAGGTTGGGGCCCGCCCTTGGTCGGGGATTCTGTGGAAAGGATGGGAGAAAGCATTCCTTTGGCCTCAGGGTAGGATGCCCTGGGTGTGAGCGAGACCTGTGAGGGGCAGCCCTCCCAACAGCCTGACACTGCCGCACGGGAGATACCCGACCCTGAGGCCAATCTGTGTAATTCCCAGTCAGCTGGTCCTGTGGGCGCTGACGGGACAGGAGATGGCATCCTCTCTCTACCTCTGATCCTGGCTCCGGCCGGATATGTGGAGTCGGGCACTTCCATCTCCCCTGGTCCACTCATTGGCCTGGAGACGGAGGTGGAGGGGTGTAGGGGATGTCCTGAACCGCGGGCGCCCACAGGCTCCAGTTCCATTCTAGAACGCAGAGAGGGCTCCTCAGCCATCGATCCTGGGGGTGCCATCTTGACGGAGGCGGGACCAGCTGGCGTGTTCGGGAAATCCTAACCACAATGTGTGGGATGTGCGTCGGCCGCTGGTGGCGATGACCCGGAGGAGGATGGGAACTCTGTGTGGAGCACGGATGACAACCTTGATGCCATCACCAGCGAGGTGGTGAAGTCCCTGGTGCCGCGCACGCCATTTCCTCTCATCCCCGGGGCAGAACTCCAGGATTTCCTCGCGGCATTCAGGGATTGCTGCAATAAAGCTCATCTGTCCCTCGGCCATTGGTCGAATCTGGTGTTGATCATCCAGTCCGTCCCTGCCGTCCTGAAGAAAGCGGGAAAGGGTGAGGACGTCAAACTGGATGCGAGCAACCGATTTAATGCATTTCTTAATGGGTTGCTGTGGGAGTGGAAGGCGAGGTGCACTTCTGCTTCCACCTCACAGTGAAGTGTTGGTGACGGTTCTAAATACCTTTGACATGAAGATAACCATAGCCAGCCTCAGCATCAACGGCAGCAGGGGGTCTCACCACAGATTTCACAATCTCTCAGTCCTCAGGGAAGGGAGATACGTGGTGAGCTTTCTGCAGGAAATCCACACGGTTCTGGGAGACGAAGCAAGCTGGTTTCTAGAGTAGCAGGGTGGGGTCTACATGAGTCGCCTCACCCTTATTTCTGGTGGGGTGGCTATCTTGTTGGCCCGACTTTTAAGCCAGGTACCTTGGGGGTCAAGGAGCTAGTGCCAGGGTGCTCGCTCCACCTCGCTGTTCACCTGGGCAGCGTGCCTCTCCACATTGTGAACGTGTACACGCCCAGGCCCGGCGCGTTACAGGCACGCATCTTTGAAGAAGTGTCCATTCTCTTGAGCTCCGTCGATAACACCAAGTGCATCATCCTCGGTGTGGGGAGGGTGGATTTTAACTGTATCCTCGAGGTGGGGGATCGCTCCGGTCCCCAGCGTGGCCAATCATTGATGGAGAATCTTAGAGTACTGATCCGCTCCCTCAACTTGGTGGACGTCTGGCGGGATCTCCAAACCGACTTCAGCGCCTTCACATGGAGGTCTGGAAGAGGGTCCCGAACCGGCCACATCTACTTTTCACAGGCGTACGAATCCCGCGTCTCGACGGCCTCCATGCGGCTGGAGCACGGACCACCAGTTGATATGGGTGGAGTCACTCCGCTCCACACACAGGCGGCGTCCATGCGGCTGGACCTCAGACCACCAGTTGATATGGGTGGAGTCACTCCGCTCCACACACAGGCGGCGTCCATGCGGCTGGAGCATGGACCGCCAGTTGATATGGGCAGAGTTCACTCCGCTCCACACACAGGCGGCCTCCATGTACTTCGAATTTAACAACCGGCTGCTGGAGGACAAGTGATTCCTCGATACATTCCGTCGATTCTGGGATGACTTGCGAAGGAAGCAGGGGGACTTCCCCTCCTTGAGGGCAGGGTGGGATGTGGGCAAGACACACATCCGTGTCTTCTGTCAGGAGTACGTGAAGGGGTCGACCAAGCGGCGGGAAGCTGCGCTCGGGCACTTAGAGAGGGAGGTGCTCGACTTGTAGTCCCACCTCGGTCATGCCGTCGCGGACCCGGCCCTGTGGCAGGCATACAAAGAGAAGAAAGGCGCGCTGAGGGACCAGCAGCTCATAGCGCTCTGAGGCGTGTACGTGAGGTCACGGATCCAGATAGTGGAAGATTCGGACCGCACCTCACCCTTCTTCTACACTCTGGAAAATATGGCGGGAGGTCTGTAAGCAGCTCGTTGAGCTTCTGGCCGAAGATGGATTCTCCATCACGGATCGGGAGGGAATGGGCCACCTGCTCCATACATATTACAGTGCATTGTTCTCTCCGCGTCCGTCCAGCGAGGACGCGCGCAGAATTTTGTGGAGGACCGTCTGAGGGTCAACCCGAAGGGTGCAGAATGATCGGAGGCATCGCTCACATTGGCAGAGCTGACCAGTGCCCTCAACCAGCTCTCGAGTGAAAAATCGCCAGAGCTGGGAGGACTGACCCTGGAGTTCCTCAGGGCATTCTAGGACATCTTGTGGGACGATTATGCGTGGGTCGTGGGTGGACGACTGGCTGCCGGGGAGATGACCGTCTTGTGGCACAGGGATGCTAAAGAGGGGAGATCTCCGCCTGCTTAAAAACTGGCGTCCGGTCTCCCTCCTCGGCACGGATTGTAAAATGCATGACCGGGCTATGTCTACCCGACTAGGCTCCGTGCTGACCCACAAGATCCACCCCGACCAGTCCTACATAGTCCCGGGCCTGTCCATCCAGGACAACATCCACCTGGTCTGGGACCTGATCCATCATTCCCAGAGGACTGGTCTGTCGGGTGCCTTTTTCTCCCTCCATCAGGAGAAGGCGTTCGACGGAATGGGTCACAAATATCTTTTCCGGACTCTGCACATATTCAGACTCGGGCCACATTTTGTGGCCGTGCCCGACTTTTATACCTGCAGCATGGTGTCTGGTCAAAGTTAACAGGTCCTTGACGGCGACCCTTAACTTTGGACAGGAATGCCTCAGGGATGCCCCTTGTCCGGCCAATTGTATACCAGCTGCTTGGAGCCTTTACTGTGCCTGCTTCGTAGGAGGTTGACAGGGTTGGCTCTGCGCGGTCCAGGCATGTTGGTCGTCCTCTCGCCTTATGCTGCAGTGTTGGATCTGCATGGCGCGGGCATGACGGTCGTCCTCTCGGCTTATGCCGATGATGTGCTCCTCATGGTCACAGATCCCGTTGACTTGCGGAGGATGCATGAGTGCCAGCAGACCTTTTCTGCTGCATCCTCCATGAGGATCAATTGGGAGAAGTGTTCCAGACTCCTGGTGGGTCAGTGGTGAGTGGACTCCCTACGGGAGCAGTTAACACCTTTTACATGTAGTACCACGCATACCTTTGTCTGGGAGTCCACCTGAGGCCTGCTGAGGAAGCCTGGTTGGCAAACAGGCAGGGATTGGAGGCGAAAGTTACGACTCGCCTTGACAGCACTGTTCCAAGTGTTTTCCTACATGGTCACAAACCAAGTGGTGCCCTCGATGCTGCCGTATCGGTTGATCACTTTGGCTGCACCCCCTGCTTTTGTCAACAAGATCAAGAAGAAACTCGTTGATTTCTTCTGGGCGGCAGTCACTGGTGGGGCACCGTACCCAGGCTGTGACTCTCTATCTTCGGAGATACCTTGCAGAGATACTTGTACATCGAGCATCCTCCCAGATGAAGTACACTGCAGATGTATTTTTTACTGCCTCTAAGATAACATGCAGCTCCCGGCACAGAGCATTAGCCAAACCTCTATGAGCGAGTTGCCTCTGTTTTACTGGGATCTATTCAGTGTCCAGAACATGGTCACCTCCAGTCAGGGCGCTTCCCCGCCTGCGGAGGAGAGCACCTCGGCTCTCCGGTGGCATGCTCCAGGGATGGACTGACGGGCAGAAGTCTAGCTGAAGCCCCTGAGACGCCCCTCACTGCTGGTGACAATGTGGGCTCAGGATTACGAAGCGCTCCCGGCAGAGCAGACACCCATTTGGCTGGAACTGCTCATCAGACCCAAGCCCCAAAACTCTCCTCAGGAGCCTGTACAGAACCTGAGCCACCTCTGGAAAATGCCCCCACAACCCCCCCCCCCCCCCCCCCCCCCCCCACTGCCATTCTGCACATTTTGGAGGGGTTTCCTGTATGGGCTGCTCCTACACACTCTCGACTTCCTCGCCCTTGTCACCCACCCAGACAGGCCGTCGTAGTCTGTGTTGCATTCTGGTGGCAAGAAAAATACCGGTGGATGTCTCTCTCCGTGGAATTCTTCCCGCTTTACTTCGAGGAGCTGGGGTGGAGGGTGCTGCACAGGGCAGTCCCGTGCAAGAGAGTCTTAAGCACATTCACGGTCTCCCAGGCTGCTTGTAATGTCTGTGGCCTTGGACGGGTCTGTGTTCCATGATTATATGGAATGTGTGAGGTTACAGCCCTTGTTTGCATATTTAAAGGAACTGCTTCTCAAATTCTGACTACACTTCAGCCCCACGCTGCAGATCTTTGGCCAGTGATGCGTGGGTCATGAGGAGAATCTCCTCGTCACTCTGCTCTTAGGCCCGGCCAAGGTGGCAATTCACAGATCCAGGTTGCGGGCCGTCTGGTGGTCCGTCCGCCCTGATAGCCAACCCCTCTTCCGTGGTTACTGGCGAAGGAGCATGCGGTGTCCACCAGTACGCTTGAGGCCTTCCCTGATTGGTGGGCACTGCAGGGGCTGGAGTGCATCATCAATGCAGACAATGCTGTTTTAGTATATGTTTTTGTTTTATTTATCTGTTTTCCATAACGTTATTTCAAAAATTGTATAAAAATTGGGCCTCAGCAACAAAGGCCACAAACAAAAACAAAAAAAACCTAGTTAGGTAAAAAACAAACTGTGTAGAAACAGAATAAAGCCCCTCTACATTGTTCAATTAAACACTCCCATGACAGGCACAACACTAAGGAAAACAAAAACAGGGTCAGATGCAGAGTAACATTTGGTTGGCTGGTTCCAGGATTTATAAACTTGAGTTGTGTTTAGAGGAGGCAGACCTTTTCTCCAAGATGGCACATTCAGGTTCTCAGTGGAGTCCTGAAGATGTTGGGACTGGCTGACTGTTTCAGACTGGACTTATCGTGGCTGCTGCCAATATGATGTACTGAGCATGCTCACACACCAACTGTACATCTTTCAGTTCCTCTACCTCTCCCCATTGACATGGAGGCCCCGCAGAGCTACCTACACCATCAGGAATCCCGCTATCCTGACAAAGCCACGGGAACTCTGATATGTCTTCTCCCTGCTGAGGGAGAAAATGATGTATTCACCTCTCTCTGTAACGATAGGGGAGGTGAGTGGTGGTTCCTCATGCTGCTGAATACATATTCAGCTGAGAGTGACTAACACAGGTGGTCAGTGCACATGCCCAGACCAAGTTTCTAAAATGTGTGTCAAAGCTGCCAGGTGCCCTGCCCAAAATGCAGCTCCATGTGAGACACGCTTGAAGTGACCAGCAGCATTCCCCACACCATTGTACAGTTTCTGGCTTTGTAGCACTGACACCAGTGGCTCAACTGAGCCCAAAATCACGGCTAGGGAGAGAGACAGAGGGACAGAAATTTACTTGATGGGGAATGCGTAGGGATGTGGGAAACTCAGAGAGAAATTGGGGATGTGATCATATAAAAGGCAAAATACTCCCAGATGAGGAGCCAATGTAGATGAGATGGGTGCGAGGGAAATTGGGTGAATAGGATTCACTGAGATTTAGGCAGAAGAGCTTTGGATGGGCTGTGGTCTCGGAAAGTTTATAACTGGGAGGCTGACAAGGGTAACATCAGGGCAGTGAATTTTACAAAGGTGGGATAAGTCTTTCTGCAGCTGATGGATTGTGGAAGGGGACAATATTATAGAGCTGGCAGTAGACAGGATTGATACTGGAGAAGATATAGATCCAAACTCACTCAGGGTGAAAGGTATCACCAAGATTGTGAACAGTCTCATTCAGCCTCAGATATTAAGTGGAGAGGGAGATGGAGTCCATAGATGGGGAGCATAGTTTGTGATGGTGACCAAATAGTAAAATTACAAGAACAGTAATGCAGTGAAAAAGTTGTTTACGATCTCGTAGCTCTACACAGGGACATTCCAGGAACACCAACAGCAGCAACATGAAGAGAGTAAATTACAGGTACAGTAATACAGTTGGCAACAGTTTTTCAGAGTCCATACCCAGTAGCAGAGACTCACCAGGAGTAACAACAGCAGCAAGGAGGGGAGAATAAATAACAAGAGCAGTAATGCAGTTAAACATGGTTTATAGAATTAGTAGCTGGACAGAGAGACTTACCAGGAACACCAACAATAGCAAGGATGGGATAGTAAATGTGTTGAATGATCAAAAGTGTGTATCTGATCCGAGATGTTAATGATAGCCAATCATAATTTACAGAAAGATAGTCAAACTCCCAGATGAAACTCCTGTCCATTGTTCTAATATTCCAATCTATTGTTCTTTGATTCTGATATAATGTTGTAACATTGCAATCTATTGTTCTCAGATTCTGACCCATTGCTGTAACATTCCAATGTATTGGTCTCAGATTCTGTTCTCTCCGCTTCCCATCTTTGGAGCAGCTGATCCCTGTTAGTGCCGAGCGTGCTGCTCCCACTGACACTATGGGATAACACATTGAAAGAAGTCCCTTATTAATAGAAGAGGGAAACCCTCCAGTGCCACAATTAGGCTCCATGGAGACTGACATTAATTACAGTCACTGGACAAACAGGTTCAGTTAACACTTTTCAATTCAACACTTATTGTACCACAATAAAATAGAACAGTTACCTGGTCTGGATGGGATGTATGAGGATTACTGAGGGAAGGAACAGTGGAAATAGCAGAGGGACTGACCAGAATCTGCCACTCTTCCTTGGATATGGGGGTGATTACGGAGGACTGGAGGGTTGTAAATGTTTCACCCTGTTAAAAAAGGTGAAATGGTGTAAATCCTGTAACTAAAGGCCAGTCAGTCTGAAGTCACTACTGAGGAAATTTCTTTGGGTTGCAACCCAGACAAGAATATTAATTTCTTGGAAAAACATGGGATAATAAACAGCATACTGCAGGGGTGTGCTAATGATAAGTCATGTTTGGCAAACGTCAGCAACAACTTATATTTATATAGCCCCTTTAACCGAATGAAATGTCCCAAGGTGCTTCACAGGAGCATTATAAAACAAAGTGTGACAGTAAGACACAACAGGAAATATTAGGTCAGATGACCAAAAGGTTGGCCAAAGAGATAGATTTTAAGGTGTGTCTAAAATGAGGAAAGCGAGGTGGAGAGGCTTAGTGAGAGTGTACCAGAGCTTGGGGCATCGGTAACTGAAGGTGCAGACGCTAGTGGTGGAGTGATGAGGATCAGGAATGTACAAGGCGCAGGAATTAGAGGAGTGCAGATATCACAGAGGATTGTGGGGCTGGAGGAGATTACAGAGATAGGGAGGTCGAAGCCATGGAGGGATTCAAAACAAGGATGAGAATTTTAAAATCAAGACATTGCTTGACTGGGAGACAATGTTGGTCAGAGATAGATGAACGGGACCTGGTGCGAGTTCAGACATGGGCAGCTGAGATTTGGATGACCTCAAGTTTACAGAGAGTAGAATGTGGGAGATCAGCGAGGAGTGAGTTGGAATAGTCACATCTAGCGGTGACAAAGGCATGAATCACAGAATTACAGAATTGTTACAGCACAGGAGGACATTCAGCCCGTCATGTCTGCACCGACTCTCCGAACGAGCAATTCACCTAGTGCCATTCCCCCCTCCCCATAACCCTGCACATTCTTCCTTCTCATTTAACAGTCTAATTCCTTTTTGAATGCTTCAATTGAACCTGCCTTAACCACATTCTCAGACAGTGCATTCCAGACCTTAACCACTATCTGCGTGAAAATGTTTTTCCTTATGTCGCCTTTACTACTCTTACCAAATAATTTAAATCTGTGCCCTCTCGTTCTCGCTCCTTTCACGAGTGGGAACAGTTTCTCTCTATCTACTCAGTCCAGACACATCATGATTTTTGATCCCTCTATCAAATCATCTCTCAGCCTTCTCTCCTCCAAGGAAAACAGCCTTAACTTCTCCAATCTATCTTCATAACTGAAGCTCCTCATCCTTGGAACCATTCTCGTGAATCTTTTCTGCGACCTCTCCAATGCTCCTCAAGTCTTTCCTAAAGTGTGACATTGTTACGACCAGGTGAGAAAGGGATCTAGGGTTCCCTTTCAGCCTTCACTTGGTCTTACTGCAACGGTTTGATGTTAAACACACTATGTTTTAAGCTCCTTCTTGGTGAATCCTGGTTCACTGCTTTCCAATTATAAGGCAAAGAAACCAGCACAAACAGGCTTTCTTAGGTTTAAAGAAGAACGGTTTAAATGTATTAAACTTGTTCTTAAACTCCAATTCAGTTATTGCTTACGGATAAAGGATACACCCACACTAGCATGCATATGTGATACATACAAATAGAGACAGAAAAAGAGTAGAAGAAATAAAGTGTACACATTTGAGGCAATAACAGACAGTGTTTTTGTTACGGTTCTTTGAGCTCACTGTAGGTTCTTTGATTGAAGGTTGATCTTTCTTTTCCTTGGGGCCCAGTATTTTTCTTAAACTTTGTTCACTGTAGGAGACTTTTCCCGCATGGGGTTTAAGTGGAATTGGACTTCCGTGATAAAGATATGGGAGCAGAAAGGAGAAATCTGCTCAGTCCAGTGGAAAACACTCCTCCTGAGTTTAAAGTCTCTGGTTAGTTCAGAATAAAAACTCTGGAATAGCCAGTTAGTCATATGACCAGCTGGTCTAACCAGTCCTGGATTGCATTACCTCAGCAATCTCTGGAATGCTCCTCTTACACATAATACCTGGTGATCATAATCCATTGGGAGTTGAATGTGTCAGGGAATGGTCCTTTGTCCTTCCAAGCACTGTCTGTTGGTATGAAAATGTCTTTTCCAGCCACGGCTGATCTGTTTAACAAGTCATTTCCTCACTCCAGAAAACAGTTTAAAATCAATGTTCATGGCAAAATTCATGTGCCTCTTTCTTTGCAGGTGGGGATTCTGCATGACAGACACCCAGAACTGGACTCAATACTCCAGCTGAGGCTGAACTAGTGTCTTATACAAGTTCAACATAACCTCATTGCTCTTGCATTCTATGTACCTATTAATAAAGCCCAGGATATATATGCTTTATTAAACGCTCTCTCAACCTGTCCTGCCACATTCAATTACTTATGGACATATACACCCAGGTCCCTCTGCTCCTGCACCCCCTTTAGAATTTTACCCTTTATTTTATATTGTCTCTCCATGTTCTTCCTACCAAAATGAATCATTTCATATTTCTCTGCATTGAACTTGGTCTGCCACCTGTCTGCCCATTCCAACAACTTGTTTTATGTCCATTTGAAGCTCTACACTATCCAACTCAAAGTTCACTGTGCTTCTAAGTTTCATATCATCTGCAAACTTTGAAATTGTACCCTGCACAACAAGGTCTAGGTCATTAATATATATCAGGAAAAGCATGGGTCCCAACACTGATCCCTGGGGAACTTCACTACAATCCTTCCTCCAGTCCAAAAAACATCCATTATCCACTACTCTTTCTTTCCTGTCATTCAGCCAATTTCATATCCATGTTGCTACCATCCCTTTTATTCCATGAGCTACAAGTTTGCTCACAAGTCTGTTGTGTGACATTGTATCAAACACCTTTTGAAAGTCCATATACACCACACCAACAGCATTGGCCTCATTAGCCCTCTCTGTTACCTCCTCAAAAAAGTCCAGAAAGTTAGTTAAACATGATTTTCCCTTAAGACATACATGCTGGCTTTCCTTAACTAACTCGCATTTATCCAATTGACTATTAATTTTGTCCCGAATTATTTTTGTCGAAGATTCCCCACCACCAAACTGACTGGCCTGCAGTTGTTGGGTTTATCATTACACCCTTTTTTGAACAAAGATGTAACGTTTGTAATTCTCCAGTCCCCGAGCACCACCTCAGAGTCCGAGGAAGATTAAAAAATTATGGCCAGTGCCTCTGCGATTTCCACACTCACTTCCCTCAGTATTCTTGGATGTATCTTAGCCAGCACTGGTGCCGTATCCATTTTAAGTACAGACAGCCTATCTAATGCATCCTCTTTATCAAATTGAGCAACTTCTAGCATCCGACTTAACTCCTCGTGGGTCTATCGTATCCTTTGGTACAGACAGATGCAAAGAATTCATTTAGTACCTCAGCTATGCCCTATTCCTCCATGTATAAATCCCCTTTCTGGTCTCTAATCAGCCCTAGTCCTCCATTTACCACCCTTTTGATACTTATATGTCTATAGAAAACCTTGGAATACCATTATGTTAGCTACCAGTCTCTTTTCATGCTCTCTATTTGCTTCTCTTATTTGCTTTTTCACTTCTATTCTGGACTTTCTATATTCAGCCTGGTTCTCAATAGTATTTTCTACTTGGCATCTGTCATAAGCACACTCTTCCTTCTTTATCTTAATTTCTACCTCTTTTGTCATCCAGGTAACTCTGTATTTGTTTGCTCCACTTTTCCCCTTCGAAGGAACATAACTTGACTGTGCCCGAATTATCTCTTCTTTGAAGGTAGCCCATCGTTCATCGACCGGTTTTCCTGCCAGCTTTTGACTCCAACTTAATCGCCCCAGCCCCATTCTTATCCCATTCAAGTTGGTCTTCCCCCAGTTAATTATTCGTACCCTGGATTGCTGTTTCTCCTTTTCCATAGTCAGCCTAAACCTTATGACACAATGATCACTATCCCCAAAATGTTCTCCTACTGATACTTGATCCACTTGGCCCACCTCATTCCCAAGTACAAGGTCTAGCAGCGACTGTTTTCTTGAATGAGGGTTTCAGCAACAGCTGAGCTGAGGCATGGCCATAGTCAGGTGATGTTACAGAGCTGGAAATAGGCGGTCAAAGTGATGGCGGCAACTTGAGGTTGGAAGCTCATCTTGTGGTCAAATTGACACCAATGTTGTGAACAGACTATATTAATCATAGACTGTTACTAGGGAGAGATACAGAATTGCTAGCTAGGGAACAGAGCTAGGACCAGGAAGTACAAAAAATGGACTAAATGTTATTCTCCCCAGTGGCATGCCAAGAATTGTCGGCCCATGTGTGCGGTCCACGTGTCGCCGTGCTGCTGTGATGTCGTGTGCGGTGGCTCATTTTAATATGGTGGGCGGGTCACAAGCCCCACTCCAATCACGTGGCAGGGATGGACTCAGCGACACCAGCTGTTCTGTCAGCTGCCTCTACACAGACACTGGAGCCATTTTTAAAGGGCTGCCCGAATTGCCACAAAAAGTGCAACGTTTGACCCCGTACCGCTCTCCCCGAATGCACTGCAAATAAAATGATAACCCTTTCCCTCAAAACACTTATAGAGTACAGTTGCCTTCTCCCCGCCCCCCAAAACTCTTAACCTGCCGAGTTTCCCCCACCCCAACAACTGTACAAAGTGTAGAGTTCTCCCCTTCTCCCCCAACACTATTAATGCAGAGTTGACACCGTCAGCCACCACACTGCACTAAAAATCCGACTTTCCCCCTTCCCCAACTCGGTGGCACCAGCTTTCCCTGGACAGGTAAGTGAAGGTGTGAGACTGCCAGCTGCTGCATGGAAGATTCCGGGCATTTGGTAAGATCCCAGGGAATTGGACAGAAATATATGCATAGAGTTTATTGAAATATTTAAAGCAGGGTCCCGTCACCGTGCGATGG
The DNA here is from genome assembly GCF_036365525.1 of Heterodontus francisci. NCBI lineage: Eukaryota > Metazoa > Chordata > Chondrichthyes > Heterodontiformes > Heterodontidae > Heterodontus > Heterodontus francisci. The sequence goes on along the minus strand of NW_027140493.1, from coordinate 917,527 downwards.
AGGTCGGCACACCACGGAACCTCCACATCACCGGGAAGATCAGGCCCAGCATTCCCGATGCCCGACTCCATGACAGGAAGATCATGTCCAGCATTCCCAACATCTGGTTCCGTGACGGGAAGATCAGGCCCAGCAATCCCGATGTCTGGCTCCGTGGCAACCGCTGCCACTCCGATCTTCTGCATCCCCACCACGGAACCTGACGTCAGAACTCAACAAAATCCAGCCCAATGTCTTCAGTCTTCCCAATATTTAATTGGAGGACATATTTGCTCGTCCAGTCCTGGATGTCAGATAAGCAGTCTGATAATTTAACAACAGTGGAGGAGTGGAGAGAGGTGGTGCTGAGGTAAACTTGATGGAGTTCTTTGATAAAACAATGGAGAGAGTTGATGAGGGTGGTGTGATTGAAGTTATATATATGGACTTTCAAAAGGTGTTTGATCAAGTGACATTCAATAGACAGGTTAGGAAAACTGAACCCTATGCATTAAAGGGACAGTGACAGTGTGGATATAACATTGGCTAATGAACAGTAAACAGAGAGAAGTGGTGAAAGGTTGTTGTTCAGACTCGATAGGAGTATACAGTGGTGTTCCCTAGGGCTCGGCATTAGGACCAGTGCTCTTTTTGCTCTTGGAAAACCCGGGGTGGGTAGGGCAGAGCCCCCACCTCCTCCTCGCTCTTTGCAGAGCTTCCCCTCTCTGCAGCCTCTGCTCCATTTGTTGATCATGTTACAGACCCAGAGACACTGTAACTACAGTCCCCATACCTCGGCCAGAGTTGGGTCACCAAATCCTCTGTCCTCCCTGAATGTCTGCAGCAGCTCACAGCACAACTTCCAGAAAACCATCCACAGCACCTCCACTAACTTTACAATAGCAGAAGTAAGTCAAAAGCCCCTCACCTGTAAGTTGGACGCCTGGTCCTTTTAAATAACACTAGAGGGGGTTCCTCGTGCTGCTGAATGTATGTTCAGCTAAGAGTGACTAACACAGGTAGTCAGTGGACATGCAAAGACCAAGTTTCAAAGACGTACATTAAAGCTGCTGGAATGGCTGATTGACGCCATATTCAGACCCTCCTCACACTACAGACACACACACATGTTACACACACGCTAGCACCCCGGTCAGCCTGGGTGTCCTGCACAATGTGTTGGATGTGACCATCAGTGCAGCTCACACCATTTTATGGATCCAAACTTCCGCAGCACCAGTGGAGCTGGAGAGATGAAATGTGTGGTCAGGGAGAGAGAGAGGGAAAGAAACTCACTTTAAAAAGGGAATTAGAAGATGAATATTGGAAATGGACAGTGGATTTGGATAACCAGAGGGTGACGCCATGGAGGGATTTGATCGCACGAGTGAAAATATTAAAATTTGAGGTGTCACTGGACACAGGAACATAGTACTCAAGAGCATGAGTAGGCCATTAGGCCTTTGAGCCTGCTCCACCATTCGATAAGAACATGGCTGATCTGTTATTTTTAAACTTGATCCCCTTGTTGTAGTCTCCCTCACAAGAGGAAGCATCCTCCCAGTATCGGCACTATCAAGCCCACTCAGGATCTGATAGGTTTCAATAAGACACCTCTCATTCTTCTAAACCCCAACCGCTTCAAACTTTCTTCATACAATAAGCCCTTCATTCAGGGATTGGGTCAAGTGAACTTTTGTTGACCTGTCTCTTATGCAACTATGTCATTTTTATCAAGTAAGGAGACTAAAACTGTACACAATACTCCAGATGTGGTCTCACCAAGGCCCTGCACAGCTGCAGTAAAACTTCTCCACTTTTATACACGAGTCCCTTTGCAATAAGCATTAATATTCCATTTGCCTTCCTAATCACTTGCAGTCCCTGAATACAAATTCTTTCTGATTCATGTACCAGAACACCCAGATCCCTCTGTTCCACCGAGTTCTTCAATCTTTTTACATTTACATAGTATACTGTTTTTCTGTTCTTCCTGCCAAAGTGGAAAAGTTGACATATTACCACATTGTACTCCATCTGCCAAAGTTTTGCAAGCTCACTTAACCTATTTCTATCTCTTTGTAAACTATTTACCTCCACTTGACAAGGTACCTTCGTTCCCATCTTCCTGTCATCGACAAATTTAGCTACCATGCATTCTGTCCCTTCAGCCAAGTCTTTGATATATATTGTAAATAGTTGAGGCCGAGCACTGATCCCTGTGGCACTCCAGTAATTACAGGTTGCAAACACAAAAATATCAATTTATCCCATTCTTTTCCTGTTAGCTAGCTAATCCTTTATCCATGTGAATATGTTACCCCTTACAACATGCCTTTTGGAAATCCAAGTGCACCACATCTACAGGTGCCCCTTTATCCACCTTGCTTTTCACTTCCTCAAAGAGCTCTAATAAATTCGTTGCATATGATTTCCCTTTCACAAAACCATGTTTGATTCTGTCTGATCCCATGATGGTTTTCCACGTCCTTATTAATGGATTCTCTCAATTTCCCTAGGACAGATTTTAGGCTAACTGGCCTATCGTTTCCTGTTTTCGGTCTCCCTCCCTTCTTGAATGAATGCCTTACATTTTCTATTAACCAATGCATTGGGACCCTTCCAGAGTCTAAGGGATTTTGGAAGATTATAAACAATGCCTCTACTGTCACTGCAGCCACTGAAATTAAAGCCCTAGGATGCAGGCCATCTGGTCGTGGGGACTTGTTATACGAACATAAGAAGTAGAAGCTGGAGTAAGCCACTCAGCACCTGCAGCCTGCTCCACCATTCAATAAGATAATGGCTGATATGATTGTAACCTCGACTCCACATTCCTGCCTACCCCCAATAACCTCTCACCCCCTTGCTTATCAAGAATCTATCTACCTCTGCTTTAAAAATATTCAAAGATTCTGCTTCCATCGCCTTTTGAGGAAGACAATTCCAAAGACTCATGACACTCAGAGAGATAATAAAATCCCATTTCTGTCTTAAATGGGCGACCCCTTATTTTTAAACAGTGAAACCGAGTTCTACATTCTCACACAAGGGAAAACATCCTTTCCACATCCATCCTATCAAAATCCGTCAGGATCTTGTTTGTGTCAATCAAGTCGCCTCTTACTCTTCTAAACTCCAGCAGATACAAGCCTAGTCTGTCCAATCTTTCCTCATATGACAACTCTCCCATTCCCGGTATTAGTCTGGTAAACCTTCTCTCAATTGCTTCCAACGCATTTACATCCTTCCTTAAATAAGAAGACCAATACTGTACACAGTCCTCCAGATGTAGTCTCACCAATTTCCTGTATAACTGTAGAAAAATCTCCCTACTTTTGTATTCAATTCCCCTTGCAATAAATAATAGCATTCTATTAGCTTTCCTGATTTCTCATTGTACCTGCACACTAACCTTTTGGTATTCATGGACTAGGACACTCAGATCCCTCTGCAACTCACAGCTCTGCAATCTCTCATCAGTTAGATAATATGCTTCTTTTTTATTCTTCCTGCCAAAATGGACAATTTCACATTTTCCCACATTGTACTCCATTTGCCAGATCTTTGCCCACTAACTTAACCTATCTCTATCCCTCCTTATGCCCTCTTTACAACTTACTTCCCTACCTATCTTTGTCTCATCAGAAAATTTAACAACCAAACCTTCAGTCCCATCAAACAAGTTATTTCTATAAATTGTAAAAAAGTTGAGTCCCCAGCACTGATCCCTGTGGCACACCACTCGTTACATCTTGTTAACCAGAAAATGACCCATTTCTGCCTACTCTCTGTTCCCTGTTAGCTAGTCAATCTTCTATCCATGCCAAAATGATACTCGCTACACCATGAGCTTTTATTTTCCACAATAACCTTTGATGTGGCATCTTATCAAATGCCTTCTGGAAATCTAAGTACAGTACATCCACCGACTCCCCTTTCTCCACAGCACATGTTACTTCTTCGAAGAACTCCAATAAATTGGAGAAACATGATTTTCCTTTCACAAAACGATGTTGATTCTGCCTGATTACCTTGGCGTTTTCAAACACCCTGCTATTACATCTTCAATAATAGCTGCTAACGTTTTCCTAGGACAGATGTTAAGCTAAGTTAGTTTCCTGCTTTCTGTCTCCCTTCCTTTTTGAAAAAGGAGTTACATTCACTATTTTCCAATCTAATGGAACCTTCCCCGAATCAAGGGAATTTTAGAAAATCAAAACCAATGCATCAACTATCTCACTCACCACTTCTTTTAAGAAGTCCATCGGGACTTGTCAGCCCGCAGCTCCAACAATTTGCTCATACCACTTCCATGGTGATTGTAATTGTCTTGGGTTCCTCCCTCCCTTCCATTTCCTGATTTACAGCTAACACTAGGATGTTACTTGTATCCTCAATAGTGAAGACCAATACAAAATAGCTGCTCAATTCATCTGCCATCTCCTTATTTTCCGTTATTAATTCCCCAGACTCACTTTCTGTAGGACCAATACTCACTTTGTTAACTCTTCCCTTGTTCAAATATCTGTAGACACTCTTCCTATCAGTCTTTATATTTCTAGCTAGCTTTCCCTCGTACTCTTGTTTTTTTCCCACCGTATTAATCTTTTAGTTGTTCTTTGCTGCTTTTTATATTCTGTCCAATGTTCTGCCCTGTCACCCAGCTTTGCACCGTTATATGCTTTATCTTTAAGTTTGATACTATCTTTAGCTAGTTTAGTTAATCACGGATGGTGGGTCCTGTCAGCCTTTTGGTGTAATAGTTTTCCCTGTATCATCTTTTCTCTGGTCATGGTGATTGTTTTTAGTTCCTCACTTCCTTTTGCCTCCTGATTTAATATCCTTGGAAGGTTTTCAAACTCTACGACAGTGAAAACAGACTCAAAATACCTGTTCAACACCTCTGCCATGTCCTTGTTTCTCATTATTAATTCCCCAAACTCACTCTCTATTGGACTAACACTAATTTTCGTTACTCTTTTCCAATGTAAATACTTGGAGAAACTCTTATTCTGTTTTTATATTACTAGCTGGCTTTCTCCCACACTCTACCTTTTCCCTTTTTTATCATTGATTGCTGGTTCTTAAAATCTGACCAATCTTTTCACCCACCAACAATCTTTGCAGATTTGTACAGTGTTTCCTTCAATTTAATATTATCCTTAACTTCCTTATTTAACCACATATGATGCAACCGTCCACAAGAGTCTTTCTTTCTCACTGAAGTAATTCTTTGCTGAGAGTTAAGTAACTCCTTCAAAGTCTGCCACTGCATCTCGACTGTCCTAACTTTTAACCTAGTTTCCCAGTTCACTTTCGCTCGCTATGCCTTCATATCCTTAAAATTACCTTTATTTAGGTTTAAAAAAAACTAGTCTTAGACCCACAGTTTCCCCTTCAATCTGAACATTGAAATGCTATCGTGTTATGGTCACTGTCGCCCAGTGTCTGCTTTACCAGGAGGTTCTTGACTAATCCTGTTCAATTGTGCATTACCAGTTCTAGAATAGCCTGCACTCTGGTTGACTCGAGAACGTTCTGCTCTAAGAACTGTCCTGAATACACTCGATGTACTAATTTTCCCGGCTCCCTTGGCCAATCTGATTTGTCCAATCTGCACGCAGATTAAAGACACCCATGATTATTGTGGTACCTTTCTTACACACCCCATTTATTTCTTCCTGTATACTCTGTCCGACAGAAACTATTGTAAGTCACTGAGCACAGGGATGTTGTGTGAATGAGATTTAGTGTGACTTAGGATATGGGCAGCAGAATTTTGGATTGCCTGTTGTTTATGGTGGTTTGTAACAGGGAGGGTAACCAGGACAGCATTGGAATAGTAAATTTGACAAAGGCAATGATCAGAGTTTTTGTAGCAAATGGGCTCACATAGAGGATGTTATTTTGGAGGTGGTCGCTGTTAAGAACAGTAAAACAGTTAATCATGGTTTATAGAATTAATAGCTGGATAGAGAAACTTACCAGGGACACCAACAATAGCGAGGATTGGATAATAAATGTGTTGAATCATCCTCAGTGCACAATAGATCCGATCCGCTAACGTGTACCAATAATAATCCGCAGTAAGATAATCAAACCAATCGGATAAACTCCTGTCCATTATTGTAACATTCCAATCTATTGTTCTTAGATTCTGACCCATTGTTGTAACATTCCAGTCTATTCTCAGATTCTGATCTCTCCTCTCCCTCTCTCTGGAGCTGCTGATCTCTGTTAGTTACACATTGAAAGTAGCCCATTATTAATAGAAGAGAAAAGCTCTCCAGTGACACAATTAGGGTCCATGGAGACAGACATTCATTACAGTCACTGAACAAACAGGTTCAGTAAATACCTTGCAATCCAACACTTTTTGTAGCACAAAGTAGAACATTTACCCAGTCTGGATGGGATGTCTGAGGATTGCTGAGGGAAGGAATGGTGGAAATAGCAGAGGCACTGGCCAGAATCTTCCAATCCTTCTTGGATATGGGAGTGATGACAGTGGACTGGAGAATTGTAAATGTTACACCCTGTTTTAAAAAGGAGAAATGGAGTAAACCCTGTATTTACTGACCAGTCAGTGTGACGTCATCAGTGGGGAAATTTCAACCCTAAACCTGGACAAAGATATCTGCTGTATTGAAAAGCAAGGGTTTATAAATGTCAACTACCATGAACACGTTAAAGGCAAATTGTATCTAACAAACTTGAAGGATTTATTTGATGGAGTATTGGAGGGAATTGATGAGGGTGTCACAGATGGTGTTATGTATATAAACATTCAAAAGGCGTTTGATCAAGTGTCATTTAATAGACTTCTTAGGAAAACTGAACTCAATGGATCAAAGGGGCAGTGGTTGTGTGAACATCCAATTGGCTAAGGCACAGAAAATATATTGTTTGTCAGGCTGTGGAGAAGTATACAGTGCTGTTCCGAAGACAGCAATAACAAAAACATGTATTTATATACGAACATACTAATTAGGAGCAGGAGTAGACCACTCGGCCCTTCGAGCTTGCTCCACCATTCAATAAGTTCCTGGCTGAACTGATTACTTCACATTTCCAGCTACCCCCGGTAACCTTTCACTCCTTTGCTTATCAAGAATCTATCCAGCTCTGCATTAAAAATTCTCTGCTTCCACTGTCTTTAGAGGAAGACTTTCGACCCTCTGAGAGGGAACACCTCTCCTCATCTCTGTTTTATTGGGTGACCCCTTATTTTTAAACAATGGCGTCTTCCCCTCTCTGTCACTGAATGATCTGTACTTAACAAATGACTCAGTTTTATGCCTTATGCCCCCACCTCTAATAATTCCAGGCATGGCATGACATTGAGTTCTTTTCCATCGCCAAGGCCTCCTGCTCACTTCTTTGACCAGCAGTCCTCCCCCCGACCAGTGGGCCCACTCACCCACCTCAAGTATTCTCCCTCCACCTGGACCTCCACCTCTGGCCTCTTACCCACTCTTGATCTTTTCATTGAGAACTGTCGGTGAGACATCGGCCATCTCAATTTCTCTGCCCCCTCACTCATTTTAACCTGCCCCCCTCTGAAATTGCCACACTCCGTTCTCTCAGGTCTAATCCCGACATTGTGATCAAATCTGCAGACAAGGGTGGTGCTGTTGTTGTCTGGCGTACTGCCCACTACCTTGCAGACGCTGAACGCCAAATCTCAAACACTTCTTTCTATCTCCGTCTGGACCATGATCCCTCCACAGAACATCAAGCTACTGTTCACAGAATGGTCACTGACCTCATCTCCTCTGGGGATCTTCCCTCTGCAGCTTCCAACCTCATAGTCCCACAACCCCGGACAGCTCGCTTCTACCTCTTTCCCAAAATTCACAAACAGGGCTTTCCTGGTCGACACATTGTTTCAGCCTGCTCCTGCCTCACTGAACTTATTTCTTCCTATCTTGACTCGATTTTTCCCCCTGGTCCAGTCTCTTTCCACTTACATCTGTGACTCTTCAGACGCTCTACGTCATTTTGAAAATTTTCAGTTTCTTGGCCCTAAAAGCCTCCTCTTGACTATGGACGTCCAATCTCTCTACACCTCCTATCCCCCACCAGGACGGTCTTAGTGTTCTCGGCTTCTTCCTTGAACAGAGGCCCAAGCGGTCCCCATGCAATACCACCCTCCTCCACCTGGCTGAACCTGTTCTCACATTGAACAACTTCTCCTTCAACTCCACTCACTTCATAGAGTCCAAGTTATACAGCATAAAAACAGATCCTGTGGCCCATCGCATCGGTGATGGCCATTAAGTACCTATCTATTTTATTCCTATTTTCCAACACTTGGCCCGTAGTCTTGTGTGCTCTGGCGTTTCAGGTGCTCATCTAAATACTTCTTAAATGTTGTGAGGGTTCCTGCTTCCACTTCCACTTCAGGCAGTGTGGTCCAGAGCCCAACCACTCTCTGGGTGAATTTGTTTTCCTCAAATCCCTTCTAAAACCCCTGCCACTTACGTTAAATCTATGCCCCCTGGTTATTGACCCCTCCGCTAAGGGAAAAGGTCTATTCCTATCTACACTCCTCATAATGTTGTATACCTCAATCAGGTCCCCAATCAGCCTCCTCTGGTCTAAGGAAAACAACACTAGCCTTTTCACTTTCTCTTCATAGCTGAAATGCTCCAGCCCAGGCAACATCCTGAGCAATCTCCTCTGCACCTTCTCCAGTGCAATCACATCCTTCCTATAGTGTGGTGCCCCGAACTGTACACAGTACTCCAGCTGTGGCCTAACTAGTGTTTTATACAGCTCCATCATAACCTCCCTGCTCTTATATTCTATGCCTCGGCTAATAAAGACAATTATCCCGTATGCCTCCCTAACCACCTTATCTACCTGTGCTGCTCCCTTCATTGATCTATGGACAAGTACACCAAGATCCCTCTGACCCTCTGTACATCCTAGGGTCCTACCATCCATTGTATATTCCCTTGCCTTGTTAGTCCTACCAAAAAGCATCACCTCACACTTCTCAGGATTAAATTCCATCTGTCACGGCTCCGCCCATCATACCAGCCCATCTATATCTGCCACCTCCAGCGTGATGCCACTACTAAATGCACCTTTCCCTCCCCTCCCCTGTCAGCATTACAAAGGGATTCTTCCCTCCGTGAAAGCCTGGTCCACTCCTCCATCACACCAGACACCTTGCCTCCTTCCCAGGACACCTTCTCCTGCAATCACTTGAGGTGTAATACCTGCCCTTTTACCTCCTCTCTCCTCACTATCCAAGGCCCCAAACACACCTTTCATGTGATTTATTAGCACTTCTTTCAATTTAGTTTACTGTATTTTCTGTTCACAATGCAGTCTCCACTACAGTAAGGATGGGCAATAAATGCCGTCCGAGCCAGCAACGCCCACATCCCATGAACGATTAAAAAAAAACATTGGGAAGACCAAATACAGATTGGGTGACCGCTTTGTGGAACCTGTCCATTCAGTCCACAAGCACGACCCCGATCTTCTGATCACTTGCCACTTTAATTCACTGCTCTGCTCCCATACTGACATTTCTGTCCTCGACCTGCTGCAGTGTTCCAGTGAAGCTCAATACAAGCTTGAGGAACAGAACCTCATCTGCCATTGAGACACGTTAGAGCCTCTGGATCAACACGGAGTTGAACAATTTCACACCGTCACCTGGTATTAAATTTGTTTTTCATGCTCTTGCTTTTGGACAGAGCAGTTCATTATTCAGCCATTAACACTCTCCCTGGACAAATGTTTTGTCTCTTACAACAAATGTTACCACTCCCTTTGCCTTGTTCTTTGTCATTTAAACTCCCCATCCTCGGCCCTATCACAGACCTTCCCTTTTGTTGTTCTTCCCCACCTTTCACATGTTCAAAACCATTTACATTTCGAACCATTGTCGGTTCCGATGATAGTTCATCAACATGATACATTAACTCTGCTTCTCTCTCCACAGATGCTGCCAGACAAGCTGAGTATTTACAGCATTTTCTGTTATTTTAGATATGAATGGAACCTCACTAAATAGAAGTCAATGGGAATCAGGGGGAAATCTCTCCACTGGTTGGAGTCATATCTAGCACAATGGAAGATGGTTGTGGTTGTTGGAGGTCAATCATCTGAGCTCCAGGACATGACTGCAGGAGTTCCTCAGGGTAGTGTCCTAGGCCCCACCATCTTCAGCTGCTTCATCAATGACCCTCTTCAATCATAAGGTCAGAAGTGGGAAAGTTCACTGATGACTGTACAATGATGATCACTATTCACAACTGCTATGATACTGAAGACAGACATATGCAGCAAGACCTAGACAACATTCAGGCTTGAGCTGATACGTGGCAAGTAATATCCATGCCACAAAAGTGGCAGGAAATGATAATTTCTAATAAAAGAGATTCTAACCATCTCCCCTTGACATTCAATGGCATTACCATGGCTGAATGCCACCCCCCCCCCCCCACCCCATCAACATCTTAGGGCCTACCATTGACCAGAATCTGAGTTGAAACTACAAGAGCAGGTCAGAGGCTAGGAATCCTGCTACAAGTGACTCACCCCCTGACTCCCCAAAGCCTGCCCACCATCTATAAGGCACAAGTCAGGAGTGTGATGGAATACTCTTCACTTGCCTGGATGAGCGCAGCTCCAACAACACTCCAGGAGTTCAACACCATCCAGGACAAAGCAGCCTGCTTGATTGTTGTGATTGGGGTGTCATTCACTCCCTCCACCACCAGCACACAGGGGCAGCAGTGTGTACCATCTACAAGATGCACTGCAGCAACGCACCAAGGCTCCTTAGACAGCACCTTCCAAACCTACGACCTCTACCAACTAGAAGGACAAGGGCAACAATGCATGGGAACACCACCACCTGCAAGTTCCCCTCCAAGTGACACACCATCCTGACTTGGAACTATATCACCGTTCCTTCACTATCGCTGGGTCAAACTCCTGAACTCAGTTCCGAACAGCACTGTGGGTGTACCCGCAGCAGATGGACTGCAGCAGATCAAGAAGGCAGCTCACCACCACCTTCTCAAGGGCAATTAGGGATGGACAATAAATGCTGGCCTAGACAGCGATGCCCACATTCCATGAATTAATAAAAAGGTAACAGCAGTTCCTTCCAGCTGGACGAAAGTGGAGAGTTGTTGGAGGGCGATGGTGTAACCAACATTGTAACAGGCTGCAGTAAGTTTCTGAAGGACAAGGAGGGATAGTTTGTCTTTGTAACAGTCACACAGCATGTCATTTTTAACAATTGTATCTGCCATTGAACTATTCACATGCATCCACTCTGTTGCTACACCCCCATTAAAATTACACCCTTTCTTTTCCATTGCCTCTCCTCTCCGTCCTATGTAAAAGTATCAATTTGCGCTTCTGTTAAAGTTTATCTGCCACGTGTCCGTCCATTACACCAACCTCTCTATATCCACTTGAAGTCTGTCACTATCATCCTCACTGTGCAATGCATTTCTAAGTTTTGTGCCAAGTGTAAAGTTTGAAATTGTGCCATTTACACTCAAGTCCAAGTGTTTAATATATATCATGAAAAGTAGCAGACCTAGTAACGACCCCTGGGGAAACTTCCTCCAGTCTAAAAACAACCTTTCACCCACTCTCTCCGCTTCCTGTCATGCAGACAACTTTGTCCCTTTTATTCCATGGGCTTTATCTTTACTGACAAGCCTGTTAAGTGACACTTCATCAAATGCTGTTTGGAAGTAATGGGGAACAAAGAAATGGAAGACCAATTAAATACATACTTTGGTTCTGTCTTCACAAAGGAGAACTCAAATTACCTCCCAGTAATGTTGGGGAATATAGGGTCTAGTAAGAAGGAGGGACTGTATGAAATCAGAATTGGTAGAGAAATGGTGTTAGGGAAATTGATGGGATTGAAGGCCGATAAACCCCCAGGGCCTGATAATCTACATCCCAGAGTACTTTAGGAAGTGACTCTAGAAATAGTAGATGCATTGCTGGTCATTCTTCAAAATTCTATAGACTCTGGAGGAGTTCCAATGGATTGCAGGTTAGCTAATGTAACCCCACTGTTTAAAAAAGGAGGTAGAGACACAACAGGGAATTATTGACCGGTTAGCCTGACATAAGTAGTGGGGAAAATGCTAGACTACATGATAAAAGATGTAATAACAGAGCACACGCAAAACAATGACAGGATCGGACACAGTCAACATGGATTTACGAAAGGGAAATCATGCTTGGCAAATCTACTGGGATTTTTTGAGGATGTAACTCATAGAATAGATAAGAGAGAACGAGTGGATGTGATGTATTTGGACTTTCAGAAGGATTTTGATACGATCCCACGTCAGAAGTTAGCGTGCAAAATTAAAGCACATGGGATTCAATGAAGAGTGTAAGAGAGCATGCCAGGAGCAGTACCAGGCATACCTCAAAACGAGGTGTCAGCCTGGTGAAGCTACAACCCAGGACTACTTGAATGCCAAACTGAATAAGCAGCATGCGATAGGCAGAGCTAAGCGATCCCATAACCAACGGATCCGATCGAAGCTCTGCAGTCCTACCACATCTAGCCGAGAATGGTGGTGGACAATTAAACAACTAACTGGAGGAGGTGGCTCCAAAAGTATCACCACCATCAATGATGGGGGAGCCCAGCACATCAGTGCAAAAGATAAGGCTGAAGCATTTGCAATAATCTTCAGCCAGAAGTGCTGAGTTGATGATCCATCTCGGCCTCCTCCTGAACTCCCCAGCATCACAGATGCCAGACGTCAGCCAATTCGATTCACTCTGCGTGATATAAAGAAACGACTGAAGGAACTGGAGACTGCAAAGGATATGGGCCCGGGCAATATTCCAGCAATAGTACTGAAGACCTGTACTCCAGAATTTGTAGCGCCCCGAGCCAAGCTGTTCCAGTACAGCTACAACACTGGCATCTACACGGCAATGTGGAAAATTACCCAGGTAAGTCTTGCACACAAAATGCAGGACAAGTCCAACCCGGCCAATTACCGCCCCATAAGCCTACTGTCAATCATCAGTAAAGTGATGGAAGGTGTCATCGACAATGCCATCAAGTGGCACATGCTTCGCAATAACCTGCTCAGTGATGCTCAGTTTGAGTTCCACCAGGGCCACTCAGTTCCTGACCTCATTACAGCCTTGGTTCAAACATGAACAAAAGAGCTAAACTCAAGAGGTGAGGTGAGAGTGTCTGCCCTTGACATCAAGGCAGCATTTGACCCAATATGGTGTCAGGCAGCCCTAGCAAAACTGAAGTCAATGGGAACTAGGGGGGAAACACTCCGCTGACTGGAGTCATACCTAGCGCAAAGCAAGATGGTTGTGGTTGTTGGAGGTCAATCATCCGAGCTCCAGGACATCAGTGCAGGAGGACCTCAGGGTAGTGTCCTCGGCCCAACCATCTTCAGCTGCTTCATCAATGACCTTCCTTCAATCATGAGGTCAAAAGTGGGGATGTTCGCTGATGATTCCACAAGGCTGAGCACTATTCGTGACATATCAGATACTGAAGCAGTCTGTGTAGAAATGCAGCAAGACCTGGACAGTATCCAGGCTTGCGCTGGTAGGTGGCAAGTAACATTCACCCCACACAAGTGCCAGGCAATGACCATCTCCAACAAGAGAGAATCTAACCATCTCCCCTTGTCATTCAATGCCATTACCATCGCTGAATTCCCCATTATCAACATCCTAGGGACTACCATTGACCAGAAACAAAACTGCAGTAGCCATATAAATACCGTGGCTACAAGAGCAGGTCAGAGGACAGGGATCTTGCGGCGAGTAACTCACCTCCTGACTCCCCAAAGCCTGTCCACCATCTACAAGGCACAAGTCAGGTGTGTGATGGAATACTCGACACCATCCAGTTGCACATGATTGGCACCCCATCAACAAACATTCACTCCTTCCACCACCGACGCACAGTGGCAGCAGTGTGTACCATCCACAAGATGCACTGCAGCAACTCACCAAGGCTCCTTAAACAGCACCTTCCAACACGCGACCTCCACCATCTAGAAGGACAAGGGCAGCAAATGCATGGTAACACCACCACCTGCAAGTTCGCCTCCAAGTCACACACCATCCTGACTTGGAACTATATCGCCATTCCTTCACTGTCTCTAGGTCCAAATCCTGGAAATCCCTTCCTAACAGCACTGTGGGTGTACCTACCTCACATGGACTGCAGCAGTTCAATAAGGCAGCTCACAATAATCTTCTCAAGGGCAATTAGGGATGGGTAATAATTGCTGGACGAGCCAGCGACGTCCACATCCCATGAATGAATAAAATAAAATAGCCCTGAGCAAGAAGGGAGAGTTGTAAAGACAGGTGCTCCTCATTCGGCTAGAGCAGACGGTGCTGAGAACAGGAGTGATGCCCAAAAGCCTGTGTGTTTCCACTGGAACAAGGCCCATCACCTCTGAGCTGACTGCTGGACGTTACAGTGAAAAGCTGTAGGATTAATCAGGGTACACCAGACCAGTTCAGGAAAAGGGGCCCTGATGGGAAACACAGAATACCAGGCTGAGACTTTAACTGTGGCAGTAAGACTCAGTATGCCCACCACTGAGAGTGCTAGAAAATTTAACTAAATCCCTGAGAGATAGCAGGATTTTGTACCCCAAGGAAAAGTGACCCCATACCCCTCGAATGAGGCAAGTAAGCCCAAAGCCATACTTGGGATACAGGGGCCACCCATTCCCTCCTGCTGGGAAAATGCATGAACTTTCCCCTAGAGAGGGCATCGAACGCTCAGGTATTAGAAAACAGTTTCAGGGGGAAGGTAAATGCCCAGGACTCTATATTGGGTACACATGGAGTGCAGCTTTGTTTCAGGACTGGTAACCCTGGGGATTGTCCCTAGCTTACCTATGGACAGGGTCGACCTGTGCCTGGGTAATGGTCTGGTCAGGGTGAAGGTGGCAGCTTCCCCAGTGCTTTTAGAGAGACTGAAATAGATCAGGCAGACAGAGCAGTTACAGGAGAAGGACACTGACATTTTTCCTGCCTTTGTGTTGTGATGGTCCATGCTCAAACAAGCTCCATCAGAGGAGGATGAACTGACACTGCAGACTGATGACCCTCCTATCTAGTTATCTGAAACCTTCTTTGGGAAGTTAGAGGACAAAAAGAATGTGTTAAATATATCTTCCTTGGTCGAGGCTGAGCAAGCTGACCCAATGTTAAAAAAGTTAGCGCAGACTGTCTAAAGTTAAACAGAAGCAGAGGGAGTTCCAGAGTGTGACTATTTAAAGAATGAGGTGACGATGAGGAAGTGGAGACCTGCTTAGAGACCTGCGGATGAAGAGTGGACAGTGGTTCACCAGATAGTGGTTCTGCCCAGGTACCATAAGGAAATACTGAGAATAACCCAGGAATTCCAATGGCTGGACATGTCGGCATCAGAAAAACCCAAGCCTGCATAAGACAGCAGTTAGACTGGCCACAACTCTACAAAGATGTGGTGGAGTTCTGCAAAACTGTTCACATGTGCCAGGTTGTGGGGAAGCCCCAACTTGCAATAAAAAGTGCACCCCTAATTCCCAAACCAGCTTTTGGGGAACCCTTTAACAGAATGCTGGTGGACTGTGTGGGACTCCTGCCGAAAGCAAAAGGAGTCAAGCAGTATCTTCTCACCATTATGGATGTGGAGAGGACATTCCATGGAAGAACGATCTCTGAAAATGTAGTGGTGGAGGGGCTAAAACAATTATTTACCCACATGAGCTGCCTGCTGAGATCCAGTTGGATCAGGGCACGAATTTCATTGTATTAGGGATGATGTCAATATAACAATTAAACACAATATTCTACCCTAAGCATTAAAGATGAAGTCTAATTTAACTATTATCCAGCATGTGTAAACTTAGTTTTCAGGATGATAGCTCGTAACAATTAACCAAGATATTGCCCCTGTGGATTAGGGATGACAGGTAACTTAAAAATTAAGTGGGATATTTTAGACACTGCTTTAGTTATCATGTCCAATTTAACAATTAAATAGAATATTATACACTGTGTATTAGTGATGACATCTAATTTAACAATTAACTGGAATATTATTCCCTGTGTATTAGTGATGACATCTAATTTAACAATTAACTGGAATATTATACCCTGTGTATTAGTGATGAGATCTAATCTAACATTTAACCAGAATACTCTATCCTGTGTATCAGTGATGACATCTAATTTAACAATTAACTGGAATATTATCACCTGTGTATTAGTGATGACATCTAATTTAACAATTAACTGGAATATTATTCCCTGTGTATCAGTGATGACATCTAATTTAACAATTAAACGGAATATTATCACCTGTGTATTAGTGATGACAACTAATGTAACAATTAACTTAAATATTATACATTGTGTATCAGTGATGACATCTGATTTAACAATAAAACGGAATATTATCACCTGTGTATTAGTGGTGACATCTAATTTAACAAATAACCAGAAAATTATACACTGTGTATTTGTGATGACATCTAATTTAACAATTAACTTAAATATTATACATTGTGTATCAGTGATGACATCTGATTTAACAATAAAACGGAATATTATCACCTGTGTATTAGTGGTGACATCTAATTTAACAAATAACCAGAATATTATACACTGTGTATTTGTGATGACATCTAATTTAACAATTAACTGGAATATTATTCCCTGTGTATCAGTGATGACATCTAATTTAACAATTAACTGGAATATTATCACCTGTGTATTAGTGATGACATCTAATTTAACAATTAAACGGAATATTATCACCTGTGTATTAGTGATGACATCTAATTTAACAATTAACCAGAATATTATCCGCTGTGTATTAGTGATGACATCTAATTTAACAGTTAACTTAAATATTATACATTGTGTATTAGTGATGAGATCTAATTTAACAATTAACCAGAATATTATACAGTGTGTGTCAGTGAAGACATCATATTTAACAATTAACTGGAACATTTAACACTCTATATCAGCTCTCATGTTCAATTTAACAATAAAACAGATTATACACTGTATATTAGTGATGGCATCTAATTTAACAATTAA
Organism: Heterodontus francisci; assembly: GCF_036365525.1. Classification (NCBI taxonomy): domain Eukaryota; kingdom Metazoa; phylum Chordata; class Chondrichthyes; order Heterodontiformes; family Heterodontidae; genus Heterodontus; species Heterodontus francisci. The sequence goes on along the minus strand of NW_027140493.1, from coordinate 900,442 downwards.
ACCGGTTATATCCTGTGTATGTGTGATTTGCGGCTGCCTGCAATGAATTTGGCCGAAACATCAGCCTCAAGAAAACGAACATCTTGGGACACGAGGTCAGAAATGCTCCATCCATCAATATTAGCGACCACGCTCTGGAAGCGGTTCAAGAGTTCACCTACCTCGGCTCAACTATCACCAGTAACCTGTCTCTAGATGCAGAAATCAACAAGTGCACGGGAAAGTCTTCCACTGCTATGTCCAGTCTGGCCAAGATAGAGAGGGAAAATGGCGCACTGACACGGAACACAAAAGTCCAGGTGTATCAGGCCTGTGTCCTCAGTACCTTGCTCTATGGCAGCGAGGACTGGACAACGTATGTCAGCCAAGAGCGACGTCTCAATTCATTCCATCTTCGCTGCCTTCGGAGAATACTTGGCATCAGGTGGCAGGACTATATCTCCAACACAGAAGTCCTTGAAGCGGCCAACACCCCCAGCTTATACACACTACTGAGTCAGCGGCGCTTGAGATGGCTTGGCCATTTGAGCCGCATGGAAGATGGCAGGATCCCCAAAGACACATTGTACAGCGAGCTCGCCACGAGTATCAGACCCACAGGCCGGCCATGTCTCCACTTTATCGACGTCTGCAAACGCGACATGAAGTCCTTCTGGAGCCTGTTCAGAGCGACTCGAGCAAAGACTTTTCCCACTATGCTGAGCAGGGAGATTCCATGGTAGTTGTTGCAGTCACCGCGGTCACCATCGTTTTTATAGAGGGTGATGATGTTGCAATCGCGCATGTCCTGGGGTACTGCTCCCTCGTCCCAGCACAGGCATAGCAGTTCATGTAGTGCTGAGAGTATAGCAGGCTTGGCACTTTTGATTATTTCAGGGGTAATGCTGTCCTTCCCAGGGGCTTTACCGCTGGCTAGAGAATCAATGGCATCACTGAGTTCCGATTTGGTTGGCTGTATGTCCAGCTCATCCATGACTGGTAGAGGCTGGGCTGCATTGAGGGCAGTCTCAGTGACAGCATTCTCCCTGGAGTACAGTTCTAGGCAGTGCTAAACCCAGCGGTCCATCTGTTTGCGTTGGTCAGTGATTATGTCCCCCGATTTAGATTTGAGGGGGGCGATCTTCTTGATGGTTGGCCCAAGAGCTCTCTTCATGCCATCATACATTCCTCTGATGTTTCCGGTGTCTGAGGCCAGCTGAATATGACTGCATAGGTGTTGCCAGTAGTCGTTTGCGCAACGCCCAGCTGTTCTTTGTGCAGTACTTCTGGCTGCTTTAAGTGCTGCGGATGTTAAATCGCTGGGGGCTTTCTTGTAGTTCAACAGTGCAATGCGCTTAGCGGCTATGACAGGTTGCAGCTCTTCATTATGACATTGAAACCAGTCTGCATTTCTCTTCGCACTTTTGCCGTAGGTGGTCAAAGCTGACTCATAGATGGCGTCTCTGATGTGGGCCCACTTGGTCTCAGCATCCCCTGTGGGAGTGTTTTGAAGGGCTGTTACAAGTGAATTTAGAAATTTTTGTAACAGCTGTGGGTGAGAAATTCTGCTCGTGTTGATGCGCGGGTGGCCCTTCTGCTTGGAATGATGCAACTTCTTTGGTCTGAGTCTAACCTTACTGCACACCAGGGAGTGGTCGGTGTCGCAGACCGCACTGTGGAAGCTGTGTGTGATTTGAACACTGTTTCAGGCGGCTCGCCTTGTGACAATTAGGTCCAGCTGGTGCCAACCAGTGTATAAGTGATGACATCTAATTTAACAATTAACTAGAATATTATCCCCTGTGTATGAGTGATGACACCTAATTTAACAATTAACTAGAATATTATCACCTGTGTATTAGTGATGACATCTAATTTAACAATTAACTGGAATATTATCCCCTGTGTATTAGTGATGACATCTAATTTAACAATTAACTGGAATATTATCCCCTGTGTATTAGTGATGACATCTAATTTAACAATTAACTGGAATATTATCACCTGTGTATTAGTGATGACATCTAATTTAACAATTAACTGGAATATTATCCCCTGTCTATTAGTGATGACATCTAATTTAACAGTTAACTGGAATATTATACACTGTGTATTAGTGATGACACCTAATTTAACAATTAACTGGAATATTGTCACCTGTGTATTAGTGATGACATCTAATTTAACAATTAACTGGAATATTATACACTGTGTATTAGTGATGACACCTAATTTAACAATTAACTGGAATATTAACCTCTGCATATAAGTGATGTTTTCTAATTTAATAAATAACTGGAATGTTATACACTGTGTATTAGTGATGACATCTAATTTAACAATTAACTGGAATATTATCACCTGTGCATTAGTGGTGACATCTAATTTAACAATTAACTGGAATAGCATCCCCTGTGTATTAGTGATGACATCTAATTTAACAATTAACTGGAATATTATACACTGTGTATCAGTCATGACATCTAATTTAACAATTAACTGGAACATTATCACCTGTGTATTAGTGATGACATCTAATTTAACAATTAACTTGAATATTATCACCGGTGTATCAGTGATGACATCTAATTTAACAATTAACCGGAATATTATCACCTGTGTATAAGTGATGACATCTAATTTAACAAATCACTTAAATATTATCCCCTGTGTATTCGTGATGACATCGAATTTAAAAATTCACTTAAATATTATCCCATGTGTAATAGTGATGACATCTAATTTAACAATTAACTAGAATATTATCCCCTGTGTATTAGTGATGACATCTAATTTAACAATTAACCAGAATATTATCCCCTGTGTATTAGTGATGACATCTAATTTAACAATTAACTGGAATATTATCCCCTGTGTATTCGTGATGACATCTAATTTAACAATTAACTGGAATATAATCACCTGTGTATTAGTGATGACATCTAATTTAACAATTAACTGGAATATTATCACCTGTGTATTAGTGATGACATCTAATTTAACAATTCACTGAAATATTATCACCAGTGTATTAGTGATGACATCTAATTTAACAATTAACTGGAATATTATCCCCTGTGTATTAGTGATGACATTTATTTTAACAATTAACTGGAATATTAACCCCTGAGTATTAGTGATGACATCTAACTTAACAATTCATTGAAATATTATCAACTGTGTATTAGTGATGACATCTAATTTAACAATTAACTGGAATATTATCATCTGTGTATTAGTGATGACATCTAATTTAACAATTAACTGGAATATTATCCCCTGTGTATTATTGATGACATCTAATTTAACAATTAACTGGAATATTATCACCTGTGTATAAGTGATGACATCTAATTTTACAATTAACTGGAATATTATCCCCTGTGTATTAGTGATGACATCTAATTTAAAAATTAACTGGAATATTATCGCCTGTGTATTAGTGATGACATCTAATTTAACAACTAACTGGAATATTATCCCCTGTGTATTAGTGATGACATCTAATTTAACAATTCACTGGAGTATTATCACCTGTGTATTAGTGATGACATCTAATTTAACAATTAACTGGAATATTATCCCCCGTGTATTAGTGATGACATCTAATTTAACAATTAACTTGAATATTATCACCGCTGTATCAGAGATGACATCTAATTTAACAATTAACCGGAATATTATCACCTGTGTATTAGTGATGACATCTAATTTAACAATTCACTTAAATATTATCTCCTGTGTATTAGTGATGACATCCAATTTAACAATTAACTGGAATATTCTCCCCTGTTTATTCGTGATGACATCTAATTTAACAATTAACTGGAATATTATCCCCTGTGTATTAGTGATGACATCTAATTTAACAATTAACTGGAACATTACCCCTATGTATTAGAGATGACATCTAATTTAACAATTAACTGGAATATTATCACCTGTGTATTAGTGATGACATCTAATTTCACAATTCACTTAAATATTATCCCCTGTGTAATAGTGATGACATCTAATTTAACAATTAACTGGAATATTATCCCCTGTGTATTAGTGATGACATCTAATTTAACTATTAACTAGAATATTATCCCCTGTGTATTAGTGATGACATCTAATTTAACAATTAACTAGAATATTATTCCCTGTGCATTAGTGATGACATCTAATTTAACAATTAACTGGAATATTAACCCCTGAGTATTAGTGACGACATCTAATTTAATAATTAACTGGAATATTATCCACTGTGTATTAGTGACGACATCTAATTTAACAATTAACTGGAATATTATCCTCTGTGTATTAGTGATGACATCTAATTTAACAATAAACTGGAATATTATCCCCTGTGTATTAGTGATGACATCTAATTTAACAATTAACTGGAATAATATCACCTGTGTATAAGTGATGACATCTAATTTAACAATTAAATGGAATATTATCCCCTGTGTATTAATGATGACATCTAACTTAACAACTGACTGGAATATTACCCCTGTGTATTAGTGATGATATCTAATTTAACAATTAACTGGAATATTACCCCTGTGTATTAGTGATGACATCTAATTTAACAATTAACTGGAATCTTATCACCTGTGTATAAGTGATGACATCTAACTTAACAATTAACTGGAATATTATCACCTGTGTAGAAGTGATGACATTTATTTAAGAATTACTGGAGTATTATCCCCTGTGTATTAGTGATGACATCTAATTTAACAATTAACTGGAATATTATCCCCTGTGTATTAGTGATGACATCTAATTTAACAATGCACATAAATATTATCACCTGTGTATTAGTGATGACATCTAATTTAACAATTAACTGGAATATTCTCCCCTGTGTATTAGTGATGACATCTAATTTAACAATTAACTGGAATATTATCCCCTGTGTATTAGTGATGACATCTAATTTAACAATTAACTGGAATATTATCACCTGTGTATTAGTGATGACATCTAATTTAACAATTCACTTAAATATTATCCCCTGTGTATTAGTGATGACATCTAATTAAACTATTAACTAGAATATTATCCCCTGTGTATTAGTGATGACATCTAATTTAACAATTAACTAAAATATTATTCCCTGTGTATTAGTGATGACATCTAATTTAACAATTAACTGGAATATTATCACCTGTGTATTAGTGATGACATCTAATTTAACAATTAACTGGAATATTATCACCTGTGTATTAGTGATGACATCTAATTTAACAATTAACTGGAATATTATCACCTGTGTATTAGTGATGACACCTAATTTAACAATTAACTGGAATATTATCACCTGTGTATTAGTGATGACATCTAATTTAACAATTCACTTAAATATTATCACCTGTGTATTAGTGATGACATCTAATTTAACAATTAACTGGAATATTAACCCCTGAGTATTAGTGATGACATCTAATTTAACAATTAACTGGAATATTATCCCCTGTGTATTAGTGATGACATCTAATTTAACAATTAACTGGAATATTATCACCTGTGTATAATTGATGACATCTAATTTAACAATTAACTGGAATATTATCGCCTGTTTATTAGTGATGACATCTAATTTAACAACTAACTGGAATATTATCACCTGTGTATCAGTGATGACATCTAATTTAACAATTAACTGGAATATTATCCCCTGTGTATTAGTGATGACATCTAATTTAACAATTAACTGGAATATTATCACCTGTGTATTAGTGATGACATCTAATTTAACAATTAACTGGAATATTATCACCTGTGTATTAGTGATGACATCTAATTTAACAATTAACTGGAATATTATCACCTGTGTATTAGTGATGACACCTAATTTAACAATTAACTGGAATATTATCACCTGTGTATTAGTGATGACATCTAATTTAACAATTCACTTAAATATTATCACCTGTGTATTAGTGATGACATCTAATTTAACAATTAACTGGAATATTAACCCCTGAGTATTAGTGATGACATCTAATTTAACAATTAACTGGAATATTATCCCCTGTGTATTAGTGATGACATCTAATTTAACAATTAACTGGAATATTATCCCCTGTGTATTAGTGATGACATCTAATTTAACAATTAACTGGAATATTATCACCTGTGTATAATTGATGACATCTAATTTAACAATTAACTGGAATATTATCGCCTGTGTATTAGTGATGACATCTAATTTAACAACTAACTGGAATATTATCACCTGTGTATCAGTGATGACATCTAATTTAACAATTAACTGGAATATTATCCCCTGTGTATTAGTGATGACATCTAATTTAACAATTAACTGGAATATTATCCCCTGTGTATTAGTGATGACATCTAATTTAACAATTAACTGGAATATTATCACCTGCGTATTAGTTATGACATCTAATTTAACAATTAACTGGAATATTATCCCCTGTGTATTAGTGATGACATCTAATTTAACATTAACTGGAATATTATCACCTGTGTATAAGTGATGACATCTAATTTAACAATTAACTGGAATATTATCCCCTGTGTATTAGTGATGACATCTAATTTAACAATTAACTGGAATATTATCACCTGTGTATTAGTGATGACATTTAATTTAACAATTAACTGGAATATTAACCCCTGAGTAAAAGTGATGACATCTAATTTAACAATTCATAGAATATTATCACCTGTGTATTAGTGATGACATCTAATTTAACAATTAACTGGAATATCATCAACTGTGTATTAGTGATGACATCTAATTTAACAATTACCTGGAATATTAACCCCTGAGTATTAGTGATGACATCTAATTTAACAATTAACTGGAATATTATCACCTGTGTATTAGTGAACACATCTAATTTAACAATTAACTGGAATATTATCACCTGTGTATCAGTGATGACATCGAATTTAACAATTAACTGGAATATTATCACCTGTGTATAATTGATGACACCTAATTTAACAATTAACTGGAATATTATCCCCTGTGTATTAGTGATGACATCTAATTTAACAATTAACTGGAATATTATCCCCTGTGTATCAGTGATGTCATCTAATTTAACAATTAACTTGAATATTAACCCATGAGTATTAGTGATGACATCTAATTTAACAATTCATTGAAATATTATCACCTGTGTATTAGTGATGTCATCTAATTTAACAATTAACTGGAGTATTATCACCTGTGTATTAGTGACGACATCTAATTTAACAATAAACTGGAATATTATCCCCTGTGTATTAGTGACGACATCTAATTTAACAATCAACTGGAATATTATCCCCTGTGTATTAGTGATGACATCTAATTTAACAATAAACTGCAATATTATCCCCTGTGTATTAGTGATGACATCTAATTTAACAATTAACTGGAATATTATCACCTGTGTATAAGTGATGACATCTAATTTAACAATTAAATGGAATATTATCCCCTGTGTATTAATGATGACATCTAATTTAACAATTAACTGGAATATTACCCCTGTGTATTAGTGATGACATCTAATTTAACAATTAACTGGAATATTACCCCTGTGTATTAGTGATGACATCTAATTTAACAATTAACTGGAATCTTATCACCTGTGTATAAGTGATGACATCTAACTTAGCAATTAACTGGAATATTATCACCTGTGTAGAAGTGATGACATCTAATTTAAGAATTACTGGAGTATTATCCCCTGTGTATTAGTGATGACATCTAATTTAACAATTAACTGGAATATTATCCCCTGTGTATTAGTGATGACATCTAATTTAACAATGCACTTAAATATTATCACCTGTGTATTAGTGATGACATCTAATTTAACAATTAACTGGAATATTCTCCCCTGTGTATTAGTGATGACTTCTAATTTAACAATTAACTGGAATATTATCCCCTGTGTATTAGTGATGACATCTAATTTAACAATTAACTGGAACATTACCCCTATGTATTAGAGATGACATCTAATTTAACAATTAACTGGAATATTAACACCTGTGTATTAGTGATGACATCTAATTTAACAATTCACTTAAATATTATCCCCTGTGTAATAGTGATGACATCTAATTTAACAATTAACTGGAATATTATCCCCTGTGTATTAGTGATGACATCTAATTTAACTATTAACTAGAATATTATCCCCTGTGTATTAGTGATGACATCTAATTTAACAATTAACTAGAATATTATTCCCTATGTATTAATGATGACATCTAATTTAACAATTAACTGGAATATTATCACCTGTGCATTAGTGATGACATCTAATTTAACAATTAACTGGAATATTACACCTATATATTAGAGATGACATCTAATTTAACAACTAACTGGAATATTATCACCTGTGTATTAGTGATGACATCTAATTTAACAATTCACTTAAATATTATCCCCTGTGTAATAGTGATGACATCTAATTTAACAATTCACTGGAATATTATCCCCTGTGTATTAGTGATGATATCTAATTTAACAATTGACTAGAATATTATCCCCTGTGTATTTGTGATGACATCTAATTTAACAATTAACTGGAATATTATCCCCTGTGCATTAGTGATGACATCTAATTTAACAATTAACTGGAATATTATCACCTGTGCATTAATGATGACATCTAATTTAACAATTCACTGAAATATTATCACCTGTGTATTAGTGATGACATCTAATTTAACAATTAACTGGAATATTATACCCTGTGTATTAGTGATGACATTTAATTTAACAATTAACTGGAATATTAACACCTGCGTATAAGCGATGACATCTATTTTAACAATTCATTGAAATATTATCACCTGTGTATTAGTGATGACATCTAATTTAACAATTAACTGGAATATTATCACCTGTGTATTAGTGATGACATCTAATTTCACAATTAACTGGAATATTATCATGGTGTATAAGTGATGACATCTAATTTAACAATTAACTGGAATATTATCCCCTGTGTATCAGTGATGACATCTAATTTAACAATTAACTCGAATAGTATCGCCTGTGTATTAGTGATCACATCTAATTTAACAACGAACTGGAATATTATCCGCTGTGTATTATTGATGACATCTAATTTAACAATTAACTGGAATATTATCACCTGTGTATTAGTGATGACATCTAATTAAACAATTAACTGGAATATTATCACCTGTGTATTAGTGATGATATCTAATTTAACAATTAACTGGAATATTATCACCTGTGTATTAGTGATGACATCTAATTTAACAATTAACTGGAATATTAATCGCTGAGTATTAGTGATGACATCTAATTTAACAATTAACTGGAATATTATCCCCTGTGTATTAGTGATGACATCTAATTTAACAATTAACTGGAATATTATCTCCTGTGTATAAGTGATGACATCTAATTTAACAATTAAATGGAATATTATCCCCTGTGTATTAATGATGACATCTAATTTAACAACTAACTGGAATATTACCCCTGTGTATTAGTGATGACATCTAATTTAACAATTAACTGGAATATTACCCCTGTGTATTAGTGATGACATCTAATTTAACAATTAACTGGAATATTATCACCTGTGTATAAGTGATGACATCTAACTTATCAATTAACTGGAATATTATCACCTGTGTAGAAGTGATGACATCTAATTTAAGAATTACTGGAGTATTATCCCCTGTGTATTAGTGATGACATCTAATTTAACTATTAACTAGAATATTATCCCCTGTGTATTAGTGATGACATCTAATTTAACAATTAACTAGAATATTATTCCCTATGTATTAATGATGACATCTAATTTAACAATTAACTGGAATATTATCACCTGTGCATTAGTGATGACATCTAATTTAACAATTAACTGGAATATTACACCTATATATTAGAGATGACATCTAATTTAACAACTAACTGGAATATTATCACCTGTGTATTAGTGATGACATCTAATTTAACAATTCACTTAAATATTATCCCCTGTGTAATAGTGATGACATCTAATTTAACAATTCACTGGAATATTATCCCCTGTGTATTAGTGATGATATCTAATTTAACAATTGACTAGAATATTATCCCCTGTGTATTTGTGATGACATCTAATTTAACAATTAACTGGAATATTATCCCCTGTGCATTAGTGATGACATCTAATTTAACAATTAACTGGAATATTATCACCTGTGCATTAATGATGACATCTAATTTAACAATTTACTGAAATATTATCACCTGTGTATTAGTGATGACATCTAATTTAACAATTAACTGGAATATTATACCCTGTGTATTAGTGATGACATTTAATTTAACAATTAACTGGAATATTAACCCCTGCGTATAAGCGATGACATCTATTTTAACAATTCATTGAAATATTATCACCTGTGTATTAGTGATGACATCTAATTAAACAATTAACTGGAATATTATCACCTGTGTATTAGTGATGACATCTAATTAAACAATTAACTTGAATATTATCACCTGTGTATTAGTGATGACATCTAATTAAACAATTAACTTGAATATTATCACCTGTGTATTAGTGATGACATCTAATTTAACAATTAACTGGAATATTATCCCCTGTGTATTAGTGATGACGTTTAATTTAACAATTAACTGGAATATTAACCCCTGAGTATTAGTGATGACATCTAATTTAACAATTCATTGAAATATTATCACCTGTGTATAAGTGATGACATCTAACTTATCAATTAACTGGAATATTATCACCTGTGTAGAAGTGATGACATCTAATTTAAGAATTACTGGAGTATTATCCCCTGTGTATTAGTGATGACATCTAATTTAACAATTAACTGGAATATTATCCCCTGTGTATTAGTGATGACATCTAATTTAACAATTAACTGGAATATTATCACCTGTGTATAAGTGATGACATCTAATTTAACAATTAACTGGAATATCATCGCCTGCGTATCAGTGATGACATCTAATTTAACAATTAACTGGAATATTATCCCCTGTGTATTAGTGATGACATCTAATTTAACAATGAACTGGAATATTATCCCCTGTGTATTAGTGATGACATCTAATTTAACAATTAACTGGAATATTATCACCTGTGTATAAGTGATGACATCTAATTTAACAATTAACTGGAATATTATCGCCTGTGTATTAGTGATGACATCTAATTTAACAACTAACTGGAATATTATCACCTGTGTATCAGTGATGACATCTAATTTAACAACTAACTGGAATATTATCCGCTGTGTATTAGTGATGACATCTAATTTAACAATTAACTGGAATATTATCCCCTGTGTATTAGTGATGACATCTAATTAAACAATTAACTGGAATATTATCCCCTGTGTATTAGTGATGACATTTAATTTAACAATTAACTGGAATATTAACCCCTGAGTATTACTGATGACATCTTATTTAACAATTCATTGAAATATTATCACCTGTGTATTAGTGATGACATCTAATTTAACAATTAACTGGAATATTATCACCTGTGTATTAGTGATGACATCTAATTTAACAATTAACTGGAATATTAACCCCTGAGTATTAGTGATGACATCTAATTTAACAATTAACTGGAATATTATCACCTGTGTATAAGTGATGACATCTAATTTAACAATTAACTGGAATATTATCGCCTGTGTATTAGTGATGACATCTAATTTAACAACTAACTGGAATATTATCACCTGTGTATCAGTGATGACATCTAATTTAACAATTAACTGGAATATTATCCCCTGTGTATTAGTGATGACATCTAATTTAACAATTAACTGGAATATTATCCCCTGTGTATTAGTGATGACATCTAATTTAACAATTAACTGGAATATTATCACCTGCATATTAGTTATGACATCTAATTTAACAATTAACTGGAATATTATCCCCTGTGTATTTGTGATGACATCTAATTTAACATTAACTGGAATATTATCACGTGTGTATAAGTGATGACATCTAATTTAACAATTAACTGGAATATTATCCCCTGTGTATTAGTGATGACATCTAATTTAACAATTAACTGGAATATTATCCACTGTGTATTAGTCATGACATCTAATTTAACAATTAACCAGAATATTATCACCTGTGTCTTCGTGATGACATCTAATTTAACAACTAACTGGAATATTATCCGCTGTGTATAAGTGATGACATCTAATTTAACAATTAACTGGAATATTATCACCTGTCTATTAGTGATGACATTTAATTTAACAATTAACTGGAATATTAACCCCTGAGTATTAGTGATGACATCTAATTTAACAATTCATTGAAATATTATCACCTGTGTATTAGTGATGACATCTAATTTAACTATTAACTGGAATATTATCACCTGTGTATTAGTGATGACATCTAATTTAACAATTACCTGGAATATTAACCCCTGAGTATTAGTGATGACATCTAATTTAACAATTAACTGGAATATTATCACCTGTGTATTAGTGAACACATCTAATTTAACAATTCATTGAAATATTATCACCTGTGTATTAGTGATGACATCTAATTTAACAATTAACTGGAATATTATCACCTGTGTATAAGTGATGACATCTAATTTAACAATTAACTGGAATATTATCGCCTGCGAATTAGTGATGACATCTAATTTAACAACTAACTGGAATATTATCACCTGTGTATCAGTGATGACATCTAATTTAACAATTAACTGGAATATTATCCCCTGTGTATTAGTGATGACATCTAATTTAACAATGAACTGGAATATTATCACCTGTGTATTAGTGATGACATCTAATTGAACAATTAACTGGAATATTATCGCCTGTGTATTCGTGATGACATCTAATTTAACAACTAACTGGAATATTATCACCTGTGTATCAGTGACGACATCTAATTTAACAATTAACCAGAATATTATCACCTGTGTATTAGTGATGACATCTAATTTAACAACTAACTGGAATATTATCCGCTGTGTATTAGTGATGACATCTAATTTAACAATTAACTGGAATATTATCACCTGTGCATTAGTGATGACATCTAATTAAACAATTAACTGGAATATTATCCCCTGAGTATTAGTGATGACATCTAATTTAACAATTCATTGAATATTATCACCTGTGTATTAGTGATGACATCTAATTTAACAATTAACTGGAATATCATCAACTGTGTATTAGTGATGACATCTAATTTAACAATTACCTGGAATATTAACCCCTGAGTATTAGTGATGACATCTAATTTAACAATTAACTGGAATATTATCACCTGTGTATTAGTGAACACATCTAATTTAACAATTAACTGGAATATTATCACCTGTGTATTAGTGATGACATCGAATTTAACAATTAACTGGAATATTATCATCTGTGTATAATTGATGACACCTAATTTAACAATTAACTGGAATATTATCCCCTGTGTATTAGTGATGACATCTAATTTAACAATTAACTGGAATATTATCCCCTGTGTATCAGTGATGTCATCTAATTTAACAATTAACTGGAAAATTAACCCCTGAGTATTAGTGATGACATCTAATTTAACAATTCATTGAAATATTATCACCTGTGTATTAGTGATGTCATCTAATTTAACAATTAACTGGAGTATTATCACCTGTGTATTAGTGATGACATCTAATATAACAATTAACTGGAATATTAACCCCTGTGTATTAGTGACGACATCTAATTTAACAATAAACTGGAATATTATCCCCTGTGTATTAGTGACGACATCTAATTTAACAATTAACTGGAATATTATCCCCTGTGTATTAGTGATGACATCTAATTTAACAATAAACTGCAATATTATCCCCTGTGTATTAGTGATGACATCTAATTTAACAATTAACTGGAATATTATCACCTGTGTATAAGTGATGACATCTAATTTAACAATTAACTGGAATATTACCCCTGTGTATTAGTGATGACATCTAATTTAACAATTAACTGGAGTATTACCCCTGTGTATTAGTGATGACATCTAACTTAACAATTAACTGGAATATTATCACCTGTGTAGAAGTGATGACATCTAATTTAAGAATTACTGGAGTATTATCCCCTGTGTATTAGTGATGACATCTAATTTAACAATTAACTGGAATATTATCCCCTGTGTATTAGTGATGACATCTAATTTAACAATGCACTTAAATATTATCACCAGTGTATTAGTGATGACATCTAATTTAACAATTAACTGGAATATTCTCCCCTGTGTATTAGTGATGACATCTAATTTAACAATTAACTGGAACATTACCCCTATGTATTAGAGATGACATCTAATTTAACAATTAACTGGAATATTATCACCTGTGTATTAGTGATGACATCTAATTTAACAATTCACTTAAATATTATCCCCTGTGTAATAGTGATGACATCTAATTTAACAATTAACTGGAATATTATCCCCTGTGTATTAGTGATGACATCTAATTTAACTATTAACTAGAATATTATCCCCTGTGTATTAGTGATGACATCTAATTTAACAATTAACTAGAATATTATTCCCTGTGTATTAATGATGACATCTAATTTAACAATTAACTGGAATATTACCACCTGTGTATTAGTGATGACATCTAATTTAACAATTCACTTAAATATTATCCCCTGTGTAATAGTGATGACATCTAATTTAACAATTCACTGGAATATTTACCCTGTGTATTAGTGATGACATCTAATTTAACAATTAACTAGAATATTATCCCCTGTGTATTAGTGATGACATCTAATTTAACAATTAACTAGAATATTATCCCCTGTGTATTAGTGATGACATCTAATTTAACAATTAACTGGAATATTATCCCCTGTGCATTAGTGATGACATCTAATTTAACAATTAACTAGAATATTATCCCCTGTGTATTAGTGATGACATCTAATTTAACAATTAACTAGAATATTATTCCCTGTGTATTAATGATGACATCTAATTTAACAATTAACTGGAATATTATCACCTGTGTATTAGTGATGACATCTAATTTAACAATTAACTAGAATATTATTCCCTGTGTATTAGTGATGACATTTAATTTAACAATTAACTGGAATATCATCACCTGTGTATTAGTGATGACATCTAATTTAACAATTAACTTAAATATTATCCCCTGTGTATTAGTGATGACATCTAATTTAACAATTAACTTAAACATTATCACCTGTGTATTAGTGATGACATCTAATTTAACAATTAACTTAAATATAATCCCCTGTGTATTAGTGATGACATCTAATTTTTCAATTCGCTTAAATATTATCACCTGTGTATTAGTGATGACATCTAATTTAACAATTAACTGGAATATTATGCCCTGTGTATTAGTGATGACATTTAATTTAACAATTAACTGGAATATTATCCCATGTGTATTAGTGATGACATCTAATATAACAATTAAATTAAATATTATCCCCTGAGTATTAGTGATGACATCTAATTTAACAATTAAATGGAATATTATCCCCTGTGTATTAATGATGACATCTAATTTAACAATTAACTTAAATATTATCACCTGTGTATTAGTGATGACATCGAATTAAACAATTAACTGGAATATTATCCTCTCTGTATTAGTGATGACATCTAATTTAACAATTAACTGGAATATTATCCCCTGTGTTTTAGTGATGACATCTAATTTAACAATTAACTGGAATATTATCACCTGTGTATTAGTGATGAAATCTAATTTCACAAATAACTGGAATATTATGCCCTGTGCATTCGTGAAAACATCTAATTTAACAATTAACTGGAATATTATCGCCTGTGTATTAGTGATGACATCTAATTTAACAATTAACTGGAATATTATCCCCTGTGTTTTAGTGATGACATCTAATTTAACAATTAACTGGAATATTATCACCTGTGTATTAGTGATGACATCTAATTTAACAATTAACTGGAATATTATCACCTGTGTATTAGTGATGAAATCTAATTTAACAATTAACAGGAATATTATCCCCTGTGTTTTAGTGATGACATCTAATTTAACAATTAACTGGAATATTATCGCCTGTGTTATAGTGATGACATCTAATTTAACAATTAACTGGAATATTATCACCTGTGTATTAGTGATGAAATCTAATTTCACAAATAACTGGAATATTATGCTCTGTGCATTCGTGAAAACATCTAATTTAACAATTAACTGGAATATTAGCGCCTGTGTATTAGTGATGACATCTAATTTAACAATTAACTGGAATATTATCCCCTGTGTATTAGTGATGACATCTAATTTAACAATTAACCAGAATATTATCAACTGTGTATTAGTGGTGACATCTAATGTAACAATTAACTAGAATATTATCACCTGTGTATTAGTGATGACATCCAATTTAACAATTAACTGGAATATTCTCCCCTGTGTATTAGTGATGACATCTAATTTAACAATTAACTGGAATATTATCCCCTGTGTATTAGTGATGACAACTAATTTAACAATTAACTGGAATATTATCCCCTTTGTATTAGTGATGACATCTAATTTAACAATTAACTGGAATATTATCCCCTGTGTAATAGTGATGATATCTAATTTAACAATTAACCAGAATATTATCACCTGTGCATTAGTGATGACATCTAATTTAACAATTAACTGGAATATTATCACCTGTGTATTAGTGATGACATCTACGTTAACAATTAACTGGAATATTATCCCCTGTGTATTAGTGATGACATCTAATTTAACAATTCGCTTAAATATTGTCACCTGTGTATTAGTGATGACATTTAATTTAACAATTAACTGGAATATTATCACCTGTGTATTAGTGATGACATCTAATTTAACAATTATCTAAATATTATCCCCTGTGTATTAGTGATGACATGTAATTTAACAATTAACTTAAATATTATCACCTGTGTATTAGTGATGACATCTAATTTAACAATTAACTTAAATATAATCCCCTGTGTATTAGTGATGACATCTAATTTTTCAATTCGCTTAAATATTATCACCTGTGTATTAGTGATGACATCTAATTTAACAATTAACTGGAATATTATGCCCTGTGTATTAGTGATGACATTTAATTTAACAATTAACTGGAATATTATCCCATGCATATTAGTGATGACATCTAATATAACAAATTAAATATTATCCCCTGAGTATTAGTGATGACATCTAATTTAACAATTAAATGGAATATTATCCCCTGTGTATTAATGATGACATCTAATTTAACAATTAACTTAAATATTATCCCCTGTGTATTAGTGATGACATCTAATTTAACAATTAACTTAAATATTATCCCCTGTGTATTAGTGATGACATCTAAATTAACAATTAACTGGAATATTATCCACTGTGTATTAGTGATGACATCTAATTTAACAATTAACTTAAATATTATCCCCTGTGTATTAGTGAAGACATCTAATTTAACAATTAACTTAAATATTATCACCTGTGTATTAGTGATGACATCTAATTTAACAATTAACTTAAATATAATCCTCTGTGTATTAGTGATGACATCTAATTTAACAATTAACTGGAATATTATCACCAGTGTATTAGTGATGACATCGAATTTAACAATTAACTGGAATAATATCCCCTGTGTTTTAGTGATGACATCTAATTTAACAATTAACCTTAATATTATCACCTGTGTATTAGTGATGAAATCTAATTTCACAAATAACTGGAATATTATGCCCTGTGCATTCGTGAAAACATCTGATTTAACAATTAACTGGAATATTATCGCCTGTGTATTAGTGATGACATCTAATTTAACAATTAACTGGAATATTATCCCCTGTGTATTAGTGATGACATCTAATTTATCAATTAACCAGAATATTATCAACTGTGTATTAGTGATGACATCCAATTTAACAATTAACTGGAATATTCTCCCCTGTGTATTAGTGATGACATCTAATTTAACAATTAACTGGAATATTATCCCCTGTGTATTAGTGATGACAACTAATTTAACAATTAACTGGAATATTATCCCCTGTGTATTAGTGATGATATCTAATTTAACAATTAACCAGAATATTATCACCTGTGCATTAGTGATGACATCTAATTTAACAATTAACTGGAATATTATCACCTGTGTATTAGTGATGACATCTACGGTAACAATTAACTGGAATATTATCCCCTGTGTATTAGTGATGACATCTAATTTAACAATTCGCTTTAATATTGTCACCTGTGTATTAGTGATGACATTTAATTTAACAATTAACTGGAATATCATCACCTGTGTATTAGTGATGACATCTAATTTAACAATTAACTTAAATATTATCCCCTGCGTATTAGTGATGACATCTAATTTAACAATTAACTTAAATATTATCCCCTGTGTATTAGTGATGACATCTAATTTAACAATTAACTTAAATATAATCCCCTGTGTATTAGTGATGACATCTAATTTTTCAATTCGCTTAAATATTATCACCTGTGTATTAGTGATGACATCTAATTTAACAATTAACTGGAATATTATCACCTGTGTATTAGTGATGACATCTAATGTAACAATTAACTGGAATATTATCACCTGTGTATTAGTGATGACATCCAATTTAACAATTAACTGGAATATTCTCCCCTGTGTATTAGTGATGACATCTACGTTAACAATTAACTGGAATATTATCCCCTGTGTATTAGTGATGACATCTAATTTAACAATTCGCTTAAATATTGTCACCTGTGTATTAGTGATGACATTTAATTTAACAATTAACTGGAATATCATCACCTGTGTATTAGTGATGACATCTAATTTAACAATTAACTTAAATATTATCCCCTGTGTATTAGTGATGACATCTAATTTAACAATTAACTTAAATATAATCCCCTGTGTATTAGTGATGACATCTAATTTTTCAATTCGCTTAAATATTATCACCTGTGTATTAGTGATGACATCTAATTTAACAATTAACTGGAATATTATGCCCTGTGTATTAGTGATGACATTTAATTTAACAATTAACTGGAATATTATCCCATGTGTATTAGTGATGACATCTAATATAACAATTAAATTAAATATTATCCCCTGAGTATTAGTGATGACATCTAATTTAACAATTAAATGGAATATTATCCCCTGTGTATTAATGATGACATCTAATTTAACAATTAACTTAAATATTATCACCTTTGTATTAGTGATGACATCTAATTTAACAATTAACTGGAATATTATCACCAGTGTATTAGTGATGACATCGAATTAAACAATTAACTGGAATATTATCCTCTCTGTATTAGTGATGACATCTAATTTAACAATTAACTGGAATATTATCCCCTGTGTTTTAGTGATGACATCTAATTTAACAATTAACTGGAATATTATCACCTGTGTATTAGTGATGAAATCTAATTTCACAAATAACTGGAATATTATGCCCTGTGCATTCGTGAAAACATCTAATTTAACAATTAACTGGAATATTATCGCCTGTGTATTAGTGATGACATCTAATTTAACAATTAACTGGAATATTATCCCCTGTGTTTTAGTGATGACATCTAATTTAACAATTAACTGGAATATTATCACCTGTGTATTAGTGATGACATCTAATTTAACAATTAACTGGAATATTATCACCTGTGTATTAGTGATGAAATCTAATTTAACAATTAACTGGAATATTATCCCCTGTGTTTTAGTGATGACATCTAATTTAACAATTAACTGGAATATTATCACCTGTGTATTAGTGATGAAATCTAATTTCACAAATAACTGGAATATTATGCCCTGTGCATTCTTGCAAACATCTAATTTAACAATTAACTGGAATATTATCGCCTGTGTATTAGTGATGACATCTAATTTAACAATTAACTGGAATATTATCCCCTGTGTATTAGTGATGACATCTAATTTAACAATTAACCAGAATATTATCAACTGTGTATTAGTGATGACATCTAATTTAACAATTAACTGGAATATTATCACCAGTGTATTAGTGATGACATCGAATTAAACAATTAACTGGAATATTATCCTCTCTGTATTAGTGATGACATCTAATTTAACAATTAACTGGAATATTATCCCCTGTGTTTTAGTGATGACATCTAATTTAACAATTAACTGGAATATTATCACCTGTGTATTAGTGATGAAATCTAATTTCACAAATAACTGGAATATTATGCCCTGTGCATTCGTGCAAACATCTAATTTAACAATTAACTGGAATATTATCGCCTGTGTATTAGTGATGACATCTAATTTAACAATTAACTGGAATATTATCCCCTGTGTTTTAGTGATGACATCTAATTTAACAATTAACTGGAATATTATCACCTGTGTATTAGTGATGACATCTAATTTAACAATTAACTGGAATATTATCACCTGTGTATTAGTGATGAAATCTAATTTAACAATTAACTGGAATATTATCCCCTGTGTTTTAGTGATGACATCTAATTTAACAATTAACTGGAATATTATCCCCTGTGTTTTAGTGATGACATCTAATTTAACAATTATCTAAATATTATCCCCTGTGTATTAGTGATGACATGTAATTTAACAATTAACTTAAATATTATCACCTGTGTATTAGTGATGACATCTAATTTAACAATTAACTTAAATATAATCCCCTGTGTATTAGTGATGACATCTAATTTTTCAATTCGCTTAAATATTATCACCTGTGTATTAGTGATGACATCTAATTTAACAATTAACTGGAATATTATGCCCTGTGTATTAGTGATGACATTTAATTTAACAATTAACTGGAATATTATCCCATGCATATTAGTGATGACATCTAATATAACAATTAAATTAAATATTATCCCCTGAGTATTAGTGATGACATCTAATTTAACAATTAAATGGAATATTATCCCCTGTGTATTAATGATGACATCTAATTTAACAATTAACTTAAATATTATCCCCTGTGTATTAGTGATGACATCTAATTTAACAATTAACTAGAATATTATCCCCTGTGTATTAGTGATGACATCTAATTTAACAATTAACTGGAATCGTATCCCCTGTGTATTAGTGATGACATCTAATTTAACAATTAACTTAAATATTATCCCCTGTGTATTAGTGATGACATCTAAATTAACAATTAACTGGAATATTATCCACTGTGTATTAGTGATGACATCTAATTTAACAATTAACTTAAATATTATCCCCTGTGTATTAGTGAAGACATCTAATTTAACAATTAACTTAAATATTATCACCTGTGTATTAGTGATGACATCTAATTTAACAATTAACTTAAATATAATCCTCTGTGTATTAGTGATGACATCTAATTTAACAATTAACTGGAATATTATCACCAGTGTATTAGTGATGACATCGAATTTAACAATTAACTGGAATAATATCCCCTGTGTTTTAGTGATGACATCTAATTTAACAATTAACCTTAATATTATCACCTGTGTATTAGTGATGAAATCTAATTTCACAAATAACTGGAATATTATGCCCTGTGCATTCGTGAAAACATCTGATTTAACAATTAACTGGAATATTATCGCCTGTGTATTAGTGATGACATCTAATTTAACAATTAACTGGAATATTATCCCCTGTGTATTAGTGATGACATCTAATTTATCAATTAACCAGAATATTATCAACTGTGTATTAGTGATGACATCCAATTTAACAATTAACTGGAATATTCTCCCCTGTGTATTAGTGATGACATCTAATTTAACAATTAACTGGATTATCCCCTGTGTATTAGTGATGACAACTAATTTAACAATTAACTGGAATATTATCCCCTTTGTATTAGTGATGACATCTAATTTAACAATTAACTGGAATATTATCCCCTGTGTATTAGTGATGATATCTAATTTAACAATTAACCAGAATATTATCACCTGTGCATTAGTGATGACATCTAATTTAACAATTAACTGGAATATTATCACCTGTGTATTAGTGATGACATCTACGGTAACAATTAACTGGAATATTATCCCCTGTGCATTAGTGATGACATCTAATTTAACAATTCGCTTAAATATTGTCACCTGTGTATTAGTGATGACATTTAATTTAACAATTAACTGCAATATCATCACCTGTGTATTAGTGATGACATCTAATTTAACAATTAACTTAAATATTATCCCCTGTGTATTAGTGATGACATCTAATTTAACAATTAACTTAAATATTATCACCTGTGTATTAGTGATGACATCTAATTTAACAATTAACTTAAATATAATCCCCTGTGTATTAGTGATGACATCTAATTTTTCAATTCGCTTAAATATTATCACCTGTGTATTAGTGATGACATCTAATTTAACAATTAACTGGAATATTATCACCTGTGTATTAGTGATGACATCTACGTTAACAATTAACTGGAATATTATCCCCTGTGTATTAGTGATGACATCTAATTTAACAATTCGCTTAAATATTGTCACCTGTGTATTAGTGATGACATTTAATTTAACAATTAACTGGAATATCATCACCTGTGTATTAGTGATGACATCTAATTTAACAATTAACTTAAATATTATCCCCTGTGTATTAGTGATGACATCTAATTTAACAATTAACTTAAATATTATCACCTGTGTATTAGTGATGACATCTAATTTTTCAATTCGCTTAAATATTATCACCTGTGTATTAGTGATGACATCTAATTTAACAATTAACTGGAATATTATGCCCTGTGTATTAGTGATGACATTTAATTTAACAATTAACTGGAATATTATCCCATGTGTATTAGTGATGACATCTAATATAACAATTAAATTAAATATTATCCCCTGAGTATTAGTGATGACATCTAATTTAACAATTAAATGGAATATTATCCCCTGTGTATTAATGATGACATCTAATTTAACAATTAACTTAAATATTATCCCCTGTGTATTAGTGATGACATCTAATTTAACAATTAACTGGAATATTATCACCAGTGTATTAGTGATGACATCGAATTAAACAATTAACTGGAATATTACCCTCTCTGTATTAGTGATGACATCTAATTTAACAATTAACTGGAATATTATCCCCTGTGTTTTAGTGATGACATCTAATTTAACAATTAACTGGAATATTATCACCTGTGTATTAGTGATGAAATCTAATTTCACAAATAACTGGAATATTATGCCCTGTGCATTCGTGAAAACATCTAATTTAACAATTAACTGGAATATTATCGCCTGTGTATTAGTGATGACATCTAATTTAACAATTAACTGGAATATTATCCCCTGTGTTTTAGTGATGACATCTAATTTAACAATTAACTGGAATATTATCACCTGTGTATTAGTGATGACATCTAATTTAACAATTAACTGGAATATTATCACCTGTGTATTAGTGATGAAATCTAATTTAACAATTAACTGGAATATTATCCCCTGTGTTTTAGTGATGACATCTAATTTAACAATTAACTGGAATATTATCCCCTTTGTTTTAGTGATGACATCTAATTTAACAATTAACTGGAATATTATCACCTGTGTATTAGTGATGAAATCTAATTTCACAAAGAACTGGAATATTATGCCCTGTGCATTCGTGAAAACATCTAATTTAACAATTAACTGGAATATTATCGCCTGTGTATTAGTGATGACATCTAATTTAACAATTAACTGGAATATTATCCCCTGTGTATTAGTGATGACATCTAATTTAACAATTAACCAGAATATTATCAACTGTGTATTAGTGATGACATCTAATGTAACAATTAACTGGAATATTATCACCTGTGTATTAGAGATGACATCCAATTTCACAAATAACTGGAATATTGTGCCCTGTGCATTCGTGAAAACATCTAATTTAACAATTAACTGTTATATTATCGCCTGTGTATTAGTGATGACATCCATTTTAACAATTAACTGGAATATTATCCCCTGTGTATTAGTGATGACATCTAATTTAACAATTAACTGGAATATTATCCCCTGTGTATTAGTGATGACAACTAATTTAACAATTAACTGGAATATTATCCCCTTTGTATTAGTGATGACATCTAATTTAACAATTAACTGGAATATTATCCCCTGTGTATTAGTGATGATATCTAATTTAACAATTAACCAGAATATTATCACCTGTGCATTAGTGATGACATCTACGTTAACAATTAACTGGAATATTATCCCCTGTGTATTAGTGATGACATCTAATTTAACAATTCGCTTAAATATTGTCACCTGTGTATTAGTGATGACATTTAATTTAACAATTAACTGGAATATTATCACCTGTGTATTAGTGATGACATCTAATTTAACAATTAACTTAAATATTATCCCCTGTTTATTAGTGATGACATCTAATTTAACAATTAACTTAAATATTATCACCTGTGTATTAGTGATGACATCTAATTTAACAATTAACTTAAATATAATCCCCTGTGTATTAGTGATGACATCTAATTTTTCAATTCGCTTAAATATTATCACCTGTGTATTAGTGATGACATCCAATTTAACAATTAACTGGAATATTATCCCCTGTGTATTAGTGATGACATCTAATTTAACAATTAACTGGAATATTATCCCCTGTGTATTAGTGATGACAACTAATTTAAACAATTAACTGGAATATTATCCCCTTTGTATTAGTGATGACATCTAATTTAACAATTAACTGGAATATTATCCCCTGTGTATTAGTGATGATATCTAATTTAACAATTAACCAGAATATTATCACCTGTGCATTAGTGATGACATCTACGTTGACAATTAACTGGAATATTATCCCCTGTGTATTAGTGATGACATCTAATTTAACAATTCGCTTAAATATTGTCACCTGTGTATTAGTGATGACATTTAATTTAACAATTAACTGGAATATTATCACCTGTGTATTAGTGATGACATCTAATTTAACAATTAACTTAAATATTATCCCCTGTGTATTAGTGATGACATCTAATTTAACAATTAACTTAAATATTATCACCTGTGTATTAGTGATGACATCTAATTTAACAATTAACTTAAATATAATCCCCTGTGTATTAGTGATGACATCTAATTTTTCAATTCGCTTAAATATTATCACCTGTGTATTAGTGATGACATCTAATTTAACAATTAACTGGAATATTATGCCCTGTGTATTAGTGATGACATTTAATTTAACAATTAACTGGAATATTATCCCATGTGTATTAGTGATGACATCTAATATAACAATTAAATTAAATATTATCCCCTGAGTATTAGTGATGACATCTAATTTAACAATTAAATGGAATATTATCCCCTGTGTATTAATGATGACATCTAATTTAACAATTAACTTAAATATTATCCCCTGTTTATTAGTGATGACATCCAACTTACAATTAACTAGAATATTATCCCCTGTGTATTAGTGATGATATCTAATTTAACAATTAACCAGAATATTATCACCTGTGTATTAGTGATGACATCTAATTTAACAATTAACTGGAATATTATACCCTGTGTATTAGTGATGATATCTAATTTAACAATTAACTGGAATATTATCCCCTGTGTATTAGTGATGACATCTAATTTAACAATTAACTGGAATATTATCACCTGTGTATTAGTGATGACATCTAATTTGACAATTAACTGGAATATTATCCCCTGTGTATTAGTGATGACATCTAATTTAACAATTAACTTGAATATTGTCACCTGTCTATTTGTGATGACATCTAATTTAACAATTAACTTGAATATTGTCACCTGTCTATTTGTGATGACATCTAATTTAACAATTAACTGGAATATTATCACCTGTGTATTAGTGATGACATCCAATTTAACAATTCTCTTAAATATTATCACCTGTGTATTAGTGATGATATCTAATTTAACAATTCAATTAAATATTATCACCTGTGTATTAGTGATGACATCTAATTTAACAATTAACTGGAATATTATCACCTGTGTATTAGTGATGACATCGAATTTAACAATTAACTGGAATATTATCACCTGTGTATTAGTGATGACATCTAATTTAACAATTAACTGGAATATTATCACCTGTGTATTAGTGATGACATCGAATTTAACAATTAACTGGAATATTATCCCCCGTGTATTAGTGATGACATCTAATTTAACAATTAACTGGAATATTATCACTTGTGTATTAGTGATGACATCTAATTTAACAATTAACTGGAATATTATCCCCTGTGTATTAGTGATGACATCTACTTTAACAATTAACTGGAATATTATCCCCTGTGTATTAGTGATGACATCTAATTTAACAATTAACTGGAATATTTTCACCTCTGTATTAGTGATGACATCTACTTTAACAATTAACTGGAATATTATTCCCTGTGTATTAGTTCTTTCTTCTTTGGGCCTCCTTATCTCGAGAGACAATGGATACGCGCCTGGAGGTGGTCAGTGGTTTGTGAAGCAGCGCCTGGAGTGGCTCTCAAGGCCAATTCTGGAGTGACAGGCTCTTCCACAGGTGCTGCAGAGAAATTTGTTTGTTGGGGCTGTTGCACAGTTGGCTCTACCCTTGCGCCTCTGTCTTTTTTCCTGCCAACTACTAAGTCTCTTCGACTCGCCACAATTTAGCCCTGTCTTTATGGCTGCCCGCCAGCTCTGGCGAATGCTGGCAACTGACTCCCACGACTTGTGATCAATGTCACACGATTTCATGTCGCGTTTGCAGACGTCTTTATAACGGAGACATGGACGGCCGGTGGGTCTGATACCAGTGGCGAGCTCGCTGTACAATGTGTCTTTGGGGATCCTGCCATCTTCCATGCGGCTCACATGGCCAAGCCATCTCAAGCGCCGCTGACTCAGTAGTGTGTATAAGCTGGGGGTGTTGGCCGCTTCAAGGACTTCTGTGTTGGAGATATAGTCCTGCCACCTGATGCCAAGTATTCTCCGAAAGCAGCGAAGATGGAATGAATTGAGACGTCGCTCTTGGCTGGCATACGTTGTCCAGGCCTCGCTGCCGTAGAGCAAGGTACTGAGGACACAGGCCTGATACACTCGGACTTTTGTGTTCCGTGTCAGTGCCATTTTCCCACACTCTCTTGGCCAGTCTGGACATAGCAGTGGAAGCCTTACCCATGCGCTTGTTGATTTCTGCATCTAGAGACAGGTTACTGGTGATAGTTGAGCCTAGGTAGGTGAACTCTTGAACCACTTCCAGAGCGTGGTCGCCAATATTGATGGATGGAGCATTTCTGACATCCTGCCCCATGATGTTCGTTTTCTTGAGGCTGATGGTTAGGCCAAATTCATTGCAGGCAGACGCAAACCTGTCGATGAGACTCTGCAGGCATTCTTCAGTGTGAGATGTTAAAGCAGCATCGTCAGCAAAGAGGAGTTCTCTGATGAGGACTTTCCGTACTTTGGACTTCGCTCTTAGACGGGCAAGGTTGAACAACCTGCCCCCTGATCTTGTGTGGAGGAAAATTCCTTCTTCAGAGGATTTGAACGCATGTGAAAGCAGCAGGGAGAAGAAAATCCCAAAAAGTGTGGGTGCGAGAACACAGCCCTGTTTCACACCACTCAGGATAGGAAAGGGCTCTGATGAGGAGCCACCATGTTGAATTGTGCCTTTCATATTGTCATGGAATGAGGTGATGATACTTAGTAGCTTTGGTGGACATCCGATCTTTTCTAGTAGTCTGAAGAGACCACGTCTGCTGACTAGGTCAAAGGCTTTGGTGAGATCAATGAAAGCAATGTAGAGGGGCATCTGTTGTTCACGGCATTTCTCCTGTATCTGACGAAGGGAGAACAGCATGTCAATAGTCGATCTCTCTGCACGAAAGCCACACTGTGCCTCAGGGTAGACGCGCTCGGCCAGCTTCTGGAGCCTGTTCAGAGCGACTCGAGCAAAGACTTTCCCCACTATGCTGAGCAGGGAGATTCCACGGTAGTTGTTGCAGTCACCGCGGTCACCTTTGTTTTTATAGAGGGTGATGATGTTGGCATCGCGCATGTCCTGGGGTACTGCTCCCTCGTCCCAGCACAGGCATAGCAGTTCATGTAGTGCTGAAAGTATAGCAGGCTTGGCACTCTTGATTATTTCAGGGGTAATGCTGTCCTTCCCAGGGGCTTTTCCGCTGGCTAGGGAATCAATGGCATCACTGAGTTCCGATTTGGTTGGCTGTATGTCCAGCTCATCCATGACTGGTAGAGGCTGGGCTGCATTGAGGGCAGTCTCAGTGACAGCATTCTCCCTGGAGTACAGTTCTAGGTAGTGCTCAACCCAGCGGTCCATCTGTTTGCGTTGGTCAGTGATTATGTCCCCCGATATTACCACCTGTGTATTAGTGATGACATCTAATTTAACAATTAACTGGAATATTATCCCCTATGTATTAGTGATGACATCTAATTTAACAATTCGCTTAAATATTATCAACTGTGTATTAGTGATGACATCTAATTTAACAATTAACTGGAATATTATCCCCTGTGTATTAGTGATGACATTTAATTTAACAATTAACTGGAATATTATCCCATTTGTATTAGTGATGACATCTAATTTAACCATAAAATGCAATATTATCCCCTGTGTATTAGTGATGACATCAAATTTAACAATTAACTGGAATATTTTCACCTGTGTATTCGTGATGACATCTACTTTAACAATTAACTGGAATATTATCACCTGTGTATTAGTGATGACATCTAATTTAACAATTAACTGGAATATTATCACCTGTGTATTAGTGATGAAATCTAATTTAACCATTAACTGGAATATTACCCCCTGTGTTTTAGTGATGACATCTAATTTAACAATTAACTGGAATATTATCACCTGTGTATTAGTGATGAAATCTAATTTCACAAATAACTGGAATATTATGCCCTGTGCATTCGTGAAAACATCTAATTTAACAATTAACTGGAATATTATCGCCTGTGTATTAGTGATGACATCTAATTTAACAATTAACTGGAATATTATCCCCTGTGTATTAGTGATGACATCTAATTTAACAATTAACCAGAATATTATCAACTGTGTATTAGAGATGACATCCAATTTAACAATTAACTGGAATATTCTCCCCTGTGTATTAGTGATGACATCTAATTTAACAATTAACTGGAATATTATCCCCTGTGTATTAGTGATGACAACTAATTTAACAATTAACTGGAATATTATCACCTGTGTATTAGTGATGACATCTAATTTAACAATTAACTTAAATATTATCTCCTGTGTATTAGTGATGACATCTAATTTAACAATTAACTTAAATATTATCACCTGTGTATTAGTGATGACATCTAATTTAACAATTCGCTTAAATATTATCACCTGTGTATTAGTGATGACATCCAACTTAACAATTAACTAGAATATTATCCCCTGTGTATTAGTGATAATATCTAATTTAACAATTAACCAGAATATTATCACCTGTGTATTAGTGATGACATCTAATTTAACAATTAACTGGAATAGTATCCCCTGTGTATTAGTGATGACATCTAATTTAATAATTAATTTAAATATTATCCCCTGTGTATTAGTGATGACATCTAATTTAACAATTAACTGGAATATTATCACCTGTGTATTTGTGATGACATCTAATTTAACAATTCACTTAAATATTATCACCTGTGTATTAGTGATGACATCTAAATTAGCAATTAACTGGAATATTATCACCTGTGTATTAGTGATGACATCTAATTTAACAATTAACTGGAATATTATCACCTGTGTATTAGTGATGACATCCAATTTAACAATTCTCTTAAATATTATCACCTGTGTATTAGTGATGATATCTAATTTAACAATTCAATTAAATATTATCACCTGTGTATTAGTGATGACATCTAATTTAACAATTAACTGGAATATTATCACTTGTGTATTAGTGATGACATCTAATTTAACAATTAACTGGAATATTATCACCTGTGTATTAGTGATGACATCGAATTTAACAATTAACTGGAATATTATCCCCCGTGTATTAGTGATGACATCTAATTTAACAATTAACTGGAATGTTATCACCTGTGTATTAGTGATGACATCTAATTTAACAAATAACTGGAATATTATGCCCTGTGTATTAGTGATGACATCTAATTTAACATTTAACTGGAATATTATCCCCTGTGTATTAGTGATGACATCTAATTGAACAATTAACTGGAATATTTTCACCTCTGTATTAGTGATGACATCTACTTTAAGAATTAACTGGAATATTATCCCCTGTGTATTAGTTCTTTCTTCTTTGGGCCTCCTTATCTCGAGAGACAATGGATACGCGCCTGGAGGTGGTCAGTGGTTTGTGAAGCAGCGCCTGGAGTGGCTCTCAAGGCCAATTCTGGAGTGACAGGCTCTTCCACAGGTGCTGCAGAGAAATTTGTTTGTTGGGGCTGTTGCACAGTTGGCTCTCCCCTTGCGCCTCTGTCTTTTTTCCTGCCAACTACTAAGTCTCTTCGACTCGCCACAATTTAGCCCTGTCTTTATGGCTGCCCGCCAGCTCTGGCGAATGCTGGCAACTGACTCCCACGACTTGTGATCAATGTCACACGATTTCATGTCGCGTTTGCAGACGTCTTTATAACGGAGACATGGACGGCCGGTGGGTCTGATACCAGTGGCGAGCTCGCTGTACAATGTGTCTTTGGGGATCCTGCCATCTTCCATGCGGCTCACATGGCCAAGCCATCTCAAGCGCCGCTGACTCAGTAGTGTGTATAAGCTGGGGGTGTTGGCCGCTTCAAGGACTTCTGTGTTGGAGATATAGTCCTGCCACCTGATGCCAAGTATTCTCCGAAGGCAGCGAAGATGGAATGAATTGAGACGTCGCTCTTGGCTGGCATACGTTGTCCAGGCCTCGCTGCCATAGAGCAAGGTACTGAGGACACAGGCCTGATACACTCGGACTTTTGTGTTCCGTGTCAGTGCGCCATTTTCCCACACTCTATTGGCCAGTCTGGACATAGCAGTGGAAGCCTTACCCATGCGCTTGTTGATTTCTGCATCTAGAGACAGGTTACTGGTGATAGTTGAGCCTAGGTAGGTGAACTCTTGAACCACTTCCAGAGCGTGGTCGCCAATATTGATGGATGGAGCATTTCTGACATCCTGCCCCATGATGTTCGTTTTCTTGAGGCTGATGGTTAGGCCAAATTCATTGCAGGCAGACGCAAACCTGTCGATGAGACTCTGCAGGCATTCTTCAGTGTGAGATGTTAAAGCAGCATCGTCAGCAAAGAGGAGTTCTCTGATGAGGACTTTCCGTACTTTGGACTTCGCTCTTAGACGGGCAAGGTTGAACAACCTGCCCCCTGATCTTGTGTGGAGGAAAATTCCTTCTTCAGAGGATTTGAACGCATGTGAAAGCAGCAGGGAGAAGAAAATCCCAAAAAGTGTGGGTGCGAGAACACAGCCCTGTTTCACACCACTCAGGATAGGAAAGGGCTCTGATGAGGAGCCACCATGTTGAATTGTGCCTTTCATATTGTCATGGAATGAGGTGATGATACTTAGTAGCTTTGGTGGACATCCGATCTTTTCTAGTAGTCTGAAGAGACCACGTCTGCTGACGAGGTCAAAGGCTTTGGTGAGATCAATGAAAGCAATGTAGAGGGGCATCTGTTGTTCACGGCATTTCTCCTGTATCTGACGAAGGGAGAACAGCATGTCAATAGTCGATCTCTCTGCACGAAAGCCACACTGTGCCTCAGGGTAGACGCGCTTGGCCAGCTTCTGGAGCCTGTTCAGAGCGACTCGAGCAAAGACTTTCCCCACTATGCTGAGCAGGGAGATTCCACGGTAGTTGTTGCAGTCACCGCGGTCACCTTTGTTTTTATAGAGGGTGATGATGTTGGCATCGCGCATGTCCTGGGGTACTGCTCCCTCGTCCCAGCACAGGCATAGCAGTTCATGTAGTGCTGAAAGTATAGCAGGCTTGGCACTCTTGATTATTTCAGGGGTAATGCTGTCCTTCCCAACGGGCTTTTCCGCTGGCTAGGGAATCAATGGCATCACTGAGTTCCGATTTGGTTGGCTGTATGTCCAGCTCATCCATGACTGGTAGAGGCTGGGCTGCATTGAGGGCAGTCTCAGTGACAGCATTCTCCCTGGAGTACAGTTCTAGGTAGTGCTCAACCCAGCGGTCCATCTGTTTGCGTTGGTCAGTGATTATGTCCCCCGATATTACCACCTGTGCATTAGTGATGACATCCAATTTAACAATTAACTGGAATATTATCCCCTATGTATTAGTGATGACATCTAATTTAACAATTCGCTTAAATATTATCAACTGTGTATTAGTGATGACATCTAATTTAACAATTAACTGGAATATTATCACCTGTGCATTAGTGATGACATCTAATTTAACAATTAACTGGAATATTATCCCCTGTGTATTAGTGATGACATTTAATTTAACAATTAACTGGAATATTATCCCATTTGTATTAGTGATGACATCTAATTTAACCATAAAATGGAATATTATCCCCTGTGTATTAGTGATGACATCTAATTTAACAATTAACTGGAATATTTTCACCTGTGTATTAGTGATGACATCTACTTTAACAATTAACTGGAATATTATCCCCTGTGTATTAGTGATGACATCTAATTTAACAATTAACTGGAATATTTTCACCTGTGTATTCGTGATGACATCTAATTTAACAATTAACTGGAATATTATCACCTGTGTATTAGTGATGATATCTAATTTAACAATTAACTGGAATATTATCACCTGTGTATTAGTGATGACATCTACTTTAACAATTAACTGGAATATTATCCCCTGTGTATTAGTGATGACATCTACTTTAACAATTAACTGGAATATTATCCCCTGTGCATTAGTGATGACATCTAATTTAACAATTCGCTTAAATATTATCACCTGTGTATTAGTGATGACATGTAATTTAACAATTAACTGAAATATTATGCCCTGTGTATTAGTGATGACATTTAATTTAACAATTAACTGGAATATTATCCCCTGTGTATTAGTGATGACATCTAATTTAACAATTAACTTAAATATAATCCCCTCTGTATTAGTGATGACATCTAATTTAACAATTTACTGGAATATTATACCCTGTGTATTAGTGATGACATCTAATATAACAATTAAATTAAATATTATCCCCTGAGTATTAGTGATGACATCGAATTTAACAATTAAGTGGAATATTATCCCCTGTGTATTAATGATGACATCTAATTTAACAATTAACTTAAATATTATCCCCTGTGTATTAGTGATGACATCTAATTTAACAGTTAACTTAAATATTATCCCCTGTGCATTAGTGATGACAGCTAACTTAACAATTAACTTAAATATTATCCCTTATGTATTAGTGATGACATCTATTTAAAAAATTAACTGGAATATTATCCCCTGTGTATCTGTGATGACATCTAATTGAACAATTAATTTAAATATTATCCCCTGTGTATTAGTGAAAACATCTAATTTAACAATTAACTGGAATATCATCAACTGTGTATTAGTGATGACATATAATTTAACAATTAACTAGAATATTATCCCCTGTGCATTAGTGATGACATCTAATATAACAATTAATTTAAATATTATCCCCTGTGTATTAGTGATGACATCTAATTTAACAATTAACTGGAATATTATCCCCTGTGTATTCGTGATGACATCAAATTTAACTATTAACCGGAATATTATCCCCTATGTATTAAGGATGACATCTAATTTAACAATTAACTGGAATATTATCACCTGTGTATTAGTGATAACATCTAATTTAATAATTAAACAGAATATTATCACCTGTGTATTAGTGATGACATCTAAATTAACAATTAACTGGAATATTATCACCTGTGTATTAGTGAAGACATTCAATTTAACAATTAAATGTAATATTATCACCTGTGTGTTAGTGATGACATCTGATTTAGCAATTAACTGGAATATTATCCCCTGTGTATTAGTGATGAAATCTAATTTAACAATTAACCTGAATATTATCCCCTGTGTATTCGAGATGACATCTAATTTAACAATTAACTGGAATATTATCCCCTGTTTATTAGAGATGACATCTAATTTAACAATTAACTGTAATATTCAGCCCTGTCTATTAGTGATGACATCTAATTTAACAATTCACTTAAATATTATCAAAAGTGTATTAGTGATGACATCTAATTTAACAATTAACTTGAATATTATCCCCTGTGTATTAGTGATGACATCTAATTTAACAATTAACTGGAATATTATCCCTTGTGTATTAGTGATGACATCTAATTTAACAATTAACTGGAATATTATCCCCTGTGTATTAGTGATGACATCTAATTTACCAATTAACTGGAATATTATCCCCTGCGTATTGGTGATGACATCTAATTTAACAATTAACTGGAATATTATCACCTGTGTATCAGTGATGACATCTAATTTAACAATTAACTTAAATATTATCACCTGTGTATTAGTGATGACATCTAATTTAACAATTAACTGGAATATTACCACCTGTGTATTAGTGATGACATCTAATTTAACAATTAACTTAAATATTATCCCCTGTGTATTAGTGATGACATCTAATTTAACAATAAACTTAAATATTATCCCCTGTGTATTAGTGATGACATCTAATTTAACAATTAACTGGAATATTATCCCCTGTGCATTAGCGACGACATTCAATTTAACAATTAACGTAAATATTATCCCCTGTGTATTCGTGATGACATCTAACTTAACAATTAACTTAAATATTATCCCTTGTGTATTAGTGACGACATCTATTTAAAAAAATTAACAGGAATATTATCCCCTGTGAATTTGTGATGACATCTAACTTAACAATTAATTTAAATATCATCCCCTGTGTCTTAGTGATGACATCTATTTAAAAAATTAAAAGGAATATTATCCCCTGTGTATTAGCAATGACATCTAATTTAACAATTAATTTAAATATCATCCCCTGTGTATTAGTGATGACATCTAACTGAACAATTAACTTAAATGTTATCCCTTGTGTATTAGTGATGACATATATTTAAAAAATAAACAGTAATATTATCCCCTGTGTATTAGTGATGTCATCTAATTTAACAATTAACTAGAATATTATCCCCTGTGTATTAGTGATGACATCTAATTTAACAATTAACTGGAATATTATCCCCTGTGTATTAGTGATGATATCTAATTTAATAATTAACTGGAGTATTATCACCTGTGTATTAGTGATGTCATCTAATTTAACAATTAACTAGAATATTATCCCATGTGTATTAGTGATGACATCTAATTTAACAATTTACTGGAATATTATCCCCTGTGTATTCGGGATGACATCTAATTTAACAATTAACTGGAATATTATCCCCTGTGTATTAGTGATGACATCTAATTTAACAATTAACCGGAATATTATCCCCTATGTATTGGTGATGACATCTAATTTAACATTTAACTGGAATATTATCACCTGTGTATTAGTGATGACATCTAATTTAACAATTAACTGGAATATTATCACCTGTCTATTAGTGATGACATCTAATTTAAAAATTAACTGGAATATTATCCCCTGTGTATTAGTGATGACATCTAATTTAACAATTCACTTAAATATTATCAAAAGTGTATGAGTGATGACATCTAATTTAACAATTAACTTGAATATTATCCCCTGTGTATTAGTGATGACATCTAATTTAACAATTAACTGGAATATTATCACCTGTGTATTAGTGATGATATCTAATTTAATAATTAACTGGAGTATTATCACCTGTGTATTAGTGATGTCATCTAATTTAACAATTAACTAGAATATTATCCCCTGTGTATTAGTGATGATATCTAATTTAATGATTAACTGGAATATTATCACCTGTGTATTAGTGATGACATCTAATTTAACAATTAACTGGAATATTATCACCTGTGTATTAGTGATGATATCTAATTTAATAATTAACTGGAATATTATCACCTGTGTATTAGTGATGTCATCTAATTTAACAATTAAGTGGAATATTATCACCTGTGTATTAGTGATGATATCTAATTTAACAATTAACTGGAATATTATCCCCTGTGTATTATTGATGAAATCTAATTTAACAATTAACCTGAATATTATCCCCTGTGTATTCGAGATGACATCTAATTTAACAATTAACTGGAATATTATCCCCTGTTTATTAGAGATGACATCTAATTTAACAATTCACTTAAATATTATCACCTGTGTATTAGTGATGACATCGAATTTAACAATTAACTTGAATATTATCCCCTGTGTATTAGTGATGACATCGAATTTAACAATAAACTTAAATATTATCCCCTGTGTATTAGTGATGACATCTAATTTAACAATTAACTGGAATATTATCCCCTGTGCATTAGCGACGACATTCAATTTAACAATTAACGTAAATATTATCCCCTGTGTATTCGTGATGACATCTAACTTAACAATTAACTTAAATATTATCCCTTGTGTATTAGTGACGACATCTATTTAAAAAAATTAACAGGAATATTATCCCCTGTGAATTTGTGATGACATCTAACTTAACAATTAATTTAAATATCATCCCCTGTGTCTTAGTGATGACATCTATTTAAAAAATTAAAAGGAATATTATCCCCTGTGTATTAGCAATGACATCTAATTTAACAATTAATTTAAATATCATCCCCTGTGTATTAGTGATGACATCTAACTGAACAATTAACTTAAATGTTATCCCTTGTGTATTAGTGATGACATATATTTAAAAAATAAACAGTAATATTATCCCCTGTGTATTAGTGATGTCATCTAATTTAACAATTAACTAGAATATTATCCCCTGTGTATTAGTGATGACATCTAATTTAACAATTAACTGGAATATTATCCCCTGTGTATTAGTGATGATATCTAATTTAATAATTAACTGGAGTATTATCACCTGTGTATTAGTGATGTCATCTAATTTAACAATTAACTAGAATATTATCCCATGTGTATTAGTGATGACATCTAATTTAACAATTTACTGGAATATTATCCCCTGTGTATTCGGGATGACATCTAATTTAACAATTAACTGGAATATTATCCCCTGTGTATTAGTGATGACATCTAATTTAACAATTAACCGGAATATTATCCCCTATGTATTGGTGATGACATCTAATTTAACATTTAACTGGAATATTATCACCTGTGTATTAGTGATGACATCTAATTTAACAATTAACTGGAATATTATCACCTGTCTATTAGTGATGACATCTAATTTAAAAATTAACTGGAATATTATCCCCTGTGTATTAGTGATGACATCTAATTTAACAATTCACTTAAATATTATCAAAAGTGTATGAGTGATGACATCTAATTTAACAATTAACTTGAATATTATCCCCTGTGTATTAGTGATGACATCTAATTTAACAATTAACTGGAATATTATCACCTGTGTATTAGTGATGATATCTAATTTAATAATTAACTGGAGTATTATCACCTGTGTATTAGTGATGTCATCTAATTTAACAATTAACTAGAATATTATCCCCTGTGTATTAGTGATGATATCTAATTTAATGATTAACTGGAATATTATCACCTGTGTATTAGTGATGACATCTAATTTAACAATTAACTGGAATATTATCACCTGTGTATTAGTGATGATATCTAATTTAATAATTAACTGGAATATTATCACCTGTGTATTAGTGATGTCATCTAATTTAACAATTAAGTGGAATATTATCACCTGTGTATTAGTGATGATATCTAATTTAACAATTAACTGGAATATTATCCCCTGTGTATTATTGATGAAATCTAATTTAACAATTAACCTGAATATTATCCCCTGTGTATTCGAGATGACATCTAATTTAACAATTAACTGGAATATTATCCCCTGTTTATTAGAGATGACATCTAATTTAACAATTCACTTAAATATTATCACCTGTGTATTAGTGATGACATCGAATTTAACAATTAACTTGAATATTATCCCCTGTGTATTAGTGATGACATCTAATTTAACAATTAACCAGAATATTATCACCTGTGTATTCGTGATGACATCTAATTTAACAATTAACTGGAATATTATCCCCTGTGTATTAGTGATGACATCTAATTTAACAATTAACTGGAATATTATCCCCTGTGTATTAGTGATGACATCTAATTTAACAATTAACTGGAATATTATCCCCTGTGTATTGGTGATGACATCTAATTTAACATTTAACTGGAATATTATCACCTGTGTATTAGTGCTGACATCTAATTTAAAAATTAACTGGAATATTATCCCCTGTGTATTAGTGATGACATCTAATTTAACAATTAACTGTAATATTCTGCCCTGTGTATTAGTGATGACATCTAATTTAACAATTCACTTAAATATTATCAAAAGTGTATTAGTGATGACATCTAATTTAACAATTAACTTGAATATTATCCCCTGTGTATTAGTGATGACATCTAATTTAACAATTAACTGGAATATTATCCCCTGTGTATTAGTGATGACATCTAATTTAACAATTAACTGGAATATTATACCCTGTGTATTAGTGATGACATCTAATTTACCAATTAACTGGAATATTATCCCCTGTGCATTGGTGATGACATCTAATTTAACAATTAACTGGAATATTATCACCTGTGTATTAGTGATGACATCTAATTTAACAATT
Source organism: Heterodontus francisci (assembly GCF_036365525.1). Lineage (NCBI taxonomy): Eukaryota > Metazoa > Chordata > Chondrichthyes > Heterodontiformes > Heterodontidae > Heterodontus > Heterodontus francisci. The sequence goes on along the minus strand of NW_027140493.1, from coordinate 861,537 downwards.
AACTGGAATATTATCACCTGTGTATTAGTGATGACATCTAATTTAAAAATTAACTGGAATATTATCCCCTGTGTATTACTGATGACATCAATTTTAACAATTAACTTAAATATTATCACCTGTGTATTAGTGATGACATCTAATTTAACAATTAACTGGAATATTATCACCTGTGTATTAGTGATGACATCTAATTTAACAATTAACTTAAATATTATCCCCTGTGTATTAGTCTTGACATCTAACTTAACAATTAACTGGAATATTATCACCTGTGTATTAGTGATGACATCTAATTTAACAATTAACTTAAATATTATCCCCTGTGTATTAGTGATGACATCTAATTTAACAATAAACTTAAATATTATCCCCTGTGTATTAGTGATGACATCTAATTTAACAATTAACTGGAATATTATCCCCTGTGTATTAATGATGACATCTAATTTAACAATTAACTTAAATATTATCCCCTGTGTATTATTGATGACATCTAATTTAACAATTAACTTAAATATTATCCCCTGTGCATTAGCGACGACATCTAATTTAACAATTAACTTAAATATTATCCCTTGTGTATTAGTGACGACATCTATTTAAAAAATTAAAAGGAATATTATCCCCTGTGTATTAGCGATGACATCTAATTTAACAATTAATTTAAATATCATCCCTTGTGTATTAGTGATGACATCTAACTGAAAAATTAACTTAAATATTATCCCTTGTGTATTAGTGATGACATCTATTTAAAAAATAAACAGTAATATTATCACCTGTGTATTAGTGATACCATCTAATTTAACAATTAACTGCAATATTATCAACTGTGTATTAGTGATGACATCTAATATAACAAGTAACTTAAGTATTATCCCCTGTGTATTAGTGATGTCATCTAATTTAACAATTAACTAGAATATTATCCCCTGTGTATTAGTGATGACATCTAATTTAACAATTAACTGGAATATTATCACCTGTCTATTAGTGATGATATCTAATTTAATAATTAACTGGAATATTATCACCTGTGTATTAGTGATGTCATCTAATTTAACAATTAACTAGAATATTATCCCCTGTGTATTAGTGATGATATCTAAATTAATGATTAACTGGAATATTATCACCTGTGTATTAGTGATGACATCTAATTTAACAATTAACTGGAATATTATCACCTGTGTATTAGTGATGATATCTAATTTAATTAATAACTGGAATATTATCACCTGTGTATTAGTGATGTCATCTAATTTAACAATTAACTGGAATATTATCACCTGTGTATTAGTGATGATATCTAATTTAACAATTAACTGGAATATTATCACCTGTGTATTACTGAAGACATTCAATTTAACAATTAAATGTAATATTATCACCTGTGTATTAGTGATGACATCTAATTTAGCAATTAACTGGAATATTATCCCCTGTGTATTATTGATGAAATCTAATTTAACAATTAACCTGAATATTATCCCCTGTGTATTCGAGATGACATCTAATTTAACAATTAACTGGAATATTATCCCCTGTTTATTAGAGATGACATCGAACTTAACAATTAACTGTAATATTCCGCCCTGTGTATTAGTGATGACATCTAATTTAACAATTCACTTAAATATTATCACCTGTGTATTAGTGATGACATCTAATTTAACAATTAACTGGAATATTATCACCTGTGTATTAGCGATGACATCTAATTTAAAAATTAACTGGAATATTATCCCCTGTGTATTAGTGATGACATCTAATTTAACAATTAACTGTAATATTCTGCCCTGTGTATTAGTGATGACATCTAATTTAACAATTAACTGGAATATTATCCCCTGTGTATTAGTGATGACATCCAATTTTCCAATTAACTGGAATATTATCCCCTGTGTATTGGTGATGACATCTAATTTAACAATTAACTGGAATATTATCACCTGTGTATTAGTGATGACATCTAATTTAACAATTAACTGGAATATTATCCCCTGTGTATTAGCGATGACATCTAATTCAACAATTAACTGGAATATTATCACCTGTGTATTAGTGATGACATCTAATTTAACAATTCACTGGAATATTATCACCTGTGTATTAGTGATGATATCTAATTTAACAATTAACTGGAATATTATCCCCTGTGTATTCGTGATGACATCTAATTTAACAATTAACTGGAATATTATCCCCTGTGTATTAGTGATGTCATCTAATTTAACAATTAACTGGAATATTATCACCTGTGTATAAGTGATGACATCTAATTTAACAATTCACTGGAATATTATCACCTGTGTATTAGTGATGACATCTAAATTAGCAATTAACTGGAATATTATCCCCTGTGTATTAGTGATGACATCTAATTTAACAATTAACTGGAATATTATCCCCTGTGTATTAGTGATGACATCTAATTTACCAATTAACTGGAATATTATCCCCTGTGTATTGGTGATGACATCTAATTTAACATTTAACTGGAATATTATCACCTGTGTATTAGTGATGACATCTAATTTAACAATTAACTGGAATATTATCACCTGTGTATTAGTGATGACATCTAATTTAAAAATTAACTGGAATATTATCCCCTGTGTATTAGTGATGACATCTAATTTAACAATTAACTGTAATATTCTGCCCTGTGTATTAGTGATGACATCTAATTTAACAATTCACTTAAATATTATCAAAAGTGTATTAGTGATGTCATCTAATTTAACAATTAACTGGAATATTATCCCCTGTGTATTAGTGATGACATCTAATTTAACAATTAACTGGAATATTATCCCCTGTGTATTAGTGATGACATCTAATTTAACAATTAACTGGAATATTATCCCCTGTGTATTAGTGATGACATCTAATTTAACAATTAACTGGAATATTATCCCCTGTGTATTAGTGATGACATCCAATTTTCCAATTAACTGGAATATTATCCCCTGTGTATTGGTGATGACATCTAATTTAACAATTAACTGGAATATTATCACCTGTGTATTAGTGATGACATCTAATTTAAAAATTAACTGGAATATTATCCCCTGTGTATTAGTGATGACATCTAATTTAACAATTAACTGGAATATTATCCCCTGTGTATTGGTGATGACATCTAATTTAACAATTAACTGGAATATTATCACCTGTGTATTAGTGATGACATCTAATTTAACAATTAACTGGAATATTATCACCTGTGTATTAGTGATGACATCTAATTTAAAAATTAACTGGAATATTATCCCCTGTGTATTAGTGATGACATCTAATTTAACAATTAACTGGAATATTATCCCCTGTGTATTAGTGATGACATCTAATTTACCAATTAACAGGAATATTATCCCCTGTGTATTAGTGATGACATCTAATTTAACAATTAACAGGAATATTATCCCCTGTGTATTAGTGATGACATATAATTTAACAATTAACTAGAATATTATCCCCTGTGCATTAGTGATGACATCTCGTATAACAATTAATTTAAATATTATCACCTGTGTATTAGTGATCACATCTAATTTAACAATTAACGGGAATATTATCCCCTGTGTATTAGTGATGATATCTAATTGAACAATTAACTGGAATATTATCCGCTGTGTATTTGTGATGACATCTAGTTTAACAATTAACTGGAATATTATCCCCTGTGTATTAGTGATGACATCTAATTTAACAATTAACTGGAATATTATCCCCTGTGTATTCGTGATGACATCTAATTTACCAATTAACTGGAATATTATCCCCTGTGTATTAGTGATGACATCTAAATTAATAATTAACTGGAATATTATCCCCTGTGTATTAGTGATGACATCTAATTTAACAATTAACTGGAATATTATCCCCTCTGTATTCGTGATGACATCAAATTTAACTATTAACCGGAATATTATCCCCTATGTATTAAGGATGACATCTAATTTAACAATTAACTGGAATATTATCACCTGTGTATTAGTGATGACATCTAATTTAATAATTAACCAGAATATTATCACCTGTGTATTAGTGATGACATCTAAATTAACAATTAACTGGAATATTATCACCTGTGTATTAGTGAAGACATTCAATTTAACAATTAAATGTAATATTATCACCTGTGTGTTAGTGATGACATCTGATTTAGCAATTAACTGGAATATTATCCCCTGTGTATTAGTGATGAAATCTAATTGAACAATTAACCTGAATATTATCCCCTGTGTATTCGAGATGACATCTAATTTAACAATTAACTGGAATATTATCCCCTGTGTATTAGTGATGACATCTAATTTAACAATTAACTGGAATATTATCCCCTGTGTATTAGTGATGACATCTAATTTAACAATTAACTGGAATATTATCCCCTGTGTATTAGTGATGACATCTAATTTACCAATTAACTGGAATATTATCCCCTGTGTATTAGTGATGACATCTAATTTAACAATTAACTGGAATATTATCCCCTGTGTATTAGTGATGACATCTAATTTAACAATTAACTGGAATATTATCCCCTGTGTATTAGTGATGACATCTAATTTACCAATTAACTGGAATATTATCCCCTGTGTATTAGTGATGACATCTAATTTAACAATTCACTTAAATATTATCAAAAGTGTATTAGTGATGACATCTAATTTAACAATTAACTTGAATATTATCCCCTGTGTATTAGTGATGACATCTAATTTAACAATTAACTGGAATATTATCCCCTGTGTATTAGTGATGTCATCTAATTTAACAATTAACTTAAATATTATCCCTTGTGTATTAGTGACGACATCTATTTAAAAAAATTAACATGAATATTATCCCCTGTGAATTTGTGATGACATCTAACTTAACAATTAATTTAAATATCATCCCCTGTGTCTTAGTGATGACATCTATTTAAAAAATTAAAAGGAATATTATCCCCTGTGTATTAGCGATGACATCTAATTTAACAATTAATTTAAATATCATCCCCTGTGTATTAGTGATGACATCTAACTGAACAATTAACTTAAATATTATCCCTTGTGTATTAGTGATGACATCTATTTAAAAAATAAACAGTAATATTATCACCTGTGTATTAGTGATACCATCTAATTTAACAATTAACTGCAATATTATCAACTGTGTATTAGTGATGACATCTAATATAACAATTAACTGGAATATTATCCCCTGTGTATTAGTGATGACATCTATTTAAAAAATTAAAAGGAATATTATCCCCTGTGTATTAGTGATGATATCTAATATAACAAGTAACTTAAGTATTATCCCCTGTGTATTAGTGATGACATCTAATTTACCAATTAACTGGAATATTATCCCCTGTGTATTAGTGATGACATCTAATTTACCAATTAACTGGAATATTATCCCCTGTGTATTAGTGATGACATCTAATTTAACAATTAACTGGAATATTATCCCCTGTGTATTAGTGATGACATCTAATTTAACAATTAACTGGAATATTATCCCCTGTGTATTAGTGATGACATCTAATTTACCAATTAACTGGAATATTATCCCCTGTGTATTGGTGATGACATCTAATTTAACATTTAACTGGAATATTATCACCTGTGTATTAGTGATGACATCTAATTTAACAATTAACTGGAATATTATCACCTGTGTATTAGTGATGACATCTAATTTAAAAATTAACTGGAATATTATCCCCTGTGTATTAGTGATGACATCTAATTTAACAATTAACTGTAATATTCTGCCCTGTGTATTAGTGATGACATCTAATTTAACAATTCACTTAAATATTATCAAAAGTGTATTAGTGATGTCATCTAATTTAACAATTAACTGGAATATTATCCCCTGTGTATTAGTGATGACATCTAATTTAACAATTAACTGGAATATTATCCCCTGTGTATTAGTGATGACATCTAATTTAACAATTAACTGGAATATTATCCCCTGTGTATTAGTGATGACATCTAATTTAACAATTAACTGGAATATTATCCCCTGTGTATTAGTGATGACATCCAATTTTCCAATTAACTGGAATATTATCCCCTGTGTATTGGTGATGACATCTAATTTAACAATTAACTGGAATATTATCACCTGTGTATTAGTGATGACATCTAATTTAAAAATTAACTGGAATATTATCCCCTGTGTATTAGTGATGACATCTAATTTAACAATTAACTGGAATATTATCCCCTGTGTATTGGTGATGACATCTAATTTAACAATTAACTGGAATATTATCACCTGTGTATTAGTGATGACATCTAATTTAACAATTAACTGGAATATTATCACCTGTGTATTAGTGATGACATCTAATTTAAAAATTAACTGGAATATTATCCCCTGTGTATTAGTGATGACATCTAATTTAACAATTAACTGGAATATTATCCCCTGTGTATTAGTGATGACATCTAATTTACCAATTAACAGGAATATTATCCCCTGTGTATTAGTGATGACATCTAATTTAACAATTAACAGGAATATTATCCCCTGTGTATTAGTGATGACATATAATTTAACAATTAACTAGAATATTATCCCCTGTGCATTAGTGATGACATCTCGTATAACAATTAATTTAAATATTATCACCTGTGTATTAGTGATCACATCTAATTTAACAATTAACGGGAATATTATCCCCTGTGTATTAGTGATGATATCTAATTGAACAATTAACTGGAATATTATCCGCTGTGTATTTGTGATGACATCTAGTTTAACAATTAACTGGAATATTATCCCCTGTGTATTAGTGATGACATCTAATTTAACAATTAACTGGAATATTATCCCCTGTGTATTCGTGATGACATCTAAATTAATAATTAACTGGAATATTATCCCCTGTGTATTAGTGATGACATCTAATTTAACAATTAACTGGAATAATATCCCCTCTGTATTCGTGATGACATCAAATTTAACTATTAACCGGAATATTATCCCCTATGTATTAAGGATGACATCTAATTTAACAATTAACTGGAATATTATCACCTGTGTATTAGTGATGACATCTAATTTAATAATTAACCAGAATATTATCACCTGTGTATTAGTGATGACATCTAAATTAACAATTAACTGGAATATTATCACCTGTGTATTAGTGAAGACATTCAATTTAACAATTAAATGTAATATTATCACCTGTGTGTTAGTGATGACATCTGATTTAGCAATTAACTGGAATATTATCCCCTGTGTATTAGTGATGAAATCTAATTGAACAATTAACCTGAATATTATCCCCTGTGTATTCGAGATGACATCTAATTTAACAATTAACTGGAATATTATCCCCTGTGTATTAGTGATGACATCTAATTTAACAATTAACTGGAATATTATCCCCTGTGTATTAGTGATGACATCTAATTTAACAATTAACTGGAATATTATCCCCTGTGTATTAGTGATGACATCTAATTTACCAATTAACTGGAATATTATCCCCTGTGTATTAGTGATGACATCTAATTTAACAATTAACTGGAATATTATCCCCTGTGTATTAGTGATGACATCTAATTTAACAATTAACTGGAATATTATCCCCTGTGTATTAGTGATGACATCTAATTTACCAATTAACTGGAATATTATCCCCTGTGTATTAGTGATGACATCTAATTTAACAATTCACTTAAATATTATCAAAAGTGTATTAGTGATGACATCTAATTTAACAATTAACTTGAATATTATCCCCTGTGTATTAGTGATGACATCTAATTTAACAATTAACTGGAATATTATCCCCTGTGTATTAGTGATGTCATCTAATTTAACAATTAACTTAAATATTATCCCTTGTGTATTAGTGACGACATCTATTTAAAAAAATTAACATGAATATTATCCCCTGTGAATTTGTGATGACATCTAACTTAACAATTAATTTAAATATCATCCCCTGTGTCTTAGTGATGACATCTATTTAAAAAATTAAAAGGAATATTATCCCCTGTGTATTAGCGATGACATCTAATTTAACAATTAATTTAAATATCATCCCCTGTGTATTAGTGATGACATCTAACTGAACAATTAACTTAAATATTATCCCTTGTGTATTAGTGATGACATCTATTTAAAAAATAAACAGTAATATTATCACCTGTGTATTAGTGATACCATCTAATTTAACAATTAACTGCAATATTATCAACTGTGTATTAGTGATGACATCTAATATAACAATTAACTGGAATATTATCCCCTGTGTATTAGTGATGACATCTATTTAAAAAATTAAAAGGAATATTATCCCCTGTGTATTAGTGATGATATCTAATATAACAAGTAACTTAAGTATTATCCCCTGTGTATTAGTGATGACATCTAATTTACCAATTAACTGGAATATTATCCCCTGTGTATTGGTGATGACATCTAATTTAACATTTAACTGGAATATTATCACCTGTGTATTAGTGATGACATCTAATTTAACAATTAACTGGAATATTATCCCCTGTGTATTAGTGATGACATCTAATTTACCAATTAACTGGAATATTATCCCCTGTGTATTGGTGATGACATCTAATTTAACAATTAACTGGAATATTATCACCTGTGTATTAGTGATGACATCTAATTTAACAATTAACTGGAATATTATCACCTGTGTATTAGTGATGACATCTAATTTAAAAATTAACTGGAATATTATACCCTGTGTATTACTGATGACATCAATTTTAACAATTAAATGTAATATTATCACCTGTGTATTAGTGATGACATCTAATTTAACAATTCACTGAAATATTATCACCTGTGTATTAGTGATGTCATCTAATTTAACAATTAACTGGAATATTATCCCCTGTGTATTAGTGATGACATCTAATTTAGCAATAAACTTAAATATTATCCCCTGTGTATTAGTGATGACAACTAATTTAACAATTAACTGGAATATTATCACCTGTGTATTAGTGATGATATCTAATTTAACAATTAACTGGAATATTATCACCTGTGTACTAGTGAAGACATTCAATTGAACAATTAAATGTAATATTATCACCTGTGTATTAGTGATGACATCTAATTTAGCAATTAACTGGAATATTATCCCCTGTGTATTATTGATGAAATCTAATTTAACAATTAACCTGAATATTATCCCCTGTGTATTCGAGATGACATCTAATTTAACAATTAACTGGAATATTATCCCCTGTTTATTAGAGATGACATCTAATTTAACTAAAAACTGTAATATTCCACCCTGTGTATTAGTGATGACATCTAATTTAACAATTCACTTAAATATTATCACCTGTGTATTAGTGATGACATCTAATTTAACAATTAACTTGAATATTATCCCCTGTGTATTAGTGATGACATCTAATTTAACAATTAACTGGAATATTATCCCCCGTGTATTCGTGATGACATCTAATTTAACAATTAACTGGAATATTATCCCCTGTGTATTAGTGATGACATCTAATTTACCAATTAACTGGAATATTATCCCCTGTGTATTGGTGATGACATCTAATTTAACATTTAACTGGAATATTATGACCTGTGTATTAGTGATGACATCTAATTTAACAATTAACTTAAATATTATCCCCTGTGTATTAGTGATGACATCTAATTTAACAATTAACTGGAATATTATCCCCTGTGTATTAATGATGACATCTAATTTAACAATTAACTTAAATATTATCCCCTGTGCATTAGCGACGACATCTAATTTAACAATTAACGTAAATATTATCCCCTGTGTATTCGTGATGACATCTAACTTAACAATTAACTTAAATATTATCCCTTGTGTATTAGTGACGACATCTATTTAAAAAAATTAACATGAATATTATCCCCTGTGAATTTGTGATGACATCTAACTTAACAATTAACTGGAATATTATCCCCTGTGTATTAGTGATGACATCTAATTTAACAATTAACTGGAATATTATCCCCTGTGTATTAGTGATGACATCTAATTTACCAATTAACCAGAATATTATCCCCTGTGTATTAGTGATGACATCTAATTTAACAATTAACTGGAATATTATCACCTGTGTATTCGTGATGACATCTAATATAACAAGTAACTTAAGTATTATCCCCTGTGTATTAGTGATGTCATCTAATTTAACAATTAACTAGAATATTATCCCCTGTGTATTCGTGATGACATCTAACTTAACAATTAACTGGAATATTATCACCTGTGTATTAGTGATGATATCTAATTTAATCATTAACTGGAATATTATCACCTGTGTATTAGTGATGTCATCTAATTTAACAATTAACTAGAATATTATCTCCTGTGTATTAGTGATGATATCTAATTTAATGATTAACTGGAATATTATCACCTGTGTATTAGTGATGACATCTAATTTAACAATTAACTGGAATATTATCACCTGTGTATTAGTGATGATATCTAATTTAATAATTAACTGGAATATTATCACCTGTGTATTAGTGATGTCATCTAATTTAACAATTAACTGGAATATTATCACCTGTGTATGAGTGATGATATCTAATTTAACAATTAACTGGAATATTATCCCCTGTGTATTATTGATGAAATCTAATTTAACAATTAACCTGAATATTATCCCCTGTGTATTCGAGATGACATCTAATTTAACAATTAACTGGAATATTATCCCCTGTTTATTAGAGATGACATCTAATTTAACAATTAACTGTAATATTCCGCCCTGTGTATTAGTGATGACATCTAATTTAACAATTAACTGGAATATTATCCCCTGTGTATTAGTGATGACATCTAATTTACCAATTAACTGGAATATTATCCCGTGTATTGGTGATGACATCTAATTTAACATTTAACTGGAATATTATCACCTGTGTATTAGTGATGACATCTAATTTAACAATTATCTGGAATATTATCCCCTGTGTATTAGTGATGACATCTAATTTAACAATTAACTGTAATATTCTGCCCTATGTATTAGTGATGACATCTAATTTAACAATTCACTTAAATATTATCAAAAGTGGATTAGTGATGACATTTAATTTAACAATTAACTTGACTATTATCCCCTTTGTATTAGTGATGACATCTAATTTAACAATTAACTGGAATATTATCCCCTGTGTATTAGTGATGACATCTAATTTAACAATTAACTGGAATATTATCCCCTGTGTATTGGTGATGACATCTAATTGAACAATTCACTTAAATATTATCAAAAGTGTATTAGTGATGACATCTAATTTAACAATTAACTGGAATATTATCCCCTGTGTATTAGTGATGACATCTAATTTACCAATTAACTGGAATATTATCCCCTGTGTATTGGTGATGACATCTAATTTAACATTTAACTGGAATATTATCACCTGTGTATTAGTGATGACATCTAATTTAACAATTATCTGGAATATTCTGCCCTATGTATTAGTGATGACATCTAATTTAACAATTCACTTAAATATTATCAAAAGTGGATTAGTGATGACATTTAATTTAACAATTAACTTGACTATTATCCCCTTTGTATTAGTGATGACATCTAATTTAACAATTAACTGGAATATTATCCCCTGTGTATTAGTGATGACATCTAATTTAACAATTAACTGGAATATTATCCCCTGTGTATTGGTGATGACATCTAATTTAACAATTCACTTAAATATTATCAAAAGTGTATTAGTGATGACATCTAATTTAACAATTAACTTGAATATTATCCCCTGTGTATTAGTGATGACATCTAATTTAACAATTAACTGGAATATTATCACCTGTGTATTAGTGATGACATCTAATTTAACAATTAACTTGAATATTATCCCCTGTGTATTGGTGATGACATCTAATTTAACAATTAACTGGAATATTATCACCTGTGTATTAGTGATGACATCTAATTTAACAATTAACTGGAATATTATCACCTGTGTATTAGTGATGACATCTAATTTAAAAATTAACTGGAATATTATCCCCTGTGTATTAGTGATGACATCTAATTTAACTATTAACTGGAATATTATCCCCTGTGTATTAGTGATGACATCTAATTTACCAATTAACTGGAATATTATCCCCTGTGTATTGGTGATGACATCTAATTTAACAATTAACTGGACTATTATCACCTGTGTATTAGTGATGACATCTAATTTAAAAATTAACTGGAATATTATCCCCTGTGTATTAGTGATGACATCTAATTTAACAATTAACTGGAATATTATCCCCTGTTTATTAGAGATGACGTCTAATTTAACAATTAACTGTAATATTCTGCCCTGTGTATTAGTGATGACATCTAATTTAACAATTAACTTAAATATTATCCCCTGTGCATTAGCGACGACATCTAATTTAACAATTAACGTAAATATTATCCCCTGTGTATTCGTGATGACATCTAACTTAACAATTAACTTAAATATTATCCCTTGTGTATTAGTGACGACATCTATTTAAAAAAATTAACATGAATATTATCCCCTGTGAATTTGTGATGACATCTAACTTAACAATTAACTGGAATATTATCCCCTGTGTATTAGTGATGACATCTAATTTAACAATTAACTGGAATATTATCCCCTGTGTATTAGTGATGACATCTAATTTACCAATTAACCAGAATATTATCCCCTGTGTATTAGTGATGACATCTAATTTAACAATTAACTGGAATATTATCACCTGTGTATTCGTGATGACATCTAATATAACAAGTAACTTAAGTATTATCCCCTGTGTATTAGTGATGTCATCTAATTTAACAATTAACTAGAATATTATCCCCTGTGTATTCGTGATGACATCTAATTTAATCATTAACTGGAATATTATCACCTGTGTATTAGTGATGTCATCTAATTTAACAATTAACTAGAATATTATCTCCTGTGTATTAGTGATGATATCTAATTTAATGATTAACTGGAATATTATCACCTGTGTATTAGTGATGACATCTAATTTAACAATTAACTGGAATATTATCACCTGTGTATTAGTGATGATATCTAATTTAATAATTAACTGGAATATTATCACCTGTGTATTAGTGATGTCATCTAATTTAACAATTAACTGGAATATTATCACCTGTGTATGAGTGATGATATCTAATTTAACAATTAACTGGAATATTATCACCTGTGTATTAGTGAAGACATTCAATTTAACAATTAAATGTAATATTATCACCTGTGTATTAGTGATGACATCTAATTTAGCAATTAACTGGAATATTATCCCCTGTGTATTATTGATGAAATCTAATTTAACAATTAACCTGAATATTATCCCCTGTGTATTCGAGATGACATCTAATTTAACAATTAACTGGAATATTATCCCCTGTTTATTAGAGATGACATCTAATTTAACAATTAACTAATATTCCGCCCTGTGTATTAGTGATGACATCTAATTTAACAATTCACTTAAATATTATCACCTGTGTATTAGTGATGACATCTAATTTAACAATTAACTTGAATATTATCCCCTGTGTATTAGTGATGACATCTAATTTAACAATTAACTGGAATATTATCCCCTGTGTATTAGTGATGACATCTAATTTACCAATTAACTGGAATATTATCCCCTGTGTATTGGTGATGACATCTAATTTAACATTTAACTGGAATATTATCACCTGTGTATTAGTGATGACATCTAATTTAACAATTATCTGGAATATTATCCCCTGTGTATTAGTGATGACATCTAATTTAACAATTCACTTAAATATTATCAAAAGTGGATTAGTGATGACATTTAATTTAACAATTAACTTGACTATTATCCCCTTTGTATTAGTGATGACATCTAATTTAACAATTAACAGGAATATTATCCCCTGTGTATTAGTGATGACATCTAATTTAACAATTAACTGGAATATTATCCCCTGTGTATTGGTGATGACATCTAATTTAACAATTCACTTAAATATTATCAAAAGTGTATTAGTGATGACATCTAATTTAACAATTAACTTGAATATTATCCCCTGTGTATTAGTGATGACATCTAATTTAACAATTAACTGGAATATTATCACCTGTGTATTAGTGATGACATCTAATTTAACAATTAACTTGAATATTATCCCCTGTGTATTGGTGATGACATCTAATTTAACAATTAACTGGAATATTATCACCTGTGTATTAGTGATGACATCTAATTTAACAATTAACTGGAATATTATCACCTGTGTATTAGTGATGACATCTAATTTAAAAATTAACTGGAATATTATCCCCTGTGTATTAGTGATGACATCTAATTTAACAATTAACTGGAATATTATCCCCTGTGTATTAGTGATGACATCTAATTTACCAATTAACTGGAATATTATCCCCTGTGTATTCGTGATGACATCTAATTTAACAATTAACTGGACTATTATCACCTGTGTATTAGTGATGACATCTAATTTAAAAATTAACTGGAATATTATCCCCTGTGTATTAGTGATGACATCTAATTTAACAATTAACTGGAATATTATCCCCTGTTTATTAGAGATGACGTCTAATTTAACAATTAACTGTAATATTCTGCCCTGTGTATTAGTGATGACATCTAATTTAACAATTCACTTAAATATTATCAAAAGTGTATTTGTGATGACATCTAATTTAACAATTAACTTGAATATTATCCCCTGTGTATTAGTGATGACATCTAATTTAACAATTAACTGGAATATTATCCCCTGTGTATTAGTGATGACATCTAATTTACCAATTAACTGGAATATTATCCCCTGTGTATTAGTGATGACATCTAATTTACCAATTAACTGGAATATTATCCCCTGTGTATTGGTGATGACATCTAATTTAACAATTAACTGGAATATTATCACCTGTGTATTAGTGATGACATCTAATTTAACAATTAACTGGAATATTATCACCTGTGTATTAGTGATGACATCTAATTTAAAAATTAACTGGAATATTATACCCTGTGTATTACTGATGACATCAATTTTAACAATTAAATGTAATATTATCACCTGTGTATTAGTGATGACATCTAATTTAACAATTCACTGAAATATTATCACCTGTGTATTAGTGATGTCATCTAATTTAACAATTAACTGGAATATTATCCCCTGTGTATTAGTGATGACATCTAATTTAGCAATAAACTTAAATATTATCCCCTGTGTATTAGTGATGACAACTAATTTAACAATTAACTGGAATATTATCCCCTGTGTATTAATGATGACTTCTAATTTAACAATTAACTTAAATATTATCCCCTGTGCATTAGCGACGACATCTAATTTAACAATTAACTTAAATATTATCCCTTGTGTATTAGTGACGACATCTATTTAAAAAAATTAACAGGAATATTATCCCCTGTGAATTTGTGATGACATCTAACTTAACAATTAATTTAAATATCATCCCCTGTGTCTTAGTGATGACATCTATATAAAAAATTAAAAGGAATATTATCCCCTGTGCATTAGCGATGACATCCAATTTAACAATTAATTTAAATATCATCCCCAGTGTATTAGTGATGACATCTAACTGAACAATTAACTTAAATATTATCCCTTGTGTATTAGTGATGACATCTATTTAAAAAATAAACAGTAATATTATCACCTGTGTATTAGTGATACCATCTAATTTAACAATTAACTGCAATATTATCCCCTGTGCATTAGTGATGACATCTAATATAACAAGTAACTTAAGTATTATCCCCTGTGTATTAGTGATGTCATCTAATTTAAAAATTAACTAGAATATTATCCCCTGTGTATTAGTGATGACATCTAATTTAACAATTAACTGGAATATTATCCCCTGTGTATTTGTGATGACATCTAACTTAACAATTAACTGGCATATTATCACCTGTGTATTAGTGATGACATCTAATTTAATAATTAACTGGAATATTATCACCTGTGTATTAGTGATGATATCTAATTTAATGATTAACTGGAATATTATCACCTGTGTATTAGTGATACCATATAATTTAACAATTGACTGCAATATTATCAACTATGTATTAGTGATGACATCTAATTTAGCAATTAACTGGAATATTATCCCCTGTGTATTATTGATGAAATCTAATTTAACAATTAACCTGAATATTATCACCTGTGTATTCGAGATGACATCTAATTTAACAGTTAACTGGAATATTATCCCCTGTTTATTAGTGATGACATCTAATTTAACAATTAACTGTAATATTCCGCCCTGTGTATTAGTGATGACATCTAATTTAACAATTCACTTAAATATTATCACCTGTGTATTAGTGATGACATCTAATTTAACAATTAACTTGAATATTATCCCCTGTGCATTAGTGATGACATCTAATTTAACAATTAACTGGAATATTATCCCCTGTGTAGCCGTGATGACATCTAATTTAACAATTAACTGGAATATTATCCCCTGTGTATTAGTGATGACATCCAATTTAACAATTAACTGGAATATTATCCCCTGTGTATTAGTGATGACATCTAATTTACCAATTAACTGGAATATTATCCCCTGTGTATTGGTGATGAAATCTAATTTAACATTTAACTGGAATATTATCACCTGTGTATTAGTGATGACATCTAATTTAACAATTAACAGGAATATTATCACCTGTGTATTAGTGATGACATCTAATTTAAAAATTAACTGGAATATTATCCCCTGTGTATTAGTGATGACATCTAATTTAACAATTAACTGTAATATTATCACCTGTGTATTAGTGATGACATCGAATTTAACAATTAACTGGAATATTATCCCCTGTGTATTAGTGATGACATCTAATTTAACAATTAACTGGAATGTTATCACCTGTGTATTAGTGATGACATCTAATTTAACAAATAACTGGAATATTATGCCCTGTGTATTAGTGATGACATCTAATTTAACAATTAACTGGAATATTATCGCCTGGGTGTGAGTGATGGCATCTAATTTAACAATTAACTGGAATATTATCCCCTCTGTATTAGTGATGACATCTACTTTAACAATTAACTGGAATATTATCCCCTGTGTATTAGTGATGACATCTAATTTAACAATTCGCTTAAATATTATCAACTGTGTATTAGTGATGACATCTAATTTAACAATTAACTGGAATATTATCACCTGTGTATTAGTGATGACATCTAATTTAACAATTAACTGGAATATTATCCCCTGTGTATTAGTGATGACATTTAATTTAAGAATTAACTGGAATATTTTCACCTGTGTATTAGTGATGACATCTACTTTAACAATTAACTGGAATATTATCCCCTGTGTATTAGTGATGACATCTAATTTAACAATTAACTGGAATATTTTCACCTGTGTATTAGTGATGACATCTACTTTAACAATTAACTGGAATATTATCCCCTGTGTATTAGTGATGACATCTAATTTAACAATTAACTGGAATATTTTCACCTGTGTATTAGTGATGACATCTACTTTAACAATTAACTGGAATATTATCCCCTGTGTATTAGTGATGACATCTAATTTAACAATTCGCTTAAATATTATCACCTGTGTATTAGTGATGACATCTAATTTAACAATTAACTTAAATATTATCCCCTGTGTATTAGTGATGACATCTAATTTAACAATTAACTTAAATATAATCCCCTGTGTATTAGTGATGACATCTAATTTAACAATTTACTGGAATATTATACCCTGTGTATTAGTGATGACATCTAATATAACAATTAAATTAAATATTATCCCCTGAGTATTAGTGATGACATCGAATTTAACAATTAAATGGAATATTATCCATTGTGTATTAGTGATGACATCTAATTTAACAATTAACTTAAATATTATCCCGTTTATTAGTGAAAACATCTAATTTAACAATTAACTGGAATATTATCAACTGTGTATTAGTGATGACATATAATTTAACAATTAACTAGAATATTATCCCCTGTGCAATAGTGATGACATCTAATATAGCAATTAATTTAAATATTATCCCCTGTGTATTAGTGATGACATCTAATTTAACAATTAACTGGAATATTATCCCCTGTGTATTAGTGATGACATTTAATTAAACAATTAACTGGAATGTTATCACCTGTGTATTAGTGATGACATTTAATTTAACAATTAACTGGAATATTATCCCATTTGTATTAGTGATGACATCTAATTTAACCATAAACTGGAATATTATCCCCTTTGTATTAGTGATGACATCTAATGTAACAATTAACTGGAATATTTTCACCTGTGTATTAGTGATGACATCTACTTTAACAATTAACTGGAATATTATCCCCTGTGTATTAGTGATGACATCTAATTTAACAATTAACTGGAATATTTTCACCTGTGTATTAGTGATGACATCTACTTTAACAATTAACTGGAATATTATCCCCTTTGTATTAGTGATGACATCTAATTTAACAATTCGCTTAAATATTATCACCTGTGTATTAGTGATGACATGTAATTTAACAATTAACTGGAATATTATGCCCCGTGTATTAGTGATGACATTTAATTTAACAACTAACTGGAATATTATCACCTGTGTATTAGTGATGACATCTAATTTAACAATTAACTTAAATATTATCCCCTGTGTATTAGTGATGATATCTAATTTAACAATTAACTGGAATATTATCACCTGTGTATTAGTGATGACATCTAATTTAACAATTAACTGGAATATTATCCCCTGTGTATTAGTGATGACATTTAATTTAACAATTAACTGGAATATTATCCCATTTGTATTAGTGATGACATCTAATTTAACCATAAACTGGAATATTATCCCCTGTGTATTAGTGATGACATCTAATTTAACAATTAACTGGAATATTTTCACCTGTGTATTAGTGATGACATCTACTTTAACAATTAACTGGAATATTATCCCCTGTGTATTAGTGATGACATCTAATTTAACAATTAACTGGAATATTTTCACCTGTGTATTAGTGATGACATCTACTTTAACAATTAACTGGAATATTATCCCCTGTGTATTAGTGATGACATTTAATTTAACAATTCGCTTAAATATTATCACCTGTGTATTAGTGATGACATGTAATTTAACAATTAACTGGAATATTATGCCCTGTGCATTAGTGATGACATTTAATTTAACAATTAACTGGAATATTATCACCTGTGTATTAGTGATGACATCTAATTTAACAATTAACTTAAATATTATCCCCTGTTTATTAGAGATGACATCTAATTTAACAATTAACTGTAATATTCCGCCCTGTGTATTAGTGATGACATCTAATTTAACAATTAACTTAAATATTATCACCTGTGTATTAGTGATGACATCTAATTTAACAATTAACTGGAATATTATCCCCTGTGTAATAGTGATGACATCGAATTTAAAAATTAACTGGAATATTATCCCCTGTGTATTAGTGATGACATCTAATTTAACAATTAACTGTAATATTATCACCTGTGTATTAGTGATGACATCTAATTTAACAATTAACTGGAATATTATCACCTGTGTATTAGTGATGACATCGAATTTAACAATTAACTGGAATATTATCCCCTGTGTATTAGTGATGACATCTAATTCAACAATTAACTGGAATGTTATCACCTGTGTATTAGTGATGACATCTAATTTAACAAATAACTGGAATATTATGCCCTGTGTATTAGTGATGACATCTAATTTAACAATTAACTGGAATATTATCGCCTGGGTATGAGTGATGGCATCTAATTTAACAATTAACTGGAATATTATCCCCTCTGTATTAGTGATGACATCTACTTTAACAATTAACTGGAATATTATCCCCTGTGTATTAGTGATGACATCTAATTTAACAATTCGCTTAAATATTATCAACTGTGTATTAGTGATGACATCTAATTTAACAATTAACTGGAATATTATCACCTGTGTATTAGTGATGACATCTAATTTAACAATTAACTGGAATATTATCCCCTGTGTATTAGTGATGACATTTAATTTAACAATTAACTGGAATATTATCCCATTTGTATTAGTGATGACATCTAATTTAACCATAAACTGGAATATTATCCCCTGTGTATTAGTGATGACATCTAATTTAACAATTAACTGGAATATTTTCACCTGTGTATTAGTGATGACATCTAATTTAACAATTAACTGGAATATTTTCACCTGTGTATTAGTGATGATATCTAATTTAACAATTAACTGGAATATTTTCACCTGTGTATTAGTGATGATATCTAATTTAACAATTAACTGGAATATTTTCACCTGTGTATTAGTGATGATATCTAATTTAACAATTAACTGGAATATTTTCACCTGTGTATTAGTGATGATATCTAATTTAACAATTAACTGGAATATTTTCACCTGTGTATTAGTGATGATATCTAATTTAACAATTAACTGGAATACTTTCACCTGTGTATTAGTGATGATATCTAATTTAACAATTAACTGGAATACTTTCACCTGTGTATTAGTGATGATATCTAATTTAACAATTAACTGGAATATTTTCACCTGTGTATCAGTGATGACATCTAATTTAACAATTCGCTTAAATATTATCACCTGTGTATTAGTGATGACATGTAATTTAACAATTAACTGGAATATTATGCCCTGTGTATTAGTGATGACATTTAATTTAACAATTAACTGGAATATTATCACCTGTGTATTAGTGATGACATCTAATTTAACAATTAACTTAAATATTATCCCCTGTGTATTAGTGATGACATCTAATTTAACAATTAACTTAAATATTATCCCCTGTGTATTAGTGATGACATCTAATTTAACAATTAACTTAAATATTATCCCCTGTGTATTAGTGATGTCATCTAATTTAACAATTAACTTAAATATAATCCGCTGTGTATTAGTGATGACATCTAATTTAACAATTTACTGGAATATTATACCCTGTGTATTAGTGATGACATCTAATTGTGTATTAGTATACCCTGTGTATTAGTGATGACATCTAATTTTGTTTCGGAGGACCGGGGACTGCTGGGTAGGGGAAAACTATTTATTTGGGCAGTTTTAAAATCTTTGTCTTTTGCGAGGAGCAGCCTTGATAAAACGGGGTGCGGAGCGGACTTTCAGCTGAGCGGTCAATTTCAGTAAGTTACAAGTTAATCCCTTTTTTGTTTCAGAGGACCGGGGACTGCTGGGTAGGGGAAAACTATTTATTTGGGCAGTTTTAAAATCTTTGTCTTTTGCGAGGAGCAGCCTTGATAGAACGGGGTGCGGAGCGGACTTTCAGCTGAGCGGTCAATTTCAGTAAGTTACAAGTTAATCCCTTTTTTGTTTCGGAGGACCGGGGACTGCTGGGTAGGGGAAAACTATTTATTTGGGCAGTTTTAAAATCTTTGTCTTTTGCGAGGAGCAGCCTTGATAGAACGGGGTGCGGAGAGGACTTTCAGCTGAGCGGTCAATTTCAGTAAGTTACAAGTTAATCCCTTTTTTGTTTCGGAGGACCGGGGACTGCTGGGTAGGGGAAAACTATTTATTTGGGCAGTTTTAAAATCTTTGTCTTTTGCGAGGAGCAGCCTTGATAGAACGGGGTGCGGAGCGGACTTTCAGCTGAGCGGTCAATTTCAGTAAGTTACAAGTTAATCCCTTTTTTGTTTCGGAGGACCGGGGACTGCTGGTTAGGGGAAAACTATTTATTTGGGCAGTTTTAAAATCTTTGTCTTTTGCGAGGAGCAGCCTTGATAGAACGGGGTGCGGAGCGGACTTTCAGCTGAGCGGTCAATTTCAGTAAGTTACAAGTTAATCCCTTTTTTGTTTCAGAGGACCGGGGACTGCTGGGTAGGGGAAAACTATTTATTTGGGCAGTTTTAAAATCTTTGTCTTTTGCGAGGAGCAGCCTTGATAGAACGGGGTGCGGAGCGGACTTTCAGCTGAGCGGTCAATTTCAGTAAGTTACAAGTTAATCCCTTTTTTGTTTCGGAGGACCGGGGACTGCTGGGTAGGGGAAAACTATTTATTTGGGCAGTTTTAAAATCTTTGTCTTTTGCGAGGACTAGCCTTGATAGAACGGGGTGCGGAGAGGACTTTCAGCTGAGCGGTCAATTTCAGTAAGTTACAAGTTAATCCCTTTTTTGTTTCGGAGGACCGGGGACTGCTGGGTAGGGGAAAACTATTTATTTGGGCAGTTTTAAAATCTTTGTCTTTTGCGAGGAGCAGCCTTGATAGAACGGGGTGCGGAGAGGACTTTCAGCTGAGCGGTCAATTTCAGTAAGTTACAAGTTAATCCCTTTTTTGTTTCGGAAGGACCGGGGACTGCTGGTTAGGGGAAAACTATTTATTTGGGCAGTGGCAGTACCCGAGACACTACACGTGTAGTGTCTCCCACCCACCCTCCTCCTGTAACCAAAAAAAAAAGGACTCTAGGGTGTTGATAAGGTAAGCTTTTTATTTAAAACTTCAGTCCGTCGGATTGCTAAGCGAACAAGTTTTGACTTTTTTTTTTCGTTTGGTTTTTCAGTAGATTATTGGGAATCTAGAATAGTGGGAATGGAGGTAAAGGCAGTTGTATGTTCCTCCTGCAGAATGTGGGAGGTAGGGGTCGCCAAGAGTGTCCCTGCTGACTGCATCTGCGGGAAGTGCACCCAACTCCAGCTCCTCGCAGACCGCGTTAGGGAACTGGAGCTGGATGAACTTCGGATCATTCGGGAGGCGGAGGGGATTATTGACAGGAGTTATAGGGAGGCAGTCACACCTCAGGTAAAAGAAGTAGGTAGATGGGTTACCGTCAGGGGAAGGAAAGGGAACCAGCAGGCAGTGCAGGGATCCCCTGTGGCCGTTTCCCTCAACAACAGGTATACCGTTTTGGATACTGTTGGGGGGGACGACTTACCAGGGGTAAGCAATGGGGTGCAGGTCTCTGGCACAGAGTCTGTCCCTGTTGCTCAGAAGGGAAAAGGGAAGAGGAGCAGAGCATTAGTCATTGGGGACTCCATAGTTAGGGGAACAGATAGGAGGTTCTGTGGGAACGAGAGAGACTCACGGTTGGTGTGTTGCCTCCCAGGTGCCAGGGTACGTGATGTCTCCGATCGTGTTTTTGGGATCCTTAAGGGGGAGGGGGAGCACCCCCAAGTCGTGGTCCACATAGGCACCAACGACATAGGTAGGAAGAGAGATAGGGATTTAAGGCAGAAATTCAGGGAGCTAGGGTGGAAGCTTAGAGCGAGAACAACCAGAGTTGTTATCTTTGGGTTGTTGCCTGTGCCACGTGCTAGCGAAGAGAGGAATAGGGAGAGAGAGGAGTTCAACACGTGGCTGCAGGGATGGTGTAGGAGGGAGGGTTTTGGTTTCCTGGATAATTGGGGCTCTTTCTGGGGTAGGTGGGACCTCTACAAACAGGATGGTCTTCACCTGAACCAGAGGGGTACCAATATCCTGGGGGGGAGATTTGTTAGTGCTCTTCGGGGGGGTTTAAACTAAATCAGCAGGGGAATGGGAACCTAAATTGCAGTGCCAGTGTACAGGCTGTTGAGAGTAGTGAGGTAGGGGATAAGGTTACAGGGACGCAAGAGGGCACTGGCAAGCAAGAACTTGGTTTAAAGTGTGTCTACTTCAACGCCAGGAGCATCCGGAATAAGGTGGGTGAGCTTGCAGCATGGGTTGGTACCTGGGATCCTGATGTTGTGGCCATTTCGGAGACATGGGTAGAGCAGGGGCAGGAATGGATGTTGCAGGTTCCGGGATTTAGATGTTTCAGAAAGAACAGAGAAGAGGGTAAAAGAGGGGGGGGGGTGTGGCATTGTTAATCAAGGAAAGTATTACAGCGGCAGAAAGGACGTTTGAGGACTCGTCTACTGAGGTAGTATGGGCCGAGGTTAGAAACAGGAGAGGAGAGGTCACCCTGTTGGGAGTTTTCTATAGACCTCCGAATAGTTCCAGAGATGTAGAGGAAAGGATAGCGAAGATGATTCTCGACAGGAGCGAGAGTAACAGGGTAGTGGTTATGGGGGACTTTAACTTTCCAAATATTGACTGGAAATACTATAGTTCGAGTACTTTAGATGGGTCTGTTTTTGTCCAGTGTGTGCAGGAGGGTTTTCTGACACAGTATGTGGACAGGCCAACCAGGGGCGATGCCACATTGGATTTGGTACTGGGTAATGAACCCGGCCAGGTGTTCGATTTAGATGTAGGTGAGCACTTTGGCGATAGTGATCACAATTCGGTTAGGTTTACCTTAGCGATGGGCAGGGACAGGTATATACCGCAGGGCAAGAATTATAGCTGGGGGAAAGGAAATTATGACGCGATTAGGCAAGATTTAGGATGTGTAGGATGGGGAAGGAAACTGCAGGGGATGGGCACAAACGAAATGTGGAGCTTATTCAAGGAGCAGCTAATGCGTGTCCTTGATAAGTATGTACCTGTCAGGCAGGGAGGAAGTTGTCGAGCAAGGGAGCCGTGGTTTACTCAAGAAGTTGAAGCGCTTGTCAAGAGGAAGAGGGCGGCTTATGTTAGGATGAGACGTGAAGGCTCAGTTAGGGCGCTTGAGAGTTACAAGCTAGCCAGGAAGGATCTAAAGGGAGGGCTAAGAAGAGCAAGGAGAGGACACGAGAAGTCATTGGCGGATAGGATCAAAGAAAACCCTAAGGCTTTCTATAGGTATATCAGGAATAAACGAATGATAAGAGTTAGAACAGGGCCAATCAAGGATAGTAGTGGGAAGTTGTGTGCGGAATCAGAGGAGATAGGGGAAGCGTTAAATGAATATTTTTCGTCAGTATTTACAGTAGAGAAAGAAAATGTTGCCGAGGAGATTACTGAGATACAGCCTACTAGGCTAGATGGGATTGAGATTCACAAGGAGGAGGTGTTAGCAATTTTGGAAAGAGTGAAAATAGATAAGTCCCCTGGGCCAGATGGGATTTATCCTAGGATTCTCTGGGAAGCCAGGGAGGAGATTGCAGAGCCGTTGTTGTTGATCTTTAAGTCGTCATTGTCGACAGGAGTAGTGCCGGAGGACTGGAGGATAGCAAATGTTGTCCCCTTGTTCAAGAAGGGGAGTAGAGACAGCCCTGGTAATTATAGACCTGTGAGCCTTACTTCGGTTGTGGGTAAAATGTTGGAAAAGGTTATAAGAGACAGGATTTATAATCATCTTGAAAAGAATAAGTTCATTTGCGATAGTCAGCACGGTTTTGTGAAAGGTAGGTCGTGCCTCACAAACCTTATTGAGTTTTTCGAGAAGGTGACCAAACAGGTGGATGAGGGTAAAGCCGTGGATGTGGTGTATATGGATTTCAGTAAGGCGTTTGATAAGGTTCCCCACGGTAGGCTATTGCAGAAAATACGCAAGTATGGGGTTGAAGGTGATTTAGAGCTTTGGATCAGAAATTGGCTAGCTGAAAGAAGACAGAGGGTGGTGGTTGATGGCAAATGTTCATTCTGGAGTTTAGTTACTAGTGGTGTACCGCAAGGATCTGTTTTGGGGCCATTGCTGTTTGTCATTTTTATAAACGACCTGGATGAGGGTGTAGAAGGGTGGGTTAGTAAATTTGCGGATGACACGAAGGTCGGTGGAGTTGTGGATAGTGTCGAAGGGTGTTGTAGGGTACAGAGGGACATAGATAGGCTGCAGAGCTGGGCTGAGAGATGGCAAATGGAGTTTAATGCGGAGAAGTGTGAGGTGATTCACTTTGGAAGGAGTAACAGCAATGCAGAGTACTGGGCTAATGGGAAGATTCTTGGTAGTGTAGATGAGCAGAGAGATCTTGGTATCCAGGTACATAAATCCCTGAAAGTTGCTACCCAGGTTAATAGGGCTGTTAAGAAGGCATATGGTGTGTTAGCCTTTAGTAGGGGGATCGAGTTTCGGAGCCACGGGGTCATGATGCAGCTGTACAAAACTCTGGTGAGGCCGCACCTGGAGTATTGCGTGCAGTTCTGGTCACCGCATTATAGGAAGGATGTCGAAGCTTTGGAAAGGGTGCAGAGGAGATTTACTAGGATGTTGCCTGGTATGGAAGGAAGGTCTTACGAGGAAAGGCTGAGGGACTTGGGGTTGTTTTCGTTAGAGAGAAGGAGGAGGAGAGGTGACTTAATAGAGACATACAAGATAATCAGAGGGTTAGATAGGGTGGATAGTGAGAGTCTTTTTCCTCGGATGAGGATGGCAAACACGAGGGGACATAGCTTTAAGTTGAGGGGTGAAAGATATAGGACAGATGTCAGAGGTAGTTTCTTTACGCAGAGAGTAGTAGGGGCGTGGAACGCCCTGCCTGCAACAGTAGTAGACTCGCCAACTTTAAGGGCATTTAAGTGGTCATTGGATAGACATATGGATGTAAATGGAATAGTGTAGGTCAGATGATCGGCGCAACATCGAGGGCCGAAGGGCCTGTACTGCGCTGTAATATTCTAATTCTAATTCTAATATAACAATTAAATTAAATATTATCCTGAGTATTAGTGATGACATCGAATTTAACAATTAAATGGAATATTATCCCCTGTGCATCAGTGATGTCATCGAATTTAACAATTAACTAGAATATTATCCCCTGTGCATTAGTGATGACATTTAATATAACATTTAATTTAAATATTATCACCTGTGTATTAGTGATGACATCTAATTTAACAATTAACTAATATTATCCCCTGTGTATTAGTGATGACATCTAATTTAACAATTAACTGGAATATTTTCACCTCTGTATTAGTGATGACATCTACTTTAACAATTAACTGGAATATTTTCACCTCTGTATTAGTGATGACATCTACTTTAACAATTCGCTTAAATATTATCAACTGTGTATTAGTGATGACATCTAATTTAACAATTAACTGGAATATTATCACCTGTGTATTAGTGATGACATCTAATTTAACAATTAACTGGAATATTATCCCCTGTGTATTAGTGATGACATCTAATTTAACAATTTACTGGAATATTATACCCTGTGTATTAGTGATGACATCTAATTAAATTAAATATTATCCCCTGAGTATTAGTGATGACATCTTATATAACAAATAAATTAAATATTATCCCCTGAGTATTAGTGATGACATCGAATTTAACAATTAAATGGAATATTATCCCCTGTGTATTAATGATGACATCTAATTTAATAATTAACTTAAATATTATCCCCTGTGCATTAGTGATGACATCTAACTTAACAATTAACTGGAATATTATCCCCTGTGTATTAGTGATGACATCTACTTTAACAATTAACTGGAATATTATCCCCTGTGTATGAGTGATGACATCTAATTTAACAATTAACTGGAATATTTTCACCTCTGTATTAGTGATGACATCTACTTTAACAATTAACTGGAATATTATCCCCTGTGTAGCAGTGATGACATATAATTTAACAATTCGCTTAAATATTATCAACTGTGTATTAGTGATGACATATAATTTAACCATAAACTGGAATATTATCACCTGTGTATTAGTGATGACATCTAATTTAACAATTAACTGGAATATTATCCCTTATGTATTGGTGATGACATCTATTTAAAAAATTAACTGGAATATTATCACCTGTGTATTAGTGATGACATCTAATTTAACAATTAACTGGAATATTATCCCCTGTGTATTGGTGATGACATCTAATTTAACAATTTACTGGAATATTATACCCTGTGTGTTTGTTATATTAGATGTCATCACTAACACACAGGGTATAATATTCCAGTAAATTGTTAAATTAGATGTCACTAATACACAAGGGATAATATTTACGTTAATTGTTAAGTTAGATGTCATCACTATTAACTTGACTATTATCCCCTGAGTATTCGTGATGACATCTAATTTAGCAATTAACCAGAATATTATCCCCTGTGTATTAGTGATGACATCTAATTTAACAATAAACTGGAATATTACCACCTGTGCATTAGTGATGACATCTAATTTAACAATTAACCTGAATATTATCCCCTGTGTATTCGAGATGACATCTAATTTAACTGTTAACTGGAATATTATCCCCTGTGTATTGGTGATGACATCTAATTTAACAATTTACTGGAATATTATCACCTGTGTATTAGTGATGACATGTAATTTAACAATAAACTTAAATATTATCCCCTGTGTATTAGTGATGACATCTAATTTAAAAATTAACTGGAATATTATCACCTGAGTATTAGTGATGACATCTAATTTAACAATTAACTGGATTATCCCCTGTGTATTAGTGATGACATCTAATTTAACAATAAACTTAAATATTATCCCCTGTGTATTAGTGATGACATATAATTTAACCATAAACTGGAATATTATCACCTGTGTATTAGTGATGACATCTAATTTAACAATTAACTGGAATATTATCCCTTATGTATTGGTGATGACATCTATTTAAAAAATTAACTGGAATATTATCACCTGTGTATTAGTGATGACATCTAATTTAACAATTAACTGGAATATTATCCCCTGTGTATTGGTGATGACATCTAATTTAACAATTAACGTAAATATTATCCCTTGTGTATTAGTGACATCTAATTTAACAATTTACTGGAATATTATACCCTGTGTGTTTGTTATATTAGATGTCATCACTAATACACAGGGTATAATATTCCAGTAAATTGTTAAATTAGATGTCACTAATACACAAGGGATAATATTTACGTTAATTGTTAAGTTAGATGTCATCACTATTAACTTGACTATTATCCCCTGAGTATTAGTGATGACATCTAATTTAGCAATTAACTGGAATATTCCGCCCTGTGTATTAGTGATGACATCTAATTTAACAATTCACTTAAATATTATCACCTGTGTATTCGTGATGACATCTAATTTAACAATTAACTGGAATATTAACCCCTGAGTATTGGTGATGACATCTAATTTAACAATTAACTGTAATATTCTGCCCTGTGTATCAGTGATGACAACTAATTTAACAATTCACTTAAATATTATCCCCTGTGTATTGGTGATGACATCTAATTTAACAATTAACTGGAATATTAACCCCTGAGTATTAGTGATGACATCTAATTTAACAATTAACTGGAATATTATCACCTGTGTATAAGTGATGACATCTAATTTAACAATTAACTGGAATATTAACCCCTGAGTATTAGTGATGACATCTAATTTAACAATTTATTGAAATATTATCACCTGTGTATTAGTGATGACATCTAATTTAACAATTAACTGGATTATCACCTGTGTATAAGTGATGACATCTAATTTAACAATTAACTGGATTATCACCTGTGTATAAGTGATGACATCTAATTTAACAATTAACTGGAATATTAACCCCTGTGTATTAGTGATGACATCTCATTTAACAACTAACTGCAATATTATCCCCTGTGTATTAGTGATGACATCTAATTTAACAACTAACTGCAATATTATCCCCTGTGTATTAGTGATGACATCTAATTTAACAATTAACTGGATTATCACCTGTGTATAAGTGATGACATCTAATTTAACAACTTACTGCAATATTATCCCCTGTGTATAAGTGACATCTAATTTAACAATTCATTGAAATATTATCACCTGTGTATAAGTGATGACATCTAATTTAACAATTAACTGGAGTATTAGCCCCTGTGTATAAGTGATGACATCTAATTTAACAATTAACTGGAGTATTGTACGCTGTGTACTAGTGATGACATCTAATTTAACAATTAACTGGAATATTATCATCCGTGTATAAGCGATGACATCTAATTTAACAATTAACTGGAATATTATCACCTGTGTATAAGTGATGACTTCTAATTTAACAATTAACTGGAATATTATCACCTGTGTATTAGTGATGACATCTACTTTAACAATTAACTGGAATATTATCACCCGTTTAATAGTGATGACATCTAATTTAACAATTAACTGGAATATTATCCCCTGTGTATTAGTCATGACATCTAATTTAACAATTAACCAGAATATTAACACCTGTGTATTAGTGATGACATCTAATTTAACAATTAACTGGAGTATTAGCCCCTGTGCATTAAAAAAAATTAATTTTTTAAAATTAGTGATGACATCTAATTTAACAATTAACTGGAATATTATCCCCTGTGTATTAGTGATGACGTCTAATTTAACAATTAACTGGAATATTATCACCTGTGTATAAATGACGACATCTAATTTAACAATTAACTGGAGTATTATACCCTGTGTATTAGTGATGACGTCTAATTTAACAATTAACTGGCATATTATCCCCTGTGTATTAGTGATGACATCTAATTTAACAATTAACTGGAATATTATCATCTGTGTATTAGTGATGACATCTAATTTAACAATTAACTGGAATATTATCACCTGTGTAGAAGTGATGACATCTAATTTAACAATTAACTTAAATATTATCCCCTGTGTATTAGTGATGACATCTAATTTAACAATTAACTGGAATATTATCCCCTGTGTATTAGTGATGACATCTAATTTAACAATTAACTGGAATATTATCACCTGTGTATTAGTGATGACATCTAATTTAACAATTCACTGAAATATTATCACCAGTGTATTAGTGATGACATCTAATTTAACAATTAACTGGAATATTATCACCAGTGTATTAGTGATGACATCTAATTTAACAATTAACTGGAATATTATCACCTGTGTATTAGTGATGACATCTAATTTAACAATTAACTGGAATATTATCACCTGTGTATTAGTGATGACATTTAATTTAACAATTAACTAGACTATTATCCCATGTGTATTATTGATGACATCTAACTTAACAATTCACTTAAATATTATCACCTGAGTATTGGAGATGACATCTAATTTAACAATTAACTGGAATATTATCCCCTGTGCACTGGAGATGACATCTGATTTAACAATTAACTTGAATATTATCAGCAGTGTATTGGAGATGACATTTAATTTAACAATTAACTGGAATATTATACCCTGTGCACTGGAGATGACATCTGATTTAACAATTAACTTGAATATTATCAGCAGTGTATTGGAGATGACATTTAATTTAACAATTCACTGAAATATTGTCACCTGTGTATTAGTGATGACATCTAATTTATCAATTAACCGGAATATTATCACCTGTGTATTATTGATGACATCTAATTTATCAATTAACTGGAGTATTATCCCCTGTGTATTAGTGATGACATCTAAATTAACAATTAACTGGAATATTATCCACTGTGTATTAGTGATGACATCTAATTTAACAATTAACTGGAATATTATCCACTGTGTATTAGTGATGATATCTAATTTAACAATTAACTGGAATATTATCCCCTGTGTATTAGTGATGACATCTAATTTAACAATTAACTGGAATATTATCCCCTGTGTATTAGTGATGACATCTAATTTAACAATTAACCAGAATATTATCACCTGTGTATTAGTGATGACATCTAAATTAACAATTAACTGGAGTATTATCCCCTGTGTATTAGTGATGACATCTAATTTAACAATGAACTGGAATATTATCCACTGGGTATTAGTGATGACATCTAATTTAACAATTAACTGGAATATTATCCACTGTGTATTAGTGATGACATCTAATTTAACAATTAACTGGAATATTATCACCTGTGTATTAGTGATGACATCTAATTTAACAATTAACTGGAATATTATCAACTGTGTATAAGTGATGACATCTAATTTAACAATTAACTGGAGTATTATCCACTGGGTATTAGTGATGACATCTAATTTAACAATTAACCGTAATATTATCACCTGTGTATAAGTGATGACATCTAATTTAACAATTAACCGTAATATTATCACCTGTGTATAAGTGATGACATCTAATTTAACAATTAACTGGAATATTATCAACTGTGTATAAGTGATGACATCTAATTTAACAATTAACTGGAGTATTATCCCCTGTGTATTAGTGATGACATCTAATTTAACAATTAACCAGAATATTATCACCTGTGTATTAGTGATGACATCTAATATAACAATTAACTGGAATATTATCCCCTGTGTATTAGTGATGATATCTAATTGAACAATTAACTGGAATATTATCCCCTGTGTATTAGTGATGACATCTAATTTAACAATTAACTTAAATATTATCCCCTGTGCATTAGTGATGACATCTAACTTAACAATTAACTTAAATACTATCCCTTATGTATTCGTGATGACATCTATTTAAAAAAATCACTGGAATATTATCCCCTGTGTATCAGTGATGTCATCGAATTGAACAATTAACTAGAATATTATCCCCTGTGCATCAGTGATGACATCTAATATAACAATTAATTTAAATATTATCCCCTGTGTATTAGTGATGACATCTAATTTAACAATTAACTGGAATATTATCCCTTGTGTATTAGTGATGACATCTTATTTTAAAATTAACTGGAATATTATCAACTGTGTATTAGTGATGACATATAATTTAACAATTAACTAGAATATTATCCCCTGTGTATTTGTGATGACATCTAATTGAACAATTAATTTAAATATTATCCCCTGTGTATCTGTGATGATATCTAATTTAACAATTAACTGGAATATTATCCCCTGTGTATTAGTGATGACATCTAATTTAACAATTAACTGGAATATTATCCCCTGTATTAGTGATGACATCTAATTTAACAATTAACTGGAATATTATCCCCTGTGTATTAGTGATGACATCTAATTTAACAATTAACTGGAATATTTTCACCTGTGTATTAGTGATGACATCTAATTTAACAATTAACTGGACTATTTTCACCTGTGTATTAGTGATGACATCTACTTTAACAATTAACTTAAATATTATCCCTTATTTATTAGTGATGTCATCTTATTTTAAAATTAACTGGAATATTATCAACTGTGTATTTGTGATGACATCTAATATATCAATTAATTTAAATATTATCCCCTGTGTATTAGTGATGATATCTAATTTAACAATTAACTGGAATATTATCCCCTGTGTATTAGTGATGACATATAATTTAACAATTAACTGGAATATTATCCCTGTGTATTAGTGTTGACATCTAATTTAACAATTAACTGGAATATTATCCCCTGTTTATTAGAGATGACATCTAATTTAACAATTAACTGTAATATTATCCCGTGTATTAGTGATGACATCTAATTTAACAATTAACTGGAATATTATCCCCTGTGTATTAGTGATGACATATAATTTAACAATTAACTGGAATATTATCCCCTGTGTTTTAGTGATGACATCTAATTTTATAATTAAGCAGAATATTATCACCTGTATTAGTGAAGACATTCAATTTAACAATTAACTGTAATATTATCACCTGTGTTTCAGTGATGACATCTAAATTAATAATTAACTGGAATATTATCCCCTGTATCTTAGTGATGACATCTAATTTAACTATTAACCGGAATATTATCCCCTGTGTATTAAGGATGACATGTAATTTTACAATTAACTGGAATATTATCACCTGTGTATTATTGATGACATCTAATTTAATAATTAAGCAGAACATTATCACCTGTGTATTAGTGAAGACATTCAATTTAACAATTAAATGTAATATTATCACCTGTGTGTTAGTGATGACATCCGATTTAGCAATTAACTGGAATATTATCCCCTGTGTATTAATGATGAAATCTAATTTAACAATTAACTGGAATATTATCCCCTGTTTATTAGAGATGACATCTAATTTAACAATTAACTGTAATATTCTGCCCTGTGTATTAGTGATGACAACTAATTTAACAATTCACTTAAATATTATCCCCTGTGTATTGGTGATGACATCTAATTTAACAATTAACTGGAATATTATCACCTGTGTATTAGTGATGACATCTAATTTAACAATTAACTGGAATATTTTCACCTCTGTATTAGTGATGACATCTAATTTAACAATTCGCTTAAATATTATCAACTGTGTATTAGTGATGACATCTAATTTAACAATTAACTGGAATATTATGACCTGTGTATTAGTGATGACATCTAATTTAACAATTAACTGGAATATTATCCCCTGTGTATTAGCGATGACATTTAATTTAACAATTAACTGGAATATTATCCCCTGTGCATTGGTGATGACATCTAATTTAACAATTAACTGGAATATTATCCCCTGTGTATTAGTGATGACATCTAATTTAACAATTAACTGGAATATTTTCACCTCTATTAGTGATGACATCTAATTTAACAATTAACTGGAATATTATCCCCTGTGTATTAGTGATGACATCTAATTTAACCATAAACTGGAATATTATCCCCTGTGTATTAGTGATGACATCTAATTTAACAATTAACTGGAATATTATCCCCTGTGTATTAGTGATGACATCTAATTTAACAATTAACTTAAATATTATCCCTGATGTATTAGTGATGACATCTATTTAAAAAATTAACTGGAATATTATCCCCTGTGTATCAGTGATGACATCTAATTGAACAATTAATTTAAATATTATCCCCTGTGTATTAGTGAAAACATCTAATTTAACAATGAACTTGAATATTATCCCCTGTGTATTAGTGATGACATCTAATTGAACAATTAACTGGAATATTATCCCCTGTGTATGAGTGATGACATCTAAATTAATAATTAACTGGAATATTATCCACTGTGTATTAGTGATGAAATCTAATTTAACAATTAACTGTAATATTCTGCCCTGTGTATTAGTGATGACATCGAATTTAACAATTAACTGGAATATTATCACCTGTGTATTAGTGAAGACATTCAATTTAACTATTAAATGTAATATTATCACCTGTGTGTTAGTGATGACATCTGATTTAGCAATTAACTGGAATATTATCCCCTGTGTATTAGTGATGAAATCTAATTTAACAATTAACTGTAATATTCTGCCCTGTGTATTAGTGATGACATCTAATTTAACAATTAACTGGAATATTATCCCCTGTGTATTAGTGATGACATCTAATTTAACAATTAACTGGAATATTATCACCTGTGTATCAGTGATGACATCTAATTTAACAATTAACTGGAATATTATCCCCTGTGTATTAGTGATGACATCTAATTCAACAATTAACTGGAATATTATCCCCTGTGTATTAGTGAAGACATTCAATTTAACAATTAAAAGTAATATTATCACCTGTGTGTTAGTGATGACATCTGATTTAGCAATTAACGGGAATATTATCCCCTGTGTATTAGTGATGAAATCTAATTGAACAATTAACCTGAATATTATTAACTGGAATATTATCCCCTGTTTATTAGAGATGACATCTAATTTAACAATTAACTAATATTCTGCCCTGTGTATTAGTGATGACATCTAATTTAACAATTCACTCAAATATTATCAAAAGTGTATTAGTGATGACATCTAATTTAACAATTAACTGGAATATAATCCCCTGTGTATTCGTGATGACATCAAATTTAACTATTAACCGGAATATTATCCCCTGTGTATTAAGGGTGACATCTAATTTAACAATTAACTGGAATATTATCACCTGTGTATTAGTGATGACATCTAATTTAATAATTAACCAGAATATTATCACCTGTGTATTAGTTAAGACATTCAATTTAACAATTAAATGTAATATTATCACCTGTGTGTTAGTGATGACATCTGATTTAGCAATTAACTGGAATATTATCCCCTGTGTATTAGTGATGAAATCTAATTTAACAATTAACCTGAATATTATCCCCTGTTTATTAGAGATGACATCTAATCTAACAATTAAGTGTAATATTCTGCCCTGTGTATTAGTGATGACATCTAATTTAACAATTCACTTAAATATTATCAAAAGTGTATTAGTGATGACATCTAATTTAACAATTAACTGGAATATTTTCACCTCTGTATTAGTGATGACATCTACTTTAACAATTAACTGGAATATTATCCCCTGTGTAGTAGTGATGACATATAATTTAACAATTCGCTTAAATATTATCAACTGTGTATTAGTGAAGACATATAATTTAACAATTAACTGGAATATTATGACCTGTGTATTAGTGATGACATCTAATTTAACAATTAACTGGATTATTATCCCCTGTGTATTAGTGATGACATTTAATTTAACAATTAACTGGAATATTATCCCCTGTGCATTAGTGATGACATCTAATATAACAATTAATTTAAATATTATCCCCTGTGTATTAGTGATGACATCTAAATTAATAATTAACTGGAATATTATCCACTGTGTGTTAGTGATGACATCTGATTTAGCAATTAACTGGAATATTGTCCCCTGAGTATTAGTGATGAAATCTAATTTAACAATTAACCTGAATATTATCCCCTGTGTATTCGAGATGACATCTAATTTAACAATTAACTGTAATATTCTGCCCTGTGTATTAGTGATGACATCGAATTTAACAATTCACTTAAATATTATCAAAAGTGTATTAGTGATGACATCTAATTTAACAATTAACTTGAATATTATCACCTGTGTCTTAGTGATGACATCTAATTTAACAATTAACTGGAATATTATCCCCTGTGTATTAGTGATGACATCTAATTTACCAATTAACTGGAATATTATCCCCTGTGTATTAGTGATGACATCTAATTTACCAATTAACTGGAATATTATCCCCTGTGTATTACTGATGACATCTATTTTAACAATTTACTGTAATATTATCACCTGTGTATTAGTGATGACATCTAATTTAACAATTCACTTAAATATTATCCCCTGTGTATTAGTGATGACATCTAATTTAACAATTAACTGGAATATTATCACCTGTGTATTAGTGATGATATCTAATTTAATAATTAACTGGAATATTATCATTTGAGTATTAGTGATGTCATCTAATTTAACAATTAACTGGAATTTTATCACCTGTGTATTAGTGATGATATCTAATTTAACAATTAACTGGAATATTATCACCTGTGTATTAGCGAAGACATTCAATTTAACAATTAAATGTAATATTATCACCTGTGTATTAGCGATGACATCTAATTTAGCAATTCACTGGAATATTATCCCCTGTGTATTAGAGATGACATCTAATTTAACAATTAACTGGAATATTATCCCCTGTGTATTAGTGATGACATCTAATTTAACAATTAACTGGAATATTATCCCCTGTGTATTGGTGATGACATCTAATTTAAAAATTAACTGGAATATTATCCCCTGTGTATTAGTGATGACATTTAATTTAACAATTAACTGTAATATTCCGCCCTGTGTATTCGTGATGACATCTAATTTAACAATTAACTGGAATATTATCCCCTGTGTATTAGTGATGACATCTAATTTAACAATTAACTGGAATATTATCCCCTGTGTATTGGTGATGACATCTAATTTAAAAATTAACTGGAATATTATCCCCTGTGTATTAGTGATGACATCTAATTTAACAATTAACTGGAATATTATCCCCTGTGTATTAGTGATGACATCTAATTTAACAATTAACTGGAATATTATCCCCTGTGTATTAGTGATGACATCTAACTTAACAATTAACTTAAATATTATCACCTGTGTATGAGTGATGACATCTAATTTAACTAACCTTAATATTCTCCCCTGTGTATTAGTGATGACATCTAATTTAACAATTAACTTAAATATTATCCCTTGTGTATTAGTGACGACATCTATTTAAAAAAATTACCAGGAATATTATCCCCTGTGTATTAGTGATGACATCTAAATTAACAATTAACTTAAATATTATCACCTGTGTATGAGTGATGACATCTAATTTAACTAACCTTAATATTCTCCCCTGTGTATTAGTGATGACATTTAAATTAACAGTTAACCAGAATATTATAACCTGTGTATTAGTGATGAC
Organism: Heterodontus francisci; assembly: GCF_036365525.1. Taxonomy (NCBI): domain Eukaryota; kingdom Metazoa; phylum Chordata; class Chondrichthyes; order Heterodontiformes; family Heterodontidae; genus Heterodontus; species Heterodontus francisci. Next base: position 823,466 of record NW_027140493.1, on the reverse strand, counting down.
ATCTAATTTAACAATTAACTGGAATATTATCCCCTGTGTATTAGTGATGACACCTAATTTAACAATTAACTGGAATATTCTCCCCTGTGTATTAGTGATGACATCTAAATTAACAATTAACCGGAATATTATCCCCTGTGTATTAGTGATGATATTGAATTTAACAATTCACTGGAATAATATCACCTGTGTATTCGTGATGACATCAAATTTAACAATTAACTGGAATATTACCACCTGTGTATTAGTGATGACATCTAATTTAAAAATTAACTGGAATATTATCACCTGTGCATTAGTGATGACATCTAATTTAACAATTCACTTAAATATTATCACCTGTGTATTAGTGATGACATCTAATTTAACAATAATCTTAAATATTATCCCCTGTGTATTAGTGATGACATCTAATTTAACAATTAACTGGAATATTATCCCCTGTGTATTAATGATGACATCTAATTTAACAATTAACTTAAATATTATCCCCTGTGTATTCGTGATGACATCTAACTTAACAATTAACTGGAATATTATCCCCAGTGTATTAGTGATGACATCTAATTTAACAATAAACTGGAATATTACCACCTGTGCATTAGTGTTGACATCTAATTTAACAATTAACTGGAATATTATCCCCTGTGTATTCGAGATGACATCTAATTTAACTGTTAACTGGAATATTATCCCCTGTGTATTAGAGATGACATCTAATTTAACAATTAACTGGAATATTATACCCTGTGTATTCGAGATGACATCTAATTTAACTGTTAACTGGAATATTATCCCCTGTTTATTAGAGATGACATCTAATTTAACAATTAACTGGAATATTATCCCCTGTGTATTCGAGATGACATCTAATTTAACTGTTAACTGGAATATTATCCCCTGTTTATTAGAGATGACATCTAATTTAACAATTAACTTGAATGTTATCCCCTGTGTATTGGTGATGACATCTAATTTAACAATTAACTGGAATATTATCACCTGTGTATTAGTGATGACATCTAATTTAAAAATTCACTTAAATATTATCACCTGTGTATTAGTGATGACATCTAATTTAACAATTAACTGGAATATTATCCCCTGTGTGTTAGTGATGACATCTAATTTAACAATTAACTGGAATATTATCCCCTGTGTATTAGTGATGACATCTAATTTAACAATAAACTTAAATATTATCCCCTGTGTATTAATGATGACATCTAATTTAACAAATAACTTAAATATTATCCCCTTTGCATTAGTGACGACATCTAATTTAACAATTAACTTAAGTATTATCCCCTGTGTATTAGTGATGACATCTAATTTAACAAATAACTTAAATATTATCCCCTTTGCATTAGTGATGTCATCTAATATAACAATTAACTTGAATATTATCCCCTGTGTATTAGTGATGACATCTAATTTAGCAATTAACTGGAATATTATCCCCTTTGTATTCGTGATGACATCTAATTTAACAATTAACTGGAATATTATCCCCTGTGTATTAGTGATGACATCTAATTTAACAACTAACCTTAATATTCTCCCCTGTGTATTAGTGATGACATCTAATTTAACAATTAACTTAAATATTATCACCTGTGTATTAGTGATGACATCTAATTTAACAATTAACTTGAATACTATCCAATGTGTATTAGTGATGACATCTAAATTAACAGTTAACCAGAATATTATAACCTGTGTATTAGTGATGACATCTAATTTAACAATTAACTGGAATATTATCCCCTGTGTATTCGTGATGACATCTAATTTAACAATTAACTGGAATATTATCCCCTGTGTATTAGTGATGACATCTAATTTAACAATTAACTGGAATATTATCCCCTGTGTATTAGTGATGATATTGAATTTACAATTCACTGGAATATTATCACCTGTGTATTCGTGATGACATCAAATTTAACAATTAACTGGAATATTACCACCTGTCATTAGTGATGACATCTAATTTAACAATTAACTGGAATATTATCCCCTGTGTATTTAGAATTTATTTAGAATTTAGAATATTACAGCGCAGTACAGGCCCTTCGGCCCTCGATGTTGCGCCGATCATCTGACCTACACTATTCCATTTACATCCATATGTCTATCCAATGACCACTTAAATGCCCTTAAAGTTGGCGAGTCTACTACTGTTGCAGGCAGGGCGTTACACGCCCCTACTACTCTCTGCGTAAAGAAACTACCTCTGACATCTGTCCTATATCTTTCACCCCTCAACTTAAAGCTATGTCCCCTCGTGTTTGCCATCCTCATCCGAGGAAAAAGACTCTCACTATCCACCCTATCTAACCCTCTGATTTATCTTGTATGTCTCTATTAAGTCACCTCTCCTCCTCCTTCTCTCTAACGAAAACAACCCCAAGTCCCTCAGCCTTTCCTCGTAAGACCTTCCTTCCATACCAGGCAACATCCTAGTAAATCTCCTCTGCACCCTTTCCAAAGCTTCGACATCCTTCCTATAATGCAGTGACCAGAACTGCACGCAATACTCCAGGTGCGGCCTCACCAGAGTTTTGTACAGCTGCATCATGACCCCGTGGCTCCGAAACTCGATCCCCCTACTAATAAAGGCTAACACACCATATGCCTTCTTAACAGCCCTATTAACCTGGGTAGCAACTTTCAGGGATTTATGTACCTGGATACCAAGATCTCTCTGTTCATCTACACTACCAAGAATCTTCCCATTAGCCCAGTACTCTGCATTGCTGTTACTCCTTCCAAAGTGAATCACCTCACACTTCTCCGCATTAAACTCCATTTGCCATCTCTCAGCCCAGCTCTGCAGCCTGTCTATGTCCCTCTGTACCCTACAACACCCTTCGACACTATCCACAACTCCACCGACCTTCGTGTCATCCGCAAATTTACTAACCCACCCTTCTACACCCTCATCCAGGTCGTTTATAAAAATGACAAACAGCAGTGGCCCCAAAACAGAACCTTGCGGTACACCACTAGTAACTAAACTCCAGGATGAACATTTGCCATCAACCACCACCCTCTGTCTTCTTTCAGCTAGCCAATTTCTGATCCAAAGCTCTAAATCACCTTCAACCCCATACTTCCGTATTTTCTGCAATAGCCTACCGTGGGGAACCTTATCAAACGCCTTACTGAAATCCATATACACCACATCCACGGCTTTACCCTCATCCACCTGTTTGGTCACCTTCTCGAAAAACTCAATAAGGTTTGTGAGGCACGACCTACCATTCACAAAACCGTGCTGACTATCGCAAATGAACTTATTCTTTTCAAGATGATTATAAATCCTGTCTCTTATAACCTTTTCCAACATTTTACCCACAACCGAAGTAAGGCTCACAGGTCTATAATTACCAGGGCTGTCTCTACTCCCCTTCTTGAACAAGGGGACAACATTTGCTATCCTCCAGTCCTCCGGCACTACTCCTGTCGACAATGACGACTTAAAGATCAACAACAACGGCTCTGCAATCTCCTCCCTGGCTTCCCAGAGAATCCTAGGATAAATCCCATCTGGCCCAGGGGACTTATCTATTTTCACTCTTTCCAAAATTGCTAACACCTCCTCCTTGTGAATCTCAATCCCATCTAGCCTAGTAGGCTGTATCTCAGCAATCTCCTCGGCAACATTTTCTTTTTCTACTGTAAATACTGACGAAAAATATTCATTTAACGCTTCCCCTATCTCCTCTGATTCCGCACACAACTTCCCACTACTATCCTTGATTGGCCCTGTTTATTAGAGATGACAATTCACTTAACGATTATCACCTGTGTATTAGTGATGACATTTAATTTAACAATTAACTTGAATGTTATCCCCTGTGTGTTAGTGATGACATCTAATTTAACAATTAACTGGAATATTACCACCTGTGCATTAGTGATGACATCTAATTTAACAATTAACTGGAATATTATCCCCTGTGTATTATTGATGAAATCTAATTTAACTGTTAACTGGTATATTATCCCCTGTTTATTAGAGATGACATCTAATTTAACAATTAACTGTAATATTCTGCCCTGTGTATCAGTGATGACATCTAATTTAACAATTCACTGGAATACATAGAACATAGAACATACAGCACAGAACAGGCCCTTCGGCCCACAATGTTGTGCCGATCCTTTGTCCTCTGTCAAGGACAATTTAATCTATACCCCATCATTCTCCTTTATCCATATACCTATCCAAAAGCCTTTTGAAAGTCCCTAAAGTTTCTGACTCAACAACTTCCCCGGGCAAGGCATTCCATGCCTCGACCACTCTCTGGGTAAAGAACCTTCCCCTGACATCACCCTTATATCTCCCACCCTTCACCTTAAATTTATGACCCCTTGTAACGCTTTGCTCCACCCGGGGAAAAAGTTTCTGACTGTCTACCCTATCTATTCCCCTGATCATCTTATAAACCTCTATCATGTCACCCCTCATCCTTCTCCTTTCTAATGAGAAGAGGCCTAGAATGTTCAGCCTTTCCTCGTAAGACTTATTCTCCATTCCAGGCAACATCCTGGTAAATCTCCTCTGCACCCTCTCCAAGGCTTCCACGTCCTTCCTAAAATGAGGCGACCAGAACTGCACACAGTACTCCAAATGAGGCCTTACCAAGGTCCTGTACAGCTGCATCATCACCTCACGGCTCTTAAATTCAATCCCTCTGCTAATGAACGCTAACACCCCATATGCCTTCTTCACAGCCCTATCCACTTGAGTTGCAACTTTCAATGATCTATGCACATAGACCCCAAGGTCTCTCTGCTCCTCCACATGCCCAAGAACCCTACCGTTAACCCAGTATTTTGCATTCATGTTCGTCCTTCCAAAATGGACGACCTCACACTTTTCAGGGTTAAACTCCATCTGCCACTTTTCAGCCCAGCACTGCAACCTATCCAAGTCCCTTTGCAGACGACAATAGCCCTCCTCGGTATCCACAACTCCACCAACCTTTGTATCATCTGCAAATTTACTGACCCACCCTTAGACTTCCTCATCCAAGTCGTTAATAAAAATCACAAACAGGAGAGGACCCAGAACTGATCCCTGCGGCACGCCACTGGTAACTGGGCTCCAGGCTGAGTATTTACCATCTAAGACCACTCTCTGCCTTCTATCAGTTAGCCAATTCTTAATCCAACTGGCCACATTCCCCACTATCCCATGCCTCCTGACTTTCTCCATAAGTCTACCATGGGGGACCTTATCAAATGCCTTACTAAAATCCATGTACACCACATCCACTGGTTTACCCTCATCCACTTGCTTGGTCACCTGCTCAAAAAATTCAATCAGGCTTGTGAGGCAAGACCTACCCCTCACAAAACCGTGCTGACTGTCCCGAATCAAGCAGTGTCTTTCCAGATGCTCAGAAATCCTATCCCTCAGCACCTTTTCCATCAACTTGCCTACCACCGAAGTAAGACTAACTGGCCTGTAATTCCCAGGGTTGTTCCTATTCCCTTTCTTGAACAGGGGCACAACATTTGCCACCCTCCAATCACCTGGTACCACCCCCGTCAGCAGAGAAGATGAAAAGATCATTGCCAGCGGCTCTGCAATTTCATCCCTTGCTTCCCATAACATCCTTGGATATACCCCGTCAGGCCCGGGAGACTTGTCTATCTTCAAGTTATTCAAAAACCCCAACACATCTTCCCTCCTAACGAGCACTTCCTCGAGCTTACCAGTCTGCTTCCCACCGTCCTCTTCAGTAATACACCCCTTCTCATTCGTAAATACCGAAGAGAAGTACTCATTCAAAACCTCACTTATCTCTTCCGGCTCAACACACAGTCTCCCGCTATTGTCCTTGACCGGACCTACGGTCCCCTTAGTCATCCTCATATTTCTGACATACGCGTAAAAGGCCTTGGGGTTTTCTTTTATCCTACCCGCCAAGCATTTTTCATGCCCTCTCTTAGCTCTCCTAATCCCTTTCTTCAGATCCTTCCTGGCCATCTTGTATCCCTCCAGAGCTATGCCTGTGCCCTTTTTCCTCATCTTTATATACGCATCCTTCTTCTTCCTAACAAGACTCTCAACCTCTCTTGTCAACCACGGTTCCCTCACATGACCATCCCTTCCCTGTCTGACAGGGACATGCTTATCAATGGCCCCTACTATCTGCTCCTTGAAAAAGTTCCACATTTCGACCGTGCCCTTCCCTGCCAGCATATGCTCCCAACTTATGCTCCTCAGTTCCTGCCTGACAGCATCATATCTACCCTTCCCCCAATTGTAAACCTTGCCCTGTTGCACATACCTATTCCTCTCCATTACCACAGTGAATGCTACAGAATTGTGATCACTATCTCCAAAGTGCTCGCCCACCAACAGCTCTATCACTTGCCCTGGTTCATTACCTAGTACCAAATCCAATATTGCCTCCCCTCTGGTCGGGCAGTCTACATACTGAGTCAGAAAAGCTTCCTGGACATACTGCACAAACACTACCCCATCCAAACTATTCGATCTAAAGAGTTGCCAATCAATATTTGGGAAGTTGAAATCCCCCATAATTACTACCCTGTGACTTCTGCTCCTTTCCAAAATCTGTTTCCCAATCTGCTCTTCCACCTCCCTGCTGCTATTGGGGGGCCTATAGAAAACTCCCATCAAGGTGACTGCTCCTTTCCTGTTCCTGACCTCAACCCACAGTGCCTCAGTCGGCAGATCCTCCTCGAAAATTCTTTCAGCAGTTGTTACACTATTTCTAACTAACAATGCCACCCCCCCACCTCTTTTACCACCATTCCTAATCTTATGAAAACATCTATAACCAGGTACCTCCAAAAACCATTCCTCCCCCTCACCTATCCACGTTTCAGTGATGGCCACAACATCGTAGTCCCAAGTGCCCATCCACGCCTTCAATTCACTCACCTTATTCCTGATGCTTCTTGCGTTGAAGTATACGCACTTTAACCCTTCTCCGTGCCCATCTGTCCTCTGTGACAGTGCTACCTTCCCCAATACCTCACTACACTCTTTGTCTTTCTGAGTGGACCCACTGGTCCCTGGATTACAAGTCCGGTTCCCATCCCCCTCCCAAACTAGTTTAAACCCTCCCGAACAGTACTAGCAAACCTCCCTCCCAGGATATTGGTGCCCCTCTGGTTCAGATGCAGCCCGTCCTGTTTGAACAGGTCCCATCTTCCCCAGAATGCAGTCCAATTATCCAAGAACTGGAAGCCCTCCCTCCTACACCATTCCTGCAGCCACGTGTTCAGCTGTGCTCTCTCCCTATTCCTAGCCTCACTATCACGTGGCGCCGGCAACAAACCAGAGATAACAACTCTGTCCGTCCGAGCTTTCAGCTTCCAGCCTAACTCCCTAAACTCACTTCTAACATCTGTGCCACCCTTCCTTCCTACGTCGTTGGTGCCAATGTGCACCACGACCTCTGGCTGCTCCCCCTCCCCTTTAAGGATCCTGAAGACGCGATCACAAACATCACGGACCCTGGCACCAGGGAGGCAACAAACCATCCGTGCGTCTCGCCTGCGCCCACAGAACCGCCTGTCCGTACTCCTCACCATCGAGTCCCCGATGACTAGTGCTCTCCCATTCTCTCTCCTTCCCTTCTGAGCCACAGTGCAGGACCCCGTGCCAGAGGCCCGGTCACTGCAGCCTGCCCCCGATAGGCCGTCCCCCACAACAGTATCTAAAACTGTATACTTGTTGAGGGGAACGACCACAGGAGATCCCTGCACTGACCTCTTCCCACCTCTAACTGTTACCCAGCTGCCTTTGATTTGTGGAGTAACGACCTCCGTGTAGCTTCTATCTATCAACCCCTCAGCTTCCCGAATGATCCTCAGTTCATCCAGCTCCAGCTCCAATTCCCTAACACGGTCTGATAGGAGCTGGAGACGGATGCACTTCCAGCAGGTGAAGTCGGCAGGGCCACCGGAGGTTTCCCCCACCTCGAACATTCTGCAGGAGGAGCAATACACTACACTGGCTGCCATTTCTTTTATTCAATTACCCCTTAGTTAAGTACAACTCTAGATATTAACAAAAACAGTAAATAGCTTACCTGCTCAGTCCTTTTTGGTTAGAGGAGGAGGGTAAAAAGGGTCTTATTATTAGTTTAGAGGAGGAGGATGGGTGGGAGACACTACATGTGTAGTGGCTCGGGTTTACTCAGCTCCGCACCTTTAAGGAAAATACCTACCCAGGAGTCCTCGCTGCCGACCAGCTTCCGGTTCCTCCGGCGCCAAAGACAAGGAAAACAGTAAGTAAAACAATAAGTACTTACTTTTAAAACACAGCTCCTGATGCCTTCACTCACCCACCGAAGAGTCGCTACCTTCTCCTGCTGCTCCGCCGGGAAATGAGGCCGAGTCCACGGAGCTCCGCACCTTTAAGGAAAATACCTACCCAGGAGTCCTCGCTGCCGACCAGCTTCCGGTTCCTCCGGCGCCAAAGACAAGGGAAACAGTAAGTAAAACAGTAAGTACTTACTTTTAAAACACAGCTCCTGATGCCTTCACTCACCCACCGAAGAGTCGCTACCTTCTCCTGCTGCTCCGCCGGGAAATATTATCACCTGTGTATTAGTGATGACATCTAATTTAACAATTCACTTAAATATTATCACCTGTGTATTAGTGATGTCATCTAATTTAACAATTAACTGGAATATTATCCCCTGTGTATTACTGATGACATCTAATTTAGCAATTAACTGGAATATTATCACCTGTGTATTAGTGATGACATCTAATTTAACAATTAACCAGAATATTATCCCCTGTGTATTAGTGATGACATCTAATTTAACAATTAACTGGAATATTATCCCCTGTGTACTAGTGATGACATCTAATTTAACAATTAACTTAAATATTATCCCCTGTGCATTAGTGACGACATCTAATTTAACAATTAACTTAAATATTATCCACTGTGTATTCGTGATGACATCTAACTTAACAATTAATTTAAATATTATCCCTTGTGTATTAGTGACGACATCTAATTTCACAATTTACTGGAATATTATACCCTGTGTATTAGTGATGACATCTAATTTAACAATTTACTTAAATATTATCCCCTGTGCATTAGTGATGACATCTAACTTAACAATTAACCAGAATATTATCAACTGTGTATTAGTGATGACATTTAATTTAACAATTAACTGGAATATTATCCCCTGTGTATTAGTGATGACATCTAATTTAACAATTAACTAATATTATCACCTGTGTATTAGTGATGACATCTAATTTATCAATTAACTTAAATATTATAATCTGTGTATTAGAGATGACATCTAATTTAACAATTAACTGGAATATTATCAACTGTGTATTAGTGATGACATCTAATTTAACAATTAACTTAAAAATTATCCCCTGTGTATTGTGATGACATCTAATTTAACAATTAACTGGAATATTATCCCCTGTGTATTAGTGATGACAACTAATTTAACAATTAACTGGAATATTATCCCCTGTGCATTAGAGATGTCATCTAACTAACCAATTAACTTAAATATTATACCCTGTGTATTCGTGATGACATCTCATTTAACAAATAACTTAAATATTATCCCCTGTGTTTTAGTGATGACATCTAATTTAACAATTAACTGGAATATTATCACCAGTGTATTAGTGATGACATCTAATTTAACAATTAACTGGCATATTATCCCCTGTTTGTTAGTGATGACATCTAATTTAACAATTAACTTAAATATTATCCCCTGTGTATTAGTGATGACATCTAATTTAACAATTAACTGGCATATTATCCCCTGTTTATTAGAGATGACATCTAATTTAACAATTAACTGGAATATTCTGCCTGTGTATTAGTGATGACATCTATTTTAACATGTAACTGGAATATTATCCCCTGTTTTTTAGAGATGACATCTAATTTAACAATTAACTGGAATATTCTCCCCTGTGTATTAGTGATGACATCGAATTTAACAATTGACTGGAATATTATCCCCTGTGTATTAGTGATGACATCTAATTTAACAATTAACTGGAATATTATCCCCTGTGTATTAGTGATGACATCTAATTTAACAATTAACTGGAATGTTTTCACCTGTGTATTAGTGATGACATCTAATTTAACAATTAGCCGGAATATTATCCCCTGTGTATTAGTGATGACATCTAATTTAACAACTGACTGGAATATTATCCCCTGTGTATTAGTGATGACATCTAACTGAACAATTAACTGGAATATTATCACCTGTGCATTAGTGATGACATCTAATTTAACCATTAACTGGAATATTATCCCCTGCGGATTAGTGATTACATCTAATTTAACAATTAACTGCAATATTATCGCCTGTGTATTAGTGATGACATCTAATTTAACAATTCACTTAAATATTATCACTTGTGTATTAGTGATGACATCTAATTTAACAATTAACTGGAATATTATCACCTGTGTATTAGAGATGACATCTAATTTAACAATTAACTGGAATATTATCACCTGTGTATTTGTGATGACATCTAATTTAACAATTCACTTAAATATTATCACCTGTGTATTAGTGATGACATCTAAATTAACAATTAAGTGGAATATTATCCCCTGTGTATTAGTGATGACATCTAATTTAACATTAACTGGAATATTATCCCCTGTGTATTAGAGATGACATCTAATTTAACAATTAACTTGAATAATGTCACCTGTCTATTTGCGATGACATCTAATTTAACAATTAACTGGAATATTATCACCTGTGTATTAGTGATGACATCCAATTTAACAATTCTCTTAAATATTATCACCTGTGTATTAGTGATGACATCTAATTTAACAATTCAATTAAATATTATCACCTGTGTATTAGTGATGACATCAAATTTAACAATTAACTGGAATATTATCACCTGTGTATTAGTGATGACATCGAATTTAACAATTAACTGGAATATTATCACTTGTGTATCAGTGATGACATCTAATTTAACAATTAACTGGAATATTAGCACCTGTGAATTAGTGATGACATCGAATTTAACAATTAACTGGAATATTATCCGGTGTGTCTTAGTGATGACATCTAATTTAACAATTAACTGGAATGTTATCACCTGTGTATTAGTGATGACATCTAATTTAACAATTAAATGGAATATTCTCCCCTGTGCATTAGTGATGACATCGAATTTAACAATTAACTGGAATATTATCACCTGTGTATTAGTGATGACATCTAATTTAACAATTAACTGGAATATTATCACCTGTGTATTAGTGATGACATCTAATTTAACAATTGACTGGAATATTCTCCCCTGTGTATTAGTGATGACATCTAATTTAACAATTAACTGGAATGTTTTCACCTGTGTATTAGTGATGACATCTAATTTAACAATTAGCTGGAATATTATCCCCTGTGTATTAGTGATGACATCTAATTTAACAACTGACTGGAATATTATCCCCTGTGTATTAGTGATGACATCTAATTGAACAATTAACTGGAATATTATCACCTGTGCATTGGTGATGACATCTAATTTAACCATTAACTGGAATATTATCACCTGTCTCTTAGAGATTACATCTAATTTAACAATTCACTTAAATATTATCACCTGTGCATTAGAGATGACATCTAATTTAACCATTAACTGGAATATTATCCACTGCGTTTTTGTGATGACATCTAATTTAACAATTAACTGGAATGTTATCACCTGTGTATTAGAGATGACATCTAATTAAACAATTAACTGGAATATTATCACCTGTGTATTAGTGATTACATCTAATTTAACAATTCACTTAAATATTATCACTTGTGTATTAGTGATGACATCTAATTTAACAATTAACTGGAATATTATCACCTGTGTATTAGAGATGACATCTAATTTAACAATTAACTGGAATATTATCACCTGTGTATTTGTGATGACATCTAATTTAACAATTCACTTAAATATTATCACCTGTGTATTAGTGATGACATCTAAATTAACAATTAACTGGAATATTATCCCCTGTGTATTAGTGATGACATCTAATTTAACAATTAACTGGAATATTATCCCCTGTGTATTAGTGATGACATCTAATTTAACAATTAACTTGAATATTGTCACCTGTGTATAAGTGATGACATCTAATTTTACAATTAACTGAATATTATCCCCTGTGTATTAGTGATGACATCTAATTTAAAAATTAACTGTAATATTATCGCCAGTGTATTAGTGATGACATCTAATTTAACAACTAACTGGAATATTATCCCTTGTGTATTAGTGATGACATCTAATTTAACAATTAACTGGAGTATTATCACCTGTGTATTAGTGATGACATCTAATTTAACAATTAACTGGAATATTATCCCCCGTGTATTAGTGATGATATCTAATTTAACAATTAACTGGAATATTATCCCCTGTGTATTAGTGATGATATCTAGTTTAACAATTAACTGGAATATTATCACCTGTGTATTAGTGATGACATCTAATTTAACAATTAACTGGAATATTATCCCCTGTGTATCAGTGATGACATCTTATTTAACAATTAACTGGAATATTATCCCCTGTGTATTAGTGATGACATCTAATTTAACAATTAACTGTAATATTATACCCTGTGTATTAGTGAAGACATCCAATTTAACAATTAACTGGAATATTATCGCCTGTGTATTAGTGAGTACACCTACTCAGCATCTATGCTCCAACACTCTGTTCCGCACCTGAAGCTAAAGACCAGTTCTATGAACAACTCCATAACATCATTAGCAGCATCCCCAACACCGAACACCTATTCCTGCTGGGGGACTTTAATGCCAGGGTTGGGGCCGACCATGACTCATGGCCCTCCTGCCTTGGGCGCTATGGCGTTGGAAGGATGAATGAGAACGGGCAGAGACTGCTTGAGTTGTGTACCTATCATAACCTCTGCATCACCAACTCGTTCTTTCACACTAAACCCTGTCACCAGGTTTCATGGAGGCACCCAAGATCACGTCGTTGGCACCAGCTGGACCTCATTGTCACAAGGCGAGCCGCCTTAAACAGTGTTCAAATCACACGCAGCTTCCACAGTGCGGACTGCGACACCGACCACTCCCTGGTGTGCAGCAAGGTTAGACTCAGACCAAAGAAGTTGCATCATTCCAAGCAGAAGGGCCACCCGCGCATCAACACGAGCAGAATTTCTCACCCACAGCTGTTACAAAAATTTCTAAATTCACTTGTAACAGCCCTTCAAAACACTCCCACAGGGGATGCTGAGACCAAGTGGGCCCACATCAGAGACGCCATCTATGAGTCAGCTTTGACCACCTACGGCAAAAGTGCGAAGAGAAATGCAGACTGGTTTCAATCTCATAATGAAGAGCTGGAACCTGTCATAGCCGCTAAGCGCATTGCACTTTTGAACTACAAGAAAGCCCCCAGCGATTTAACATCCGCAGCACTTAAAGCAGCCAGAAGTACTGCACAAAGAACAGCTAGGCGTTGCGCAAACGACTACTGGCAACACCTATGCAGCCATATTCAGCTGGCCTCAGACACCGGAAACATCAGAGGAATGTATGATGGCATGAAGAGAGCTCTTGGGCCAACCATCAAGAAGATCACCCCCCTCAAATCTAAATCGGGGGACATAATCACTGACCAACGCAAACAGATGGACCGCTGGGTTGAGCACTACCTAGAACTGTACTCCAGGGAGAATGCTGTCACTGAGACTGCCCTCAATGCAGCCCAGCCTCTACCAGTCATGGATGAGCTGGACATACAGCCAACCAAATCGGAACTCAGTGATGCCATTGATTCCCTAGCCAGCGGAAAAGCCCCTGGGAAGGACAGCATTACCCCTGAAATAATCAAGAGTGCCAAGCCTGCTATACTCTCAGCACTACATGAACTGCTATGCCTGTGCTGGGACGAGGGAGCAGTACCCCAGGACATGCGCGATGCAAACATCATCACCCTCTATAAAAACAAAGGTGACCGCGGTGACTGCAACAACTACCGTGGAATCTCCCTGCTCAGCATAGTGGGGAAAGTCTTTGCTCGAGTCGCTCTGAACAGGCTCCAGAAGCTGGCCGAGCGCGTCTACCCTGAGGCACAGTGTGGCTTTCGTGCAGAGAGATCGACTATTGACATGCTGTTCTCCCTTCGTCAGATACAGGAGAAATGCCGTGAACAACAGATGCCCCTCTACATTGCTTTCATTGATCTCACCAAAGCCTTTGACCTCGTCAGCAGACGTGGTCTCTTCAGACTACTAGAAAAGATCGGATGTCCACCAAAGCTACTAAGTATCATCACCTCATTCCATGACAATATGAAAGGCACAATTCAACATGGTGGCTCCTCATCAGAGCCCTTTCCTATCCTGAGTGGTGTGAAACAGGGCTGTGTTCTTGCACCCACACTTTTTGGGATTTTCTTCTCCCTGCTGCTTTCACATGCGTTCAAATCCTCTGAAGAAGGAATTTTCCTCCACACAAGATCAGGGGGCAGGTTGTTCAACCTTGCCCGTCTAATAGCGAAGTCCAAAGTACGGAAAGTCCTCATCAGAGAACTCCTCTTTGCTGACGATGCTGCTTTAACATCTCACACTGAAGAATGCCTGCAGAGTCTCATCGACAGGTTTGCGTCTGCCTGCAATGAATTTGGCCTAACCATCAGCCTCAAGAAAACGAACATCATGGGGCAGGATGTCAGAAATGCTCCATCCATCAATATTGGCGACCACGCTCTGGAAGTGGTTCAAGAGTTCACCTACCTAGGCTCAACTATCACCAGTAACCTGTCTCTAGATGCAGAAATCAACAAGCGCATGGGTAAGGCTTCCACTGCTATGTTCAGACTGGCCAAGAGAGTGTGGGAAAATGGCGCACTGACACGGAACACAAAAGTCCGAGTGTATCAGGCCTGTGTCCTCAGTACCTTGCTCTACGGCAGCGAGGCCTGGACAACGTATGCCAGCCAAGAGCGACGTCACAATTCATTCCATCTTCGCTGCCTTCGGAGAATACTTGGCATCAGGTGGCAGGACTATATCTCCAACACAGAAGTCCTTGAAGCGGCCAACATCCCCAGCTTATACACACTACTGAGTCAGCGGCGCTTGAGATGGCTTGGCCATGTGAGCCGCATGGAAGATGGCAGGATCCCCAAAGACACATTGTACAGCGAGCTCGCCACTGGTATCAGACCCACCGGCCGTCCATGTCTCCGTTATAAAGACGTCTGCAAACGCGACATGAAATCGTGTGACATTGATCACAAGTCGTGGGAGTCAGTTGCCAGCATTCGCCAGAGCTGGCGGGCAGCCATAAAGACAGGGCTAAATTGTGGCGAGTCGAAGAGACTTCGTAGTTGGCAGGAAAAAAGACAGAGGCGCAAGGGGAGAGCCAACTGTGCAACAGCCCCAACAAACAAATTTCTCTGCAGCACCTGTGGAAGAGCCTGTCACTCCAGAATTGGCCTTTATAGCCACTCCAGGCGCTGCTTCACAAACCACTGACCACCTCCAGGCGCGTATCCATTGTCTCTCGAGATAAGGAGGCCCAAAAGAATTATCCCCTGTGTATTAGTGATGATATCTAATTTAACAATTAACTGGAATATTATCACCTGTGTAATAGTGATGACATCTAATTTAACAATTAACTGGAATAAAATCCCCTTGTATCAGTGATGACATCTAATTTAATAATTAACTGGAATATTATTCCCTGTGTATTAGTAATGAAATCTAATTTAACAATTAACTGGAATATTATCCCCTGTGTATTATTAATGACATCTAATTTAACAATTAACTGGAATATTATCCCCTGTGTATCAGTGATGACATCTAATTTAACAATTAACTGGAATATTACCACCTGTGTATTAGTGATGACATCTAATTTAACAATTAACTGGAATATTATCCCCTGTGTATTAGCGATGACATCTAATTTAACAATTAACTGGAATATTATCCCCTGTGTATTAGTGATGACATCTAATTTAGCAATTAAATGGAATATTATCCCCTGTGTATTAGTGATGATATCTAATTTAACAATTAACTGGAATATTATCACCTGTGTATTAGTGATGACATCTAATTTAACAATTAACTGGAATATTATCCCCTGTGTATTAGTGATGATATCTAATTTAACAATTAACTGGAATATTATCCCCTGTGTATCAGTGACGACATCTAATTTAACAATTAAGTGGAATGTTTCCACCTGTGTATTAGTGATGACATCTAATTTAACAATTAACTGTAATATTATCCCCTGTGTATTAGTGATGACATCTAATTTAACAATTAACTGGACTATTATCCCCTGTGTATTAGTGATGACATCAAATTTAACAATTAACTGGAATATTACCACCTGTGTATTAGTGATGACATCTAATTTAACAATTAACTGGAATATTATCCCCTGTATATTAGCGATGACGTCTAATTTAACAATTAACTGGAATATTATCACCTGTGTATTTGTGATGACATCTAATTAACAATTAACCAGAATATTTTCAACTGTGTATTAGTGATGACATCTAATTTAACAATTAACTGGAATATTATCACCTGTGTATTAGTGATGACATCTAATTTAACAATTAACTGGAATATTATCCCCTGTGTATTAGTGATGACATCTAATTTAACAATTAACTGGAATATTATCCCCTGTGTATCAGTGATGACAAATAATTTAACAAATAACTAGAATATTATCCCCTTTGTATTAGTGATGACATCTAATTTAATAATTAATTTAAATATTATCCACTGTGTATTAGTGATGACATCTAATTTAACAATTAACTGGAATATTATCCCCTG
The DNA here is from genome assembly GCF_036365525.1 of Heterodontus francisci. NCBI lineage: Eukaryota > Metazoa > Chordata > Chondrichthyes > Heterodontiformes > Heterodontidae > Heterodontus > Heterodontus francisci. Next base: position 806,563 of record NW_027140493.1, on the reverse strand, counting down.
TGTATTAGTGATGACATCTAATTTAACAATTAGCTGGAATATTATCCCTTGTGTATTGGTGATGACATCTAATTTAACAATTAACTGGAATATTATCAACTGTGTATTAGTGATGACAACTAATTTAACAATTAACTAGAATATTATCCCCTGTGTATTAGTGATGACATCTAATTTAATAATTAATTTAAATATTATCCACTGTGTATTAGTGATGACATCTAATTTAACAATTAACTGGAATATTATCCCCTGTGTATTAGTGATGACATCTAATTTAACAATTAACTGGAATATTATCCCCTGTGTATTAGTGATGACATCTAATTTAACAATTAACTGGAATATTATCAACTGTGTATTCGTGATGATATCTAATTTAACAATTAACTGGAATATTATCACCTGTGTATTTGTGATGATATCTAATTTAACAATTAACATAATATTACCCCCTGTGTATTAGTGATGACATCTAATTGAACAATGAACCAGAATATCATTCCCTGTGTATTAGTGATGACATCTAATTTAACAATTAACTTGAATATTATCCCCTGTGTATTAGTGATGACATCTAATTTAACAATTAACTGCAATATTATCCCCTGTGTATTAGTGATGATATCTAGTTTAACAATTAACTGGAATATTATCACCTGTGTATTAGTGATGACATCTAATTTAACAATTAACTGGAATATTATCCCCTGTGTATCAGTGATTACATCTAATTTAACAATTAACTGGAATATTATCCCCTGTGTAATAGTGATGACATCTAATTTAACAATTAACTGGAATATTACCCCCTGTGTATTAGTGATGACATCTAATTTAACAATTAACTGGAATATTATCACCTGTGTATTAGTGATGACATCTAATTTAACAATTAACTGGAATAAAATCCCCTTGTATCAGTGATGACATCTAATTTAATAATTAACTGGAATATTACCACCTGTGTATTAGTGATGACATCTAATTTAACAATTAACTGGAATATTATCCCCTGCGTATTGGTGATGACATCTAATTTAACAATTAACTGGAATATTATCCCCTGTGTATCAGTGATGACATCTAATTTAACAATTAACTGAAATATTAACACCTGTGTATTAGCGATGACATCTAACTTAACAATTAACTGGAATATTATCCCCTGTGTATTAGCAATGACATCTAATTTCACAATTAACTAGAATATTATCACCTGTGTATTTGTGATGACATCTAATTTAACAATTAACCAGAATATTATCAACTGTGTATTAGTGATGACATCTAATTTAACAATTAACTGGAATATTATCCCCTGTGTATTAGTGATGACATCTAATTTAACAATTAACTGGAATATTATCACCTGTGTATTAGTAATGACATCTAATTCAACAATTAACCAGAATATTATCAACTGTGTATTAGTGATGTCATCTAATTTAACAATTAACTGGAATATTATCCCCTGTGTATTGGTGATGACATCTAATTTAATAATTAACTGGAATATTATCCCCTGTGTATTAGTGATGACATCTAATTTAACAATTAACTGGAATATTATCCCCTGTGTATTAGTGATGACATCTAATTTAACAATTAACTGGAATATTATCCCCTGTGTATTAGTGATGACATCTAATTTAACAATTAACTGGAATATTATCCCCTGTGTATCAGTGATGACATCTAATTTAACAATTAACTGGAATATTATCCCCTGTGTATTAGTGATGACATCTAATTTAACAATTAACTGGAATATTATCCCCTGTGTATTAGTGATGACATCTAATTTAACAATTAAATGGAATATTATCCCCTGTGTATTAGTGATGATATCTAATTTAACAATTACCTGGAATATTATCACCTGTGTATTAGTGATGACATCTAATTTAACAATTAACTGCAATATTATCCCCTGTGTATCAGTGATTACATCTAATTTAACAATTAACTGGAATATTATCCCCTGTGTATTAGTGATGACATCTAATTTAACAATTAACTGGAATATTATCCCCTGTGTATTAGTGATGACATCTAATTTAACAATTAACTGGAATATTATCCCCTGTGTATTAGTGATGATATCTAATTTAACAATTAACTGGAATATTATCCCCTGTGTATCAGTGATGACATCTAATTTAACAATTAACTGGAATATTATCCCCTGTGTATCAGTGATGACATCTAATTTAACAATTAACTGGAATATTATCCCCTGTGTATCAGTGATGACATCTAATTTAACAATTAAGTGGAATATTTCCACCTGTGTATTAGTGATGACATCTAATTTAACAATTAAGTGGAATATTTCCACCTGTGTATTAGTGATGACATCTAATTTAACAATTAACTGGAATATTATCGCCTGTGTATCAGTGATGACATCTAATTTAACAATTAAGTGGAATATTTCCACCTGTGTATTAGTGATGACATCTAATTTAACAATTAACTGGAATATTATCCCCTGTGTATCAGTGATGACATCTAATTTAACAATTAACTGGAATATTATCCCCTGTGTATCAGTGATGACATCTAATTTAACAATTAAGTGGAATATTATCACCTGTGTATTAGTGATGACATCTAATTTAACAATTAACTGGAATATTATCCCCTGTTTATTAGTGATGACATCTAATTTAACAATTAACTGGAATATTATCCCCTGTGTATTAGTGATGACATATAATTTAACAATTAACTGGAATATTATCCCCTGTTTATTAGTGATGACATCTAATTTAACAATTAACTGGAATATTATCCCCTGTGTATTAGTGATGACATCTAATTTAACAATTAACTGGAATATTATCCCCTGTTTATTAGTGATGACATCTAATTTAACAATTAACTGGAATATTATCCCCTGTGTATTAGTGATGACATATAATTTAACAATGAACTGGAATATTATCCCCTGTGTATTAGTGATGACATCTAATTTAACAATTAACAAGAATATTATCCCCTGTGTATTAGTGATGATATCTAATTTAACAATTAACTGGAATATTATCCCCTGTGTATCAGTGATGACATCTAATTTAACAATTAACTGGAATATTATCCCCTGTGTATCAGTGATGACATCTAATTTAACAATTAAGTGGAATATTTCCACCTGTGTATTAGTGATGACATCTAATTTAACAATTAACTGGAATATTATCCCCTGTGTATCAGTGATGACATCTAATTTAACAATTAACTGGAATATTATCCCCTGTGTATCAGTGATGACATCTAATTTAACAATTAAGTGGAATATTTCCACCTGTGTATTAGTGATGACATCTAATTTAACAATTAACTGGAATATTATCCCCTGTGTATCAGTGATGACATCTAATTTAACAATTAACTGGAATATTATCCCCTGTGTATCAGTGATGACATCTAATTTAACAATTAACTTGAAAATTATCCCCTGTGTATTAGTGATGACATCTAATTTAACAATTAACTGGAATATTATCCCCTGTTTATTAGTGATGACATCTAATTTAACAATTAACTGGAATATTATCCCCTGTGTATTAGTGATGACATATAATTTAACAATTAACTGGAATATTATCCCCTGTGTATTAGTGATGACATCTAATTTAACAATTAACTGGAATATTATCCCCTGTTTATTAGTGATGACATCTAATTTAACAATTAACTGGAATATTATCCCCTGTGTATTAGTGATGACATATAATTTAACAATGAACTGGAATATTATCCCCTGTGTATTAGTGATGACATCTAATTTAACAATTAACAAGAATATTATCCCCTGTGTATTAGTGATGATATCTAATTTAACAATTAACTGGAATATTATCCCCTGTGTATCAGTGATGACATCTAATTTAACAATTAACTGGAATATTATCCCCTGTGTATCAGTGATGACATCTAATTTAACAATTAAGTGGAATATTTCCACCTGTGTATTAGTGATGACATCTAATTTAACAATTAACTGGAATATTATCCCCTGTGTATCAGTGATGACATCTAATTTAACAATTAACTGGAATATTATCACCTGTGTATCAGTGATGACATCTAATTTAACAATTAACTGGAATATTATCCCCTGTGTATCAGTGATGACATCTAATTTAACAATTAAGTGGAATATTTCCACCTGTGTATTAGTGATGACATCTAATTTAACAATTAACTGGAATATTATCCCCTGTCTATCAGTGATGACATCTAATTTAACAATTAACTGGAATATTATCCCCTGTGTATCAGTGATGACATCTAATTTAACAATTAACTGGAATATTATCCCCTGTGTATTAGTGATGACATCTAATTTAACAATTAACTGGAATATTATCCCCTGTTTATTAGTGATGACATCTAATTTAACAATTAACTGGAATATTATCCCCTGTGTATTAGTGATGACATATAATTTAACAATTAACTGGAATATTATCCCCTGTGTATTAGTGATGACATTTAATTTAACAATTAACTGGAATATTATCCACTGTGTATTAGTGATGACATCTAATTTAACAATTAAGTGGAATATTTCCACCTGTGTATTAGTGATGACATCTAATTTAACAATTAACTGGAATATTATCCCCTGTGTATTAGTGATGACATCTAATTTAACAATTAACTGGAATATTATCCCCTGTGTATCAGTGATGACATCTAATTTAACAATTAACTGGAATATTATCACCTGTGTATTAGTGATGACATCTAATTTAACAATTAACTGGAATATTATCACCTGTTTATTAGTGATGACATCTAATTTAACAATTAACTGGAATATTATCCCCTGTGTATCAGTGATGACATCTAATTTAACAATTAACTGGAATATTATCCCCTGTGTATCAGTGATGACATCTAATTTAACAATTAACTGGAATATTATCACCTGTGTATTAGTGATGACATCTAATTTAACAATTAACTGGAATATTATCCCCTGTGTATTAGTGATGACATCTAATTTAACAATCAACTGGAATATTATCCCCTGTGTATCAGTGATGACAAATAATTTAACAAATAACTAGAATATTATCCCCTTTGTATTAGTGATGACATCTAATTTAATAATTAATTTAAATATTATCCACTGTGTATTAGTGATGACATCTAATTTAACAATTAACTGGAATATTATCCCCTGTGTATTAGTGATGACATCTAATTTAACAATTAGCTGGAATATTATCCCTTGTGTATTGGTGATGACATCTAATTTAACAATTAACTGGAATATTATCAACTGTGTATTAGTGATGACAACTAATTTAACAATTAACTAGAATATTATCCCCTGTGTATTAGTGATGACATCTAATTTAATAATTAATTTAAATATTATCCACTGTGTATTAGTGATGACATCTAATTTAACAATTAACTGGAATATTATCCCCTGTGTATTAGTGATGACATCTAATTTAACAATTAGCTGGAATATTATCCCCTGTGTATTAGTGATGACATCTAATTTAACAATTAACTGGAATATTATCAACTGTGTATTCGTGATGATATCTAATTTAACAATTAACTGGAATATTATCACCTGTGTATTTGTGATGATATCTAATTTAACAATTAACATAATATTACCCCCTGTGTATTAGTGATGACATCTAATTGAACAATGAACCAGAATATCATTCCCTGTGTATTAGTGATGACATCTAATTTAACAATTAACTTGAATATTATCCCCTGTGTATTAGTGATGACATCTAATTTAACAATTAACTGCAATATTATCCCCTGTGTATTAGTGATGATATCTAGTTTAACAATTAACTGGAATATTATCACCTGTGTATTAGTGATGACATCTAATTTAACAATTAACTGGAATATTATCCCCTGTGTATCAGTGATTACATCTAATTTAACAATTAACTGGAATATTATCCCCTGTGTAATAGTGATGACATCTAATTTAACAATTAACTGGAATATTATCCACTGGGTATTAGTGATGACATCTAATTTAACTATTAACTGGAATATTATCCCCTGTGTATTAGTGATGACATCTAATTTAACAATTAACTGGAATATTATCACCTGTGTATTAGTGATGACATCTAATTTAACAATTAACTGGAATAAAATCCCCTTGTATCAGTGATGACATCTAATTTAATAATTAACTGGAATATTACCACCTGTGTATTAGTGATGACATCTAATTTAACAATTAACTGGAATATTATCCCCTGCGTATTGGTGATGACATCTAATTTAACAATTAACTGGAATATTATCCCCTGTGTATCAGTGATGACATCTAATTTAACAATTAACTGGAATATTAACACCTGTGTATTAGCGATGACATCTAACTTAACAATTAACTGGAATATTATCCCCTGTGTATTAGCAATGACATCTAATTTCACAATTAACTAGAATATTATCACCTGTGTATTTGTGATGACATCTAATTTAACAATTAACCAGAATATTATCAACTGTGTATTAGTGATGACATCTAATTTAACAATTAACTGGAATATTATCCCCTGTGTATTAGTGATGACATCTAATTTAACAATTAACTGGAATATTATCACCTGTGTATTAGTAATGACATCTAATTCAACAATTAACCAGAATATTATCAACTGTGTATTAGTGATGTCATCTAATTTAACAATTAACTGGAATATTATCCCCTGTGTATTGGTGATGACATCTAATTTAATAATTAACTGGAATATTATCCCCTGTGTATTAGTGATGACATCTAATTTAACAATTAACTGGAATATTATCCCCTGTGTATTAGTGATGATATCTAATTTAACAATTAACTGGAATATTATCCCCTGTGTATCAGTGATGACATCTAATTTAACAATTAACTGGAATATTATCCCCTGTGTATCAGTGATGACATCTAATTTAACAATTAAGTGGAATATTTCCACCTGTGTATTAGTGATGACATCTAATTTAACAATTAACTGGAATATTATCCCCTGTGTATCAGTGATGACATCTAATTTAACAATTAACTGGAATATTATCACCTGTGTATCAGTGATGACATCTAATTTAACAATTAACTGGAATATTATCCCCTGTGTATCAGTGATGACATCTAATTTAACAATTAAGTGGAATATTTCCACCTGTGTATTAGTGATGACATCTAATTTAACAATTAACTGGAATATTATCCCCTGTGTATCAGTGATGACATCTAATTTAACAATTAACTGGAATATTATCCCCTGTGTATCAGTGATGACATCTAATTTAACAATTAACTGGAATATTATCCCCTGTGTATTAGTGATGACATCTAATTTAACAATTAACTGGAATATTATCCCCTGTTTATTAGTGATGACATCTAATTTAACAATTAACTGGAATATTATCCCCTGTGTATTAGTGATGACATATAATTTAACAATTAACTGGAATATTATCCCCTGTGTATTAGTGATGACATCTAATTTAACAATTAACTGGAATATTATCCCCTGTTTATTAGTGATGACATCTAATTTAACAATTAACTGGAATATTATCCCCTGTGTATTAGTGATGACATATAATTTAACAATGAACTGGAATATTATCCCCTGTGTATTAGTGATGACATCTAATTTAACAATTAACAAGAATATTATCCCCTGTGTATTAGTGATGATATCTAATTTAACAATTAACTGGAATATTATCCCCTGTGTATCAGTGATGACATCTAATTTAACAATTAACTGGAATATTATCCCCTGTGTATCAGTGATGACATCTAATTTAACAATTAAGTGGAATATTTCCACCTGTGTATTAGTGATGACATCTAATTTAACAATTAACTGGAATATTATCCCCTGTGTATCAGTGATGACATCTAATTTAACAATTAACTGGAATATTATCACCTGTGTATCAGTGATGACATCTAATTTAACAATTAACTGGAATATTATCCCCTGTGTATCAGTGATGACATCTAATTTAACAATTAAGTGGAATATTTCCACCTGTGTATTAGTGATGACATCTAATTTAACAATTAACTGGAATATTATCCCCTGTCTATCAGTGATGACATCTAATTTAACAATTAACTGGAATATTATCCCCTGTGTATCAGTGATGACATCTAATTTAACAATTAACTGGAATATTATCCCCTGTGTATTAGTGATGACATCTAATTTAACAATTAACTGGAATATTATCCCCTGTTTATTAGTGATGACATCTAATTTAACAATTAACTGGAATATTATCCCCTGTGTATTAGTGATGACATATAATTTAACAATTAACTGGAATATTATCCCCTGTGTATTAGTGATGACATCTAATTTAACAATTAACTGGAATATTATCCACTGTGTATTAGTGATGACATCTAATTTAACAATTAAGTGGAATATTTCCACCTGTGTATTAGTGATGACATCTAATTTAACAATTAACTGGAATATTATCCCCTGTGTATTAGTGATGACATCTAATTTAACAATTAACTGGAATATTATCCCCTGTGTATTAGTGATGACATCTAATTTAACAATTAACTGGAATATTATCCCCTGTTTATTAGTGATGACATCTAATTTAACAATTAACTGGAATATTATCCCCTGTGTATTAGTGATGACATATAATTTAACAATTAACTGGAATATTATCCCCTGTGTATTAGTGATGACATCTAATTTAACAATTAACTGGAATATTATCCACTGTGTATTAGTGATGACATCTAATTTAACAATTAAGTGGAATATTTCCACCTGTGTATTAGTGATGACATCTAATTTAACAATTAACTGGAATATTATCCCCTGTGTATTAGTGATGACATCTAATTTAACAATTAACTGGAATATTATCCCCTGTGTATTAGTGATGACATCTAATTTAACAATTAACTGGAATATTATCCCCTGTGTATTAGTGATGACATCTAATTTAACAATTAACTGGAATATTATCCCCTGTGTATTAGTGATGACATCTAATTTAACAATTAACTGGAATATTATCCCCTGTGTATTAGTGATGATATCTAATTTAACAATTAACTGGAATATTATCACCTGTTTATTAGTGATGACATCTAATTTAACAATTAACTGGAATATTATCCCCTGTGTATCAGTGATGACATCTAATTTAACAATTAACTGGAATATTATCCCCTGTGTATCAGTGATGACATCTAATTTAACAATTAACTGGAATATTATCACCTGTGTATTAGTGATGACATCTAATTTAACAATTAACTGGAATATTATCCCCTGTGTATTAGTGATGACATCTAATTTAACAATTAACTGGAATATTATCCCCTGTGTATCAGTGATGACAAATAATTTAACAAATAACTAGAATATTATCCCCTTTGTATTAGTGATGACATCTAATTTAATAATTAATTTAAATATTATCCACTGTGTATTAGTGATGACATCTAATTTAACAATTAACTGGAATATTATCCCCTGTGTATTAGTGATGACATCTAATTTAACAATTAGCTGGAATATTATCCCTTGTGTATTGGTGATGGCATCTAATTTAACAATTAACTGGAATATTATCAACTGTGTATTAGTGATGACAACTAATTTAACAATTAACTAGAATATTATCCCCTGTGTATTAGTGATGACATCCAATTTAATAATTAATTTAAATATTATCCACTGTGTATTAGTGATGACATCTAATTTAACAATTAACTGGAATATTATCCCCTGTGTATTAGTGATGACATCTAATTTAACAATTAGCTGGAATATTATCCCCTGTGTATTAGTGATGACATCTAATTTAACAATTAACTGGAATATTATCAACTGTGTATTCGTGATGATATCTAATTTAACAATTAACTGGAATATTATCACCTGTGTATTTGTGATGATATCTAATTTAACAATTAACATAATATTACCCCCTGTGTATTAGTGATGACATCTAATTGAACAATGAACCAGAATATCATTCCCTGTGTATTAGTGATGACATCTAATTTAACAATTAACTTGAATATTATCCCCTGTGTATTAGTGATGACATCTAATTTAACAATTAACTGCAATATTATCCCCTGTGTATTAGTGATGATATCTAGTTTAACAATTAACTGGAATATTATCACCTGTGTATTAGTGATGACATCTAATTTAACAATTAACTGGAATATTATCCCCTGTGTATCAGTGATTACATCTAATTTAACAATTAACTGGAATATTATCCCCTGTGTAATAGTGATGACATCTAATTTAACAATTAACTGGAATATTACCCCCTGTGTATTAGTGATGACATCTAATTTAACAATTAACTGGAATATTATCACCTGTGTATTAGTGATGACATCTAATTTAACAATTAACTGGAATAAAATCCCCTTGTATCAGTGATGACATCTAATTTAATAATTAACTGGAATATTACCACCTGTGTATTAGTGATGACATCTAATTTAACAATTAACTGGAATATTATCCCCTGCGTATTGGTGATGACATCTAATTTAACAATTAACTGGAATATTATCCCCTGTGTATCAGTGATGACATCTAATTTAACAATTAACTGGAATATTAACACCTGTGTATTAGCGATGACATCTAACTTAACAATTAACTGGAATATTATCCCCTGTGTATTAGCAATGACATCTAATTTCACAATTAACTAGAATATTATCACCTGTGTATTTGTGATGACATCTAATTTAACAATTAACCAGAATATTATCAACTGTGTATTAGTGATGACATCTAATTTAACAATTAACTGGAATATTATCCCCTGTGTATTAGTGATGACATCTAATTTAACAATTAACTGGAATATTATCACCTGTGTATTAGTAATGACATCTAACTTAACAATTAACTGGAATATTATCCCCTGTGTATTAGCAATGACATCTAATTTCACAATTAACTAGAATATTATCACCTGTGTATTTGTGATGACATCTAATTTAACAATTAACCAGAATATTATCAACTGTGTATTAGTGATGACATCTAATTTAACAATTAACCAGAATATTATCAACTGTGTATTAGTGATGTCATCTAATTTAACAATTAACTGGAATATTATCCCCTGTGTATTGGTGATGACATCTAATTTAATAATTAACTGGAATATTATCCCCTGTGTATTAGTGATGACATCTAATTTAACAATTAACTGGAATATTATCCCCTGTGTATTAGTGATGACATCTAATTTAACAATTAACTGGAATATTATCCCCTGTGTATTAGTGATGACATCTAATTTAACAATTAGCTGGAATATTATCCCCTGTGTATTAGTGATGACATCTAATTTAACAATTAACTGGAATATTATCCCCTGTGTATTAGTGATGACATCTAATTTAACAATTAAATGGAATATTATCCCCTGTGTATTAGTGATGCTATCTAATTTAACAATTACCTGGAATATTATCACCTGTGTATTAGTGATGACATCTAATTTAACAATTAACTGGAATATTATCCCCTGTGTATCAGTGATTACATCTAATTTAACAATTAACTGGAATATTATCCCCTGTGTATTAGTGATGCCATCTAATTTAACAATTAACTGGAATATTATCCCCTGTGTATTAGTGATGACATCTAATTTAACAATTAACTGGAATATTATCCCCTGTGTATTAGTGATGATATCTAATTTAACAATTAACTGGAATATTATCCCCTGTGTATCAGTGATGACATCTAATTTAACAATTAACTGGAATATTATCCCCTGTGTATCAGTGATGACATCTAATTTAACAATTAACTGGAATATTATCCCCTGTGTATCAGTGATGACATCTAATTTAACAATTAAGTGGAATATTTCCACCTGTGTATTAGTGATGACATCTAATTTAACAATTAAGTGGAATATTTCCACCTGTGTATTAGTGATGACATCTAATTTAACAATTAACTGGAATATTATCCCCTGTGTATCAGTGATGACATCTAATTTAACAATTAACTGGAATATTATCCCCTGTGTATCAGTGATGACATCTAATTTAACAATTAACTGGAATATTATCACCTGTGTATTAGTGATGACATCTAATTTAACAATTAACTGGAATATTATCCAATGTTTATTAGTGATGACATCTAATTTAACAATTAACTGGAATATTATCCCCTGTGTATTAGTGATGACATATAATTTAACAATTAACTGGAATATTATCCCCTGTTTATTAGTGATGACATCTAATTTAACAATTAACTGGAATATTATCCCCTGTGTATTAGTGATGACATCTAATTTAACAATTAACTGGAATATTATCCCCTGTTTATTAGTGATGACATCTAATTTAACAATTAACTGGAATATTATCCCCTGTGTATTAGTGATGACATATAATTTAACAATGAACTGGAATATTATCCCCTGTGTATTAGTGATGACATCTAATTTAACAATTAACAAGAATATTATCCCCTGTGTATTAGTGATGATATCTAATTTAACAATTAACTGGAATATTATCCCCTGTGTATCAGTGATGACATCTAATTTAACAATTAACTGGAATATTATCCCCTGTGTATCAGTGATGACATCTAATTTAACAATTAAGTGGAATATTTCCACCTGTGTATTAGTGATGACATCTAATTTAACAATTAACTGGAATATTATCCCCTGTGTATCAGTGATGACATCTAATTTAACAATTAACTGGAATATTATCACCTGTGTATCAGTGATGACATCTAATTTAACAATTAACTGGAATATTATCCCCTGTGTATCAGTGATGACATCTAATTTAACAATTAAGTGGAATATTTCCACCTGTGTATTAGTGATGACATCTAATTTAACAATTAACTGGAATATTATCCCCTGTGTATCAGTGATGACATCTAATTTAACAATTAACTGGAATATTATCCCCTGTGTATTAGTGATGACATATAATTTAACAATTAACTGGAATATCATCCCCTGTGTATTAGTGATGACATCTAATTTAACAATTAACTGGAATATTATCCCCTGTTTATTAGTGATGACATCTAATTTAACAATTAACTGGAATATTATCCCCTGTGTATTAGTGATGACATATAATTTAACAATGAACTGGAATATTATCCCCTGTGTATTAGTGATGACATCTAATTTAACAATTAACAAGAATATTATCCCCTGTGTATTAGTGATGATATCTAATTTAACAATTAACTGGAATATTATCCCCTGTGTATCAGTGATGACATCTAATTTAACAATTAACTGGAATATTATCCCCTGTGTATCAGTGATGACATCTAATTTAACAATTAAGTGGAATATTTCCACCTGTGTATTAGTGATGACATCTAATTTAACAATTAACTGGAATATTATCCCCTGTGTATCAGTGATGACATCTAATTTAACAATTAACTGGAATATTATCACCTGTGTATCAGTGATGACATCTAATTTAACAATTAACTGGAATATTATCCCCTGTGTATCAGTGATGACATCTAATTTAACAATTAAGTGGAATATTTCCACCTGTGTATTAGTGATGACATCTAATTTAACAATTAACTGGAATATTATCCCCTGTGTATCAGTGATGACATCTAATTTAACAATTAACTGGAATATTATCCCCTGTGTATCAGTGATGACATCTAATTTAACAATTAACTGGAATATTATCCCCTGTGTATTAGTGATGACATCTAATTTAACAATTAACTGGAATATTATCCCCTGTTTATTAGTGATGACATCTAATTTAACAATTAACTGGAATATTATCCCCTGTGTATTAGTGATGACATATAATTTAACAATTAACTGGAATATTATCCCCTGTGTATTAGTGATGACATCTAATTTAACAATTAACTGGAATATTATCCACTGTGTATTAGTGATGACAGCTAATTTAACAATTAAGTGGAATATTTCCACCTGTGTATTAGTGATGACATCTAATTTAACAATTAACTGGAATATTATCCCCTGTGTATTAGTGATGACATCTAATTTAACAATTAACTGGAATATTATCCCCTGTGTATTAGTGATGACATCTAATTTAACAATTAACTGGAATATTATCCCCTGTGTATTAGTGATGACATCTAATTTAACAATTAACTGGAATATTATCCCCTGTGTATTAGTGATGACATCTAATTTAACAATTAACTGGAATATTATCCCCTGTGTATTAGTGATGATATCTAATTTAACAATTAACTGGAATATTATCACCTGTTTATTAGTGATGACATCTAATTTAACAATTAACTGGAATATTATCCCCTGTGTATCAGTGATGACATCTAATTTAACAATTAACTGGAATATTATCCCCTGTGTATCAGTGATGACATCTAATTTAACAATTAACTGGAATATTATCCCCTGTGTATCAGTGATGACATCTAATTTAACAATTAACTGGAATATTATCCCCTGTGTATCAGTGATGACATCTAATTTAACTATTAAGTGGAATATTTCCACCTGTGTATTAGTGATGACATCTAATTTAACAATTAACTGGAATATTATCCCCTGTGTATTAGTGATGACATCTAATTTAACAATTAACTGGAATATTATCCCCTGTGTATTAGTGATGACATCTAATTTAACAATTAACTGGATTATTACCACCTGTGTATTAGTGATGACATCTAATTTAACAATTACTTGGAATATTATCCCCTGTATATTAGCGATGACATCTATTATAACAATTAACTGGAATATTATCACCTGTGTATTTGTGATGACGTCTAATTTAACAATTAACCAGAATATTTTCAACTGTGCATTAGTGATGACATCTAATTTAACAATTAACTGGAATATTATCCCCTGTGTATTAGTGATGATATCTAATTTAACAATTAGCTGGAATCTTCTCCCCTGTGTATTCGTGATGACATCTAATTTAACAATTAACTGGAATATTATCACCTGTCTATTTGTGATGACATCTAATTTAACAATTAACCAGAATACTATCAACTGTGTATTAGTGATGACATCTAATTCAACAATTAACTTCAATATTATCCCCTGTGTATTAGTGATGACATCTAATTTAACAATTAACCAGAATATTATCAACTGTGTATTAGTGATGACATCTAATTTAACAATTAACTGGAATATTATCCCCTGTGTATTCGTGAAGACATCTAATTTAACAATTAACTGGAATATTATCCCCTGTGAATTCGTGAAGACATCCAATTTAATAATTAACTGGAATATTATCCACTGTGTATTAGTGATGACATCTAATTTAACAATTAACTGGAATATTACCACCTGTGTATTTGTGATGACATCTAATTTAACAATTAACCAGAATATTATCAACTGTGTATTAGTGATGACATCTAATTTAACAATTAACTGGAATATTATCCCCTGTGTATTAGTGATGACATCTAATTTAACAATTAACTGGAATATTATCCCCTGTGTATTAGTGATGACATCTAATTTAACAATTAACTGGAATAATATCCCCTGTGTATTAGTGATGACATCTAATTTAACAATTAGCTGGAATATTATCCCCTGTGTATTAGTGATGACATCTAATTTAACAATTAACTGGAATATTATCACCTGTGTATTTGTGATGACATCTAATTTAACAATTAACTGGAATATTATCACCTGCGTATTAGTGATGACATCTAATTTAACAATTAACTGGAATATTATCACCTGTGTATTCGTGATAACATCTAATTTAACAATTAACCAGAATATTATCAACTGTGTATTAGTGATGACATCTAATTTAACAATTAACTGGAATATTATAACATGTGTATTCGTGATGACATCTAATTTATCAATCAACTGGAATATTATCACCTGTGTATTAGTGATGACATCTAATTTAACAATTGACTGGAATATTATCACCTGTGTATTTGTGATGACATCTAATTTAACAATTAACTGGAATATTATCACCTGTGTATTAGTGATGACATCTAATTTAACAATTAACTGGAATATTATCACTTGTGTATTAGTGATAACATCTAATTTAACAATTAACCAGAATATTATCAACTGTATATTAGTGATGACATCTAATTTAACAATTAACCAGAATATTATCACCTGTGTATTAGTGATGACATCCAATTGAACAATTAACCGGAATATTATACCCTGTGTATTAGTGATGACATCTAATTTAACAATTAACTGGAATATTATCCCCTGTGTATTAGTGATGACATCTAATTTAACAATTAACTGGAATATTATCCCCTGTTTATTAGTGATGACATCTAATTTAACAATTAACTGGAATATTATCACCTGTGTATTTGTGATGACATCTAATTTAACAATCAACTGGAATATTATCCCCTGTGTATTAGTGATGACATCTAATTTAACAATTAACTGGAATATTATCCCCTGTGTATTAGTGATGACATCTAATTTAACAATTAACTGGAATATTATCCCCTGTGTATTAGTGATGACATCTAATTTAACAATTAGCTGGAATATTATCCCCTGTGTATTAGTGATGACATCTAATTTAACAATTAACAGGAATATTATCACCTGTGTATTTGTGATGACATCTAATTTAACAATTAACTGGAATATTATCACCTGCGTATTAGTGATGACATCTAATTTAACAATTAACTGGAATATTATCACCTGTGTATTCGTGATTACATCTAATTTAACAATTAACTGGAACATTATCCACTGTGTATTGGTGATAACATCTAAAATAACAATTAACCAGAATATTATCAACTGTGTATTAGTGATGACATCTAATTTAACAATTAACTGTAATATTATAACATGTGTATTCGTGATGACATCTAATTTATCTATCAACTGGAATATTATCACCTGTGTATTAGTGATGACATCTAATTTAACAATTGACTGGAATATTATCACCTGTGTATTTGTGATGACATCTAATTTAACAATTAACTGGAATATTATCACCTGTGTATTAGTGATGACATCTAATTTAACAATTAACTGGAATATTATCACTTGTGTATTAGTGATGACATCTAATTTAACAATTAACTGGAACATTATCCACTGTGTATTAGTGATAACATCTAATTTAACAATTAACCAGAATATTATCAACTGTATATTAGTGATGACATCTAATTTAACAATTAACCAGAATATTATCACCTGTGTATTAGTGATGACATCCAATTGAACAATTAACCGGAATATTATACCCTGTGTATTAGTGATGACATCTAATTTAACAATTAGCTGGAATATTATCCCCTGTGTATTAGTGATGACATCTAATTTAACAATTAACAGGAATATTATCACCTGTGTATTTGTGATGACATCTAATTTAACAATTAACTGGAATATTATCACCTGCGTATTAGTGATGACATCTAATTTAACAATTAACTGGAATATTATCACCTGTGTATTCGTGATTACATCTAATTTAACAATTAACTGGAACATTATCCACTGTGTATTGGTGATAACATCTAAAATAACAATTAACCAGAATATTATCAACTGTGTATTAGTGATGACATCTAATTTAACAATTAACTGGAATATTATAACATGTGTATTCGTGATGACATCTAATTTATCTATCAACTGGAATATTATCACCTGTGTATTAGTGATGACATCTAATTTAACAATTGACTGGAATATTATCACCTGTGTATTTGTGATGACATCTAATTTAACAATTAACTGGAATATTATCACCTGTGTATTAGTGATGACATCTAATTTAACAATTAACTGGAATATTATCACTTGTGTATTAGTGATGACATCTAATTTAACAATTAACTGGAACATTATCCACTGTGTATTAGTGATAACATCTAATTTAACAATTAACCAGAATATTATCAACTGTATATTAGTGATGACATCTAATTTAACAATTAACCAGAATATTATCACCTGTGTATTAGTGATGACATCCAATTGAACAATTAACCGGAATATTATACCCTGTGTATTAGTGATGACATCTAATTTAACAATTAACTGGAATATTATCCCCTGTGTATTAGTGATGACATCTAATTTAACAATTAACTGGAATATTATCCCCTGTTTATTAGTGATGATATCTAATTTAACAATTAACTGGAATATTATCACCTGTGTATTTGTGATGACATCTAATTTAACAATCAACTGGAATATTATCACCTGTGTATTTGTGATGACATCTAATTAACAATTACCTGGAATATTATCCCCTGTGTATTTGTGATGACATCTAATTTAACAATTTACCAGAATATTATCAACTGTGTATTAGTGATGACATCTAATTGAACAATTAACTGGAATATTATCCCCTGTGTATTAGTGATGACATCTAATTTAACAATTAACTGGAATATTATCCCCTGTGTATTCGTGATGACATCTAATTTAACAATTAACTGGAATATTATCCCTTGTGTATTAGTGATGACATCTAATTTAACAATTAACTGGAATATTATCCCCTGTGTATTAGTGATGACATCTAATTTAACAATTAACTGGAATATTATCCACTGTGTATTAGTGATGATATCTAATTTAACAATTAACTGGAATATTATCACCTGTTTATTAGTGATGACATCTAATTTAACAATTAACTGGAATATTATCCCCTGTGTATCAGTGATGTCATCTAATTTAACAATTAAGTGGAATATTTCCACCTGTGTTTCAGTGATGACATCTAATTTAACAACTAACTGGAATATTATCCCCTGGTTATTAGTGATGACATCTAATTTAACAATTAACTGGAATATTATCCCCTGTGTATTAGTGATGACATCTAATTTAACAATTAACTGGAATATTACCACCTGTGTATTAGTGATGACATCTAATTTAACAATTAACTGGAATATTATCCCCTGTATATTAGCGATGACATCTAATTTAACAATTAACTGGAATATTATCACCTGTGTATTTGTGATGACATCTAATTTAACAATTAACCAGAATATTTTCAACTGTGTATTAGTGATGACATCTAATTTAACAATTAACTGGAATATTATCACCTGTTTATTAGTGATGACATCTAATTTAACAATTAACTGGAATATTATCCCCTGTGTATCAGTGATGACATCTAATTTAACAATTAAGTGGAATATTTCCACCTGTGTTTCAGTGATGACACCTAATTTAACAACTAACTGGAATATTATCCCCTGGTTATTAGTGATGACATCTAATTTAACAATTAACTGGAATATTATCCCCTGTGTATTAGTGATGACATCTAATTTAACAATTAACTGGAATATTACCACCTGTGTATTAGTGATGACATCTAATTTAACAATTAACTGGAATATTATCCCCTGTATATTAGCGAAGACATCTAATTTAACAATTAACTGGAATATTATCACCTGTGTATTTGTGATGACATCTAATTTAACAATTAACCAGAATATTTTCAACTGTGTATTAGTGATGACATCTAATTTAACAATTAACTGGAATATTATCCCCTGTGTATTAGTGATGACATCTAATTTAACAATTAACTGGAATATTAACCCCTGTGTATTTGTGATGACATCTAATTTAACAATTAACCAGAATATTTTCAACTGTGTATTAGTGATGACATCTAATTTAACAATTAACTGGAATATTATCCCCTGTGTATTAGTGATGACATCTAATTTAACAATTAACTGGAATATTAACCCCTGTGTATTAGTGATGACATCTAATTTAACAATTAACTGGAATATTATCCCCTGTGTATTAGTGATGACATCTAATTTAACAATTAGCTGGAATATTATCCCCTGTGTATTCGTGATGACATCTAATTTAACAATTAACTGGAATATCATCACCTGTGTATTAGTGATGACATCTAATTTAAAAATTAACTGGAATATTATCCCCTGTGTATTAGTGATGACATCTCATTTAACAATTAACTGGAATATTATCACCTGTGTATTTGTGATGACATCTAATTTAACAATTAACTGGAATATTATCACCTGTGTATTTGTGATGACATCTAATTTAACAATTAACTGGAATATTACCACCTGTGTATTAGTGATGACATCTAATTTAACAATTAACTGGAATATTATCCCTTGTGTATTAGTGATGACATCTAATTTAACAATTAACTGGAATATTATCCCCTGTGTATCAGTGATGACATCTAATTTAACAATTAACTGGAATATTACCACCTGTGTATTAGTGATGACTTCTAATTTAACAATTAACTGGAATATTATCACCTGTGTCTTAGCGATGACATCTAATTTAACAATTAACTGGAATATTATCTCTTGTCTATTTGTGATGACATCTAATTTAACAATCAACCAGAATATTATCAACTGTGTATTAGTGATGACATCTAATTTAACAATTAACTTCAATATTATCCCCTGTGTATTAGTGATGACATCTAATTTAACAATTAACTGGAATATTATCACCTGTGTATTAGTGATGACATCTAATTTAACAATAACCAGAATATTATCAACTCTGTATTAGTGATGACATCTAATTTAACAATTAACTGGAATATTATCCCCTGTGTATTAGTGATGACATCTAATTTAACAATGAACTGGAATATTATCCCTGTGTATTAGTGATGACATCCAATTTAACAATTAACTGGAATATTATCCCCTGTGTATTAGTGAGGACATCTAATTTAACAATTAAATGGAATATTACCACCTGTGTATTTGTGATGACATCTAATTTAACAATTAACTGGAATATTATCACCTGCGTATTAGTGATGACATCTAATTTAACAATTAACTGGAATATTATCACCTGTGTATTCGTGATTACATCTAATTTAACAATTAACTGGAACATTATCCACTGTGTATTGGTGATAACATCTAAAATAACAATTAACCAGAATATTATCAACTGTGTATTAGTGATGACATCTAATTTAACAATTAACTGGAATATTATAACATGTGTATTCGTGATGACATCTAATTTATCTATCAACTGGAATATTATCACCTGTGTATTAGTGATGACATCTAATTTAACAATTGACTGGAATATTATCACCTGTGTATTTGTGATGACATCTAATTTAACAATTAACTGGAATATTATCACCTGTGTATTAGTGATGACATCTAATTTAACAATTAACTGGAATATTATCACTTGTGTATTAGTGATGACATCTAATTTAACAATTAACTGGAACATTATCCACTGTGTATTAGTGATAACATCTAATTTAACAATTAACCAGAATATTATCAACTGTATATTAGTGATGACATCTAATTTAACAATTAACCAGAATATTATCACCTGTGTATTAGTGATGACATCCAATTGAACAATTAACCGGAATATTATACCCTGTGTATTAGTGATGACATCTAATTTAACAATTAACTGGAATATTATCCCCTGTGTATTAGTGATGACATCTAATTTAACAATTAACTGGAATATTATCCCCTGTTTATTAGTGATGATATCTAATTTAACAATTAACTGGAATATTATCACCTGTGTATTTGTGATGACATCTAATTTAACAATCAACTGGAATATTATCACCTGTGTATTTGTGATGACATCTAATTAACAATTACCTGGAATATTATCCCCTGTGTATTTGTGATGACATCTAATTTAACAATTTACCAGAATATTATCAACTGTGTATTAGTGATGACATCTAATTGAACAATTAACTGGAATATTATCCCCTGTGTATTAGTGATGACATCTAGTTTAACAATTAACTGGAATATTATCACGTGTGTATTAGTGATGACATCTAATTTAACAATTAACTGGAATATTATCCCCTGTGTATTCGTGATGACATCTAATTTAACAATTAACTGGAATATTATCCCTTGTGTATTAGTGATGACATCTAATTTAACAATTAACTGGAATATTATCCCCTGTGTATTAGTGATGACATCTAATTTAACAATTAACTGGAATATTATCCACTGTGTATTAGTGATGATATCTAATTTAACAATTAACTGGAATATTATCACCTGTTTATTAGTGATGACATCTAATTTAACAATTAACTGGAATATTATCCCCTGTGTATCAGTGATGTCATCTAATTTAACAATTAAGTGGAATATTTCCACCTGTGTTTCAGTGATGACATCTAATTTAACAACTAACTGGGATATTATCCCCTGGTTATTAGTGATGACATCTAATTTAACAATTAACTGGAATATTATCCCCTGTGTATTAGTGATGACATCTAATTTAACAATTAACTGGAATATTACCACCTGTGTATTAGTGATGACATCTAATTTAACAATTAACTGGAATATTATCCCCTGTATATTAGCGATGACATCTAATTTAACAATTAACTGGAATATTATCACCTGTGTATTTGTGATGACATCTAATTTAACAATTAACCAGAATATTTTCAACTGTGTATTAGTGATGACATCTAATTTAACAATTAACTGGAATATTATCACCTGTTTATTAGTGATGACATCTAATTTAACAATTAACTGGAATATTATCCCCTGTGTATCAGTGATGACATCTAATTTAACAATTAAGTGGAATATTTCCACCTGTGTTTCAGTGATGACACCTAATTTAACAACTAACTGGAATATTATCCCCTGGTTATTAGTGATGACATCTAATTTAACAATTAACTGGAATATTATCCCCTGTGTATTAGTGATGACATCTAATTTAACAATTAACTGGAATATTACCACCTGTGTATTAGTGATGACATCTAATTTAACAATTAACTGGAATATTATCCCCTGTATATTAGCGAAGACATCTAATTTAACAATTAACTGGAATATTATCACCTGTGTATTTGTGATGACATCTAATTTAACAATTAACCAGAATATTTTCAACTGTGTATTAGTGATGACATCTAATTTAACAATTAACTGGAATATTATCCCCTGTGTATTAGTGATGACATCTAATTTAACAATTAACTGGAATATTAACCCCTGTGTATTTGTGATGACATCTAATTTAACAATTAACCAGAATATTTTCAACTGTGTATTAGTGATGACATCTAATTTAACAATTAACTGGAATATTATCCCCTGTGTATTAGTGATGACATCTAATTTAACAATTAACTGGAATATTAACCCCTGTGTATTAGTGATGACATCTAATTTAACAATTAACTGGAATATTATCCCCTGTGTATTAGTGATGACATCTAATTTAACAATTAGCTGGAATATTATCCCCTGTGTATTCGTGATGACATCTAATTTAACAATTAACTGGAATATCATCATCTGTGTATTAGTGATGACATCTAATTTAAAAATTAACTGGAATATTATCCCCTGTGTATTAGTGATGACATCTCATTTAACAATTAACTGGAATATTATCACCTGTGTATTTGTGATGACATCTAATTTAACAATTAACTGGAATATTATCACCTGTGTATTTGTGATGACATCTAATTTAACAATTAACTGGAATATTACCACCTGTGTATTAGTGATGACATCTAATTTAACAATTAACTGGAATATTATCCCTTGTGTATTAGTGATGACATCTAATTTAACAATTAACTGGAATATTATCCCCTGTGTATCAGTGATGACATCTAATTTAACAATTAACTGGAATATTACCACCTGTGTATTAGTGATGACTTCTAATTTAACAATTAACTGGAATATTATCACCTGTGTCTTAGCGATGACATCTAATTTAACAATTAACTGGAATATTATCTCTTGTCTATTTGTGATGACATCTAATTTAACAATCAACCAGAATATTATCAACTGTGTATTAGTGATGACATCTAATTTAACAATTAACTTCAATATTATCCCCTGTGTATTAGTGATGACATCTAATTTAACAATTAACTGGAATATTATCACCTGTGTATTAGTGATGACATCTAATTTAACAATAACCAGAATATTATCAACTCTGTATTAGTGATGACATCTAATTTAACAATTAACTGGAATATTATCCCCTGTGTATTAGTGATGACATCTAATTTAACAATGAACTGGAATATTATCCCTGTGTATTAGTGATGACATCCAATTTAACAATTAACTGGAATATTATCCCCTGTGTATTAGTGAGGACATCTAATTTAACAATTAAATGGAATATTACCACCTGTGTATTTGTGATGACATCTAATTTAACAATTAACCAGAATTTTATCAACTGTGTATTAGTGATGACATCTAATTTAACAATTAACTGGAATATTATCACCTGTGTATTAGTGATTACATCTAATTTAACAATTAACCAGAATATTATCAACTGTGTATTAGTGATGACATCTAATTTAACAATTAACTGGAATATTATCCCCTTTGTATAAGTGATGACATCTAATTTAACTATTAACTGGAATATTATCCCCTGTGTATTAGTGATGACATCTAATTTAACAATTAACTGGAATATTATCCCCTGTGTATTAGTGATGACATCTAATTTAACAATTAACTGGAATATTATCACCTGTGTATTAGTGATTACATCTAATTTAACAATTAACCAGAATATTATCAACTGTGTATTAGTGATGACATCTAATTTAACAATTAACTGGAATATTGTCACCTGTGTATTTGTGATCACATCTAATTTAACAATTAACTGGAATATTACCACCTGTGTATTAGTGATGACATCTAATTTAACAGTTAACTGGAATATAATCCCTTGTGTATTCGTGATGACATCTAATTTAACAATTAACTGGAATATTATCCCCTGTGTATCAGTGATGACATCTAATTTAACAATTAACTGGAATATTACCACCTGTGTATTAGTGATGACATCTAATTGAACAATTAACTGGAATATTATCCCCTGTGTATTAGTGATGACATCTAATTTAACAATTAACTGGAATATTATCCCCTGTGTATTTGTGATGACATCCAATTTAACAATTAACTGGAATATTATCACCTGTGTATTAGTGAGGACATCTAATTTAACAATTAAATGGAATATTACCACCTGTGTATTTGTGATGACATCTAATTTAACAATTAACCAGAATTTTATCAACTTTGTATTAGTGATGACATCTAATTTAACTATTAACTGGAATATTATCCCCTGTGTATTAGTGATGACATCTAATTTAACAATTAACTGGAATATTATCCCCTGTGTATTAGTGATGACATCTAATTTAACAATTAACAGGAATATTATCCCCTGTGTATTAGTGATGACATCTAAATTAACAATTAACTGGAATATTATCACCTGTGTATTAGTGATTACATCTAATTTAACAATTAACCAGAATATTATCAACTGTGTATTAGTGATGACATCTAATTTAACAATTAACTGGAATATTGTCACCTGTGTATTTGTGATGACATCTAATTTAACAATTAACTGGAATATTACCACCTGTGTATTAGTGATGACATCTAATTTAACAATTAACTGGAATATAATCCCTTGTGTATTAGTGATGACATCTAATTTAACAATTAACTGGAATATTATCCCCTGTGTATCAGTGATGACATCTAATTTAACAATTAACTGGAATATTACCACCTGTGTATTAGTGATGACATCTAATTGAACAATTAACTGGAATACTATCCCCTGTGTATTAGTGATGACATCTAATTTAACAATTAACTGGAATATTATCCCTGTGTATTAGTGATGACATCTAATTTAACAATTAACTGGAATATTATCACCTGTGTATTAGTGATTACATCTAATTCAACAATTAACTGGAACATTATCCACTGTGTATTAGTGATAACATCTAATTTAACAATTAACCAGAATATTATCAACTGTGAATTAGTGATGACATCTAATTTAACAATTAACTGGAATATTATCACCTGTGTATTTGTGATGACATCTAATTTAACAATTAACTGGAATATTACCAACTGTGTATTAGTGATGACATCTAATTTAACAATTAACTGGAATATTATCCCTTGTGTATTAGTGATGACATCTAATTTAACAATTAACTGGAATATTATCCCCTGTGTATCAGTGATGACATCTAATTTAACAATTAACTGGAATATTACCACCTGTGTATTAGTGATGACATCTAATTTAACAATTAACAGGAATATTATCCCTTGTGTATTAGTGATGACTTCTAATTTAACAATTAACTGGAATATTATCACCTGTGTCTTAGCGATGACATCTAATTTAACAATTAACTGGAATATTATCACTTGTCTATTTGTGATGACATCTAATTTAACAATCAACCAGAATATTATCAACTGTGTATTAGTGATGACATCTAATTTCACAATTAACTTCAATATTATCCCCTGTGTATTAGTGATGACATCTAATTTAACAATTAACTGGAATATTATCACCTGTGTATTAGTGATGACATCTAATTTAACAATAACCAGAATATTATCAACTGTGTATTAGTGATGACATCTAATTTAACAATGAACTGGAATATTATCCCCTGTGTATTAGTGATGACATCCAATTTAACAATTAACTGGAATATTATCCCCTGTGTATTAGTGAGGACATCTAATTTAACAATTAAATGGAATATTACCACCTGTGTATTTGTGATGACATCTAATTTAACAATTAACCAGAATTATATCAACTGTGTATTAGTGATGACATCTAATTGAACAATTAACTGGAATATTATCCCCTGTGTATTAGTGATGACATCTAATTTAACAATTAACTGGAATATTATCCCCTGTGTATTAGTGATGACATCTAATTTAACAATTAACTGGAATATTATCACTTGTCTATTTGTGATGACATCTAATTTAACAATCAACCAGAATATTATCAACTGTGTATTAGTGATGACATCTAATTTCACAATTAACTTCAATATTATCCCCTGTGTATTAGTGATGACATCTAATTTAACAATTAACTGGAATATTATCACCTGTGTATTAGTGATGACATCTAATTTAACAATAACCAGAATATTATCAACTGTGTATTAGTGATGACATCTAATTTAACAATGAACTGGAATATTATCCCCTGTGTATTAGTGATGACATCCAATTTAACAATTAACTGGAATATTATCCCCTGTGTATTAGTGAGGACATCTAATTTAACAATTAAATGGAATATTACCACCTGTGTATTTGTGATGACATCTAATTTAACAATTAACCAGAATTATATCAACTGTGTATTAGTGATGACATCTAATTGAACAATTAACTGGAATATTATCCCCTGTGTATTAGTGATGACATCTAATTTAACAATTAACTGGAATATTATCCCCTGTGTATTAGTGATGACATCTAATTTAACAATTAACAGGAATATTATCCCCTGTGTATTAGTGATGACATCTAATTTAACAATTAACTGGAATATTATCCCCTGTGTATTAGTGATGACATCTAATTTAACAATTAACAGGAATATTATCCCCTGTGTCTTAGCGATGACATCTAATTTAACAATTAACTGGAATATTATCACTTGTCTATTTGTGATGACATCTAATTTAACAATCAACCAGAATATTATCAACTGTGTATTAGTGATGACATCTAATTTCACAATTAACTTCAATATTATCCCCTGTGTATTAGTGATGACATCTAATTTAACAATTAACTGGAATATTATCACCTGTGTATTAGTGATGACATCTAATTTAACAATAACCAGAATATTATCAACTGTGTATTAGTGATGACATCTAATTTAACAATGAACTGGAATATTATCCCCTGTGTATTAGTGATGACATCCAATTTAACAATTAACTGGAATATTATCCCCTGTGTATTAGTGAGGACATCTAATTTAACAATTAACTGGAATATTATCCCTGTGTATTAGTGATGACATCTAATTTAACAATTAACTGGAATATTATCACCTGTGTATTAGTGATTACATCTAATTCAACAATTAACTGGAACATTATCCACTGTGTATTAGTGATAACATCTAATTTAACAATTAACCAGAATATTATCAACTGTGAATTAGTGATGACATCTAATTTAACAATTAACTGGAATATTATCACCTGTGTATTTGTGATGACATCTAATTTAACAATTAACTGGAATATTACCAACTGTGTATTAGTGATGACATCTAATTTAACAATTAACTGGAATATTATCCCTTGTGTATTAGTGATGACATCTAATTTAACAATTAACTGGAATATTATCCCCTGTGTATCAGTGATGACATCTAATTTAACAATTAACTGGAATATTACCACCTGTGTATTAGTGATGACATCTAATTTAACAATTAACAGGAATATTATCCCTTGTGTATTAGTGATGACTTCTAATTTAACAATTAACTGGAATATTATCACCTGTGTCTTAGCGATGACATCTAATTTAACAATTAACTGGAATATTATCACTTGTCTATTTGTGATGACATCTAATTTAACAATCAACCAGAATATTATCAACTGTGTATTAGTGATGACATCTAATTTCACAATTAACTTCAATATTATCCCCTGTGTATTAGTGATGACATCTAATTTAACAATTAACTGGAATATTATCACCTGTGTATTAGTGATGACATCTAATTTAACAATAACCAGAATATTATCAACTGTGTATTAGTGATGACATCTAATTTAACAATGAACTGGAATATTATCCCCTGTGTATTAGTGATGACATCCAATTTAACAATTAACTGGAATATTATCCCCTGTGTATTAGTGAGGACATCTAATTTAACAATTAAATGGAATATTACCACCTGTGTATTTGTGATGACATCTAATTTAACAATTAACCAGAATTATATCAACTGTGTATTAGTGATGACATCTAATTGAACAATTAACTGGAATATTATCCCCTGTGTATTAGTGATGACATCTAATTTAACAATTAACTGGAATATTATCCCCTGTGTATTAGTGATGACATCTAATTTAACAATTAACTGGAATATTATCACTTGTCTATTTGTGATGACATCTAATTTAACAATCAACCAGAATATTATCAACTGTGTATTAGTGATGACATCTAATTTCACAATTAACTTCAATATTATCCCCTGTGTATTAGTGATGACATCTAATTTAACAATTAACTGGAATATTATCACCTGTGTATTAGTGATGACATCTAATTTAACAATAACCAGAATATTATCAACTGTGTATTAGTGATGACATCTAATTTAACAATTAACAGGAATATTATCCCCTGTGTATTAGTGATGACATCTAATTTAACAATTAACTGGAATATTATCCCCTGTGTATTAGTGATGACATCTAATTTAACAATTAACAGGAATATTATCCCCTGTGTCTTAGCGATGACATCTAATTTAACAATTAACTGGAATATTATCACTTGTCTATTTGTGATGACATCTAATTTAACAATCAACCAGAATATTATCAACTGTGTATTAGTGATGACATCTAATTTCACAATTAACTTCAATATTATCCCCTGTGTATTAGTGATGACATCTAATTTAACAATTAACTGGAATATTATCACCTGTGTATTAGTGATGACATCTAATTTAACAATAACCAGAATATTATCAACTGTGTATTAGTGATGACATCTAATTTAACAATGAACTGGAATATTATCCCCTGTGTATTAGTGATGACATCCAATTTAACAATTAACTGGAATATTATCCCCTGTGTATTAGTGAGGACATCTAATTTAACAATTAAATGGAATATTACCACCTGTGTATTTGTGATGACATCTAATTTAACAATTAACCAGAATTATATCAACTGTGTATTAGTGATGACATCTAATTGAACAATTAACTGGAATATTATCCCCTGTGTATTAGTGATGACGTCTAATTTAACAATTAACTGGAATATTATCCCCTGTGTATTAGTGATGACATCCAATTTAACAATTAACTGGAATATTATCCCTGTGTATTAGTGATGACATCTAATTTAACAATTAACTGGAATATTATCACCTGTGTATTAGTGATGACTTCTAATTTAACAATTAACTGGAATATTATCACCTGTGTCTTAGCGATGACATCTAATTTAACAATTAACTGGAATATTATCTCTTGTCTATTTGTGATGACATCTAATTTAACAATCAACCAGAATATTATCAACTGTGTATTAGTGATGACATCTAATTTCACAATTAACTTCAATATTATCCCCTGTGTATTAGTGATGACATCTAATTTAACAATTAACTGGAATATTATCACCTGTGTATTAGTGATGACATCTAATTTAAAAATAACCAGAATATTATCAACTGTGTATTAGTGATGACATCTAATTTAACAATGAACTGGAATATTATCCCCTGTGTATTAGTGATGACATCCAATTTAACAATTAACTGGAATATTATCCCCTGTGTATTAGTGAGGACATCTAATTTAACAATTAAATGGAATATTACCAGCTGTGTATTTGTGATGACATCTAATTTAACAATTAACCAGAATTTTATCAACTGTGTATTAGTGATGACATCTAATTGAACAATTAACTGGAATATTATCCCCTGTGTATTAGTGATGACATCTAATTTAACAATTAACTGGAATATTATCCCCTGTGTATTAGTGATGACATCTAATTTAACAATTAACAGGAATATTATCCCCTGTGTATTAGTGATGACATCTAATTTAACAATTAACTGGAATATTATCACCTGTGTATTAGTGATTACATCTAATTTAACAATTAACTGGAACATTATCCACTGTGTATTAGTGATAACATCTAATTTAACAATTAACCAGAATATTATCAACTGTGTATTAGTGATGACATCTAATTTAACAATTAACTGGAATATTGTCACCTGTGTATTTGTGATGACATCTAATTTAACAATTAACTGGAATATTACCACCTGTGTATTAGTGATGACATCTAATTTAACAATTAACTGGAATATAATCCCTTGTGTATTAGTGATGACATCTAATTTAACAATTAACTGGAATATTATCCCCTGTGTATCAGTGATGACATCTAATTTAACAATTAACTGGAATATTATCACCTGTGTATTAGTGATGACATCTAATTGAACAATTAACTGGAATATTATCCCCTGTGTAATAGTGATGACATCTAATTTAACAATTAACTGGAATATTATCACCTGTGTATTAGTGATGACATCTAATTTAACAATTAACTGGAATATTATCCCCTGTGTATTAGTGATTACATCTAATTTAACAATTAACTGGAACATTATCCACTGTGTATTAGTGATAACATCTAATTTAACAATTAACCAGAATATTATCAACTGTGAATTAGTGATGACATCTAATTTAACAATTAACTGGAATATTATCACCTGTGTATTTGTGATGACATCTAATTTAACAATTAACTGGAATATTACCAACTGTGTATTAGTGATGACATCTAATTTAACAATTAACTGGAATATTATCCCTTGTGTATTAGTGATGACATCTAATTTAACAATTAACTGGAATATTATCCCCTGTGTATCAGTGATGACATCTAATTTAACAATTAACTGGAATATTACCACCTGTGTATTAGTGATGACTTCTAATTTAACAATTAACTGGAATATTATCACCTGTGTCTTAGCGATGACATCTAATTTAACAATTAACTGGAATATTATCTCTTGTCTATTTGTGATGACATCTAATTTAACAATCAACCAGAATATTATCAACTGTGTATTAGTGATGACATCTAATTTCACAATTAACTTCAATATTATCCCCTGTGTATTAGTGATGACATCTAATTTAACAATTAACTGGAATATTATCACCTGTGTATTAGTGATGACATCTAATTTAACAATTAACCAGAATATTATCAACTGTGTATTAGTGATGACATCTAATTTAACAATTAACTGGAATATTATCACCTGTGTATTAGTGATGACATCTAATTTAACAATTAACCAGAATATTATCCCCTGTGTATTAGTGATGATATCTAATTTAACAATTAACTGGAATATTATCACCTGTGTATTAGTGATGACATCTAATTTAACAATTAACTGGAATATTATCCCCTGTGTATTAGTGATGACATCTAATTTAACAATTAACTGGAATATTATCCCCTGTGTATTAGTGATGACATCTAATTTAACAATTAACTGGAATATTATCCCCTGT
The DNA here is from genome assembly GCF_036365525.1 of Heterodontus francisci. NCBI lineage: Eukaryota > Metazoa > Chordata > Chondrichthyes > Heterodontiformes > Heterodontidae > Heterodontus > Heterodontus francisci. The sequence continues at coordinate 774,199 of NW_027140493.1, read as the reverse complement.
GTATTAGTGATGACATCTAATTTAACAATTAACAGCAATATTAACCCCTGTGTATTAGTGATGACATCTAATTTAACAATTAACTGGAATATTATCACCTGTGTATTAGTGATGACATCTAATTTAGTAATTAACTGGAACATTATCCACTGTGTATTAGTGATAACATCTAATTTAACAATTAACCAGAATATTATCAACTGTGTATTAGTGATGACATCTAATTTAACAATTAACTGGAATATTATCCCCTGTGTATTAGTGATGACATCTAATGTAACAATTAACTGGAATATTATAACCTGTGTATTAGTGATGACATCTAATTTAACAATTAATTGGAATATTTATCACCTGTGTATTAGTGATGACATCTAACTTAACAATTGACTGGAATATTATCCCTTGTGTATTAGTGATGACATCTAATTTAACAATTAACTGGAATATTATCCCCTGTGTATTAGTGATGACATCTAATTTAACATTTAAATGGAATATTATCCCCTGTGTATTAGTGATGATATCTAATTTAACAATTAACTGGAATATTATCACCCGTGTATTAGTGATGACATCTAATTTAACAATTAACTGGAATATTATCCCCTGTGTATCAGTGATGACATCTAATTTAACAATTAACTGGAATATTATCCCCTGTGTATTAGTGATGACATCTAATTTAACAATTAACTGGAATATCATCCCCTGTGTATTAGTGATGTCATCTAATTTAACAATTAACTGGAATATTATCCCCTGTGTATTAGTGATGATATCTAATTTAACAATTAACTGGAATATTATCACCTGTTTATTAGTGATGACATCTAATTTAACAATTGACTGGAATATTATCCCCTGTGTATCAGTGATGACATCTAATTTAACAATTAAGTGGAATATTTCCACCTGTGTATTAGTGATGACATCTAATTTAACAATTAACTGGAATATTATCCCCTGTGTATTAGTGATGACATCTAATTTAACAATTAACTGGAATATTATCCACTGTGTATTAGTGATGACATCTAATTTAACAATTAACTGGAATATTACCACCTGTGTATTAGTGATGACATCTAATTTAACAATTAACTGGAATATTATCCCCTGTATATTAGCGATGACATCTAATTTAACAATTAACTGGAATATTATCACCTGTGTATTTGTGATGACATCTAATTTAACAATTAACCAGAATATTTTCAACTGTGTATTAGTGCTGACAGCTAATTTAACAATTAACTGGAATATTATCCCCTGTGTATTAGTGATGACATCTAATTTAACAATTAACTGGAATATTATCCCCTGTGTATTAGTGATGACATCTAATTTAACAATTAGCTGGAATATTATCCCCTGTGTATTCGTGATGACATCTAATTTAACAATTAACTGGAATATTATCACCTGTGTATTAGTGACGACATCTCATTTAACAATTAACTGGAATATTATCACCTGTGTATTTGTGATGACATCTAATTTAACAATTAACTGGAATATTATCACCTGTGTATTTGTGATTACATCTAAATTAACAATTAACTGGAATATTACCACCTGTGTATTAGTGATGACATCTAATTTAACAATTAACTGGAATATTATCCCCTGTGTATTAGTGATGACATCCAATTTAACAATTAACTGGAATATTAACCCCTGTGTATTAGTGATGACATCTAATTTCACAATTAACTGGAACATTACCACCTGTGTATTTGTGATGACATCTAATTTAACAATTAACCAGAATATTATCAACTGTGTATTAGTGATGACATCTAATTTAACAATTAACTGGAATATTATCCCCTGTGTATTAGTGATGACATCTAATTTAACAATTAACTGGAATATTATCCCCTGTGTATTAGTGATGTCATCTAATTTAACAATTAACTGGAATATTATCCCCTGTGTATTAGTGATGACATCTAATTTAACTATTAACTGGAATATTATCCCCTGTGTATTAGTGATGACATCTAATTTAACAATTAACTGGAATATTATCACCTGTGTATTTGTGATGACATCTAATTTAACAATTAACTGGAATATTATCCCTTGTGTATTAGTGATGACATCTAATTTAACAATTAACTGGAATATTATCCCCTGTGTATCAGTGATGACATCTAATTTAACAATTAACTGGAATATTACCACCTGTGTATTAGTGATGACTTCTAATTCAACAATTAACTGGAATATTATCACCTGTGTTTTCGCGATGACATCTAATTTAACAATTAACTGGAATATTATCTCTTGTCTATTTGTGATGACATCTAATTTAACAATCAACCAGAATATTATCAACTGTGTATTAGTGATGACATCTAATTTAACAATTAACTTCAATATTATCCCCTCTGTATTAGTGATGACATCTAATTTAACAATTAACTGGAATATTATCACCTGTGTATTAGTGATGACATCTAATTTAACAATTAACCAGAATATTATCAACTGTGTATTAGTGATGACATCTAATTTAACAATGAACTGGAATATTATCCCCTGTGTATTAGTGATGACATCCAATTTAACAATTAACTGGAATAATATCCCCTGTGTGTTCGTGAGGACATCTAATTTAACAATTAACTGGAATATTACCTCCTGTGTATTTGTGATGACATCTAATTTAACAATTAACCAGAATTTTATCAACTGTGTATTAGTGATGACATCTAATTGAACAATTAACTGGAATATTATCCCCTGTGTATTAGTGATGACATCTAATTTAACAATTAACTGGAACATTATCCACTGTGTATTAGTGATAACATCTAATTTAACAATTAACCAGAATATTATCAACTGTGTATTAGTGATGACATCTAATGTAACAATTAACTGGAATATTATAACCTGTGTATTAGTGATGACATCTAATTTAACAATTAACTGGAATATTTATCACCTGTGTATTAGTGATGACATCTAACTTAACAATTGACTGGAATATTATCCCTTGTGTATTAGTGATGACATCTAATTTAACAATTAACTGGAATATTATCCCCTGTGTATTAGTGATGACATCTAATTTAACATTTAAATGGAATATTATCCCCTGTGTATTAGTGATGATATCTAATTTAACAATTAACTGGAATATTATCACCCGTGTATTAGTGATGACATCTAATTTAACAATTAACTGGAATATTATCCCCTGTGTATCAGTGATGACATCTAATTTAACAATTAACTGGAATATTATCCCCTGTGTATTAGTGATGACATCTAATTTAACAATTAACTGGAATATCATCCCCTGTGTATTAGTGATGTCATCTAATTTAACAATTAACTGGAATATTATCCCCTGTGTATTAGTGATGATATCTAATTTAACAATTAACTGGAGTATTATCACCTGTTTATTAGTGATGACATCTAATTTAACAATTGACTGGAATATTATCCCCTGTGTATCAGTGATGACATCTAATTTAACAATTAAGTGGAATATTTCCACCTGTGTATTAGTGATGACATCTAATTTAACAATTAACTGGAATATTATCCCCTGTGTATTCGTGATGACATCTAATTTAACAATTAACTGGAATATTATCCACTGTGTATTAGTGATGACATCTAATTTAACATTTAACTGGAATATTACCACCTGTGTATTAGTGATGACATCTAATTTAACAATTAACTGGAATATTATCCCCTGTATATTAGCGATGACATCTAATTTAACAATTAACTGGAATATTATCACCTGTGTATTTGTGATGACATCTAATTTAACAATTAACCAGAATATTTTCAACTGTGTATTAGTGCTGACAGCTAATTTAACAATTAACTGGAATATTATCCCCTGTGTATTAGTGATGACATCTAATTTAACAATTAACTGGAATATTATCCCCTGTGTATTAGTGATGACATCTAATTTAACAATTAGCTGGAATATTATCCCCTGTGTATTCGTGATGACATCTAATTTAACAATTAACTGGAATATTATCACCTGTGTATTAGTGATGACATCTAATTTAAAAATTAACTGGAATATTATCCCCTGTGTATTAGTGACGACATCTCATTTAACAATTAACTGGAATATTATCACCTGTGTATTTGTGATGACGTCTAATTTAACAATTAACTGGAATATTATCACCTGTGTATTTGTGATTACATCTAAATTAACAATTAACTGGAATATTACCACCTGTGTATTAGTGATGACATCTAATTTAACAATTAACTGGAATATTATCCCCTGTGTATTAGTGATGACATCCAATTTAACAATTAACTGGAATATTAACCCCTGTGTATTAGTGATGACATCTAATTTAACAATTAACTGGAACATTACCACCTGTGTATTTGTGATGACATCTAATTTAACAATTAACCAGAATATTATCAACTGTGTATTAGTGATGACATCTAATTTAACAATTAACTGGAATATTATCCCCTGTGTATTAGTGATGACATCTAATTTAACAATTAACTGGAATATTATCCCCTGTGTATTAGTGATGTCATCTAATTTAACAATTAACTGGAATATTATCCCCTGTGTATTAGTGATGACATCTAATTTAACTATTAACTGGAATATTATCCCCTGTGTATTAGTGATGACATCTAATTTAACAATTAACTGGAATATTATCACCTGTGTATTTGTGATGACATCTAATTTAACAATTAACTGGAATATTATCCCTTGTGTATTAGTGATGACATCTAATTTAACAATTAACTGGAATATTATCCCCTGTGTATCAGTGATGACATCTAATTTAACAATTAACTGGAATATTACCACCTGTGTATTAGTGATGACTTCTAATTTAACAATTAACTGGAATATTATCACCTGTGTCTTCGCGATGACAAATAATTTAGCAATTAACTGGAATATTATCTCTTGTCTATTTGTGATGACATCTAATTTAACAATCAAACAGAATATTATCAACTGTGTATTAGTGATGACATCTAATTTAACAATTAACTTCAATATTATCCCCTGTGTATTAGTGATGACATCTAATTTAACAATTAACTGGAATATTTTCACCTGTGTATTAGTGATGACATCTAATTTAACAATTAACCAGAATATTATCAACTGTGTATTAGTGATGACATCTAATTTAACAATGAACTGGAATATTGTCCCCTGTGTATTAGTGATGACATCCAATTTAACAATTAACTGGAATATTATCCCCTGTGTATTAGTGAGGACATCTAATTTAACAATTAACTGGAATATTACCACCTGTGTATTTGTGATGACATCTAATTTAACAATTAACCAGAATTTTATCAACTGTGTATTAGTGATGACATCTAATTGAACAATTAACTGGAATATTATCCCCTGTGTATTAGTGATGACATCTAATTTAACAATTAACTGGAATATTATCCCCTGTGTATTAGTGATGACATCTAATTTAACAATTAACAGGAATATTACCACCTGTGTATTTGTGATGACATCTAATTTAACAATTAACCAGAATATTATCAACTGTGTATTAGTGATGACATCTAATTTAACAATTAACTGGAATATTATCCCCTGTGTATTAGTGATGACATCTAATTTAACAATTAACTGGAATATTATCCCCTGTGTATTAGTGAAGACATCTAATTTAGCAATTAACTGGAACATTATCCACTGTGTATTAGTGATAACATCTAATTTAACAATTAACCAGAATATTATCAACTGTGTATTAGTGATGACATCTAATTTAACAATTAACTGGAATATTATAACCTGTGTATTAGTGATGACATCTAATTTAACAATTAACTGGAATATTTATCACCTGTGTATTAGTGATGACATCTAACTTAACAATTGACTGGAATATTGTCCCTTGTGTATTAGTGATGACATCTAATTTAACAATTAACTGAAATATTATCCCCTGTGTATTAGTGATGACATCTAATTTAACAATTAAATGGAATATTATCACCCGTGTATTAGTGATGACATCTAATTTAACAATTAACTGGAATATTATCCCCTGTGTATCAGTGATGACATCTAATTTAACAATTAAATGGAATATTATCACCTGTGTATTAGTGATGATATCTAATTTAACAATTAACCGGAATATTATCCCCTGTGTATCAGTGATGACATCTAATTTAACAATTAACTGGAATATTATCCCCTGTGTATTCGTGATGACATCTAATTTAACTATTAACTGGAATATTATCCCCTGTGTATTAGTGATGACATCTAATTTAACAATTAACTGGAATATTATCCCCTGTGTATTAGTGGTGATATCTAATTTAACAATTAACTGGAATATTATCACCTGTTTATTAGTGATGACATCTAATTTAACAATTGACTGGAATATTATCCCCTGTGTAACAGTGATGACATCTAATTTAACAATTAAGTGGAATATTGCCACCTGTGTATTAGTGATGACATCTAATTTAACAATTAACCGGAATATTATCCCCTGTGTATTAGTGATGACATCTAATTTAACAATTAACTGAAATATTATCCCCTGTGTATTAGTGATGACATCTAATTTAACAATTAACTGGAATATTACCACCTGTGTATTAGTGATGACATCTAATTTAACAATTAACTGGAATATTATCCCCTGTATATTAGCGATGACATCTAATTTAACAATTAACTGGAATATTATCACCTGTGTATTTGTGATGACATCTAATTTAACAATTAACCAGAATATTTTCAACTGTGTATTAGTGATGACAGCTAATTTAACAATTAACTGGAATTTTATCCCCTGTGTATTAGTGATGACATCTAATTTAACAATTAACTGGAATATTATCCCCTGTGTATTAGTGATGACATCTAATTTAACAATTAAATGGAATATTATCACCTGTGTATTAGTGATGATATCTAATTGAACAATTAACTGGAATATTATCCCCTGTGTATTAGTGATGACATCTAATTTAACAATTAAATGGAATATTATCACCTGTGTATTAGTGATGATATCTAATTTAACAATTAACCGGAATATTATCACCTGTGTATTAGTGATGACATCTAATTTAACAATTAACTGGAATATTATCACCCGTGTATTAGTGATGACATCTAATTTAACAATTAACTGGAATATTATTCCCTGTGTATCAGTGATGACATCTAATTTAACAATTAACTGGAATATTATCCCCTGTGTATTAGTGATGACATCTAATTTAACTATTAACTGGAATATTATCCCCTGTGTATCAGTGATGACATCTAATTTAACAATTAACTGGAATATTACCACCTGTGTATTAGTGATGACTTCTAATTTAACAATTAACTGGAATATTATCACCTGTGTTTTCGCGATGACATCTAATTTAACAATTAACTGGAATATTATCTCCTGTCTATTTGTGATGACATCTAATTTAACAATCAACCAGAATATTATCAACTGTGTATTAGTGATGACATCTAATTTAACAATTAACTTCAATATTATCCCCTGTGTATTAGTGATGACATCTAATTTAACAATTAACTGGAATATTATCACCTGTGTATTAGTGATGACATCTAATTTAACAATTAACCAGAATATTATCAACTGTGTATTAGTGATGACATCTAATTTAACAATGAACTGGAATATTATCCCCTGTGTATTAGTGATGACATCCAATTTAACAATTAACTGGAATATTATCCCCTGTGTATTAGTGAGGACATCTAATTTAACAATTAACTGGAATATTACCACCTGTGTATTTGTGATGACATCTAATTTAACAATTAACCAGAATTTTATCAACTGTGTATTAGTGATGACATCTAATTGAACAATTAACTGGAATATTATCCCCTGTGTATTAGTGATGACATCTAATTTAACAATTAACTGGAACATTATCCACTGTGTATTAGTGATAACATCTAATTTAACAATTAACCAGAATATTATCAACTGTGTATTAGTGATGACATCTAATGTAACAATTAACTGGAATATTATAACCTGTGTATTAGTGATGACATCTAATTTAACAATTAACTGGAATATTTATCACCTGTGTATTAGTGATGACATCTAACTTAACAATTGACTGGAATATTATCCCTTGTGTATTAGTGATGACATCTAATTTAACAATTAACTGGAATATTATCCCCTGTGTATTAGTGATGACATCTAATTTAACATTTAAATGGAATATTATCCCCTGTGTATTAGTGATGATATCTAATTTAACAATTAACTGGAATATTATCACCCGTGTATTAGTGATGACATCTAATTTAACAATTAACTGGAATATTATCCCCTGTGTATCAGTGATGACATCTAATTTAACAATTAACTGGAATATTATCCCCTGTGTATTAGTGATGACATCTAATTTAACAATTAACTGGAATATCATCCCCTGTGTATTAGTGATGTCATCTAATTTAACAATTAACTGGAATATTATCCCCTGTGTATTAGTGATGATATCTAATTTAACAATTAACTGGAATATTATCACCTGTTTATTAGTGATGACATCTAATTTAACAATTGACTGGAATATTATCCCCTGTGTATCAGTGATGACATCTAATTTAACAATTAAGTGGAATATTTCCACCTGTGTATTAGTGATGACATCTAATTTAACAATTAACTGGAATATTATCCCCTGTGTATTCGTGATGACATCTAATTTAACAATTAACTGGAATATTATCCACTGTGTATTAGTGATGACATCTAATTTAACAATTAACTGGAATATTACCACCTGTGTATTAGTGATGACATCTAATTTAACAATTAACTGGAATATTATCCCCTGTATATTAGCGATGACATCTAATTTAACAATTAACTGGAATATTATCACCTGTGTATTTGTGATGACATCTAATTTAACAATTAACCAGAATATTTTCAACTGTGTATTAGTGCTGACAGCTAATTTAACAATTAACTGGAATATTATCCCCTGTGTATTAGTGATGACATCTAATTTAACAATTAACTGGAATATTATCCCCTGTGTATTAGTGATGACATCTAATTTAACAATTAGCTGGAATATTATCCCCTGTGTATTCGAGATGACATCTAATTTAACAATTAACTGGAATATTATCACCTGTGTATTAGTGATGACATCTAATTTAAAAATTAACTGGAATATTATCCCCTGTGTATTAGTTACGACATCTCATTTAACAATTAACTGGAATATTATCACCTGTGTATTTGTGATGACATCTAATTTAACAATTAACTGGAATATTATCACCTGTGTATTTGTGATTACATCTAAATTAACAATTAACTGGAATATTACCACCTGTGTATTAGTGATGACATCTAATTTAACAATTAACTGGAATATTATCCCATGTGTATTAGTGATGACATCCAATTTAACAATTAACTGGAATATTAACCCCTGTGTATTAGTGATGACATCTAATTTAACAATTAACTGGAACATTACCACCTGTGTATTTGTGATGACATCTAATTTAACAATTAACCAGAATATTATCAACTGTGTATTAGTGATGACATCTAATTTAACAATTAACTGGAATATTATCCCCTGTGTATTAGTGATGACATCTAATTTAACAATTAACTGGAATATTATCCCCTGTGTATTAGTGATGTCATCTAATTTAACAATTAACTGGAATATTATCCCCTGTGTATTAGTGATGACATCTAATTTACCTATTAACTGGAATATTATCCCCTGTGTATTAGTGATGACATCTAATTTAACAATTAACTGGAATATTATCACCTGTGTATTTGTGATGACATCTAATTTAACAATTAACTGGAATATTATCCCTTGTGTATTAGTGATGACATCTAATTTAACAATTAACTGGAATATTATCCCCTGTGTATCAGTGATGACATCTAATTTAACAATTAACTGGAATATTACCACCTGTGTATTAGTGATGACTTCTAATTTAACAATTAACTGGAATATTATCACCTGTGTCTTCGCGATGACAAATAATTTAACAATTAACTGGAATATTATCTCTTGTCTATTTGTGATGACATCTAATTTAACAATCAACCAGAATATTATCAACTGTGTATTAGTGATGACATCTAATTTAACAATTAACTTCAATATTATCCCCTGTGTATTAGTGATGACATCTAATTTAACAATTAACTGGAATATTTTCACCTGTGTATTAGTGATGACATCTAATTTAACAATTAACCAGAATATTATCAACTGTGTATTAGTGATGACATCTAATTTAACAATGAACTGGAATATTGTCCCCTGTGTATTAGTGATGACATCCAATTTAACAATTAACTGGAATATTATCCCCTGTGTATTAGTGAGGACATCTAATTTAACAATTAACTGGAATATTACCACCTGTGTATTTGTGATGACATCTAATTTAACAATTAACCAGAATTTTATCAACTGTGTATTAGTGATGACATCTAATTGAACAATTAACTGGAATATTATCCCCTGTTTATTAGTGATGACATCTAATTTAACAATTAACTGGAATATTATCCCCTGTGTATTAGTGATGACATCTAATTTAACAATTAACAGGAATATTACCACCTGTGTATTTGTGATGACATCTAATTTAACAATTAACCAGAATATTATCAACTGTGTATTAGTGATGACATCTAATTTAACAATTAACTGGAATATTATCCCCTGTGTATTAGTGATGACATCTAATTTAACAATTAACTGGAATATTATCCCCTGTGTATTAGTGAAGACATCTAATTTAACAATTAACAGGAATATTATCCCCTGTGTATTAGTGATGACATCTAATTTAACAATTAACTGGAATATTATCACCTGTGTATTAGTGATTACATCTAATTTAGCAATTAACTGGAACATTATCCACTGTGTATTAGTGATAACATCTAATTTAACAATTAACCAGAATATTATCAACTGTGTATTAGTGATGACATCTAATTTAACAATTAACTGGAATATTATAACCTGTGTATTAGTGATGACATCTAATTTAACAATTAACTGGAATATTTATCACCTGTGTATTAGTGATGACATCTAACTTAACAATTGACTGGAATATTGTCCCTTGTGTATTAGTGATGACATCTAATTTAACAATTAACTGGAATATTATCCCCTGTGTATTAGTGATGACATCTAATTTAACAATTAAATGGAATATTATCACCCGTGTATTAGTGATGACATCTAATTTAACAATTAACTGGAATATTATCCCCTGTGTATCAGTGATGACATCTAATTTAACAATTAAATGGAATATTATCACCTGTGTATTAGTGATGATATCTAATTTAACAATTAACCGGAATATTATCCCCTGTGTATTAGTGATGACATCTAATTTAACAATTAACTGGAATATTATCACCCGTGTATTAGTGATGACATCTAATTTAACAATTAACTGGAATATTATTCCCTGTGTATCAGTGATGACATCTAATTTAACAATTAACTGGAATATTATCCCCTGTGTATTAGTGATGACATCTAATTTAACTATTAACTGGAATATTATCCCCTGTGTATCAGTGATGACATCTAATTTAACAATTAACTGGAATATTACCACCTGTGTATTAGTGATGACTTCTAATTTAACAATTAACTGGAATATTATCACCTGTGTTTTCGCGATGACATCTAATTTAACAATTAACTGGAATACTATCTCCTATCTATTTGTGATGACATCTAATTTAACAATCAACCAGAATATTATCAACTGTGTATTAGTGATGACATCTAATTTAACAATTAACTTCAATATTATCCCCTGTGTATTAGTGATGACATCTAATTTAACAATTAACTGGAATATTATCACCTGTGTATTAGTGATGACATCTAATTTAACAATTAACCAGAATATTATCAACTGTGTATTAGTGATGACATCTAATTTAACAATGAACTGGAATATTATCCCCTGTGTATTAGTGATGACATCCAATTTAACAATTAACTGGAATATTATCCCCTGTGTATTAGTGAGGACATCTAATTTAACAATTAACTGGAATATTACCACCTGTGTATTTGTGATGACATCTAATTTAACAATTAACCAGAATTTTATCAACTGTGTATTAGTGATGACATCTAATTGAACAATTAACTGGAATATTATCCCCTGTGTATTAGTGATGACATCTAATTTAACAATTAACTGGAACATTATCCACTGTGTATTAGTGATAACATCTAATTTAACAATTAACCAGAATATTATCAACTGTGTATTAGTGATGACATCTAATGTAACAATTAACTGGAATATTATAACCTGTGTATTAGTGATGACATCTAATTTAACAATTAACTGGAATATTTATCACCTGTGTATTAGTGATGACATCTAACTTAACAATTGACTGGAATATTATCCCTTGTGTATTAGTGATGACATCTAATTTAACAATTAACTGGAATATTATCCCCTGTGTATTAGTGATGACATCTAATTTAACATTTAAATGGAATATTATCCCCTGTGTATTAGTGATGATATCTAATTTAACAATTAACTGGAATATTATCACCCGTGTATTAGTGATGACATCTAATTTAACAATTAACTGGAATATTATCCCCTGTGTATCAGTGATGACATCTAATTTAACAATTAACTGGAATATTATCCCCTGTGTATTAGTGATGACATCTAATTTAACAATTAACTGGAATATCATCCCCTGTGTATTAGTGATGTCATCTAATTTAACAATTAACTGGAATATTATCCCCTGTGTATTAGTGATGATATCTAATTTAACAATTAACTGGAATATTATCACCTGTTTATTAGTGATGACATCTAATTTAACAATTAACCAGAATATTTTCAACTGTGTATTAGTGCTGACAGCTAATTTAACAATTAACTGGAATATTATCCCCTGTGTATTAGTGATGACATCTAATTTAACAATTAACTGGAATATTATCCCCTGTGTATTAGTGATGACATCTAATTTAACAATTAGCTGGAATATTATCCCCTGTGTATTCGTGATGACATCTAATTTAACAATTAACTGGAATATTATCACCTGTGTATTAGTGATGACATCTAATTTAAAAATTAACTGGAATATTATCCCCTGTGTATTAGTGACGACATCTCATTTAACAATTAACTGGAATATTATCACCTGTGTATTTGTGATGACATCTAATTTAACAATTAACTGGAATATTATCACCTGTGTATTTGTGATTACATCTAAATTAACAATTAACTGGAATATTACCACCTGTGTATTAGTGATGACATCTAATTTAACAATTAACTGGAATATTATCCCCTGTGTATTAGTGATGACATCCAATTTAACAATTAACTGGAATATTAACCCCTGTGTATTAGTGATGACATCTAATTTAACAATTAACTGGAACATTACCACCTGTGTATTTGTGATGACATCTAATTTAACAATTAACCAGAATATTATCAACTGTGTATTAGTGATGACATCTAATTTAACAATTAACTGGAATATTATCCCCTGTGTATTAGTGATGACATCTAATTTAACAATTAACTGGAATATTATCCCCTGTGTATTAGTGATGTCATCTAATTTAACAATTAACTGGAATATTATCCCCTGTGTATTAGTGATGACATCTAATTTAACTATTAACTGGAATATTATCCCCTGTGTATTAGTGATGACATCTAATTTAACAATTAACTGGAATATTATCACCTGTGTATTTGTGATGACATCTAATTTAACAATTAACTGGAATATTATCCCTTGTGTATTAGTGATGACATCTAATTTAACAATTAACTGGAATATTATCCCCTGTGTATCAGTGATGACATCTAATTTAACAATTAACTGGAATATTACCACCTGTGTATTAGTGATGACTTCTAATTTAACAATTAACTGGAATATTATCACCTGTGTCTTCGCGATGACAAATAATTTAACAATTAACTGGAATATTATCTCTTGTCTATTTGTGATGACATCTAATTTAACAGTCAACCAGAATATTATCAACTGTGTATTAGTGATGACATCTAATTTAACAATTAACTTCAATATTATCCCCTGTGTATTAGTGATGACATCTAATTTAACAATTAACTGGAATATTTTCACCTGTGTATTAGTGATGACATCTAATTTAACAATTAACCAGAATATTATCAACTGTGTATTAGTGATGACATCTAATTTAACAATGAACTGGAATATTGTCCCCTGTGTATTAGTGATGACATCCAATTTAACAATTAACTGGAATATTATCCCCTGTGTATTAGTGAGGACATCTAATTTAACAATTAACTGGAATATTACCACCTGTGTATTTGTGATGACATCTAATTTAACAATTAACCAGAATTTTATCAACTGTGTATTAGTGATGACATCTAATTGAACAATTAACTGGAATATTATCCCCTGTGTATTAGTGATGACATCTAATTTAACAATTAACTGGAATATTATCCCCTGTGTATTAGTGATGACATCTAATTTAACAATTAACAGGAATATTACCACCTGTGTATTTGTGATGACATCTAATTTAACAATTAACCAGAATATTATCAACTGTGTATTAGTGATGACATCTAATTTAACAATTAACTGGAATATTATCCCCTGTGTATTAGTGATGACATCTAATTTAACAATTAACTGGAATATTATCCCCTGTGTATTAGTGAAGACATCTAATTTAACAATTAACAGGAATATTATCCCCTGTGTATTAGTGATGACATCTAATTTAACAATTAACTGGAATATTATCACCTGTGTATTAGTGATTACATCTAATTTAGCAATTAACTGGAACATTATCCACTGTGTATTAGTGATAACATCTAATTTAACAATTAACCAGAATATTATCAACTGTGTATTAGTGATGACATCTAATTTAACAATTAACTGGAATATTATCACCTGTGTATTTGTGATGACATCTAATTTAACAATTAACTGGAATATTATCACCTGTGTATTTGTGATTACATCTAAATTAACAATTAACTGGAATATTACCACCTGTGTATTAGTGATGACATCTAATTTAACAATTAACTGGAATATTATCCCCTGTGTATTAGTGATGACATCCAATTTAACAATTAACTGGAATATTAACCCCTGTGTATTAGTGATGACATCTAATTTAACAATTAACTGGAACATTACCACCTGTGTATTTGTGATGACATCTAATTTAACAATTAACCAGAATATTATCAACTGTGTATTAGTGATGACATCTAATTTAACAATTAACTGGAATATTATCCCCTGTGTATTAGTGATGACATCTAATTTAACAATTAACTGGAATATTATCCCCTGTGTATTAGTGATGTCATCTAATTTAACAATTAACTGGAATATTATCCCCTGTGTATTAGTGATGACATCTAATTTAACTATTAACTGGAATATTATCCCCTGTGTATTAGTGATGACATCTAATTTAACAATTAACTGGAATATTATCACCTGTGTATTTGTGATGACATCTAATTTAACAATTAACTGGAATATTATCCCTTGTGTATTAGTGATGACATCTAATTTAACAATTAACTGGAATATTATCCCCTGTGTATCAGTGATGACATCTAATTTAACAATTAACTGGAATATTACCACCTGTGTATTAGTGATGACTTCTAATTTAACAATTAACTGGAATATTATCACCTGTGTCTTCGCGATGACAAATAATTTAACAATTAACTGGAATATTATCTCTTGTCTATTTGTGATGACATCTAATTTAACAATCAACCAGAATATTATCAACTGTGTATTAGTGATGACATCTAATTTAACAATTAACTTCAATATTATCCCCTGTGTATTAGTGATGACATCTAATTTAACAATTAACTGGAATATTTTCACCTGTGTATTAGTGATGACATCTAATTTAACAATTAACCAGAATATTATCAACTGTGTATTAGTGATGACATCTAATTTAACAATGAACTGGAATATTGTCCCCTGTGTATTAGTGATGACATCCAATTTAACAATTAACTGGAATATTATCCCCTGTGTATTAGTGAGGACATCTAATTTAACAATTAACTGGAATATTACCACCTGTGTATTTGTGATGACATCTAATTTAACAATTAACCAGAATTTTATCAACTGTGTATTAGTGATGACATCTAATTGAACAATTAACTGGAATATTATCCCCTGTGTATTAGTGATGACATCTAATTTAACAATTAACTGGAATATTATCCCCTGTGTATTAGTGATGACATCTAATTTAACAATTAACAGGAATATTACCACCTGTGTATTTGTGATGACATCTAATTTAACAATTAACCAGAATATTATCAACTGTGTATTAGTGATGACATCTAATTTAACAATTAACTGGAATATTATCCCCTGTGTATTAGTGATGACATCTAATTTAACAATTAACTGGAATATTATCCCCTGTGTATTAGTGAAGACATCTAATTTAACAATTAACAGGAATATTATCCCCTGTGTATTAGTGATGACATCTAATTTAACAATTAACTGGAATATTATCACCTGTGTATTAGTGATTACATCTAATTTAGCAATTAACTGGAACATTATCCACTGTGTATTAGTGATAACATCTAATTTAACAATTAACCAGAATATTATCAACTGTGTATTAGTGATGACATCTAATTTAACAATTAACTGGAATATTATAACCTGTGTATTAGTGATGACATCTAATTTAACAATTAACTGGAATATTTATCACCTGTGTATTAGTGATGACATCTAACTTAACAATTGACTGGAATATTGTCCCTTGTGTACTAGTGATGACATCTAATTTAACAATTAACTGGAATATTATCCCCTGTGTATTAGTGATGACATCTAATTTAACAATTAAATGGAATATTATCACCCGTGTATTAGTGATGACATCTAATTTAACAATTAACTGGAATATTATCCCCTGCGTATCAGTGATGACATCTAATTTAACAATTAAATGGAATATTATCACCTGTGTATTAGTGATGATATCTAATTTAACAATTAACCGGAATATTATCCCCTGTGTATCAGTGATGACATCTAATTTAACAATTAACTGGAATATTATCCCCTGTGTATTCGTGATGACATCTAATTTAACTATTAACTGGAATATTATCCCCTGTGTATTAGTGATGACATCTAATTTAACAATTAACTGGAATATTATCCCCTGTGTATTAGTGGTGATATCTAATTTAACAATTAACTGGAATATTATCACCTGTTTATTAGTGATGACATCTAATTTAACAATTGACTGGAATATTATCCCCTGTGTAACAGTGATGACATCTAATTTAACAATTAAGTGGAATATTGCCACCTGTGTATTAGTGATGACATCTAATTTAACAATTAACCGGAATATTATCCCCTGTGTATTAGTGATGACATCTAATTTAACAATTAACTGGAATATTATCCCCTGTGTATTAGTGATGACATCTAATTTAACAATTAACTGGAATATTACCACCTGTGTATTAGTGATGACATCTAATTTAACAATTAACTGGAATATTATCCCCTGTATATTAGCGATGACATCTAATTTAACAATTAACTGGAATATTATCACCTGTGTATTTGTGATGACATCTAATTTAACAATTAACCAGAATATTTTCAAATGTGTATTAGTGATGACAGCTAATTTAACAATTAACTGGAATTTTATCCCCTGTGTATTAGTGATGACATCTAATTTAACAATTAACTGGAATATTATCCCCTGTGTATTAGTGATGACATCTAATTTAACAATTAAATTGAATATTATCACCTGTGTATTAGTGATGATATCTAATTGAACAATTAACTGGAATATTATCCCCTGTGTATTAGTGATGACATCTAATTTAACAATTAAATGGAATATTATCACCTGTGTATTAGTGATGATATCTAATTTAACAATTAACCGGAATATTATCACCTGTGTATTAGTGATGACATCTAATTTAACAATTAACTGGAATATTATCACCCGTGTATTAGTGATGACATCTAATTTAACAATTAACTGGAATATTATTCCCTGTGTATCAGTGATGACATCTAATTTAACAATTAACTGGAATATTATCCCCTGTGTATTAGTGATGACATCTAATTTAACTATTAACTGGAATATTATCCCCTGTGTATTAGTGATGACATCTAATTTAACAATTAACTGGAATATTATCCTCTGTGTATTAGTGATGATATCTAATTTAACAATTAACTGGAATATTATCCCCTGTGTATTAGTGATGACATCTAATTTAAAAATTAACTGGAATATTATCCCCTGTGTATTAGTGACGACATCTCATTTAACAATTAACTGGAATATTATCACCTGTGTATTTGTGATGACATCTAATTTAACAATTAACTGGAATATTATCACCTGTGTATTTGTGATTACATCTAAATTAACAATTAACTGGAATATTACCACCTGTGTATTAGTGATGACATTTAATTTAACAATTAAATGGAATATTATCCCCTGTGTATTAGTGATGACATCTAATTTAACAATTAACTGGAATATTATCCCCTGTGTATCAGTGATGACATCTAATTTAACAAGTAACTGGAATATTACCACCTATGTATTAGTGATGACATCTAATTTAACAATTAACTGGAATATTATCACCTGTGTCTTAGCGATGACATCTAATTTAACAATTAACTGGAATATTATC
Source organism: Heterodontus francisci (assembly GCF_036365525.1). Taxonomy (NCBI): domain Eukaryota; kingdom Metazoa; phylum Chordata; class Chondrichthyes; order Heterodontiformes; family Heterodontidae; genus Heterodontus; species Heterodontus francisci. The sequence continues at coordinate 755,328 of NW_027140493.1, read as the reverse complement.
TCCTGTCTATTTGTGATGACATCTAATTTAACAATTAACAAGAATATTATCAACTGTGTATTAGTGATGACATCTAATTTAACAATTAACTTCAATATTATCCCCTGTGTATTAGTGATGACATCTAGTTTAACAATTAACTGGAATATTATCACCTGTGTATTAGTGATGACATCTAATTTAACAACTAACTGGAATATTATCCCCTGTGTATTAGTGATGACATCCAATTTAACAATTAACTGGAATATTAACCCCTGTGTATTAGTGATGACATCTAATTTAACAATTAACTGGAACATTACCACCTGTGTATTTGTGATGACATCTAATTTAACAATCAACCAGAATATTATCAACTGTGTATTAGTGATGACATCTAATTTAACAATTAACTTCAATATTATCCCCTGTGTATTAGTGATGACATCTAATTTAACAATTAACTGGAATATTATCACCTGTGTATTAGTGATAACATCTAATTTAACAATTAACCAGAATATTATCAACTGTGTATTAGTGATGACATCTAATTTAACAACTAACTGGAATATTATCCCCTGTGTATTAGTGATGACATCCAATTTAACAATTAACTGGAATATTAACCCCTGTGTATTAGTGATGACATCTAATTTAACAATTAACTGGAACATTACCACCTGTGTATTTGTGATGACATCTAATTTAACAATCAACCAGAATATTATCAACTGTGTATTAGTGATGACATCTAATTTAACAATTAACTTCAATATTATCCCCTGTGTATTAGTGATGACATCTAATTTAACAATTAACTGGAATATTATCACCTGTGTATTAGTGATAACATCTAATTTAACAATTAACCGGAATATTATCCCCTGTGTATTAGTGATGACATCTTATTTAACAATTAACTGCAATATTATCCCCTGTGTATTAGTGATGACATCTAATTTAACAATTAACTGGAATATTACCACCTGTGTATTAGTGATGACATCTAATTTAACAATTAACTGGAATATTATCCCCTGTATATTAGCGATGACATCTAATTTAACAATTAACTGGAATATTATCACCTGTGTATTTGTGATGACATCTAATTTAACAATTAACAAGAATATTTTCAACTGTGTATTAGTGATGACAGCTAATTTAACAATTAACTGGAATATTATCCCCTGTGTATTAGTGATGACATCTAATTTAACAATTAACTGGAATATTATCCCCTGTGTATTAGTGATGACATCTAATTTAACAATTAAATGGAATATTATCACCTGTGTATTAGTGATGATATCTAATTTAACAATTAACCGGAATATTATCACCTGTGTATTAGTGATGACATCTAATTTAACAATTAACTGGAATATTATCACCCGTGTATTAGTGATGACATCTAATTTAACAATTAACTGGAATATTATTCCCTGTGTATCAGTGATGACATCTAATTTAACAATTAACTGGAATATTATCCCCTGTGTATTAGTGATGACATCTAATTTAACTATTAACTGGAATATTATCCCCTGTGTATTAGTGATGACATCTAATTTAACAATTAACTGGAATATTATCCCCTGTGTATTAGTGATGATATCTAATTTAACAATTAACTGGAATATTATCACCTGTTTATTAGTGATGACATCTAATTTAACATTTGACTGGAATATTATCCCCTGTGTATCAGTGATGACATCTAATTTAACAATTAAGTGGAATATTGCCACCTGTGTATTAGTGATGACATCTAATTTAACAATTAACCGGAATATTATCCCCTGTGTATTAGTGATGACATCTAATTTAACAATTAACTGGAATATTATCCCCTGTGTATTAGTGATGACATCGAATTTAACAATTAACTGGAATATTACCACCTGTGTATTAGTGATGACATCTAATTTAACAATTAACTGGAATATTATCCCCTGTATATTAGCGATGACATCTAATTTAACAATTAACTGGAATATTATCACCTGTGTATTTGTGATGACATCTAATTTAACAATTAACCAGAATATTTTCAACTGTGTATTAGTGATGACAGCTAATTTAACAATTAACTGGAATATTATCCCCTGTGTATTAGTGATGACATCTAATTTAACAATTAACTGGAATATTATCCCCTGTGCATTAGTGATGACATCTAATTTAACAATTAGCTGGAATATTATCCCCTGTGTATTCGTGATGACATCTAATTTAACAATTAACTGGAATATTATCACCTGTGCATTAGTGATGACATCTAATTTAAAAATTAACTGGAATATTATCCCCTGTGTATTAGTGACGACATCTCATTTAACAATTGACTGGAATATTATCACCTGTGTATTTGTGATGACATCTAATTTAACAATTAACTGGAATATTATCACCTGTGTATTTGTGATTACATCTAAATTAACAATTAACTGGAATATTACCACCTGTGTATTAGTGATGACATCTAATTTAACAATTAACTGGAATATTATCCCCTGTGTATTAGTGATGACATCTAATTTAACAATTAACTGGAATATTATCCCCTGTGTATCAGTGATGACATCTAATTTAACAATTAACTGGAATATTACCACCTGTGTATTTGTGATGACTTCTAATTTAACAATTAACTGGAATATTATCACCTGTGTCTTAGCGATGACATCTAATTTAACAATTAACTGGAATATTATCTTCTGTCTATTTGTGATGACATCTAATTTAACAATTAACAAGAATATTATCAACTGTGTATTAGTGATGACATCTAATTTAACAATTAACTTCAATATTATCCCCTGTGTATTAGTGATGACATCTAATTTAACAATTAACTGGAATATTATCACCTGTGTATTAGTGATGACATCTAATTTAACAATTAACCAGAATATTATCAACTGTGTATTAGTGATGACATCTAATTTAACAACTAACTGGAATATTATCCCCTGTGTATTAGTGATGACATCCAATTTAACAATTAACTGGAATATTAACCCCTGTGTATTAGTGATGACATCTAATTTAACAATTAACTGGAATATTATCCCCTGTGTATTAGTGATGACATCTAATTTAACAATTAACTGGAATATTACCACCTGTGTATTTGTGATGACATCTAATTTAACAATTAACCAGAATATTATCAACTGTGTATTAGTGATGACATCTAATTTAACAATTAACTGGAATATTATCCCCTGTGTATTAGTGATGACATCTAATTTAACAATTAACTGGAATATTATCCCCTGTGTATTCGTGATGACATCTAATTTAACTATTAACTGGAATATTATCCCCTGTGTATTAGTGATGACATCTAATTTAACAATTAACTGGAATATTATCCCCTGTGTATTAGTGGTGATATCTAATTTAACAATTAACTGGAATATTATCACCTGTTTATTAGTGATGACATCTAATTTAACAATTGACTGGAATATTATCCCCTGTGTAACAGTGATGACATCTAATTTAACAATTAAGTGGAATATTGCCACCTGTGTATTAGTGATGACATCTAATTTAACAATTAACCGGAATATTATCCCCTGTGTATTAGTGATGACATCTAATTTAACAATTAACTGGAATATTATCCCCTGTGTATTAGTGATGACATCTAATTTAACAATTAACTGGAATATTACCACCTGTGTATTAGTGATGACATCTAATTTAACAATTAACTGGAATATTATCCCCTGTATATTAGCGATGACATCTAATTTAACAATTAACTGGAATATTATCACCTGTGTATTTGTGATGACATCTAATTTAACAATTAACCAGAATATTTTCAACTGTGTATTAGTGATGACAGCTAATTTAACAATTAACTGGAATTTTATCCCCTGTGTATTAGTGATGACATCTAATTTAACAATTAACTGGAATATTATCCCCTGTGTATTAGTGATGACATCTAATTTAACAATTAAATGGAATATTATCACCTGTGTATTAGTGATGATATCTAATTGAACAATTAACTGGAATATTATCCCCTGTGTATTAGTGATGACATCTAATTTAACAATTAAATGGAATATTATCACCTGTGTATTAGTGATGACATCTAATTTAACAATTAACTGGAATATTATCACCCGTGTATTAGTGATGACATCTAATTTAACAATTAACTGGAATATTATCCCCTGTGTATTAGTGATGACATCTAATTTAACTATTAACTGGAATATTATCCCCTGTGTATTAGTGATGACATCTAATTTAACAATTAACTGGAATATTATCCCCTGTGTATTAGTGATGATATCTAATTTAACAATTAACTGGAATATTATCCCCTGTGTATTAGTGATGACATCTAATTTAAAAATTAACTGGAATATTATCCCCTGTGTATTAGTGACGACATCTCATTTAACAATTAACTGGAATATTATCACCTGTGTATTTGTGATGACATCTAATTTAACAATTAACTGGAATATTATCACCTGTGTATTTGTGATTACATCTAAATTAACAATTAACTGGAATATTACCACCTGTGTATTAGTGATGACATTTAATTTAACAATTAAATGGAATATTATCCCCTGTGTATTAGTGATGACATCTAATTTAACAATTAACTGGAATATTATCACCTGTGTATCAGTGATGACATCTAATTTAACAAGTAACTGGAATATTACCACCTATGTATTAGTGATGACATCAAATTTAACAATTAACTGGAATATTATCACCTGTGTCTTAGCGATGACATCTAATTTAACAATTAACTGGAATATTATCTCCTGTCTATTTGTGATGACATCTAATTTAACAATTAACAAGAATATTATCAACTGTGTACTAGTGATGACATCTAATTTAACAATTAACTTCAATATTATCCCCTGTGTATTAGTGATGACATCTAGTTTAACAATTAACTGGAATATTATCACCTGTGTATTAGTGATGACATCTAATTTAACAACTAACTGGAATATTATCCCCTGTGTATTAGTGATGACATCCAATTTAACAATTAACTGGAATATTAACCCCTGTGTATTAGTGATGACATCTAATTTAACAATTAACTGGAACATTACCACCTGTGTATTTGTGATGACATCTAATTTAACAATCAACCAGAATATTATCAACTGTGTATTAGTGATGACATCTAATTTAACAATTAACTTCAATATTATCCCCTGTGTATTAGTGATGACATCTAATTTAACAATTAACTGGAATATTATCACGTGTGTATTAGTGATAACATCTAATTTAACAATTAACCAGAATATTATCAACTGTGTATTAGTGATGACATCTAATTTCACAACTAACTGGAATATTATCCCCTGTGTATTAGTGATGACATCCAATTTAACAATTAACTGGAATATTAACCCCTGTGTATTAGTGATGACATCCAATTTAACAATTAACTGGAACATTACCACCTGTGTATTTGTGATGACATCTAATTTAACAATCAACCAGAATATTATCAACTGTGTATTAGTGATGACATCTAATTTAACAATTAACTTCAATATTATCCCCTGTGTATTAGTGATGACATCTAATTTAACAATTAACTGGAATATTATCACCTGTGTATTAGTGATAACATCTAATTTAACAATTAACCGGAATATTATCCCCTGTGTATTAGTGATGACATCTTATTTAACAATTAACTGGAATATTATCCCCTGTGTATTAGTGATGACATCTAATTTAACAATTAACTGGAATATTTCCACCTGTGTATTAGTGATGACATCTAATTTAACAATTAACTGGAATATTATCCCCTGTATATTAGCGATGACATCTAATTTAACAATTAACTGGAATATTATCACCTGTGTATTTGTGATGACATCTAATTTAACAATTAACAAGAATATTTTCAACTGTGTATTAGTGATGACAGCTAATTTAACAATTAACTGGAATATTATCCCCTGTGTATTAGTGATGACATCTAATTTAACAATTAACTGGAATATTATCCCCTGTGTATTAGTGATGACATCTAATTTAACAATTAACTGGAATATTATCACCCGTGTATTAGTGATGACATCTAATTTAACAATTAACTGGAATATTATTCCCTGTGTATCAGTGATGACATCTAATTTAACAATTAACTGGAATATTATCCCCTGTGTATTAGTGATGACATCTAATTTAACAATTAACTGGAATATTATCCCCTGTGTATTAGTGATGATATCTAATTTAACAATTAACTGGAATATTATCACCTGTTTATTAGTGATGACATCTAATTTAACATTTGACTGGAATATTATCCCCTGTGTATCAGTGATGACATCTAAATTAACAATTAAGTGGAATATTGCCACCTGTGTATTAGTGATGACATCTAATTTAACAATTAACCGGAATATTATCCCCTGTGTATTAGTGATGACATCTAATTTAACAATTAACTGGAATATTATCCCCTGTGTATTAGTGATGACATCTAATTTAACAATTAACTGGAATATTACCACCTGTGTATTAGTGATGACATCTAATTTAACAATTAACTGGAATATTATCCCCTGTATATTAGCGATGACATCTAATTTAACAATTAACTGGAATATTATCACCTGTGTATTTGTGATGACATCTAATTTAACAATTAACCAGAATATTTTCAACTGTGTATTAGTGATGACAGCTAATTTAACAATTAACTGGAATATTATCCCCTGTGTATTAGTGATGACATCTAATTTAACAATTAACTGGAATATTATCCCCTGTGTATTAGTGATGACATCTAATTTAACAATTAGCTGGAATATTATCCCCTGTGTATTCGTGATGACATCTAATTTAACAATTAACTGGAATATTATCACCTGTGCATTAGTGATGACATCTAATTTAAAAATTAACTGGAATATTATCCCCTGTGTATTAGTGACGACATCTCATTTAACAATTGACTGGAATATTATCACCTGTGTATTTGTGATGACATCTAATTTAACAATTAACTGGAATATTATCACCTGTGTATTTGTGATTACATGTAAATTAACAATTAACTGGAATATTACCACCTGTGTATTAGTGATGACATCTAATTTAACAATTAACTGGAATATTATCCCCTGTGTATTAGTGATGACATCTAATTTAACAATTAACTGGAATATTATCCCCTGTGTATCAGTGATGACATCTAATTTAACAATTAACTGGAATATTACCACCTGTGTATTTGTGATGACTTCTAATTTAACAATTAACTGGAATATTATCACCTGTGTCTTAGCGATGACATCTAATTTAACAATTAACTGGAATATTATCTTCTGTCTATTTGTGATGACATCTAATTTAACAATTAACAAGAATATTATCAACTGTGTATTAGTGATGACATCTAATTTAACAATTAACTTCAATATTATCCCCTGTGTATTAGTGATGACATCTAATTTAACAATTAACTGGAATATTATCACCTGTGTATTAGTGATGACATCTAATTTAACAATTAACCAGAATATTATCAACTGTGTATTAGTGATGACATCTAATTTAACAACTAACTGGAATATTATCCCCTGTGTATTAGTGATGACATCCAATTTAACAATTAACTGGAATATTAACCCCTGTGTATTAGTGATGACATCTAATTTAACAATTAACTGGAATATTATCCCCTGTGTATTAGTGATGACATCTAATTTAACAATTAACTGGAATATTACCACCTGTGTATTTGTGATGACATCTAATTTAACAATTAACCAGAATATTATCAACTGTGTATTAGTGATGACATCTAATTTAACAATTAACTGGAATATTATCCCCTGTGTATTAGTGATGACATCTAATTTAACAATTAACTGGAATATTATCCCCTGTGTATTAGTGATGTCATCTAATTTAACAATTAATTGGAATATTATCCCCTGTGTATTAGTGATGACATCTAATTTAACTATTAACTGGAATATTATCCCCTGTGTATTAGTGATGACATCTAATTTAACAATTAACTGGAATATTATCACCTGTGTATTTGTGGTGACATCTAATTTAACAATTAACTGGAATATTATCCCTTGTGTATTAGTGATGACATCTAATTTAACAATTAACTGGAATATTATCCCCTGTGTATCAGTGATGACATCTAATTTAACAATTAACTGGAATATTATCCCCTGTGTATTAGTGATGTCATCTAATTTAACAATTAATTGGAATATTATCCCCTGTGTTTTAGTGATGACATCTAATTTAACTATTAACTGGAATATTATCCCCTGTGTATTAGTGATGACATCTAATTTAACAATTAACTGGAATATTATCACCTGTGTATTTGTGGTGACATCTAATTTAACAATTAACTGGAATATTATCCCTTGTGTATCAGTGATGACATCTAATTTAACAATTAACTGGAATATTATCCCCTGTGTATTAGTGATGTCATCTAATTTAACAATTAATTGGAATATTATCCCCTGTGTATTAGTGATGACATCTAATTTAACTATTAACTGGAATATTATCCCCTGTGTATTAGTGATGACATCTAATTTAACAATTAACTGGAATATTATCACCTGTGTATTTGTGGTGACATCTAATTTAACTATTAACTGGAATATTATCCCCTGTGTATTAGTGATGACATCTAATTTAACAATTAACTGGAATATTATCACCTGTGTATTTGTGGTGACATCTAATTTAACAATTAACTGGAATATTATCCCTTGTGTATCAGTGATGACATCTAATTTAACAATTAACTGGAATATTATCCCCTGTGTATTAGTGATGTCATCTAATTTAACAATTAATTGGAATATTATCCCCTGTGTATTAGTGATGACATCTAATTTAACTATTAACTGGAATATTATCTCTTGTCTATTTGTGATGACATCTAATTTAACAATCAACCAGAATATTATCAACTGTGTATTAGTGATGACATCTAATTTAACAATTAACTTCAATATTATCCCCTGTGTATTAGTGATGACATCTAATTTAACAATTAACCAGAATATTATCAACTGTGTATTAGTGATGACATCTAATTTAACAATGAACTGGAATATTATCCCCTGTGTATTAGTGATGACATCCAATTTAACAATTAACTGGAATATTATCCCTTGTGTATTAGTGAGGACATCTAATTTAACAATTAACTGGAATATTACCACCTGTGTATTTGTGATGACATCTAATTTAACAATTAACCAGAATTTTATCAACTGTGTATTAGTGATGACATCTAATTGAACAATTAACTGGAATATTATCCCCTGTGTATTAGTGATGACATCTAATTGAACAATTAACTGGAATATTATCCCTTGTGTATTAGTGAGGACATCTAATTTAACAATTAACTGGAATATTACCACCTGTGTATTTGTGATGACATCTAATTTAACAATTAACCAGAATTTTATCAACTGTGTATTAGTGATGACATCTAATTGAACAATTAACTGGAATATTATCCCCTGTGTATTAGTGATGACATCTAATTTAACAATTAACTGGAATATTATCCCCTGTGTATTAGTGATGACATCTAATTTAACAATTAACAGGAATATTATCCCCTGTGTATTAGTGATGACATCCAATTTAACAATTAACTGGAATATTATCCCCTGTGTATTAGTGATGACATCTAATTTAACAATTAACTGGAATATTATCTCCTGTGTATTAGTGATTACATCTACTTTAACAATTAACTGGAACATTATCCACTGTGTATTAGTGATAACATCTAATTTAACAATTAACCAGAATATTATCAACTGTGTATTAGTGATGACATCTAATTTAACAATTAACTGGAATATTATCTCCTGTGTATTTGTGATGACATCTAATTTAACAATTAACTGGAATATTACCACCTGCGTATTCGAGATGACATCTAATTTAACAATTAACTGGAATATTACCACCTGTGTATTAGTGATGACTTCTAATTGAACAATTAACTGGAATATTATCACCTGTGTCTTAGCGATGACATCTAATTTAACAATTAACTGGAATATTATCAACTGTGTATTTGTGATGACATCTAATTTAACAATTAACTGGAATATTACCACCTGTGTATTAGTGATGCATTCTAATTTAACAATTAACTGGAATATTATCCCTTGTGTATTAGTGATGACATCTAATTTAACAATTAACTGGAATATTATCCCCTGTGTATCAGTGATGACATCTAATTTAACAATTAACTGGAATATTACCACCTGTGTATTAGTGATGACTTCTAATTTAACAATTAACTGGAATATTATCACCTGTGTCTTAGCGATGACATCTAATTTAACAATTAACTGGAATATTATCTCTTGTCTATTTGTGATGACATCTAATTTAACAATCAACCAGAATATTATCAACTGTGTATTAGTGATGACATCTAATTTCACAATTAACTTCAATATTATCCCCTGTGTATTAGTGATGACATCTAATTTAACAATTAACTGGAATATTATCACCTGTGTATTAGTGATGACATCTAATTTAACAATTAACCAGAATATTATCAACTGTGTATTAGTGATGACATCTAACTTAACAATGAACTGGAATATTATCCCCTGTGTATTAGTGATGACATCCAATTTAACAATTAACTGGAATATTATCCCCTGTGTATTAGTGATGACATCTAATTTAACAATTAACTGGAAAATTACCACCTGTGTATTTGTGATGACATCTAATTTAACAATTAACCAGAATATTATCAACTGTGTATTAGTGATGACATCTAATTTAACAATTAACTGGAATATTTATCACATGTGTATTAGTGATGACATCTAACTTAACAATTTACTGGAATATTATCCCTTGTGTATTAGTGATGACATCTAATTTAACAATTAACTGGAATATTATCCCCTGTGTATTAGTGATGACATCTAATTTAACAATTAAATGGAATATTATCCCCTGTGTATTAGTGATGATATCTAATTTAACAATTAACTGGAATATTATCACCCGTGTATTAGTGATGACATCTAATTTAACAATTAACTGGAATATTATCCCCTGTGTATCAGTGATGACATCAAATTTAACAATTAACTGGAATATTATCCCCTGTGTATTAGTGATGACATCTAATTTAACAATTAACTGGAAAATTATCCCCTGTGTATTAGTGATGACATCTAATTTAACAATTAACTGGAATATTATCCCCTGTGTATTAGTGATGATATCTAATTTAACAATTAACTGGAATATTATCACCTGTTTATTAGTGATGACATCTAATTTAACAATTGACTGGAATATTATCCCCTGTGTATCAGTGATGACATCTAATTTAACAATTAAGTGGAATATTTCCACCTGTGTATTAGTGATGACATCTAATTTAACAATTAACCGGAATATTATCCCCTGTGTATTAGTGATGACATCTAATTTAAGAATTAACTGGAATATTATCCCCTGTGTATTAGTGATGACATCTAATTTAACAATTAACTGGAATATTACCACCTGTGTATTAGTGATGACATCTAATTTAACAATTAACTGGAATATTATCACCTGTGTATTTGTGATGACATCTAATTTAATAATTAACTGGAATATTATCACCTGTGTATTTGTGATTACATCTAAATTAACAATTAACTGGAATATTGCCACCTGTGTATTAGTGATGACATCTAATTTAACAATTAACTGGAATATTATCCCCTGTGTATTAGTGATGACATCTAATTTATCAATTAACTGGAATATTATCCCCTGTGTATCAGTGATGACATCTAATTTAACAATTAACTGGAATATTACCACCTGTGTATTAGTGATGACATCTAATTTAACAATTAACTGGAATATTATCACCTGTGTCTTAGCGATGACATCTAATTTAACAATTAACTGGAATATTATCTCCTGTCTATTTGTGATGACATCTAATTTAACAATTAACATGAATATTATCAACTGTGTATTAGTGATGACATCTAATTTAACAATTAACTTCAATATTATCCCCTGTGTATTAGAGATGACATCTAATTTAACAATTAACTTGAATATTATCACCTGTGTATTAGTGATGACATCTAATTTAACAATTAACCAGAATATTATCAACTGTGTATTAGTGATGACATCTAATTTAACAACTAACTGGATATTATCCCCTGTGTATTAGTGATGACATCCAATTTAACAATTAACTGGAATATTAACCCCTGTGTATTAGTGATGACATCTAATTTAACAATTAACTGGAACATTACCACCTGTGTATTTGTGATGACATCTAATTTAACAATTAACCAGAATATTATCAACTGTGTATTAGTGATGACATCTAATTTAACAATTAACTGGAATATTATCCCCTGTGTATTAGTGATGACATCTAATTTAACAATTAACTGGAATATTATCCCCTGTGTATTAGTGATGACATCAAATTTAACTATTAACTGGAATATTATCCCCTGTGTATTAGTGATGACATCTAATTTAACATTTAACTGGAATATTATCACCTGTGTATTTGTGATGACATCTAATTTAACAATTAACTGGAATATTATCACCTGTGTATTAGTGATGACATCTAATTTAACAATTAAGTGGAATATTATAACCTGTGCATTAGTGATGAGATCTAATTTAACAATTAACTGGAATATTGTCACCTGTGTATTAGTGATGACATCTAATTTAACAATTCACTGGAATATTATCACCAGTGTATTTGTGATGACATCTAATTTAACAATTAACTGGAATATTATCACTTGTGTATTAGTGATGACATCTAATTTAACAATTAACTGGAACATTATCCACTGTGTATTATTGATGACATCTAATTTAACAATTAACCAGAATATTATCAACTGTATATTAGTGATGACATTTAATTTAGCAATTAACTGGAATATTATCCCCTGTGTATTAGTGATGACATCTAATTTAACAATTAACTGGAATATTATCCCCTGTGTATTAGTGATGACATCTAATTTAACAATTAACTGGAATATTATCCCCTGTGTATTAGTGATGACATCAAATTTAACAATTAACTGGAATATTATCACCTGTGTATTTGTGATGACATCTAATTTAACAATCAACTGGAATATTATCACCTGTGTATTTGTGATGACATCTAATTTAACAATAAACTGGAATATTATCCCCTGTGTACTTGTGATGACATCTAATTTAACAATTTACCAGAATATTATCAACTGTGCATTAGTGATGACATCTAATTGAACAATTAACTGGAATATTATCCCCTGTGTATTAGTGATGACATCTAATTTAACAATTAACTGGAATATTATCCCCTGTGTATTAGTGATGATCTCTAATTTAACAATTAACTGGAATATTATCACCAGTGTTTTAGTGATGACATCTAATTTAACAATTAACCAGAATATTATCAACTGTGTATTCGTGATGACATCTAATTTAACAATTAACTGGAATATTATCCCCTGTGTATTAATGAAGACATCTAATTTTATGATTAACCAGAATAATATAATGTGCATTAGTGATGACATCTAATTTAACGATTAGCAAGAATATTCTCCACTGTGTACAAGTGATGACATCTAATTTAACAATTAACCGGAATAATATACCATGTGTAATAGTGATGACATCTCATTTAACAATGAACCAGAATATTATCCCCTGTGTATTAGTGAAGACATCTAATTTAACAATTAACTGGAATATTATCCCCTGTGTATTAGTGATGACATCTAATTTAACAATTAACTGGAATATTATCCCCTGTGTATCAGTGATGACATCTAATTTAACAATTAACTGGAATATTACCACCTGTGTATTAGTGATGACATCTAATTTAACAATTAACTGGAATATTATCACCTGTGTCTTAGCGATGACATCTAATTTAACAATTAACTGGAATATTATCACCTGTCTATTTGTGATGACATCTAATTTAACAATTAACCAGAATATTATCAACTGTGTATTAGTGATGACATCTAATTTAACAATTAACTTCAATATTATCCCCTGTGTATTAGTGATGACATCTAATTTAACAATTAACTGGAATATTATCACCTGTGTATTAGTGATGACATCTAATTTAACAATTAACCAGAATATTATCAACTGTGTATTAGTGATGATATCTAATTTAACAATTAACTGGAATATTATCACCTGTGTATTAGTGATGACATCTAATTTAACAATTAACTGGAATATTATCCCCTGTGTATTAGTGATGTCATCTGATTTAACAATTAACTGGAATATTATCCCCTGTGTATTAGTGATGACATCTAATTTAACTATTAACTGGAATATTATCCCCTGTGTATTAGTGATGACATCTAATTTAACAATTAACTGGAATATTATCACCTGTGTATTAGTGATGACATCTAATTTAACAATTAACTGGAATATTATCCCCTGTGTATTAGTGATGTCATCTGATTTAACAATTAACTGGAATATTATCCCCTGTGTATTAGTGATGACATCTAATTTAACTATTAACTGGAATATTATCCCCTGTGTATTAGTGATGACATCTAATTTAACAATTAACTGGAATATTATCACCTGTGTATTTGTGATGACATCTAATTTAACAATTAACTGGAATATTATCACCTGTGTATTAGTGATGACATCTAATTTAACAATTAATTGGAATATTATAACCTGTGTATTAGTGATGACATCTAATTTAACAATTAACTGGAATATTATCACCTGTGTATTAGTGATGACATCTAATTTAACAATTGACTGGAATATTATCACCTGTGTATTTGTGATGACATCTAATTTAACAATTAACTGGAATATTATCACTTGTGTATTCGTGATGACATCTAATTTAACAATTAACTGGAACATTGTCCACTGTGTATTAGTGATAACATCTAATTTAACAATTAACCAGAATATTATCAACTGTATATTAGTGATGACATTTAATTTAACAATTAACCAGAATATTATCACCTGTGTATTAGTGATGACATCTAATTTAACAATTAACCGGAATATTATACCCTGTGTATTAGTGATGACATCTAATTTAACAATTAACTGGAATATTATCCCCTGTGTATTAGCGATGGCAGCTAATTTAACAATTAACTGGAATATTATCCCCTGTGTATTAGCGATGGCAGCTAATTTAACAATTAACTGGAATATTATCCCCTGTGTATTAGTGATGACATCTAATTTAACAATTAACTGGAATATTATCCCCTGTGTATTAGTGATGACATCTAATTTAACAATTAACTGGAATATTATCCCCTGTGTATTAGTGATGACATCTAATTTAACAATTAACTGGAATATTATCCCCTGTGTATTAGCGATGGCAGCTAATTTAACAATTAACTGGAATATTATCCCCTGTGTATTAGTGATGACATCTAATTTAACAATTAACTGGAATATTATCCCCTGTGTATTAGTGATGACATCTAATTTAACAATTAACTGGAATATTATCACCTGTGTATTTGTGATGACATCTAATTTAACAATCAACTGGAATATTATCACCTGTGTATTTGTGATGACATCTAATTTAACAATTAACTGGAATATTATCCCCTGTGTATTTGTGATGACATCTAATTTAACAATTTACCAGAATATTATCAACTGTGTATTAGTGATGACATCTAATTGAACAATTAACTGGAATATTATCCCCTGTGTATTAGTGATGATATCTAGTTTAACAATTAACTGGAATATTATCACGTGTGTATTAGTGATGACATCTAATTTAACAATTAACCAGAGTATTATCAACTGTGTATTAGTGATGACATCTAATTTAACAATTAACTGGAATATTATCCCCTGTGTATTAGTGATGACATCTAATTTAACAATTAACTGGAATATTATCCCCTGTGTATTCGTGATGACATCTAATTTAACAATTAACTGGAATATTATCACATGTGTATTAGTGATGACATCTAATTTAACAATTAACCAGAATATTATCAACTGTGTATTCGTGATGACATCTAATTTAACAATTAACTGGAATATTATCCCCTGTGTATTAATGAAGACATCTAATTTTATGATTAACCAGAATAATATAATGTGCATTAGTGATGACATCTAATTTAACGAATAGCAAGAATATTCTCCCCTGTGTACAAGTGATGACATCTAATTTAACAATTAACTGGAATAATATACCATGTGTAATAGTGATGACATCTAACTTAACAATGAACCAGAATATTATCCCCTGTGTATTAGTGAAGACATCTAATTTTATGATTAACCAGAATAATATAATGTGCATTAGTGATGACATCCAATTTAACAATGAACCAGAATTCTGTACCCTGTGTGTTAGTGATGACATCTAATTAAACAATTAACCAGAATTCTGTATCCTGTGTATTAGTGATGATATCTAATTGAACAATTAACTGGAATATTATCTTGTGTATTAGTGATGACATCCAGTTTAACATTTAAGCAGAACACTATATCCTGAGTATTAGTGATGACAGCTAATTTAACACTTGGTCAGAATATTATACCCTGTGTATGTGTGATGGCCTCTAATTTAACAATTAACTGGAATATTATTCTATGTGTATCAGTGATGACATCTAAGTTAACAATTAACAGGAATATTATTTACTGTGTATTAGTGATGACATCTAATTTAACAATTAACTGGAATATTATCCCCTGTGTATTCGTGATGACTTCTAATTCAACAATTAACCAGAAAATTATTCCCCGTGTATTAGTGATGACATCTAATCTAACAATTTACCAGAATATTATATCCTGCGTATTAGTAATGACATCTAATTTAACAATTAACCAGAATATTATCACCTGTGCATTAGTGATGACATCTAATTTAACAATGAACCACAATATTATCCCCTGTGTATTAGTGATGACATCTCATTTAACGATTAGCAAGAATATTCTCCGCTGTGTAAAAGTGATGACATCTAATTTTACAATTAACCGGACTAATATACCATGTGTATTAGTGATGACATCTGATTGAACAATGAACCAGAATATCATTCCCTGTGTATTAGTGATGACATCTAATTTAAAAATGAACCAGAATATTATTCCCTGTGTATTAGATATAACATCTAATTTCACAATTAACTGGAATATTATCCCCTGTGTATTAGTGATGACATCTAATTTAACAATTAACTGGAATATTATCCCCTGTGTATTAGTGAAGACATCTAATTTTATGATTAACCAGAATTATATAATGTGCATTAGTGATGACATCTAATTTAACGATTAGCAAGAATATTCTCACCTGTGTACAAGTGATGACATCTAATTTAGCAATGAACCAGAATTCTGTACCCTGTGTGTTAGTGATGACATCTAATTTAAAAATTAACCAGAATTCTGTATCCTGTGTATTAGTGATGATATCTAATTGAACAATTAACTGGAATATTATCCTGTGTATTAGTGATGACATCTAGTTTAACATTTAAGCAGAACACTATATCCTGAGTATTAGTGATGACAGCTAATTTAACACTTAATCAGGAAATTATAACCTGTCTATTAGTGATGACATCTAATTTAACTATTAACTGGAATATCATCCCCTGTGTATTAGTGATGACATCTAATTTAACAATTAACCAGAATATTATTCCCCGTGTATTAGTGATGACATCCAATTTAACAATTAACCATAATATTATAGCCTGTGTATCAGTGTTTACAGCTAATTTAACAATTAACCAGAATACTATGTCCTGTATATTAGTGATGACAGCTAATTTAACAATTAACTGGAATATTATTCCCCGTGTATTAGTGATGACATCTAATTTAACAATTAACCAGAATATTATTCCCCGTGTATTAGTGATGACATCCAATTTAACAATTAACCATAATATTATAGCCTGTGTATCAGTGTTTACAGCTAATTTAACAATTAACCAGAATACTATGTCCTGTATATTAGTGATGACATCTAATTTAACAATTAACCAGAATCCTGTATCCTGTGTATTAATGATGATACCTAATTTAACAATTAACAAGAACACTGTCGCCTGTGTATTAGTGATGACATCTAATTTAACAATTAACCATAATATTATCCCTTGTATATTAGTGATGACAGCTAATTTAACACTGAACCAGAATATTATTGCCGGTGTATGTGTGTTGGCATCTAATTTAACATTAACTGGAATATTATTCCCTGTGTATTGGTGATGGTATCTAATGTAACAGTTAACTGGAATATTATCCCCTGTGTATTCGTGATGACATCTAATTTAACAATTAACTGGAATATTATCCCCTGTGTATTAGTGATGACATCTAATTTAACAACTACCTGAAATATCATCTCCTGTGTATTCGTGATGACATCTAATTTAACAATTAACTGGAATATTATCCCCTGTGTATTCGTGATGACATCTAATTTAACAATTAACTGGAATATTATCAACTGCGTATTCGTGATGACATCTAATTTAACAATTAACCAGAATATTATCCCCTGTGTATTAGTGAAGACATCTAATTTTATGATTAACCAGAATAATATAATGTGCATTAGTGATGACATCTAATTTAACGATTAGCAAGAATATTCTCTCCTGTGTACAAGTGATGACATCTAATTTAACAATTAACCGGAATAATATACCATGTGTCATAGTGATGACATCTAATTTAACAATGAACCAGAATATTATCCCCTGTGTATTGGTGAAGACATCTAATTTTATGATTAACCAGAATAATATAATGTGCATTGGTGATGACATCCAATTTCACAATGAACCAGAATTCTGTACCCTGTGTGTTAGTGATGACATCTAATTTAACAATTAACCAGAATTCTGTATCCTGTGTATTAGTGATGATATCTAATTGAACAATTAACTGGAATATTATCCTGTGTATTAGTGATGACATCCAGTTTAACATTTAAGCATAACACTATATCCTGCATATTAGTGATGACAGCTAATTTAACACGTAATCAGAATATTATAACCATTTGTATGTGTGATGGCCTCTAATTTAACAATTAACTGGAATATTATCCCCTGTGTATTTGTGATGACTTCTAATTCAACAATTAACCAGAAAAATATTCCCCGTGTATTAGTGATGACATCTAATCTAACAATTTATCAGAATATTATATCCTGCGTATTAGTAATGACATCTAATTTAACAATTAACCAGAATATTATCACCTGTGCATTAGTGATGACATCTAATTTAACAATGAACCACAATATTATCCCCTGTGTATTAGTGATGACATCTCATTTAACGATTAGCAAGAATATTCTCTGCTGTGTACAAGTGATGACATCTAATTTAACAATTAACCGGAATAATATACCATGTGTATTAGTGATGACATCTAATTGAACAATGAACCAGAATATCATTCCCTGTGTATTAGTGATGACATCTAATTTAAAATAGAACCAGAATATTATTCCCTGTGTATTAGATATAACATCTAATTTCACAATTAACTGGAATATTATCCCCTGTGTATTAGTGATGACATCTAATTTCACAATTAACTGGAATATTATCCCCTGTGTATTAGTGATGACATCTAATTTAACAATTAACTGGAATATTATCCCCTGTGTATTAGTGAAGACATCTAATTTTATGATTAACCAGAATTATATAATGTGCATTAGTGATGACATCTAATTTAACGATTTGCAAGAACATTCTCCCCTGTGTACAAGTGATGACATCTAATTTAACAATTAACCGGAATAATATACCATGTGTATTAGTGATGACATCTAATTGAACAATGAACCAGAATATCATTCCCTGTGTATTAGATATAACATCTAATTTCACAATTAACTGGAATATTATCCCCTGTGTATTAGTGATGACATCTAATTTAACAATTAACTGGAATATTATCCCCTGTGTATTAGTGAAGACATCTAATTTTACGATTAACCAGAATTATATAATGTGCATTAGTGATGACATCTAATTTAACGATTAGCAAGAATATTCTCCCCTGTGTACAAGTGATGACATCTAATTTAACAATTAACCGGAATAATATACCATGTGTATTAGTGATGACATCGAATTTAACAATGAACCAGAATATTATCCCCTGTGTATTAGTGAAGACATCTAATTTTATGATTAACCAGAATAATATAACGTGCATTAGTGATGACATCCAATTTAACAATGAACCAGAATTCTGTACCCTGTGTATTAGTGATGAAATCTAATTTAAAAATTAACCAGAATTCTGTATCCTGTGTATTAGTGATGATATCTAATTGAACAATTAACTGGAATATTATCCTGTGTATTAGTGATGACATCTAGTTTAACATTTAAGCAGAACACTATATCCTGAGTATTAGTGATGACATCTAATTTAACTATTAACTGGAATATCATCCCCTGTGTATTAGTGATGACATCTAATTTAACAATTAACCAGAATATTATTCCCCGTGTATTAGTGATGACATCCAATTTAACAATTAACCATAATATTATTGCCTGTGTATCAGTGTTTACAGCTAATTTAACAATTAACCAGAATACTATGTCCTGTATATTAGTGATGACAGCTAATTTAACAATTAACCAGAATCCTGTATCCTGTGTATTAGTGATGATACCTAATTTAACAATTACCTGGAATATTATCCCGTGTATTGGTGGTGACATCTAATTTAACATTTATGCAGAATACTATATCCTGTGTATTAGTGATGACATCTAATTTAACAATTAACAAGAATACTGTCGGCTGTGTATTAGTGATGGCATCTAATTTAACAATTAACCATAATATTATCCCTTGTATATTAGTGATGACATCTAATTTAACACTTAACCAGAATATTATACCCGGTGTATGTGTGTTCGCATCTAATTTAACATTAACTGGAATATTATTCCCTGTGTATTAGTGATGATATCTAATGTAACAGTTAACTGGAATATTATCCCCTGTGTATTCGTGATGACATCTAATTTAACAATTAACTGGAATATTATACCCTGTGTATTAGTGATGACATCTAATTTAACAACTACCTGAAATATCATCTCCTGTGTATTAGTGATGACATCTAATTTAACAATTAACCAGTATATTATCCACTGTGTATTAGTGATGACATCTAATGTAATTATCCAGAATATTATACACTGTATTTTCGTGATGTCATCTAATTTAACAATTAACCAGAATATTGTATCCTGTGTATTAGTGATGACATCTAATTTAACAATGAACCACAATATTATCCCCTGTGTATTAGTGATGACATCTCATTTAACGATTAGCAAGAATATTCTCTGCTGTGTACAAGTGATGACATCTAATTTAACAATTAACCGGAATAATATACCATGTGTATTAGTGATGACATCTAATTGAACAATGAACCAGAATATCATTCCCTGTGTATTAGTGATGACATCTAATTTAAAAATGAACCAGAATATTATTCTCTGTGTATTAGATATAACATCTATTTCACAATTAACTGGAATATTATCCCCTGTGTATTAGAGATGACATCTAATTTAACAATTAACTGGAATATTATCCCCTGTGTATTAGTGAAGACATCTAATTTTATGATTAACCAGAATTATATAATGTGCATTAGTGATGACATCTAATTTAACGATTTGCAAGAATATTCTCCCCTGTGTACAAGTGATGACATCTAATTTAACAATTAACCGGAATAATATACCATGTGTATTAGTGATGACATCTAATTGAACAATGAACCAGAATATCATTCCCTGTGTATTAGATATAACATCTAATTTCACAATTAACTGGAATATTATCCCCTGTGTATTAGTGATGACATCTAATTTAACAATTAACTGGAATATTATCCCCTGTGTATTAGTGAAGACATCTAGTTTTACGATTAACCAGAATTATATAATGTGCATTAGTGATGACATCTAATTTAACGATTAGCAAGAATATTCTCCCCTGTGTACAAGTGATGACATCTAATTTAACAATTAACCGGAATAATATACCATGTGTATTAGTGATGACATCTAATTTAACAATGAACCAGAATATTATTCCCTGTGTATTAGTGAAGACATCTAATTTTATGATTAACCAGAATAATCTTTTTTTTCTTTTGGGCCTCCTTATCTCGAGAGACAATGGATACGCGCCTGGAGGTGGTCAGTGGTTTGTGAAGCAGCGCCTGGAGTGGCTATAAAGGCCAATTCTGGAGTGACAGGCTCTTCCACAGGTGCTGCAGAGAAATTTGTTTGTTGGGGCTGTTGCACAGTTGGCTCTCCCCTCGCGCCTCTGTCTTTTTTCCTGCCAACTACTAAGTCTCTTCGACTCGCCACAATTTAGCCCTGTCTTTATGGCTGCCCGCCAGCTCTGGCGAATGCTGGCAACTGACTCCCACGACTTGTGATCAATGTCACACGATTTCATGTCACGTTTGCAGACGTCTTTATAACGGAGACATGGACGGCCGGTGGGTCTGATACCAGTGGCGAGCTCGCTGTACAATGTGTCTTTGGGGATCCTGCCATCTTCCATGCGGCTCACATGGCCAAGCCATCTCAAGCGCCGCTGACTCAGTAGTGTGTATAAGCTGGGGGTGTTGGCCGCTTCAAGGACTTCTGTGTTGGAGATATAGTCCTGCCACCTGATGCCAAGTATTCTCCGAAGGCAGCGAAGATGGAATGAATTGAGACGTCGCTCTTGGCTGGCATACGTTGTCCAGGCCTCGCTGCCGTAGAGCAAGGTACTGAGGACACAGGCCTGATACACTCGGACTTTTGTGTTCCGTGTCAGTGCGCCATTTTCCCACACTCTCTTGGCCAGTCTGGACATAGCAGTGGAAGCCTTACCCATGCGCTTGTTGATTTCTGCATCTAGAGACAGGTTACTGGTGATAGTTGAGCCTAGGTAGGTGAACTCTTGAACCACTTCCAGAGCGTGGTCGCCAATATTGATGGATGGAGCATTTCTGACATCCTGCCCCATGATGTTCGTTTTCTTGAGGCTGATGGTTAGGCCAAATTCATTGCAGGCAGACGCAAATCTGTCGATGAGACTCTGCAGGCATTCTTCAGTGTGAGATGTTAAAGCAGCATCGTCAGCAAAGAGGAGTTCTCTGATGAGGACTTTCCGTACTTTGGACTTCGCTCTTAGACGGGCAAGGTTGAACAACCTGCCCCCTGATCTTGTGTGGAGGAAAATTCCTTCTTCAGAGGATTTGAACGCATGTGAAAGCAGCAGGGAGAAGAAAATCCCAAAAAGTGTGGGTGCGAGAACACAGCCCTGTTTCACACCACTCAGGATAGGAAAGGGCTCTGATGAGGAGCCACCATGTTGAATTGTGCCTTTCATATTGTCATGGAATGAGGTGATGATACTTAGTAGCTTTGGTGGACATCCGATCTTTTCTAGTAGTCTGAAGAGACCACGTCTGCTGACGAGGTCAAAGGCTTTGGTGAGATCAATGAAAGCAATGTAGAGGGGCATCTGTTGTTCACGGCATTTCTCCTGTATCTGACGAAGGGAGAACAGCATGTCAATAGTCGATCTCTCTGCACGAAAGCCACACTGTGCCTCAGGGTAGACGCGCTCGGCCAGCTTCTGGAGCCTGTTCAGAGCGACTCGAGCAAAGACTTTCCCCACTACGCTGAGCAGGGAGATTCCACGGTAGTTGTTGCAGTCACCGCGGTCACCTTTGTTTTTATAGAGGGTGATGATGTTGGCATCGCGCATGTCCAACCAGAATAATTGTTAAATTGGATGTCATCACTAATGCACATTATATTAACCAGAATAATATAATGTGCATTAGTGATGACATCCAATTTAACAATGAACCAGAATTCTGTACCCTGTGTATTAGTGATGACATCTAATTTAAAAATTAACCAGAATTCTGTATCCTGTGTATTAGTGATGATATCTAATTGAACAATTAACTGGAATATTATCCTGTGTATTAGTGATGACATCTAGTTTAACATTTAAGCAGAACACTATATCCTGAGTATTAGTGATGACAGCTAATTTAACACTTAATCAGAATATTATCCCCTGTGTATTAGTGATGACATCTAATTTAACAATTAACTGGAATATTATCGCCTGTGTATTAGTGATGACATCTAATTTAACTATTAACTGGAATATCATCCCCTGTGTATTAGTGATGACATCTAATTTAACAATTAACCAGAATATTATTCCCCGTGTATTAGTGATGACATCCAATCTAACAATTAACCATAATATTATTGCCTGTGTATCAGTGTTAACAGCTAATTTAACAATTAACCAGAATACTATGTCCTGTATATTAGTGATGACAGCTAATTTAACAATTAACCAGAATCCTGTATCCTGTGTATTAGTGATGATACCTAATTTAACAATTACCTGGAATATTATCCCGTGTATTGGTGGTGACATCTAATTTAACATTTATGCAGAATACTATATCCTGTGTATTAGTGATGACATCTAATTTAACAATTAACAAGAATACTGTCGGCTGTGTATTAGTGATGACATCTAATTTAACAATTAACCATAATATTATCCCTTGTATATTAGTGATGACATCTAATTTAACACTTAACCAGAATATTATACCCGGTGTATGTGTGTTCGCATCTAATTTAACATTAACTGGAATATTATTCCCTGTGTATTAGTGATGATATCTAATGTAACAGTTAACTGGAATATTATCCCCTGTGTATTCGTGATGACATCTAATTTAACAATTAACTGGAATATTATACCCTGTGTATTAGTGATGACATCTAATTTAACAACTACCTGAAATATCATCTCCTGTGTATTAGTGATGACATCTAATTTAACAATTAACCAGTATATTATCCACTGTGTATTAGTGATGACATCTAATGTAATTATCCAGAATATTATACACTGTATTTTCGTGATGTCATCTAATTTAACAATTAACCAGAATATTGTATCCTGTGTATTAGTGATGACATCTAATTTAACAATTAACCGAATGTTACACACTGTGTATTACTGACGACATCTAATTTAACAATTAACCAGAATATTATAGACTGTGTATCAGTGATGCCGATTAGTTTAACCCCCTACCCCCAACCCCCCAATAAAGAACGAACAAACCTCCGAGCAAGGATGCTTGTCCCATTCCAGTTCAGGTGCAAACTGTCCAACTTGTAATAGTCTAACCTTTGCCAAAAATATACCCAGTCTTTCAGGAAACTAAAGCCGTCCCTCCTGCACGATCTCCTCAGCCACACATTCATCTGCTCTATCCTCCTATTTCTATAGTCATTAGCACGTGACACCGGGAGTAATCCAGAGATTACAACCTTAGAGGTCCTCCTTTTTAATCTGCTTCCTCGCTCCCGTAATTCATGTTACAGGCCCTCATCCCTCTTTCTACCTATGTGGTTGGTACCAATGGGTGCCCCGATCTCTGACTATTCACCCTCTCCCTTCAGAATGTCCAGCAGCCTCTCTGAGACATCCTTGACCCTCGCACCAGGGAGGCAACATACAATCCTGGAGTCTCATTTGCGGCCACAGAAACGCCTGTCTGTTCCCCCAGTGTGTGAGATATCGGAATGGGGTAGATCAATCTGCTCACTCAGGTACACCCAGACTGGCTGCAGGGGAGAGAGGCGGGAATTAGATAAATATAATTAAAGATATGTACCCAGCCTGGTACTGAGTTCCATACAGAGCACAGGAAAATACCAGGCTCCATTCCTGGCCTTTGCAGAGTGAACTGATCTCACCCAGTCTGGTACTTGAGATGCATACACAGAGCACAGTCAGATCCCAGTCTGTGCAGAGTCAACGGATCTGACAGAGTTTGGTACTGCGTACCACACAGAGGAAGATCCCAGGCTCCATTCCTGACCAGTGCTGAACGAGCACCTAACCCAACATAGACAAACTGACTCAGGTTAAGAGCTCAGAACAAAGCAGCTGAATGCTCAGATAGCCAGAGTGAAACATTGATATCGTGTGATAAATATTTACACAGTTACAGACTGGTCAGAAACACTCACTCACTTGTTTACGGGAATTTGAAATTGGATCCAAAATTGGCTAAGTGGCAGGAGGCAGAGGGTGATGGTCAACGGTTGCTTTTGCGAGTGGATGCCTATGACCAATAATGTACTGCAGGGATCAGTGCTGGGACCCATGCTGTTTGCAGTGTACATTAATGATTTAGACGTGAATCTAGGTGGTATGATGAGTAAGTTCGCAGATGACACAAAAAATGATGGTGTTGTAAATAGTGAGGAGGAAATCCTTAGATTACAGGACGATATAGATGGGCTGGTAATATGGGTGGAGCAGTGACAAATGGAATTTAATCCTGAGAAGTGTGAGGTGATGCATTTTGGGAGGACAAATAAGGCAAGGGAATATACAATGGATGGTCGGACCCGAGGAAGTACATAAAGTCAGCGGGAGTGTGATGCACTTGTCCATAGATCGCTGCAGGCAACAGCACAGGTAGATAAGGTAATTATGAAGGCTTCTGGGATACTTGCCTTTATTAGGTGAGGCACAGAATATAAGATCAGGGATGCTATAATGAAGCTGCATAAAACTCTGGTTAAGCCACAGCTGGAGTACTGTGTACAGTTCTGGTCCCCACATAATAGGAAGGATGTGATTGCACGACAGAAGGTGCAGAGGAGATTCACCAGGATGTTGACTGGGCTGGAGCATTTCAGCTATGACGAGAGACTGAAAAGGCTAGGGTTGTTTCCTTACATAAGAGAAGTAGCGAGGTGGGACATGATTGAGGTATACAAAATTATGAGGGGCATTGATAGGATAGATAGGAAGAAACATTTTCCCATAGCAGAGGTGTCAATAACCAGGGGACATCGATTTAAGGTTAGGGGCAGGAGATGCTGAGGAAATTTGAGGCAAAATGTTTTCACCCAGAGGGTGGTTCGAATCTGGAACACACTGTCTGAAGAGGTGGTAGAGGCAGGAACACTCACAACATTTAAGTATTTAGATGAACACTTGAAATGCCATAGCTTAAAAGGCTACAGGCCAAGTGCTGGAAAATGGGATGAGAACATATAGGTGCTTGATGGCCGGCACAGACACGATGGGCTGAAAGGCCTGTTTCCGAGCGGAATAACTCCATCACTCTCTAACATTAATAAGGTAGAATTCATTTTCAATCTATATAACTACAAAATCTGACCACATCTTCCATGAGAAATTATGATTTTAGGTTGTCATGGAG
The DNA here is from genome assembly GCF_036365525.1 of Heterodontus francisci. Lineage (NCBI taxonomy): Eukaryota > Metazoa > Chordata > Chondrichthyes > Heterodontiformes > Heterodontidae > Heterodontus > Heterodontus francisci. The sequence continues at coordinate 727,879 of NW_027140493.1, read as the reverse complement.
CAGTCACTGATCGGTTCATTGGACACCTGATTTGCAAACAAAGGATTCCTGCTCTAAGACTCTCACCTTACAACATCATATTACTGACAGTCAGATAAACACAGCAGTATCAATAGAACATGGTATATTAAAATAGAAATATGAAGGAGGGACAGACAGAACAGACAAATAATGCGATCCCTGTCACTTCAAACATCAAACTGTCTGTTTGGACAACCCTAAGAGGTGACACTGAAACAGGTAAACTGACCTGTTTAACTGCAAGGGTCGGGGTCAATAATGAAAATCCAATTCTCTGCAGTGGGAGACAAGTTCCTGCTTCTCAAAAACGGACCAGCTTTATATAGATAACATCTCACAAAATGAGAACTTATTCCAACCTCATTCTTTATTAAGCTGAATAATGGGCACACAGATACAGAAATAGATTATCATCTGTGTACCTGTGGCTCAAAGAGATTCCACAAATCACAGAAATGGAAATCACATCACCACAAATACGGGACTGTCCATGAAGTAACTCAAGAGAATTTTCCATCACAGGTTATGAGGGAGTGTGGAAGAGTAACATTAGGAAAATTCTAACTTAAACAAAAAACTTCCAATGAAGAATTATTCGTGCATTTAAATGATAAGGGACTGTTCACAATTCTTCATCAGAGAAATGTCAATCCAAACAATAAAGGACTGACCGTAAATCACCTACAGAACAATCACTGTCCAATTATTAAAGGAATGACCGTACATCACCTACAGAACAATCACTATCCAATTATAAAAGCACTGACCGTAAATCACCTACAGAACAATCACTGTCCAATTATTAAAGGACTGACGGTAAATCACCTACAGAACAATCACTATCCAATTATTAAAGGACTGACCATAAATAACCAACAGAACAATCACTGTCCAATTATTAAAGGACTGACCGTAAATCACATACAGAAGAATCACTGTCCAATTATTGAAGGACTGACCGGAATACACATGCAGAAAAATCACTATCCAATTACTAAAGGACTGACTGTAAATCGCCGACAGAACAATCACTCTCCAATTATTAATGGACTGACCGTAAATCACCGACAGAACAATCACTGTCCAATTATTAAAGGACTGACCGTAAATCACCTACAGAACTTAGACTCCACAATTATTAAAGGACTGACTGTCAATCACCTACAGAACAATCACTGTCCAAGTATTAAAGGACTGACTGTAAATCACCTACAGAACAAACATTGTCCAATTATTAAAGGACTGACCATAAATCTCCTACAGAACAAAAGCTATCCAATTATTAAAGGACTGACCGTAAATCACCGACAGAACAATCACTGTCCAATTACTAAAGGACTGACCGTATATCACCTCCAGAACAATCACTCTCCAATTATTAAAGGACTGAACGTAAATCACCGACAGAACAATCACTGTCCAATTATTAAAGGACTGACCGTAAATCACCGACAGAACAATCACTGTCCAATTATTAAAGGACTGACCGTAAATCACCAACAGAACAATCACGCTCCATTTATTAAAGGACTGACCGCAAATCACCTCCAGAACTTACACTCTACAATTATTAAAGGATTGACTGTCAATCACCTACAGAACAATCACTGTCCAAGTATTAAAGGACTGACTGTAAATCACCTACAGAACAAACATTGTCCAATTATTAAAGGTCTGACAGTAAATCACCCACAGAACAATCACTGTCCAATTATTAAAGGATTGACCGTAAATCACCGACAGAACAATCACTGTCCAATTATTAAAGGACTGACTGTAAATCATACACAGAACAATCACAGTCCAATTAGTAAAGGACCGACCGTAAATCACCGACAGAACAACCACTGTCAAATTATGAAATGACAGATTGCAAATCACCTAGAGAAAAATCACAGTCCAATTATTAACTGAATGCCCGTAAATGACCTGCAGAACAATAACTGTCCAATTATTCAAGGACTGTCCGTAATTCACCTACAGAACAATCACTGTCCAATTATTAAACGATTGACAGTAAATCACCTGCAGAACTATCACTGTCCAATTATTAAAGGACTGACTGTAAATCACCTACAGAACAATCACTGTCCAATTATTAAAGGACTGACTGTAAATCACCGACAGAACAATCACTGTCCAATTATTAAAGGACTGACCATAAATCAACGACAGAACAATCACTGTCCAATTATTAAAAAACAGACCGTAAATCACCGACAGAACAATCACTGTCCAATTATTAAAGGACTGACCATAAATCACCTACAGAACAATCACTGTCCAATTACTAACGGACTGACCGTAAATCACCTACAGAACAATCACTGTCCAATTATTAAAGGACTGACCGTAAATCACCGGCAGAACAATCACTGTCCAATTATTAAAGGACTGACTGTAAATCACCTACAGAACAATCACTCTCCAATTATTAAAGGACTGAACGTAAATCACCTACAGAACAATCACTGTCCAATGATTAAAGGACTTACCGTAAATCACCGACATAACAATCACTGTCCAATTATTAAAGGACTGACTGTAAATCACCTACAGAACAATCACTGTCCAATTATTAAAGGACTGACAGTAAATCACCTACAGAACAATCACTGTCCAATGATTAAAGGACTTACCGTAAATCACCGACAGAACAATCACTGTCCAATTATTAAAGGACTGACTGTAAATCACCTACAGAACAATCACTGTCCAATTATTAAAGGACTGACCGTAAATCACCGACAGAACAATCACTCTCCAATTATTAAAGGACTGAACGTAAATCACCTACAGAACAATCACTCTCCAATTATTAAAGGACTTACCGGAAATCACCTACAGAACAATCACTGTCCAATTATTAAAGGACTGACCGTAAATCACCTACAGAATAATCACTGTCCAATTGTAAAAGGACTGTCCGTAAATCACCTACAGAACAATCACTGTCCAATTATTAAAGGACTGTCCGTAAATCACCTACAGAACAATCACTGTCCAATTATTAAAGGACTGACTGTAAATCACCGACAGAACAATCACTGTCCAATTATTAAAGGACTGTCCGTAAATCACCGACAGAACAATCACTGTCCAATTATTAAAGGTCTGTCCGTAAATCACCTACAGAACAATCACTGTCCAATTATTAAAGGACTGTCCGTAAATCACCGACAGAACAATCACTGTCCAATTATTAAAGGACTGACCGTAAATCACCTACAGAATAATCACTGTCCAATTATTAAAGGACTGTCCGTAAATCACCTACAGAACAATCACTATCCAATTATTAAAGGACTGACCGTAAATCACCTACAGAACAATCACTGTCCAATTATTAAAGGACTGTCCGTAAATCACCTACAGAACAATCACTGTCCAATTATTAAAGGACTGACTGTAAATCACCGACAGAACAATCACTGTCCAATTATTAAAGGACTGTCCGTAAATCACCGACAGAACAATCACTGTCCAATTATTAAAGGACTGACCGTAAATCACCGACAGAGCAATCACTCTCCAATTATTAAAGGACTGAACGTAAATCACCTACAGAACTATCACTGTCCAATTATTAAAGGACTTACCATAGATCACCTACAGAACAATCACTCTCCAATTATTAAAGGACTTACCGCAAATCACCGACAGAACAATCACTGTCCAATTATTAAAGGACTGACTGTAAATCACCTACAGAACAATCACTGTCCAATTATTAAAGGACTGACAGTAAATCACCTACAGAACAATCACTGTCCAATTATTAAAGGTCTGTCCGTAAATCACCTACAGAACAATCACTGTCCAATTATTAAAGGTCTTACCGTAAATCACCTACAGAACAATCACTGTCCAATTATTAAAGGACTGACTGTAAATCACCTACAGAACAATCACTGTCCAATTATTAAAGGACTGACCGTAAATCACCGACAGAACAATCACTCTCCAATTATTAAAGGACTTACCGTAAATCACCAAGAGAACAATCACAGTCCAATTATTAAAGGACTTACCGTAAATCACCTACAGAACAATCACTGTCCAATTATTAAATGACTGACCGTAAATCACCTACAGAACAATCACTGTCCAATTATTAAAGGACTTACCGTAAATCACCTACAGAACAATCACTGACCAATTATTAAATGACTGACCGTAAATCACCTACAGAACAATCACTGTCCAATTATTAAAGGACTTACCGTAAATCACCTACAGAACAATCACTGTCCAATTATTAAAGGACTGAACGTAAATCACCGACAGAACAATCACTCTCCAATTATTAAAGGACTTACCGTAAATCACCTACAGAACAATCACTGTCCAATTATTAAAGGACTGACCGTAAATCACCTACAGAATAATCACTGTCCAATTGTAAAAGGACTGTCCGTAAATCACCTACAGAACAATCACTGTCCAATTATTAAAGGACTGTCCGTAAATCACCTACAGAACAATCACTCTCCAATTATTAAAGGACTGACTGTAAATCACCGACAGAACAATCACTGTCCAATTATTAAAGGACTGACCGTAAATCACCGACAGAACAATCACTCTCCAATTATTAAAGGACTGAACGTAAATCACCTACAGAACAATCACTGTCCAATTATTAAAGGACTGACCGTAAATCACCTACAGAATAATCACTGTCCAATTGTAAAAGGACTGTCCGTAAATCACCTACAGAACAATCACTGTCCAATTATTAAAGGACTTACCGTAAATCACCGACAGAACAATCACTGTCCAATTATTAAAGGACTGACTGTAAATCACCTACAGAACAATCACTGTCCAATTATTAAAGGACTGACCGTAAATCACCGACAGAACAATCACTCTCCAATTATTAAAGGACTGAACGTAAATCACCTACAGAACAATCACTCTCCAATTATTAAAGGACTTACCGTAAATCACCTACAGAACAATCACTGTCCAATTATTAAAGGACTGACCGTAAATCACCTACAGAATAATCACTGTCCAATTGTAAAAGGACTGTCCGTAAATCACCTACAGAACAATCACTGTCCAATTATTAAAGGACTGTCCGTAAATCACCTACAGAACAATCACTGTCCAATTATTAAAGGACTGACCGTAAATCACCTACAGAACAATCACTGTCCAATTATTAAAGGACTGACTGTAAATCACCGACAGAACAATCACTGTCCAATTATTAAAGGACTGTCCGTAAATCACCTACAGAACAATCACTGTCCAATTATTAAAGGACTGTCCGTAAATCACCGACAGAACAATCACTGTCCAATTATTAAAGGACTGACCGTAAATCACCTACAGAATAATCACTGTCCAATTATTAAAGGACTGTCCGTAAATCACCTACAGAACAATCACTGTCCAATTATTAAAGGACTGTCCGTAAATCACCTACAGAACAATCACTGTCCAATTATTAAAGGACTGACTGTAAATCACCGACAGAACAATCACTGTCCAATTATTAAAGGACTGTCCGTAAATCACCGACAGAACAATCACTGTCCAATTATTAAAGGACTGACCGTAAATCACCGACAGAGCAATCACTCTCCAATTATTAAAGGACTGAACGTAAATCACCTACAGAACTATCACTGTCCAATTATTAAAGGACCTACCATAGATCACCTACAGAACAATCACTCTCCAATTATTAAAGGACTTACCGCAAATCACCGACAGAACAATCACTGTCCAATTATTAAAGGACTGACTGTAAATCACCTACAGAACAATCACTGTCCAATTATTAAAGGACTGACAGTAAATCACCTACAGAACAATCACTCTCCAATTATTAAAGGTCTTACCGTAAATCACCTACAGAACAATCACTGTCCAATTATTAAAGGACTGACTGTAAATCACCTACAGAACAATCACTGTCCAATTATTAAAGGACTGACTGTAAATCACCGACAGAACAATCACTCTCCAATTATTAAAGGACTTACCGTAAATCACCAAGAGAACAATCACAGTCCAATTATTAAAGGACTTTCCGTAAATCACCTACAGAACAATCACTGTCCAATTATTAAATGACTGACCGTAAATCACCTACAGAACAATCACTGTCCAATTATTAAAGGACTTACCGTAAATCACCTACAGAACAATCACTGACCAATTATTAAATGACTGACCGTAAATCACCTACAGAACAATCACTGTCCAATTATTAAAGGACTTACCGTAAATCACCAACAGAACAATAACTGTCCAATTATTAAAGGACTGAACGTAAATCACCGACAGAACAATCACTCTCCAATTATTAAAGGACTTACCGTAAATCACCTACAGAACAATCACTGTCCAATTATTAAAGGACTGACCGTAAATCACCTACAGAATAATCACTGTCCAATTGTAAAAGGACTGTCCGTAAATCACCTACAGAACAATCACTGTCCAATTATTAAAGGACTGTCCGTAAATCACCTACAGAACAATCACTGTCCAATTATTAAAGGACTGTCCGTAAATCACCGACAGAACAATCACTGTCCAATTATTAAAGGTCTGTCCGTAAATCACCTACAGAACAATCACTGTCCAATTATTAAAGGACTGTCCGTAAATCACCGACAGAACAATCACTGTCCAATTATTAAAGGACTGACCGTAAATCACCTACAGAATAATCACTGTCCAATTATTAAAGGACTGTCCGTAAATCACCTACAGAACAATCACTGTCCAATTATTAAAGGACTGTCCGTAAATCACCTACAGAACAATCACTGTCCAATTATTAAAGGACTGACTGTAAATCACCGACAGAACAATCACTGTCCAATTATTAAAGGACTGTCCGTAAATCACCGACAGAACAATCACTGTCCAATTATTAAAGGACTGACCGTAAATCACCGACAGAGCAATCACTCTCCAATTATTAAAGGACTGAACGTAAATCACCTACAGAACTATCACTGTCCAATTATTAAAGGACCTACCATAGATCACCTACAGAACAATCACTCTCCAATTATTAAAGGACTTACCGCAAATCACCGACAGAACAATCACTGTCCAATTATTAAAGGACTGACTGTAAATCACCTACAGAACAATCACTGTCCAATTATTAAAGGACTGACAGTAAATCACCTACAGAACAATCACTCTCCAATTATTAAAGGTCTTACCGTAAATCACCTACAGAACAATCACTGTCCAATTATTAAAGGACTGACTGTAAATCACCTACAGAACAATCACTGTCCAATTATTAAAGGACTGACTGTAAATCACCGACAGAACAATCACTCTCCAATTATTAAAGGACTTACCGTAAATCACCAAGAGAACAATCACAGTCCAATTATTAAAGGACTTACCGTAAATCACCTACAGAACAATCACTGTCCAATTATTAAATGACTGACCGTAAATCACCTACAGAACAATCACTGTCCAATTATTAAAGGACTTACCGTAAATCACCTACAGAACAATCACTGACCAATTATTAAATGACTGACCGTAAATCACCTACAGAACAATCACTGTCCAATTATTAAAGGACTTACCGTAAATCACCTACAGAACAATCACTGTCCAATTATTAAAGGACTGAACGTAAATCACCGACAGAACAATCACTCTCCAATTATTAAAGGACTTACCGTAAATCACCTACAGAACAATCACTGTCCAATTATTAAAGGACTGACCGTAAATCACCTACAGAATAATCACTGTCCAATTGTAAAAGGACTGTCCGTAAATCACCGACAGAACAATCACTGTCCAATTATTAAAGGACTGTCCGTAAATCACCTACAGAACAATCACTGTCCAATTATTAAAGGACTGACTGTAAATCACCGACAGAACAATCACTGTCCAATTATTAAAGGACTGTCCGTGAATCACCGACAGAACAATCACTGTCCAATTATTAAAGGTCTGTCCGTAAATCACCTACAGAACAATCACTGTCCAATTATTAAAGGACTGTCCGTAAATCACCGACAGAACAATCACTGTCCAATTATTAAAGGACTGACCGTAAATCACCTACAGAATAATCACTGTCCAATTATTAAAGGACTGTCCGTAAATCACCTACAGAACAATCACTGTCCAATTATTAAAGGACTGTCCGTAAATCACCTACAGAACAATCACTGTCCAATTATTAAAGGACTGACTGTAAATCACCGACAGAACAATCACTGTCCAATTATTAAAGGACTGTCCGTAAATCACCAACAGAACAATCACTATCCAATTATTAAAGGACTGACTGTAAATCACCGACAGAACAATCACTGTCCAATTATTAAAGGACTGTCCGTAAATCACCGACAGAACAATCACTGTCCAATTATTAAAGGACTGACCGTAAATCACCGACAGAGCAATCACTCTCCAATTATTAAAGGACTGAACGTAAATCACCTACAGAACTATCACTGTCCAATTATTAAAGGACCTACCATAGATCACCTACAGAACAATCACTCTCCAATTATTAAAGGACTTACCGCAAATCACCGACAGAACAATCACTGTCCAATTATTAAAGGACTGACTGTAAATCACCTACAGAACAATCACTGTCCAATTATTAAAGGACTGACAGTAAATCACCTACAGAACAATCACTCTCCAATTATTAAAGGTCTTACCGTAAATCACCTACAGAACAATCACTGTCCAATTATTAAAGGACTGACTGTAAATCACCTACAGAACAATCACTGTCCAATTATTAAAGGACTGACTGTAAATCACCGACAGAACAATCACTCTCCAATTATTAAAGGACTTACCGTAAATCACCAAGAGAACAATCACAGTCCAATTATTAAAGGACTTACCGTAAATCACCTACAGAACAATCACTGTCCAATTATTAAATGACTGACCGTAAATCACCTACAGAACAATCACTGTCCAATTATTAAAGGACTTACCGTAAATCACCTACAGAACAATCACTGACCAATTATTAAATGACTGACCGTAAATCACCTACAGAACAATCACTGTCCAATTATTAAAGGACTTACCGTAAATCACCTACAGAACAATCACTGTCCAATTATTAAAGGACTGAACGTAAATCACCGACAGAACAATCACTCTCCAATTATTAAAGGACTTACCGTAAATCACCTAGAGAACAATCACTGTCCAATTATTGAAGGACTTACCGTAAATCACCTACAGAACAATTACTGTCCAATTATTAAATGACTGACCGTAAATCACCTACAGAACAATCACTGTCCAATTATTAAAGGACTTACCGTAAATCACCTACAGAACAATCACTGTCCAATTATTAAATGACTGACCGTAAATCACCTACAGAACAATCACTGTCCAATTATTAAAGGACTGACTGTAAATCACCTACAGAACAATCACAGTCCAATTATTAAAGGACTGAACGTAAATCACCTACAGAACAATCACTGTCCAATTATTAAAGGACTTACCGTAAATCATCTACAGAACAATCACTGTCCAATTATTAAAGGACTGAACGTAAATCACCTACAGAACAATCACTGTCCAATTATTAAAGGACTGACCGTAAATCACCTACAGAACAATCACTGTCCAATTATTAAAGGACTTACCGTAAATCACCTACAGAACAATCACTGTCCAATTATTAAAGGACTGACTGTAAATCACCTCCAGAACAATCACTCTCCAATTATTAAAGGACTTACCGTAAATCACCTACAGAACAATCACTGTCCAATTATTAAAGGACTGTCCGTAAATCACCTACAGAACAATCACTGTCCAATTATTAAAGGACTGACTGTAAATCACCGACAGAACAATCACTGTCCAATTATTAAAGGACTGTCCGTAAATCACCGACAGAACAATCACTGTCCAATTATTAAAGGTCTGTCCGTAAATCACCTACAGAACAATCACTGTCCAATTATTAAAGGACTGACCGTAAATCACCTACAGAACAATCACTGTCCAATTATTAAAGGACTGTCCGTAAATCACCTACAGAACAATCACTGTCCAATTATTAAAGGACTGACTGTAAATCACCGACAGAACAATCACTGTCCAATTATTAAAGGACTGTCCGTAAATCACCGACAGAACAATCACTGTCCAATTATTAAAGGACTGACCGTAAATCACCGACAGAGCAATCACTCTCCAATTATTAAAGGACTGAACGTAAATCACCTACAGAACTATCACTGTCCAATTATTAAAGGACCTACCATAGATCACCTACAGAACAATCACTCTCCAATTATTAAAGGACTTACCGCAAATCACCGACAGAACAATCACTGTCCAATTATTAAAGGACTGACTGTAAATCACCTACAGAACAATCACTGTCCAATTATTAAAGGACTGACAGTAAATCACCTACAGAACAATCACTCTCCAATTATTAAAGGTCTTACCGTAAATCACCTACAGAACAATCACTGTCCAATTATTAAAGGACTGACTGTAAATCACCTACAGAACAATCACTGTCCAATTATTAAAGGACTGACTGTAAATCACCGACAGAACAATCACTCTCCAATTATTAAAGGACTTACCGTAAATCACCAAGAGAACAATCACAGTCCAATTATTAAAGGACTTACCGTAAATCACCTACAGAACAATCACTGTCCAATTATTAAATGACTGACCGTAAATCACCTACAGAACAATCACTGTCCAATTATTAAAGGACTTACCGTAAATCACCTACAGAACAATCACTGACCAATTATTAAATGACTGACCGTAAATCACCTACAGAACAATCACTGTCCAATTATTAAAGGACTTACCGTAAATCACCTACAGAACAATCACTGTCCAATTATTAAAGGACTGAACGTAAATCACCGACAGAACAATCACTCTCCAATTATTAAAGGACTTACCGTAAATCACCTAGAGAACAATCACTGCCCAATTATTGAAGGACTTACCGTAAATCACCTACAGAACAATTACTGTCCAATTATTAAATGACTGACCGTAAATCACCTACAGAACAATCACTGTCCAATTATTAAAGGACTTACCGTAAATCACCTACAGAACAATCACTGTCCAATTATTAAATGACTGACCGTAAATCACCTACAGAACAATCACTGTCCAATTATTAAAGGACTGACTGTAAATCACCTACAGAACAATCACAGTCCAATTATTAAAGGACTGAACGTAAATCACCTACAGAACAATCACTGTCCAATTATTAAAGGACTTACCGTAAATCATCTACAGAACAATCACTGTCCAATTATTAAAGGACTGAACGTAAATCACCTACAGAACAATCACTGTCCAATTATTAAAGGCCTGACCGTAAATCACCTACAGAACAATCACTGTCCAATTATTAAAGGACTTACCGTAAATCACCTACAGAACAATCACTGTCCAATTATTAAAGGACTGACTGTAAATCACCTCCAGAACAATCACTCTCCAATTATTAAAGGACTTACCGTAAATCACCTACAGAACAATCACTGTCCAATTATTAAAGGACTGAACGTAAATCACCAACAGAACAATCACTCTCCAATTATTAAAGGACTTACCGTAAATCACCTACAGAACAATCACTGTCCAATTGTTAAAGGACTGACCGTAAATCACCTACAGAACAATCACTGTCCAATTATTAAAGGACTGAATGTAAATCACCTACAGAACAATCACTGTCCAATTATTAAAGGACTGACCGTAAATCACCGACAGAACAATCACTCTCCAATTATTAAAGGACTGAACGTAAATCACCTACAGAACAATCACTCTCCAATTATTAAAGGACTTACCGTAAATCACCTACAGAACAATCACTGTCCAATTATTAAAGGACTGACCGTAAATCACCTACAGAATAATCACTGTCCAATTATTGAAGGACTGTCCGTAAATCACCTACAGAACAATCACTGTCCAATTATTAAAGGACTGACTGTAAATCACCGACAGAACAATCACTGTCCAATTATTAAAGGACTGACCGTAAATCACCGACAGAACAATCACTCTCCAATTATTAAAGGACTGAACGTAAATCACCTACAGAACTATCACTGTCCAATTATTAAAGGACTTACCGTAAATCACCTACAGAACAATCACTCTCCAATTATTAAAGGACTTACCGTAAATCACCGACAGAACAATCACTGTCCAATTATTAAAGGACTGACTGTAAATCACCTACAGAACAATCACTGTCCAATTATTAAAGGACTGACAGTAAGTCACCTACAGAACAATCACTCTCCAATTATTAAAGGTCTTACCGTAAATCACCTACAGAACAATCACTGTCCAATTATTAAAGGACTGACTGTAAATCACCTACAGAACAATCACTGTCCAATTATTAAAGGACTGACTGTAAATCACCGACAGAACAATCACTCTCCAATTATTAAAGGACTGAACGTAAATCACCGACAGAACAATCACTCTCCAATTATTAAAGGACTTACCGTAAATCACCTAGAGGACAATCACTGTCCAATTATTCAAGGACTTACCGTAAATCACCTACAGAACAATCACTGTCCAATTATTAAATGACTGACCGTAAATCACCTACAGAACAATCACTCTCCAATTATTAAAGGTCTTACCGTAAATCACCTACAGAACAATCACTGTCCAATTATTAAAGGACTGACTGTAAATCACCTACAGAACAATCACTGTCCAATTATTAAAGGACTGACTGTAAATCACCGACAGAACAATCACTCTCCAATTATTAAAGGACTTACCGTAAATCACCTACAGAACAATCACTGTCCAATTATTAAAGGACTTACCGTAAATCACCTACAGAACAATCACTGTCCAATTATTAACTGAATGCCCGTAAATGACCTGCAGAACAATCAATGTCCAATTATTAAAGGGCTGTCTGTAATTCACCGATCGAAAAATCACTGTCCAATTATAAAAGGACTGACCATAAATCAACGACAGAACAATCACTGTCCAATTATTAAAGGACTGACTTCAAATCACAGACAGAACAGTCACTGTCCAATTATTAAAGGACTGACCGTAAACGAACTCCAGAACAATAAATGTCCAATTATTCAAGAACAGTCCTGAAGTCACCTACAGAACAATCACTGTCCAATTATTAAAGGACTGACTGTAAATCACCTACAGAACAATCACTGTCCAATTATTAAAGAACTGACCGTAAATCACCGACAGATCAATCACTGTCCAATTATTAAAGAACTGACCGTAAATCACCGACAGAACAATCACTGTCCAATTATTAAAGGACTGACTTCAAATCACCGACAGAACAATCACTGTCCAATTATTAAAGGACTGACCGTAAACGAACTCCAGAACAATAAATGTCCAATTATTCAAGAACAGTCCTGAAGTCACCTACAGAACAATCACTGTGCAATTATTAAAGGACTGACCGTAAATCACCTACAGAACAATCACTCTCCAATTATTAAAGGACTGAACGTAAATCACCTACAAAACAATCACTCTCCAATTATTAAAGGACTTACCGTAAATCACCTACAGAACAATCACTGTCCAATTATTAAAGAACTGACCGTAAATCACCGACAGATCAATCACTGTCCAATTATTAAAGAACTGACCGTAAATCACCGACAGAACAATCACTGTCCAATTATTAAAGGACTGACTTCAAATCACCGACAGAACAATCACTGTCCAATTATTAAAGGACTGACCGTAAACGAACTCCAGAACAATAAATGTCCAATTATTCAAGAACAGTCCTGAAGTCACCTACAGAACAATCACTGTGCAATTATTAAAGGACTGACCGTAAATCACCTACAGAACAATCACTCTCCAATTATTAAAGGACTGAACGTAAATCACCTACAAAACAATCACTCTCCAATTATTAAAGGACTTACCGTAAATCACCTACAGAACAATCACTGTCCAATTATTAAAGGACTGACCGTAAATCATCTACAGAATAATCACTGTCCAATTATTGAAGGACTGACTGTAAATCACCTGCAGAACAATCACTGTCCAATTATTAAAGGACTGACCGTAAATTATGTACAGAACTATCAATGTCCAATTATTAAAGGACTGGCCGGAAAGCACACACAGAACAATCACAGTCCCATTATTGAAGGACTGACCGTAAATCACCCACAGAACAATCACTGTCCTATTATTAAAAGGCTGACCGTAAAACACCTACAGAACAATCACTGTCCAATTATTAAAGGACTGACAGAAAATCACTGACAGAATAATCACTGTCAAATTATTAAATGACAATCTGTAAATCACCTACAGAAAAATCACAGTCCAATTATTAAAGGTCTGACCGTAAATGACCGAAAGAGCAATAACTGTCCAATTATTCAAGGACTGTCCGTCAGTCACCTGCAGAACAATCACTGTCCAATTATTTTAGGATTGACTGTAAATCACCTGCCGAACAATCACTGTCCAATTATTAAAGGACTGACCGCAAATCACCTACAGAACAATCACTGTCCAATTATTAAAGGACTGACAGCAAATTACCTACAGAACAATCACAGTCCATTTACTAAAGGACTGACTTTAAATCACCTACAGAGCAATCACTGTCCAATTATTAAAGGACTGACAGCAAATTACCTACAGAACAATCACAGTCCATTTACTAAAGGACTGACTTTAAATCACCAACAGAACAATCACTGTCCAATTATTAAAGGACTGACCGTAAATTAATTACAGAACAATCAATGTCCAATTATTAAAGGACTGACCGTAAATCACCTACAGAACAATCACTCTCCAATTATTGAAGGACTGACTGTAAATCACCGACAGAACAATCACTGTCCAATTATTGAAGGACTGACCGTAAATTAATTACAGAACAATCAATGCCCAATTATTAAAGGACTGACTGTAAATCACCGACAGAAAAATCACTGTCCAATTATTAAAGGACTGACCATAAATCACCTACAGAACAAACACAGTCAAATTATTAAATCACTGACTGTAAATGATCTAGAGAACAATCACTGAACAATTATTAAAGGACTGACCGTAAATCACCTGCAGATAAATCACAGTCCTATTATTAAAGGACTGACCGTAAATGACCTACAGAACAATAACTGTCCAATTATTCAAGGACTGCCCGGAAGTCACCTACAAAACAATCACTGTCCAATTATTAAAGGACTGACTGTAAATCATCTACAGAACAATCACAGTCCAATTATTAAAGGGTTGACCGTAAATGACCTACAGAGCAATAATTGTCCAATTTTTCATGGACTGTCCGGAAGTCACCTACAGAACAATCACTGTCCAGTTTCTAAAGGACTGACTGTTAATCACCTACAGAACAATCACTGTTCAATAATTAAAGGACTGACTTCAATTTATCTACAGAACAATGACTGTCCATTTCCTAAATGACTGACCGTTAATCACCTACAGAACAATCACTGTCCAGTCTTTAAAGGACTGACCGGACATTACCTACAGAACAATCACTGTCCCATTTTTAAAGGACTGACCGTAAGTTACCTACAGAACTATCACTGTACAATTATTAAAGGACTGACCATTAATCACCTGCAGAACAATCACTATCCAGTCTTTAAAGGACTGACCGTACATTACCGACAGAACAATCACTGTCCCATTATTAAAGGACTGACCGTAAGTTACCTACAGAACAATCACTGTCCCATTATTAAAGGACTGACCGTAAATCACCTACAGAACAATCACTGTCGTATTAATAAGGGACTGACCGTTAATCGCCAACGGAACAATCACTGTCCATTCGTTAAAGGACTGACCGTTAATCACCTACAGATCAATCACTGTCCAATTATTAAAGGACTGACTGTAAATCACCGAGAGGACAATCAATATACAATTATTAAAGGACTGACCGTAAATCACCGACAGAACAATCACTGTCCAATTATTAAAGGACTGACCGTAAATCACCGACAGAACAATCACTGTCCAATTATTAAAGGACTGACCGTAAATCACCGACAGAACAATCACAATCCAATTATTAAAGAACTGACCGTAAATCACCTACAGAACAATCAATGTCCAATTATTAAAGGACTGACCATAAATTACCTACAGAACAATCACTGTCCAATTATTAAAGGACTGACCGTAAATCACCTACAGAACAATCAATGTCCAATTATTAAAGAACTGACCGGAAACTACCTACAGTACAATCAATGTCCAATTATTAAAGGACTGACCGTTAATCACCTACAGAACAATTACTGTCCAATTATATAAGGACTGACCGTTAATCACCTACAGAACAATCACTATCCCATTATTAAAGGACTGACCGTAAATCACCTACAGAACAATCACTATCCCATTATTAAAGGACTGACCGTAAATCACCTGCAGAACAATCACTGTCCAATTATTAAAGGACTGACTGTAAATCACCGACAGAAAAATCACAGTCCAATTTTTAAAGGACTGACCATAAATCACCTACAGAACAATCACTGTCCAATTATTTTAGGATTGACTGTAAATCACCTGCCGAACAATCACTGTCCAATTATTAAAGGACTGACCGCAAATCACCTACAGAACAATCACTGTCCAAT
Organism: Heterodontus francisci; assembly: GCF_036365525.1. Lineage (NCBI taxonomy): Eukaryota > Metazoa > Chordata > Chondrichthyes > Heterodontiformes > Heterodontidae > Heterodontus > Heterodontus francisci. The sequence continues at coordinate 711,170 of NW_027140493.1, read as the reverse complement.
TATTAAAGGACTGACAGCAAATTACCTACAGAACAATCACAGTCCATTTACTAAAGGACTGACTTTAAATCACCTACAGAGCAATCACTGTCCAATTATTAAAGGACTGACAGCAAATTACCTACAGAACAATCACAGTCCATTTACTAAAGGACTGACTTTAAATCACCAACAGAACAATCACTGTCCAATTATTAAAGGACTGACCGTAAATTAATTACAGAACAATCAATGTCCAATTATTAAAGGACTGACCGTAAATCACCTACAGAACAATCACTCTCCAATTATTGAAGGACTGACCGTAAATTAATTACAGAACAATCACTGTCCAATTATTAAAGGACTGACTGTAAATCACCGACAGAAAAATCACTGTCCAATTATTAAAGGACTGACCATAAATCACCTACAGAACAATCACTGTCCAATTATTAAAGGACTGACTGTAAATCACCGACAGAAAAATCACTGTCCAATTATTAAAGGACTGACCATAAATCACCTACAGAACAAACACAGTCAAATTATTAAATCACTGACTGTAAATGATCTAGAGAACAATCACTGAACAATTATTAAAGGACTGACCGTAAATCACCTGCAGATAAATCACAGTCCTATTATTAAAGGACTGACCGTAAATGACCTACAGAACAATAACTGTCCAATTATTCAAGGACTGCCCGGAAGTCACCTACAAAACAATCACTGTCCAATTATTAAAGGACTGACTGTAAATCATCTACAGAACAATCACAGTCCAATTATTAACTGAATGCCCGTAAATGACCTGCAGAACAATCAATGTCCAATTATTAAAGGGCTGTCTGTAATTCACCGATCGAAAAATCACTGTCCAATTATAAAAGGACTGACCATAAATCAACGACAGAACAATCACTGTCCAATTATTAAAGGACTGACTTCAAATCACAGACAGAACAGTCACTGTCCAATTATTAAAGGACTGACCGTAAACGAACTCCAGAACAATAAATGTCCAATTATTCAAGAACAGTCCTGAAGTCACCTACAGAACAATCACTGTCCAATTATTAAAGGACTGACTGTAAATCACCTACAGAACAATCACTGTCCAATTATTAAAGAACTGACCGTAAATCACCGACAGATCAATCACTGTCCAATTATTAAAGAACTGACCGT